>NC_138498.1:48230318-48836145 GCF_964252035.2 Podarcis erhardii | reverse complement strand
TAGATAAGCAAAGGTCACAGACAGGAAGAGAGATATAACTAAATATATAGCAATGGTGTACTTTTAAAGGAAATGACAAGAAGCTTGTGATGGATCTGGAAGATGAGAGGAAGCCCGTATAGGAATTTAAGGGGAATATCATGTGGTTAGAGCAACCAGAGGGGAGTAATTCTGGCAGCAAAGGGTATGTAATTTTGCAAAGGGAAATGTTACATAATTTTGTGATGGAGTGAAGACTCAAAAAGAAATGAAATCTACACATGAAGCTACAGAATCTACATGTGAACGTATAGAATAGCCTTGCTGGATCAGACCAAAGGCCTATTTATTCCAGCATTGTGTCCTCACTGCAGTCAACCAGTTACCTATGGGAAGTCAGTAACACAATAACACTCTTCTGTATATGACCCCCATCAACAGGTATTCAGAGGCGTAAGTCCTCTTATTCTGGAGGCTATATTATATACATATACATATATATATGTATACATATATATATGTATATATATATATATATATCTCACAATTAGTAGCTATTGATGGCCTTATCCTCCATGTATCTATCTAATCCCCTTTTAAAGCTGACCAAAATGGTGACTATTTGCATATAGATTATACCTTTAAAGAACATTTGAAGCTCATTTCCCCCCTCAAAGAATTCTGGACACTATGGTTTGTTAAGTATTGATGGGAATTGAAACTCTTGTGAGGGGTAAACTGCAATGCCCAAAATTCTTTGAGGTGAAAAATGTGCTTTGAATGTGCTTTAAAGGTATAGTGTGTGCAGAGTCTCACCAATCTTGTGGTACCAAATCCCATGGTTTAACTATGCCTGATCAAAATGAATATGCTTTATTTATTTATCTGAAACATGTATAGCCTAACAACAGTTTGAGGCATCCAACAACACTTCTGTTAAAACAAATTAAATCATAAAAATTCAATTAATGGCACTTAAGCAGCATAAAACAGTAAACTATAACAATCTACAAAAAAGGCAGCAGAAAACAAAATACTGAGCACAACTCAGTATAAAACCATCCATAGAACAAAGCCCCTCCCCACTATTACTATTCAGAATATTTTCTCCATCAAACAGAATTATGCAAAGCATGCACATACTTTGGCTATTAGATTAAACAAAGCTGCAGTTCTAAAGTTGTCTAGCCCTAGCAATGCCATGACACCTCAACTCCAGTATCCCCCTTCCTTTCTTGCCCAGTCACAAGCAACCTCTCCAATATACAGTACTATGTGACGTTTGCCTCTTGTCTGTCAGGAACCAAAGAGGGAGATCCTTTTGCTTCTCTGGTCCTCACGAAGGGCAAATGCTAAACATCCATTTCCTCTGAAGGGCAGACATTCCACACCTCCCTTTTCTGCCTTTTGATGTGACATTCTTTGTCTTCCCCCAGTTATCATCCTTATCGCACTCTTTCCCTTATGTTAATGCTTTTTCCATGCATGAAACCTTAAAGGAGAATTAAAGGTGACCTGCTAATAGTTCTATACCCTTCATGAATCTGAATTTCATGTGTCCATATTTTGGAGAGCTAACATTGTGATAATTGATTTAAGGAAATGTATCTTAGCCTGTTCTCACTCACAAAAAAGAGTATGTATGGGTGCCTAGGTGCATGCTTTTAGCTACACAATCTCAACCAGCTATTAAAACCAAATATAGCCAAAGAGCTTTCAACGTTTCAAGAGGACAGGGGCAAGACAAACTTCTCAGAAGAGAGTTCTGGACCTTTAAAAGAAGATCCCTTCTCTAATAACCAATTTGTTGGTATATGATAATTCTTGGAAGCCAAGATACAAGTTTGGGGCCAGTACTCTTTGGTGAGACAACTCCAGTAGAGATTTAAAGTCACTAAATGTGCAGCAAAGTGTGGAAATATAGGTGGCTAGACCTTTAAAATATGTCCTTCCAAATGAGTCCCAAAATTTCCCTCTTCCCCCACCATAGGAAAAGACCACACTTTTGGTAAGTTCAAAATAGTGGTTTACTTACCCGCTCTTCAAATGCCTGATTCATGTTCTTTTTCCTCAGAAAAGTTGTACAGGCAGTAAACCTTAGCTTGGTTACAAAGTGGTAAAAGCTCCTAGATTATTGGTATAGGAACTCAAGAGTGGCTTGTGAGAGTCATGCAGCTGAGCTGGAACAATTAGCTCAAACATTTTCACATGCTGAATTTCTCAGGTGGCAGGGGACAAAAGTCTTGATTACTAATTTCCTTCCAAGGTAAGGGACGTGACATAGCTAAGCCTGGCAGGGCATAGTCTATAGTCTTAACCCTTTCATGCATTAATTAGACTTAAGCATGCTGGTTATATGAGTGTGGTTATCCCACACAATTGGACCCAGAAGCAAGCAGAAGCTACTTTATAGGCAAACAACTAGGGTATCTTATAGGCAAATGCACACAGCAACACAAACACTGAACCTCATGGATGTTCCAAAGGTAGAAAAGAAATATATTATACAATGGATACCTCCCTTCATAAAATATGCTTTTGGATTGGATACAGCACCAGTGTGTGTGTGTGCGTGTGTGTTTGAGAATGAGTAACTGATTCAATCATTGCAATATCATGTTATTAGGTTATTGCACACAACCCAAGGCTGAAATCTGGTTCACATATAATCCAAAACATCCAGTTTACTGGGGGGAAACCCTCAGAAATATAAGCTCTACGTAGAGAATATTCAACCTGGATTTGGGTGGGTGTGTAGAACACAGTGGAACCACACCCCCAGCTCAGATTTTCTCACCACCAGTTTCACAATATCATCACATAGCTTTGCTTATAATGCAAATGCAGAGGGAAATGTGTATACCAACCTGTCAGGGAACTGCCATCGGAGCCAGAGGCAGAGGGAAGGCTCCAGAGGGATGCCGGAGAGGGTCCCAGTAGGGAGAGAGGCAGCCCATCCGCTGGGGAAGGAAATCAGCGTAGCACCAGTGGAGGAGGGGGGCAGATGGGGGAATCGGAGAGAAGGCTCCAGGACTTCTCGCTGGAGACCAGCGGGGAGAGCACGGGTCCTCCGCTGCCCACACCCTCCCTGTGCAGAAGACTTCCGCGCAGGGAGAGTAGGAGGAGACTGGGCGTCAAAGAACTTCTTTGCTGGAAGAAGTTCAAGAAACGCCCACTGACGGATTCTGCCAGCGATTGAGACAGCCACGGATGGGTGGCTGTCCGGACAGAAAGGGTTCACCCAGGTAACCCAGCCAGGTGTGGCGCCAACTTACGCACGAGCAACCCCAGAACCATTACACAACCCCAGCTGCCACCTTCCCCTCCTTTTTGCCTCTGTTTAATCCTCATGAAAAATTACCAAAATGTACCCCAATTTTACTGCCTGCAAATGAGATAGTGAAACTGGGGGCCCATTTTGACTCTACCATTCAAAACATGTTAAAACATACTATTTGTATAGCTTTACTTTGAAACAAGAAGCATTAAAAATTGTAATTTTGCACACAGAGAGACAACCCCAGGCATTCAGAATACTTAATAGTCTGAACATCGTTTCCTTGAAATGGAACACATGAAGTGTATTCCAAAATGGGCAATATATTTCCAGACTTCTAGAAGTTTAAATTTGGCCCAAGGCACCCTAGTTATTACAAAAATCTTAAAACCAAACTTTTGGACATTGAATGGTCAAAATCTGAGATATGAAGTTCACTTCATAATAGAGCCAAGCACAGCTTCACAAGTCACACATGGAACAGAATCCTGTTCCATGGGGCTTCCATTGTATCGCCCCACCCTTGAATTGTGTTCATATTGGGGCAAAATAGACTCCCAGTAGCAGCCACAAACATATCTATACTTGCAGGATGCAAGCTTTATTAACTTTACAGAAAATGAGCAGGTATTTTTGTTATTGGATATACCTTTATGCACAAAAGCAGAACATTAGTTCAGAAATACGTTTGAAGGTCCTTTATCACAGCACCTTATTTTCTCCATAGTCCTGAACATTTCTCTCACTTTGGTGTGTTAATGCAGGTAGGTTGTCTTCCTTCCTGTGATAAATGAACGAATACAACTATCAAACTACTAAAATAAAAACCTAAGACTTTTAACACTTGTTTCAGAGTTGAAACAAAGATGCTTATGGCAAAATGTGACTAAATCCCAAGAGATCATCTCACTGAGGCCTAAAGGGCTTTGAACTCTAAGCGAAATCATAGAATCATAGATGTCTGAGCAAGGCACGTCTGATGGAGAAGCAGTGATCATTACAAAAGACGGAAATCTATGGCAATCTTCACTTACATTCTAAGAGCGGGGGATTGTTTCTGAATAGCCCTTTAGAATTTCTAAGGATCAGGCTTGAAATTAATATGAAAACCAATCAATTATGCATTAAAATGTGTGAAGAAAACTGAAAGTTAGGTCACCTTACACTGCAGACTGAAAGAGCCAAGGAAAGAAATAGGTAAACCCATGGAAATAAAATGTGTGCATGTGTATTTCTCTGTGTATGTATTTTTGTGGATCCTTCCTAAGCACTTTGTCTAAGCTGAGTACCATAAATTGCATGCCACAGCATAAATGCAAACGTTAGGACTTTAAAGCTCGATTCTGTGAGTCACTGGACTGCTCAGAGAATTGAATGTGAGAATCCCAGGGCTGGTAATAAAAATACATCAGCTGTCTTAATTAGTTTAACCTAGTCAGAGCCTCAATGGTCACTGTTGCTGTGCAGTGGGGCTTGATGCCCTTCATGTCTAATTCAGTAGGTAAGTAGCACAACAACTGCACTATAATAATCCCATAAATCAGGGATCACCAACACGGCACCTGTGGGCACCATATTGTCTGTGAATGACTTCATTGGTGCCCCTTGGCAGGGGCCCCAGGTGCTGAGATTTTTCTTATAAGTAGCCCTCCTAGAAAGAAAGTTTTGAAGCAAAATAGGTCACTAAAATACAGGCAGCAACTGTTTTAGGCGCATTCAATATGTATTGCGCCAAACCCGGAAGTTACCTGAAAATGTCACAAAAAGGGGTGGGGCGGGAGCGGAACAGTGTATTTGCAGGCATTTTCAATGAGCGTTCCGATTATATGCGATTGCACGCAAGTACACAATGACCAGGAATGCAACCCCCACACAAACCTGTGAGTTGCATGTAAAGGATTTGTAGGAAATGAGCAAGCCTGCTTGCTCCCACCTGTCAGTGTTTTCTGGGCAGCAAGCAATACAAATACTGGTACTTGGGGTCCCAAAGTACTGCTGTTTACCTCACCTCTTTAAAGTACTTTTGCTTCTGTCTTATCTTACGTGCAGAAATTCAATAAGTTAACCTATTGGATATAGAATTATGAGAAACGATTCACCATAACGGTCTGTACTCTCTCTAAATTTTTGTTACGCCATGCCCTCCTTGGCAGACACGTTGTGTTATGCCATTTTGTGACTGCACTCTCTCAAAATTCAAAATGTGCCCTCAAGTTCAAAAGGTTACTGACCCCTGCCACAAGCAATGGCATGCACTTATGTTCTCTTGAAAAAGAACCAAATTGTTCTGTTCCCTACGTAAAACATGAACAAAATACTTCCAGACATCAGACAAGCGCTCTTGAAACTGTCACAAGGTGATGCCAATTTCATGTCATTTCTGTTTTTTAAACACATAGCTAGAATTAGTGGGTAGTGATGAGTTTTCCATGGTATATTTTTAGAGAAGTTAATCACCTGTCTCCTCACTTAATCATTATCTTATAGTAGGCCGATTACATGCATATGTCTTCAAATCAGTACAGCATGAGCATACAGTAGGCTAATTCAAACGACCTGCATTACCAACTCTTTCGTTGACATATCAAATTTGAAATTAACTGTTAAAACAGAAACAGCAAAGAATCTTGCAGCACCTTAATGTTATGCCTAAATTTTAATAGATTAGAGTTTATTCCATAATAAACTGGCTAGTTTTTAAGGCACCACAAAACTTATTTTTGCAGCAGCAGACTAATACTCCTCATAAAATTTCTAAAACACAAAAGGGGGAGAGACGTTGTCCCTGCTGCCTTAATCGGTTACCATAAAGGAAAAAAATGAACTTTGCACTGTTAATCGAATAGTGATTTCAAAGCACTAAATTCAGTTATAATAAGCGTAAGTGCCCAAATGGAACATTTTAATCGTTTTAACAGCACACAACAATTGCATGTGACCCTGTGATTTTTTTCTACATAGCTAGGAGTTAAGCTTTGCCTTGCCAATTAGAAAAAACCCCTGATATTCTCTCAAAATAAAGCAGAAATGGAAAGGGCAAGAAAGCACACTGTCATTTTATAATGGACATGGGCTACAAACAATGCAAATCTAACTGACTGACAATGTCATTGGCTCATTTACAATAGGATATTGAGATGTGTTTGAAAAGGAACCAGGATCCGGCCCAACTGGAAAAGACTCCCTGCCCTCCTTTACAAAAAGTCTGCAAAGTCAATATGAAGCCATGATGACCATGGCCTTTTTGTTGATTCCCACTGCTGAGCCCAGGCATGTGGTGTGGTTGACATCTTTTTCAATCTCACTGTCCATCTTGAACAATCACACATCCAAAGGCGTTCATTTGAACTATACCAGCGTGACCAGAAATCATCCATAACCATCTTGCAGTTTGTCTTCCTTATGCATCATCTGTGTGGCCTTGTCTTCATGATACATTTCCAAAGGGGAAGAATAGTTTTCCAGTTTGGATGTAAGAGCGGAATACGATTTGCCAAAAACTAGTAACTACTGTAATTACTCTGGGAGCACAATGAGAGGGTGGTTTTTATTTAATTAAAAAATCATGACTTGCATGGCTCTAGAAAGTCTATGCTGTAACATACAAGTACTCCGCTGACCAAATATAAATCAAAATAATGATTTAAGAAAAACCTGAATCATGCAAGGAAAAAAAAGTCATGTCAGTGGGCTTTTGCACTTCAACCTAATAATGATTTAATTCTACATCTTGGGCATATGTGGCTTTTCTTTTCTTCCTTTGGACAAATTCTTCATGTTGGCAGTACTTCAGGATCTATTCACTTTCCATGAGCCCTGCATCCATCTGGATGGCAGCAGGGGGTCTGTGATGGTAAAGGCCCGGAACTCTTAAGCCAAAATATATTTCCAGGGATTTTATATTTATTTATTTTTTAAAAAAGAATTGACCAGCTCACTCTAGTTTGAAAAGTGCCAGGGGATCTTTAATGCCCTTACAACTGAGCCCACTTTAACACAGAAGAGAAGTTCCTCTAGCGATCTAGCAGCTACAGAAGTCAAGCTGGGATGGATATGCATGCCTAGGTTTCTTATCTACAGCTTAAACCAATGTCCTTCTGGCAAAGAGATGAAGGCTCTACCTACTGAGCTGCCCAAACCCTTTTATTTAGTCTGTTAAAATAACTCAAAGTCAATTTTTTTTATTGCGCATAAGAAAAGAAAAGCTAAGGATTCAGGATTTTTGTTGTTGCAAATGTATTTTCTACCATGTAAGCTGAAAAATACACAATCCATTTTTTCCCATTTAGTAAGGGGTGATACTCAGCCATCTGCAGGAGACTCCATTCTGTATCTGTGGGATTCCATTTTTAATGATTTGTCATAGGGCTTTAAATTATACTGCTAGAAAATAGAGATACCCATTTCTGTAAACCCAGATTGCAGAAGGTCATAAAACAGAATGTTTTAAGCTCTCTTAGAAGAGTATATGGAAACCACCAAGAGGGATGAAATAAAAACAAAACACAACAAAATAGGGCTCCTTTAGGGCAGTGTTAGTGCTGTTAATTTTAAGATTATATAACCTTATACAATGTACTGTTCATAATACACCACTTCGGAAATAATTCAATACTGCTTGCTCCTTCACAATAATTTGCTTTATTTGTAATTCATTAGAACTCGCATTCATTTCTAGATTATACAAATAATGGCCATGTTTATAACCTTAGTTAATTTTACTGGCATTACCACAGTTACTGTGAATGTAGAGACCACTCCTTCTTCATGCCTCCTCCAAGAAATCACTTTGTGCTATAACTGCAGATCATGGTCTACTGCAGTGTTTCCCAACCGGTGTTCCGCGGCACACTAGTGTGCCGCGAGACGTTGCCTGGTGTGCCGTGGGAGGGAGGCGGGCGAGTCGGGCGGTGAGAGGCGCAGGAGGAGGAGGAGCAGGAGAAAGCCGTTTTCGGCGCGGCGCGGGGAGGTCGGAGCCCGGCGTAAGAGGCTTTGGTGAATGGCCGTAAGAGCGCGCGAGGCCGCAGCGCAGCGGCGGCAGTAGTAAAGTAGTAAAAGCTTGAAAGCCCAAGCCAAGCTCACCCGCAGGAGGAGCAGCAGCAGCAGCAGCAGCACTGCGGAGTGGGAGGAGGAGGCGGCACCCCGTGCGCGCGCCGGCGGTTTTTGGTACCGAGCGGAGAGAGGGAGATGCACATGGCACACTCGAGCTGAGGTAGCTATAAAAACCCCGTTGGTTCGCGTTCCCTCCCCCATAAAGGCCGGCCGGCTCTGAGGTGGCGGCAGCGGCGGCGGCGACATGGCGAGAGTAGCCGGGGGGGGGGCGGGTAGCTGGGATCCGCAGCGCGGCGGGGCAGGCCCCTCGCCAGCCTGTGGAGAAAAATGAGGCGGGGTTGGTTTGCCGTTTCCCGCCGCCGCCTCGCTGCCTCTCCCCCCCCCCAACACTGTTGCTAAGGGGGCTTGGTGGGCGTCGGAAGGAAACTAGGATAGCGTGTGAGGGGATTGTGTTGGCCGGGGGGGGGGTTCTTTTCCACACAGCCCGCCACCCCCTTCTCATCCTTTCCCTCAGGTGAAGCTGGTTGGGGTGGGGTGGGGTCGCAATGGCGGGGGGGGGAGAGAGACGAAGCACCCCTTGGGCCTCTTTGTTGCTGCTGCTTTTTGTAAGCTGCCTCCTCAGGTGTGGCTGAGGAGAAGGCGAAGCAGACAAAAGGCTCTTGCTCCTAAGGCGAGTTTCCAAACACGTGGAAAGTGGCAATCTTGAAATGTTCACACTCACCAAGCAATGGCAAGGTGTTCACACTGCTGCACTGTGTGAGATAATAGGTAAACATTTAAAAACTCTCGAGGGGAAGTTGTCATTTTATTTCTCTTCAGTCTCCACTGAATGCCTTGACTGGGTTAGGGACCCTTATAGCTCAGCATCAGTTGGTGGAAAGGACATGACTTTACAGGAGCAGGAGGAACTAACTGAACTGAGACAAAATCGTGGTTTCAAGCTAAGATTTGCTGATCTACCTTTGGATAGTTTTTGGTTGGAAACTGCCAAGGAGTTCCCCCTTCTGGCAAACAAAGCTATTTTGACATTGCTCCCATTTTCCACTACATATCTCTGTGAGTTGAGCATTTCAAGCATGATTGCTATAAAAACTAAATACAGAGAGAGACTGAGAGCTGTTGACGAAGAGCTACGTGTGTGTCTTTCTTCGATTCCAGCCAGAATATCAGCTTTGTGTTCAGCCAAACAGGCCCAGGTTGCGCACTGAATAAAGTATTTTATAATTTTTCATATTTCTGTTTACTTACTATTTCATAATAAAGTAATTATAAAATACTATCTTTGTGTTTATTTGATTCTTATTAAAGAGAGTTACTTTATATATAGTCAATATAGGCACAGAGTTAATTTTTTAAACATTTTCTAATGGTGGTGTGCCTCAAGATTTTTTTCATGAAACAAGTGTGCCTTTGCCCAAAAAAGGTTGGGAAACACTGGTCTACTGCACTCTTATAAACTGTGATTGGGGAGCCAAGAACAAATCCCCAGTTCAAAAGGAAACTAAGCCAGAGATTTTATCTTACTCCTCCCTTAACATGAAAAGCAATCTATGCCTTCATGGTAAACCATTAACTGTGGTTTACCATGATAGGCAAATGCAGATAGTATTAATATGAATCAGATGACTGAATATAATTCAAACCAATATAATGTTAATGTGTCAAATGTTTTACTTATTTTTTGTGAATAAAATTATAGGGCTTTAGTGCAAGGCTGGTATTTGCTAAGAGTAAGAACTGCTCGACAGTGGAATTGTCTCCCTTCCTCTCTTTCCCTGGAGGTGCTTAAGCAGAAGTTGGAAGGCCATTTGCCATATATGCTTTCGTTGAGATTCCTGTATTACAGGGGGTTGGACTAGATGACCTTTGGGTCCCTTCTATACAATTCTATTATTTTTCTCTTCCATCCATATTATTTGCAATTCAAAGAGAGTCCTTGCTGCAATTATAAAGAGCATCCTTTTAATTTGTAACTCAAAGTATAGAGACGTATCTCACCCACAAATGGAATTCTAGATTTGGGCAACAGTATCTATTCTTATTTTGTCCGAAACTACAACTACCAGAATAATGTAATTGCAATAACATGTACAGCTGCACCATTGCATTTATTGCAGTTGGGCTACACAAAAAAATTATGAATGAAATGAAAAAAATGTATTTAAAAACCAATGTATTTTAACTGCAAAAAATTGCATTTGAGGACCAAAAATTGCAACTGAGTACCAAACTATATGTTATCTTAACTGCATGGTTAGAAATCTAGTCCGGATATATATATATATATATATATATATATATATATATATATATAGGCCACCAGAGCATAAGTTTCATCAGAACTACACACACCGGGAATAAAATATAACTCACCCCTCTCCTCCCCACTCAAAAATTCCTGTCAAAAATCACTTCATCTGCTATGCTGCAATTAGACTGAAACCAAGAAATAATGAGAATTTCTACATATTAATTTCTACTTTTTATTTTTAATTATATTTTTTTCTGAAACTTTTTTTTATAAATACTTTCCAGTAAGTTGGCATTGTATTTGAAGAAAGTGCATTTTTCTATTTAACTTTAATGCTAGTTTTGAACAATTAAACGTCATTCTGCAGTAAAAAGGTTGAATTCATTTGCTGTGTGGTTATGCTAGTTATGATTGATGTCACTTCTGCAAATGATAAACCAATCACCTCAATGATGTAATGTCATTTTAAGAGTGCTAGAATCTAATTTCTCTCAAACTGTAAGCTCTGATGAGTTCTAATAAAGATTTATTGTAGATTAAAGACCTTCATAATATCAACAATGGATTGCTCATTTGATGAGAGATTTGATTATGTATTTTTTTTTAAGCATAGGAATTTTCCATGCATATGAAGAATGGTTAGCAGGAAAGGCACAGAGCAGTGTAATCAGATGACTATCTGCTCATCTTTGGAAACACTCATAATACTGTAAACAGATCTAGGAATTAGTATCTAATTGTGAGGGTTGACATAAACGTAAGTATACATTTAAGTCAAGTAGCATAAATCATTTGTCTAAGTGATACTTTATTAAAGGCAACACAATGAACTTAGTACACTAGTTCAAACTCACACAATTATTTTAAACCTGTACCCAACAGCGCCTCTATTTGTTAAATCAGGACAAAAAAACAGTAAACATGCTAGATCTCACCTAACACCCTTGAATTTCAAAATCAATGAATTCTCATCTACAAGAAGTACTAGATACATCTTTCTCCTGCCCCCCTCTTCATAATAATAATGAATCTTGGCTCTAGGATTTTTAAGGGTGAAAATAAATGGGCCAACAGTTTGTTAATTTACAGCCGCATGAACTATTTTGATACTTTGAAAATCAGCCTGCAAACTGCATGCATCCTTACTAATTTATTCAGGCACAATTACTGCATTGCTCTTGTACATCTTGAAAAAAGAAAGACGACCCAATAATAAAAATACATTAAATCATCCAAGCTACACCTACAGGTTCCAGGCTGCTACTGAATCAGAAAAGTCACAATCTAACGCCACTGAAAAAAGGAGGTATTTATCTTGCAGTGCTACACATTTCAGGAAAATGTAGCTGAAACGTAACCGTTGCATATTTGCATTCAGGACTGATTATTGTTGAATTACCTGATTATCCTACTTTTAAAATGAGAAGCTCATAACTAGAGCGTATGACCTATTTCATGCTCCATTCTAAAAAGGAAGGAAGTGTGAAAGTAAAAATGCCAGAAGAAACACAAAGCAGCATGGCGCTTTTAATGATTTTTGAAATACTTTAAAGGTTTGGTTGCAAGATGTGCTATAATACCTGCAGGTGAATGAGCAAAGTGAATTCAGACCCCCTTCAAACAGACTGGCTTAAATGTTTAGGGCAACATCAGCCACCTTGAGTCTAATCAAGGAGAAAGGTGAGGTGTAAATAAATGTTTAATAATAATAATGTTTAAGCCTATTTTGCTGCCTATTTGTGTTAGTTAATTTAAGGACTGTGTACTTTCCACTAATTTTGAAGTGGTTTATAATAAAATCAAAATACATAAATATACAAGGAACATGATTTCAGATGTTTAATTTGAATGCAGTAAATGCTAAATATATAATATCCATATCTATATAACTAAAATTGGAGAAGACAACTACTAGAGAATATTATACAAATTTCTTATCACAACACTTCATAATGGTGAAACTTTAAACTTCCATGTAACCATGCTTAGAATAACAATTTAAGGTGGCAACCTTAATCATGAATGGTGGCTATCTTTTTTAATTAACAAAATATTGACGCTTTTTCATAATACAGCACCATAAAAAACATACTAATCTAAATGAAAACAAAAAGAGAAAAGAGAAAAGAAATGCAAAGTCCTCTCTCAAAGGTACTGTAGATCTTAACCCTTCTCTCACACAGAAAGGGGTGGACCTTCCCAGCTCACACTTGCAAGCTTCCCTTTGTTCTCCCACACATCCCTGCCTCTCACACGGGGGTCCTTCACCAATCATGAATGGCGGACATCTTAAGAGAATTGTGATCTCTTATGCTTCCTTCTCAAGAGAAATGACAGCAGATTCCAACTCAAGTTCATTCCTCCAGTTTTACAGCTCATAAATGCTGAGAATACTGTTCACTGTAATGTGTTAAAGCAAAAACTCAAGTAAAAAGTTTTATTTTATTTACTAGTTACAGATAGTTGGTATCTGAAGAAGTGTGCATGCACACGAAAGCTCATACCAAGAACTGACTTAGTTGGTCTTTAAGGTGCTACTGGAAGGAATTTGTTTTATTTTATTTACTAGTTCTGGATTTACACATCCATTAAGCATTGTGACATATTAATAGCATATAATAAGCAGACATGTTACACTACTTTAAAATGGTACTATAATAGAAAAATTGGGATAATAAGATTCTTTACTTTTATTTTTTAAAAGGTCAAAGAGTAAAAAAGGTCTAAATTTGAAATGGCAGAGCCTCCAAAGACTTTATACAGAACCTAAAATGATACTGAATATTGGAATGAGTATTGAAACCAAACTAACCTTTAAACGAAGTGAAGAATCACAGTCTACCAGTCTGTTGATTTAGGTTTCCCAAATTTTTGATGCCTGTGTGTGAAAACCACCTGTACCTGGTTTTTCCAAGTACTCTACAATGCTTTTACAGCATCTGAACTCTGACTTGTGAAAGGATCTTCTGCAAGCACTGAGTTATGCAAATCAGAACCTAAATTCTCATGTAAAATAGAACCTACTTTCTCATTTAAAAATACAATCTAAATGTTTTATAAGCCAGAAGTCAATTTCAAAGGGCATCCCCATTGCATGAAGACTGGAAAGTTAAGATTAGCTGTTAATACCGATATGAGGATAGTGTGAAACATAACAACAGGGCCAGCTTAACATTTTGCATTTTAAAAGCCAATGTATTATTCTATATAAATGCAAAGCAGTGAAAACCCCATCGGTTATATTTTTCCTACAAACAAGTACAAACCATACATGAAGATTTCCATGAGTTAATAAGGCACATTAATGGTTTCAGTTTCATATAGGTAACTACTAATTCAAAGGAAACACTCCCAAATAAAACTTTGTCAATGAGATATCAAATGAATATTCATCTATCAAGATATAAAACATTAATCTAATAAAGCATTCAAAACCTCCAGTTTTTCAGTTACAAATATTTGCCCATTTCTCACAATGTTCATGCTTGAGTCACTGTTTTCATGACAACTAGAAATTGCTCATTTGAGCTAAGAATTTTATAATCAAATGCCACATGTATAGCGTTTCCTTACCACTGCTGGAAGTCTGCTGTGGCCCTGAGCATGCTCTTAGCAGGTATGAATTTGGGGAGAACTCCTCATCAGGGTTGGTATCCATGATTTGATGGGAAGTATTGCTGTCTAGCAAGGGCATCTGGCAGCTAACTGGTGGTGGATTATGGGAACTGGGCAGCTGAGCGGATGGGAGAAGGCTAGACGAGGATGTAGGTGGAATGGGACGACCTGGGAAAGAGGACAGAGGGATCAAAGTTCAGCAATGAATGTAATGAAAGAAACCACAAACAGTAACACTGAAATTGTTTGTTACCACATATGATTACAGCTGGGGCTGAATCAAAATACCCATTGTCAGTTGGTATTGACTCTCCCCTTTGCATCATATTCAAGACGGTATGATCAGCTGTGTTGACAAGGCATTCCAAGAAAGGGGATTGGCCTCTCCTGATAATGTCTTCACAGCATCAGCCTGTATCAGGCTATATGAACCGATGCTAGATGAATGAAAATAAAACCTATTTGTAAAACAGCACTGAACACACACACTTAAAACCCCCTCATCACTAATTTTTTCAATATAAGAAAGTTTTAATGCCAATAATTTGTTTTAGAGGGAACAAGCAGTTTTCTATACCCACCAATTGATCTAGCATCAGCATTATGTTTGAGGAGATTCACAGATCCACAATCACAGAATAAAAATCCCACTTGGAAGCATTTTGTAAGCCAGTTATTTTCAGTACCTAAAAGAAAACAGCACTCCTCCCTCTGTTGTTTTCTGCTCTGCTGAACCAGGGTTTCTGAATGTTGTAAAGAAAAATGATATGAACTGGACTCAGAAAACTTGACTGACACATTCAAGCCCGTTTAAAAAACAAAAGCATTATTCGCAAAACAGCTTCATATTGAAGCCTCCATTCACTGAGAGATGGGAGTGAAAGGCAACAGGATTTTTAAAAATCCCTCATAAGTACCAGTAATGCACACCTAAGTAAGCCATTGCAGATGTTGCTCCATTTTTGTAAATTCAGGCAATAAATTATTTTGACTCCTGCTGCTGCTACTACTGCAACTACTACAGCATTACACACAGAATTTACAAAGCATTGCACAATAAAATGAATACAAAAGGAAAGAAACAAAACCCATTTTAGTTTCATAACATAAATGAGAAATGCATCCTAACTCAGTATCAGCAGCAATGCTAAACTAGCTAAGTAGTCCCAGGAAAATCTCTCTCAAATAGCAACCCAAATTCTAACTAGAGTGCCGGTAACATTCTCTCAAGTCAGACTCAAAGAAAAACTTTGAGGGTTTGTAAAAACCTGCCTGAAACCAGACAACAGCTTTTGAAATTTCACCCTGTATCAGATCAAGTCTGAGCTGGAAAATAATTCCTGGCTTCCCTTCCCATATCCTTGGGAGCTCTCCCTGTTACCATAATCCCCATTCCCAAAAAAACACTCCCTCTTCCCTTACTTGGCAAGCAGAAGTGGCATGTGTTTTAACATGCAGAGAGGAATGAGTTTTCTCTTACTTCCTTCTGTCCTTCCCTCTTGTTGCCCCCCCCCCAGCAGAATAGTAATTGAAGTAGCTCTTTTAAGAACATCTCCCATGAATCCCTTTCAACTACTGCCACTCATCATGCTGTGGGACAAAGAAGGAAGGAAGGAATTCTCTTCCTGTGCACCGCCATTATGTTTCCTGCCAGCTGTCACTTAATAGGCAAGTAATGGAAATGGGGATGTACTGGATGGGCACTGAAACAAAGGTTATTTGGGAACAGGTATGGCTGGTGGAACACGGGGCATTCCTAGCTCAGAAAAATGATCAGAGTTCTCTCCAATTTTGGACAAAGAATTCACTTGTTGCCAAATTAACCCAATGTGTCTGGAGACAGCTTGCCCATCTCTAGTTTTAATTATCCTGCAAGGTGTTGTACAGGTGTTGTGAAGTGGGTTTGGCTGGTTCCAGAAGGGTTTGTGTAACAACCAATAATAACCTCGTCTGAGTCTGGGAAGGAAAATGGATGGAAGACTGCTCTATTAACCTTAGAAGATTAAACTATGTGGAAAGATGGTCTTCAATTATGCAGGGCAGAATCTTTAAAACACTGAACATAATACTACACTGGAATTGGGTCCAGAAATAGCCAATGCAAATGAGCAAAAATAAGTGTAACATGTTCTTTGGAGGGTCTGATCTTTCAGGAGGATTACGGCACCATCAAGGAAAGGTAAACTCCCAGGCTTATGTATAACAGTCCTAATAAAATTAGCTGTCCTTTTTTGTAGACTCAGGTGGCACCTGTCCCATCTTGGCATGTTTATTTTAAATCTGTGTCAGAGTTCCACACATAAGCACATGAATTTTAATTTGCCAAAGCAAATTGCATTCCAACATAATCATGATTTTGAAATGGATTAATATGTTGTACACACCAGCACATTCCACCCTATACAACCTACCCAGAGCATAGTCTTCATGGTTACATTCCATAACACAGTGTGTGCCCTCAGTGAAGTGCTTTCATAGCACAATCGCCAAGGCACTTGAGAAAGTCATTCTGTGGGTCTTTCCCCTGGAAATTTGTTTCAACACTATCTTACCCGCAGGCTATTTATGTAACTTTGTGGCTGTACGTTATTGGCTTTCAAAAAATCTGTATATCCACATAATAGAGAATGTATTGAATTGTGGTTGTAAATTGTGCAAACAGGTACCAAAACGAAAACAATGTATATATTGTATTTTGCTGCTGAAAAGATATGGTTGACAAATTAGAATTAAGTTGGGCCAAAACATTCTTTGGTTTAATCAGAATTGTACATCTACCAACTCATATTTCTAACTGCTTCTATCTTCCAGATAGAAACCCACAACAGAGAAAAACATCCTTCTATATACTCCCTTTCCTATATTATTTTTCCAGCTCACCACACCAAGCCACCCATCCAACAGAACTTGGTGCTGGAATACATGTTTTAAGGCCTCAGCATTAAATGCTGACTCAACAGAGTTGCTTGCCTAGGATCAGGACAATTCTCTGCAATTACAGTTTCTAATGACTGCAGCACCTAAATGCCCAAGCTTCTTTCTTGCTTTAGCACTTCAAACATGGAAGGATAGATGGCAGGAGATTCTTTGCATTGCACATATTCATCATCCTTGTCAGGGAAAAGGAAATTAGAGAAGACCTGCTGCTTGACTGATTTTTGGGAGGAGTAAAAATGGTTTGTGTCTGGTGAGATGGAGAAATTGTTCAGGAGTAGCTTAACCATGTGGAAATGTGACCTCTGTATTGCTGCCAAGGTCAGTGAGGCATACAAAGCTCTGCTGCATATATGAATTAGCTACAAATGTTAGAGAAATGGGATTTTACAGTAGTTATTTTCAACTATGGTTTATACAACTAGTTATAATCATGCAGTAAAATATACAAAGGGGCTTGCAGATAGCATCAAAGTTAATGATACTTATTTATCCAGTACTAAAGGCTGATTTATATACTGTTGAGAAATGTAAATCTCAAGCAATATGGACATGGGGATTTTGCCCTCCTCCCCTTTCATTCTTAAAACAGACTGTGTGAAATGACAGATTTGAAGAATCACAGATATTTGCATCACTACAACAATCAACATCAGAGCAGGCTTCTAAAGCAGGAATTGTACTTTGGAAGACCCCATGGTGCATTATCAGTAGGAGACACTTCCAAGGCACAGCCATAGGGTGGATTGTGCCCCCATCCCTGCAGTGTAAGTTGAAACGCAGAAAGAGGCCTGGCTGACAGTGACATTTCTCCTAACTGCTGTGCACCAAAAGTTCTGTAATTTCACAGCAATATGGCCATTCTCATAAAATCATTGTAGCTTCCACTCCCCCTCTCCCAAACTTCAGGAGCACTCTTTTTTGGATGTTGGCTCTAACCACAGGTATTGGCTCATAGCAATTAATCAATTGCAACAGCACCTGACTAAATGTATGCCTGCATTTTAGACAATCCAGTAGGTCACGGTGGGTGTGTAAAAACTGTATGTACATTTAAAAAAGCATTACTGCCTTGGGTGAAATGGAAGCAAAAAAATGCAAGCTTCAAGGTTTGCTACAAAAGCAGCCAAACACTTTTTCAGTACCAATAACTCTTTTTCCTAACCTTATCTAAGAGATGTGTTTACTGGTGATAAGAGGACCAAAGTTGATGTCATAAACTCATGACATGTATATCCTTGTGAAATATTACACTGTATGTCAGAGAAAATTAATATACAGATTCAGATTTATTGTGGTTCTCTTTCCAACAAAATGACTCAGGCATCAAGAATTATATTTGACACACCTTGCATGGGAAAAATATCCTGTATATGAGAAATTCTCACACATTCTGACTGTGTTTAAACACCACATGTGAAATATAAGGAAAACCAGGAAGGATTTTCATATTTTGTAATCCACATATGCTCAGCCATATGTGCGTGTTTTCTTGCATGAGCTCAGCTTGACCATATTTAAGAAGAAGTGGTAAAATTCTTTTTTAAAGTGATATGCGGGTCATAATAATTAAATACAATCTTTTTAAATAAATTGCGCAGCCCTAATCATTTGATATAGATGAAACATACTGCACATACTGCAAAAGTACAGAACGGATAATACTCATAATACATCTATCCATTCCATCATTTTGAATTTTATCTTTAGCACAATTATTAAAGTATTTATTGTTACCATGATTAGTAAAGATTTCTGTAAAATCACAAAGTCATAAAGTTGTTTCCCAATATTTGTAAATATTTTTCAGTGACATATTAGTAAATGTTTACAGAACTATGCAAATACCAGAAAGAAACAAAAACAAAATAAAATAAGGTAACTTCTTCAAACACACACACAAACTTAGAGCAAATAAGAGAACAGGCACAGGCCATAAACCAATCCTGTTTTACTTCAAATTAGTAGCTATTATACTATTGTATAATGTGAGACAAGTTTCATCATCCAAATTGTAGTCAACCTTAGAAATGATATATGATTGCTGCACTGTAAAAAGTTGTAGTGAGCTGACCAAGAGTAGAGTTGTGTACCCTATCTCTGAGCTTTTCATGCACACACAAAAAAGGGAGAGTATGAAAAGTTCCCAAACACATTTGTGGAGGAAAAATTAATGCACTTTTCAAGCATTTCATATGAACACTTGAAAAGTCCCATTTAGCAGCCACCACTTTCCTCCTTGCCCTGCTTCTTGCTAGTCCCCACCCATAGGAGCCAACTCCTAGGGGCCATGGGGGCTTTGGTCCCCGCAATAATTTTTTTGAGGAGGCCGGCACCTACAAAGTTGATGGGCATTGCCATTCAAAAGGTGGGTGTTCACCGTGTTATGTGATTAGTTATGCATGGTGGGGCTTACCTGAGCCCCCGCAATATTTAATTCAAGTTGACACCCCAGTCCCCACCCTTCCCAAACAGAAATGCCTTATCTTGAATACAATTTGGGATAAGAAATGATGAAGAGCACAGCATTGTTTCCTCTCAGGATCCATGACAGGGAATAACATACAATATAAGTAAGAAAAGGCCAAGAAGAGTCGCCATTGGCCTTTTGTGTCAGCTGGAAACCTTTGTTTCCTGTACTATCCCTTTGCCCAAGATAATGAGTGTGGGCACACACATATGAAAATGTGAACTAGCATTTTATATCGTGGAGCACCCTGAGATCTGTGGATGAAGGACAGTATACAATATTATTATGATTATGATTATGCTAAATGCTATCCATTATCCTTTCACAAAGCAAGCCCTTTTTTCTTGGAGAAGGTGTGGTACATTCGCAGCAGGGCCGGCCCAAGACATTTTGCCACCTGAGACAAAAAAACTCAACAACCTTGCTGTCACACCTTCTCCTTCTCCATGGGCGTGCATGGCACCATGCTCCCACTTCCTTCATTTCCACTGAGAGGCCACCACACACCCCTCTTCCTGCAGGCAAGCCACACAGCTACCATCCCCCCACAGCAGGAGCATGGCTGAAGCGGAGGTGGAGGTGACCGCGGCAGCTGCAGGGCATGGAGGAGGAGTGACATGGGAGTGTGGCAGGCCCATGACATGGCAGTGAATGACATGCTCCTTGGGCCCAGATCTGCCACCTGAGGTAACCACTTCATCAGCTCCTAGTTCGCAGAGGGAATAAGACAGCAGTAGAAGAAGAGTGCCAACTCCAATTTGACTCAGATCCAGCTTGAAAAGGGCTGGACCTCATTTCAATTTGGACTGTGCTTTACAAGTGGGGGAAGTTTGCATTTCAAATTTCCCCGTTCAATACTTGTCCCATTTCTACAAGCGATTAGAAATATATTGAGAATAGCAAGGGATCAAGCTCACTAATGCATGGAGTGGTACTATCATTAAGAATAAGCCCATCTCCTGTTATGCCAGTAACTGAAGCTCAAATTACAGGAGGGTTCCCTATGTTTGACAGCTTTTACTACCTCTGTATCAGTGAGGAGGAAACAGCCACTAGTAAGAATCAGTCTTATATCTACAATCCTGTAGATGGCTTAGCCATTAGGCTTCAAAATGTCTTTGTCACAGAATGATGACTGTTAAAATTAAGAAATACTTCAGAAGCATGACAATCCATGAACAGTCTTGCTTTGGAGTCTCACAAGGCCCATCATGGGAAATCAGTAACCCTGACTTATTGAGAAAAATGAGAGCATAAGAAAAGCCTGGTTATGTGCAGCACACCATGCATACTCTTATTGCTCAGGCATCCAGGAAAGAAAACAACTTCTTCACTCTTGGAGAGCAAATAGAGCAGGATAACATGCAAGTTAGCTTCTGCAGGCCTACATGAGAGTCAATTCCCATGACCACTTCTGATGTGCTAAAATCACCATAAGGTGATGTTTACCCAGTATTTTCACATCACAGGTTTCAAGTGATAGCTCTCTCGTGTTATAAAATTAAAGGTTACCATATCTTACAGGTTAATTATGAGTCTTAGAATTTATTTAACCTGTAATTTAATGAAGTTCCAGCTCAGAATTTATCACAGGGGGGAAACAGGGAAAAGGCACCTTGTGTAACTGTATGTTTTCCTGAGTCAGGTATTTGGGGAAGGGGAGCATTTAGATCAGAAAAACAGGGAGAAAGGGTTAAATATCCTCTCCCATTTGCTGCTGTCCCAATCCAATTAGGGAACACCTGCAGTTGAAAGTGAAATATCAGGAGATTATATTATAAACGCCTGCGCAACATGTTGTTTGACCCTCAGCAATTTGGAGCTAATTGTTTACAAATTTATATCTGCTATTGTATACTTAATATTTACATTAAAAAGAGTAGGAGAGAACTCATATTAGAAAAATGTGTATTCTGGCATAAATCCCTCTTCTGCATATTCAGAAGGCAGTTTCAACTGGTGGAAAGAAAAGTAAGAGCCTCCCAACCTTCTTCATCAGAAGCATGTGGACATATTTATGTATGCAGTAGTCACAGTCCTTCACTTGCTACATTGCTTTTAGTTCAGGAGAAGATATGCTTGTGGCAACAATCTGTCTACAGATGTGAAAGTCAAGGTGGCATCTATATACAGGCTAGTCAAAACAGTATATACTGTACACTGTAGGACAAATAGTTAAATGCTTGAGTCTAATGAGATTCCCCATTTTGTGCATTTTTTGACCCATTTTGTACAATAAATACCATATTTTTCGCTCTATAACACGCACCAGACCATAACACGCACGTAGTTTTTAGAGGAGGAAAACAAGAAAAAAAATATTCTAAACGAAATAGTGGATATATGATTTTTGTGGTTCATGCTGTGGCCACAGACAAGTGATCTGACAGTGAGTTTGGAGTAGCCCAATGCAAAAATCCTGAGGATCCATGTGGATCCATGCTTTGTAACCACGGAGGAGGGAAGGAAGGGGAACCATGGAACCTCTGCTCACGACTGCAGCAGATCCCCCCCGCCACCCGCAGGCATTCGCTCCATAACACGCACAGACATTTCCCCTTACTTTCTAGGAGGAAAAAAGTGAGTGTTATGGTGCAAAAAAATACAGTACATTTGACAAGATATGAGAATTCCTTCCAGCGAAAAGATAGCTGATATTGTGTCCATATTTTAATAAAGTACATGATCTTAAAACAAAGGTTTCATGCATTTATCCTTATGGTATATGTGACTGGAATATTCCATATGTCTAGAAGCATGTGGCCAAATAATTAGGTGGTTAATTCAAACTAATATGTAAAATTCAGGTGGTCCTCTGTTATCTGTCTCTCCTTGTCTCTTTAAAGTTGTGGAAATGTACTGCAGCAGTTTAAAATAAAAGCCACAAAGGGTGTAATTCTCATGTCAGAAACTCTAGTTGAGTGGCTAGGAAAAAAATCATTTGCACTTGCTCAAATAACAACTTGGGGGATTCATAAAAGTGTGCATCAAATGAAGGCCTTGGCTTACATCCTAACTAAGCTTCCACTGGCAATAGCACTGCATTACATTTTCCCAATTTTGCCTTTCCCTGATAGTCATTTTCTCCCTCAAATATCTGTTCTGGGACCTTCTGAAGCATCTTGAGAGATGGCAGAAGGGGCTGCAGGTGGAACGGGAGACTGGCAAAAATTTAAAAAGTTGCTGTCTGACCTTCATACTCCAGCAGGAGTCTCTGTGAATGGGGAAAAAACCTTGGTTTGTGGAAAGCTAGCCCAAATGCCAAGATCTTTAATTTTTCTCCAGCTCAGATCAAAAAGTAAAACATTTTTACAGGCTCTCAGATCTCTCTCAACCTGTTCTTTGTTTGTTTGTTTACAATTTTTAACATACCCATGAAAGAGCTTATTAAAATGAATGCAAATGATATTATCAATACATGGAACATGCAGCTGTGTGATGGTGGCAGGCTCTGACCACCTCATTTGGACTGTACCTGCAACAGAGAGGTGCATAGCCTCTGTCCACATGGTCTGCATCCTTCAAAAATGCCTTCTCACATACATACAGACTGGCTGCCTTCTCATATAATGCTAAACCAAACCAAGGCTTAGTGTGAACATGCTAGGTTCCAGGAAGGAAGTTTCAGCTGCTTTGCTCCTTCCCAGTCATTTTAGCTCAGCACAGCTTGGCAGCTAAATAAATGTTTGGCTTAGCATGTTGAGGAGAAAGCTTAACTAAAATCTTGGGTTTATATGACATGCTAAGCCAAGCCTTAGAGCTGGACCATAAAGAAGGCTGATCGCCAAAGAATTGATGCTTTTGAATTATGGTGTTGGAGGAGTCTCTTGAGAGTCATAGAATCATAGAATTGGAAGGGACCCTGAGGATCATCTAGTCCAACCCCCTGCAATGCAGGAATACGCCGATGTCCCATACAGGGATCGAACCTGCAACCTTGGCATTATCAGCACCACACTCTAACCAACTGAGCCATCCCATGACTGCAAGAAGATCAAACCTCTCCATTCTTAAGGAAATCAGCCCTGAGTGCTCACTGGAAGGACAGATCGTGAAGCTGAGGCTCCAATACTTTGGCCACCTCATGAGAAGAGAAGACTCCCTGGAAAAGATCCTGATGTTGGAAAAGATGGAGGGCACAAGGAGAAGGGGACGACAGAGGACAAGATGATTGGACAGTGTTCTCGAAGCTACCAGCATGAGTTTGACCAAACTGCGGGAGGCAGTGGAAGACAGGAGTGCCTGGCGTGCTCTGGTCCATGGGGTCACGAAGAGTCGGACACGAATAAACGACTAAACAACAACAACAAGCCAAGCCTTGGCACAAAGAGGATACCAACAATAGGGCATTTTCAGCTGATCTTATATGAAAAAAGCTGAACTTATAGAAAGATATAAATTCAAGTTACATATGATGCAAGTCATTTTAGCTGCACACCGTGTTCTATCATCAACCAGAGGCAAAGATACAAACTCTCTGACTTCTGAAGTGTGTGCCAAAACCCAAGATCATTTTGCGAGGCAAGCTGCAGTTCTACAGTTCTGTCAGTCATGTGACAGAACTAAAGAATCAATCAGATACCAGCTATTGGACTAATGAGTAGTTTCTCGAGAAACAGTATCAAAAGGCCACAAACTTTTAGTTCTCATTTCTTTGGCACAATATGGAAGTGAGGAAAAATGATTGTGATGTTCTTTGTTGTGGTGAATTTAAAAATCGCCCACTGAAGATCTCTGACACTACACATTGTGGCACTTCAAGTTAATTGCACCCACTTCGTTGCTAAAATAACATGACGGCTAACCTAGCCACATTTGGATGCATTTTCTTATTTGTACTCATTAGCATAGCAGAAAAATCCTCATTCAGAGCAGTCAGGAAGTATTTATGCATTTCAGAGCAGTCCAATAAATAGAAAAGCCTGAAAGAGGTTGTATCCTGCCTTTCCTAAGAAAATGCAAAGGTAGCAATATAAACAGAA
The DNA here is from genome assembly GCF_964252035.2 of Podarcis erhardii. Classification (NCBI taxonomy): domain Eukaryota; kingdom Metazoa; phylum Chordata; class Lepidosauria; order Squamata; family Lacertidae; genus Podarcis; species Podarcis erhardii. The sequence continues at coordinate 48,811,585 of NC_138498.1, read as the reverse complement.
AACCACATTAAAATATTATCTAAGCTCTCATTCTAATGAAAAATGTCAACTTCTCCTTTCACATGAATCTGAAAAAGGGACAAAAAAGTGGAGGGAAGACTCTGGCTCCTATTCAAGGCAGCCTAATTGAAGCATCTATGCTGTCAGCAATATTAATGTAATTTTAAAGAGTGGAAAATATTGTTAAATATGCCAGAATGGTGTAAAATGGATAGTAATGTGGGACACAATAATGCAAATTGAAAGATATATTACAGCACATTCAGTAGGCTCTTTGTCAGGTGGTGGCTGGGAGGCAGGAAGGAGGTTCAGTAACTGCATTGTGAGACAAATTGCTCAGGCAGAGGAGCCAGGCCAGAATCCGGCCACATAGGACTTTATTTCAGGCCACACAGGACTTTATTTTCTCAAATCGCCAGATTCCAATGGGCAGAGGGCTGCACTACAACTGCTGACTATCTTCAAGATGGCACAGCATGACAGATCACAGACATCAGACTGACGGCTAATAGTTTGTTCTGCCTACACAATGCCCAGAATGAGGCACCTGAACTCTGCTGCTGAGTCTGCTACTAAGAAACCACTTTGCAATTAGTCACATTTCAGATAAACACAAAAGTGATTGTCTATTTGGGGACTGCTCAGTATTTGAAAAAAGGAATCAGAATCAGAAAACAGTACATATGTTCAAATTTTATTTTGTACATGTTAAAACAGTACTCCTTCCGTTTCCAGCTTTCCTTAGAAAAACACAATTAAGGGAGCAAAAATTCTGCTCTATAGTTTGCCGATCGTGTCTTCATTTTTATTTTATGACAGAAAGAATTTGCTAATTGTAAATATACAAAATATACCAACACCAAGTTCCCAAGACTGTGGGTGATAGTCAGCTAAGGTTTACTGAAAGTAGATCCACTGAAATTAATGAACATGACTAAGTTAAGTCCATTAATTTCAATACGGCTACTCAAGTTACAGGCTACTGAAAGTAAAACATCGTTAAACACCATCTTATGTTTTACACGGACATTCAGAAGTTGTTTTTAAAATACAGTATATTTTTCTTCATATGATGTCTGCCTGTGTTCTCAAGGCCCAGTAAAATTAAACAGCTTGCCTGGGATCCAAAGATTCTATTGCCTTATTATACCATGTATAGCAAGGACAGAGAGCCTGGACCCTCCAGATGTTAACTGACTCCAACTCCCATCAGTTCAAGCCAGCATGGCTAACAGTCAGGGGTGATGGAAGCTTTAGTACAGCAACATCTGGAGCATTACAAGTTAGATAGTAGCTATTGCATTTTCCTCATCTGAAATCCAAATCTCACAAAAATTATGTTCTGTAAGGGCCAAATTAGCCGCAATGCAGGACATCTGTGAATAGGATCTCCCAGCCGCAAGAGTTCCCAATATAAATTACAAATTGTAGTCATTCCAATAAGCTAGGGTTGCCATATTTCAAACAGTGAAAATCCGGAAAGAAAAGTTGTTGAGCTTGTTTTGCTTTTTTTTTTTTTTTTTTTTTTTTTGCCCAGAGTTGTTCACAAAAACAAACAACACTGCCGGATTTTCCTGGACATTTATAGCAATTTACACCTAGACACTGTTTCCAACTGCAGTGTTCTGGATACGTCAGGAAATATGCCAACCCTACCATAAATTGCCCTAAGCAAAATTAGCAGCTTTGGCTGGTGGTTTCCACCCTGGAGAAAGCATTTGGAAAGAGTTAAACCCCCGCTTCCTGGAGCTACAGTTGTCATCTGAATCTGGGAGTCCATAGCTGTTTTGCTTTTTAAAAATATATATCACAAGGCACCCTATTTACAAAATGTTCATGCCATATCTAGTTTGCCCCTAAGATAGTTATCATCCCAAAGTGGTTTGTTTTTTTTATGGGACAACCATAGGCGCATGTTTGTGAAAACTGAACCTACTGTGTTAGATAAAGTCACATATATCTAACAATAAATATGTATAATTAAATATGAGCTTTCTCACTTGGACTCTCACTTATTTCTTTTAACTTTAACAAATTATTGCTTCTCAGCTATGAAGATATCATTAAGCATATGCCAAGTAATCAGCCTGCAACTGTAATGGTTTCAAGAACGAAAAGAATTTTCTAATCTTATTCAGTGATGTTTTTTCCCAAGACAGCAACAGATTTTGTAAAATGAGGGTTATATCTTCTCATTATAGAATCTAATCTCCCAAAAGACATTCAGCAGCTGCAAAACCTTTACATCTTTTAGTTGTAAATTGTTTATATTATTTATCCTTCTTTAACTAAAAAAGAAAGGGCCAACAGATTTTTTAACAAGATGAGAATATAATGACTTGGGCTTTCAACTTCAGCAAACCCACACTTTAACAAGGTCTATGTTGTTATGATGACTGGAAAACATATCACAGCCATTTATTTCTAGTATTAATCTCTTTTCATCCTAAATGTCAATTATGTAGTATTATTCTCACTCTCATGGCCTTTTTTAAAGACACTATATAGAGCGATCAGTTTGTATAAGGTGAATGAAAATCTGATGTTCAAGATGGCAAGGGTTGATTGAAGATTTTATTTTTTCTCAATAAGAAACAGATGTGTGAACATGCCTTGGCTTCTGCCACCTATCCCTTCACATTTTAAAGTTGCAATCCCATTGAATACAGTGGGACTTACCTCTGAGTAACTATGCACAGAATTGAGTTGTAAACCTCATGAATCTCCCAGCTTCTTTTTTTATACATTACATACATATATATATCTGCTTTTAAATAATCATTTTTGTTCTCCCTAGATTAGTTCACATAATGGAGATATATGTAGGAAAATCATATCTGATTAAAATAATTTCTGTCAAGGGACATTTTTTGTTGCATGGTAACTTGCAAAAAGGACATTTGCCCTTTTCAGACAAATTCCAAACACTTTGCCTTGCCAATAATGCCAGTCAAATGTACATTTCATGTGATGAAGTCTGCACTAGCCTATCACAAAGGACACAGCACACATATGCATATTATGTACACATACCCTCATATGGAAGCAGTAAGGGATAATAATACATACGCTGGCATGAACTTTACAGAGAGAAACTACACTACATGGTCCCCAGCATTCCTGGAAGTTCTTGCACAGCAGCACCAAGAGCCCTTTGTCCTCACATTTCCTCACCTCAGTAAGTTAGAGGAAATAAGATGGCAGGTGGGCTTTCAGGAGGGTGAAGACTGCAAGGAAGCCTCAAAACCATTACATTCCTTGTGGCGTTACCAGGAGCAACACGTTTCCCATAAACATAACATATAAACAAAAACAACACATGGAGTACATATTATTAGAATGTCAGTTACAAAAAGTAACAACAAAGTACATATATAATAGGCCCGCTGATTAGTCCTCTTCATAGAGATGCATATATTATAGGGGATTGAAATAACTGTGCTGACTTATTGATGTAATCAATAAACAAAGAACACGTGCCTAAAAATCTCTCTCTCTTTGCCTGTCCAGTAATAAGTCTTCTGTGTTGCACCAAGTGTTCAGAAAGTGCTATTTCCCATACACATGCCTACCAGGAAGGCAAAGTAAGACTTTTCCTGTTTTCCATATGACAGCTATCTCCAGCCTGGCAGCAGCTAAGAGAAAAGAGACTAGAGTATGAGATGGAACCCCAAGGTTCAAAGCAGTAATTTAACACCAGCCACAGAAGCACTAATTTAGGATCCAAAATCAAATTATGATTGATTATAATATAAAATAGAAAGGAAACATTTTGACAAAATGAATGTATAAGGACACAGTCCCATCCCATATAGATCAGAGACCCTAAAGTGTTGCACCACCTCCAGCAACTCTGGGAAAGCTTACAATTAAGTTGTGCTCCAATGCTGCTTTAAGATAATTTATAAGTGTTAATGTGCTTGTTTTAAAGAAATCGTATTATTGTGACTCACCCTGAAATCAATTTTCCACGAATGGTGATATATAAATATTTTTTTAAAAGATTAGATGTTATTCAAATTAATCCCATTTAAACAGACATAAGAGAGGGGATCCACCCATCACTAAAAATAACGTCTTCTCTTTTTTTGTCTTGCTGTGACTGCTGTGATTTACAATAAATAAATAAATAAATTTAAAAAGACCACCGATGATGATGATGATGATGAAGAAGAAGAGTTTGGACTTGATATCCCACCTTTAGCTCCCTTTAAGGAGTCTCAAAGCGGCCAACAATCTCCTTTCCCTTCCTCCCCCACAACAAACACTCTGTGAGGTGAGTGGGGCTGAGAGACTTCAGAGAAGTGTGACTAGCCCAAGGTCACCCAGCAGCTGCATGTGGAGGAGCAGCAACACGAACCCGGATCCCCAGATTACGAGTCCACCGCTCTTAACCACTACACCACACTGGCTCTCAGTCTGTGCAATGTGCGTGGAGTGAGGACACATGGAGAGGTTATATGGTGGCTGTCTCAGAAAAGCCTTGGCAATCCCACCACCACCCAGCCAACAATGAAAACTGCAAAATTTGGCACATCCTGAGCTAGTGTTTAAACTGTCTTTTATGAGTGAAACTAGCTGAGTATTGGGGAGCAGGGAATTATGGCATCTGCTGTTTCAGCTGTTTTAGACTAATTTTAATATAAGTTTAAGCAGATATTTTATATTTGCTATTGATTTATTGCTACTTTAGAATGAACAGCCTACAAATTGAAACATTCTCAAAGCAATCATTTTCCAAGATGAAAGTTTCCATGAAACATACCGTTCTTTCATTATTTTATGCACTGCATGAAGAATCCTTTGAAATCATAGCAATAATTAGTGATTCAAGCAGCTAGAGTTAGGAGTAGGTGGGAAAGATCACACTTTTTGAAAGTAAAATGAGAATATTCAGAGCTGTAACAATTTAGCGTTTCTCAAGCTAGACTATGTCAATGTCACAGACAGACTAATTTGAAATCCAACTAAAATACCCAAAACTAGGTGTTAACTCTTTACCATCTTTAAACATCAGCATAAGGCATGCCCTGAATTAAGGTTTTGGGAAATGTACTTATTTAAACAATTTCAAAGATATATAACATACTGAGAGCATCACAGCAGCACAATTCAGTTCCCTCCCTCCCTCCCTCTCTCCCCCCACCCTCTCTCCAGGCTGTTTGCATTTTCCATACCTGACTCTATTTGAATACACACAAAAACAGCTATTATGGAAAGCCTGCACTATTATGTTAAAGATTCTTTTACATATTGGCTTGGATCGTAATTTTCCTTCAATGAAAAGAACAGAGTTCATGGTATACTTTCCCCCTTCTCCTGCAGCTGCCTGAAAATCTGTTCCTGGGAATGTTAGGAAACAATGGGGACTAAAATAAAAGATTTGTAGATGTAGACTTTAAACAGCAATCAGGATACATTTTTTAAAAAAATTAAGGACAAAAAAAATCTCTCCTCCCTTCTCCCCCAGATTCTTGTGACCTTAGCACAAAAGTATTTGTAATTTGTATATAACATATATATCTTTTCATATTGTTGGTGGACAGCCTTACTAGCTATAAAAGTTATCATGGGAATATCTAACCAAGGAAAACCTTTGGATCTTGTTTCAGAGCTCTCACCATGGCACTGTTTCTGTGAACTTATACAGTTCTGAAAATGGACTCTACAAGTGACAGCAGAGTAATTTACTGTATTTCAGGGGAAGGTAGCTCTTCAAAGTAGCTAGTTTCACACTCCTTGTTCTCTTTTTACACATTTAATCTTAAGCCCCTTTACAACTTTTATAAAAGTGCAGATTTTTTTTTTTTAATCCATGGTTGAAATATGCTATGTACATATCCAAACTTTGTTTACACAATTAGAAGACACTCAAATGTATATCCCGGTAAATGACAAGGTTCCAGCAGCAAATTAACAAGAACAATTTTCCCATCTCAGGAGCTGTCAAGATGGGACCCGTTGGCCAATTTATCTTACTCTAGCACATCTCTGGTGCTTGTCAATCAATATGTGAAACATTTGGTGCTGATTGCCATTTTTCTATCCACTTCCTTTTGCCTCTCGTACCAGGCAATTTACTGCAAGTCAATCAAGGTTGAAGCAGACCTTGTTTAAATAAAACACTGTTGAGCTCTTTTCACACCAACAATTTCAAAGACAGAATGAGCTGTATCTTTTTACATTTACATTTATACTGCTTTTTCATTTTCTCCCAAAATGCCACGGTCAAACTATAAGCCATAACGATACCCACACAAAGGCTCAAGCAATAAAAAACAACAACAGTCCGTCATTAAAGGTGGATAGATAGTGTGCACATTTTCACTGTCAAAAATGCAATCAGTCAACAGGGGGGAAGTGCCTAAAAGAGCAGGTTGCGTTTACCTCTATCTTTAACTTCAACTTATTCTGGGACAGAATAAGACAGATGTCATGTCCCATGCTGTCTGACCCAACTAACTCAGGGATCTTATTTCAAGGAGATTTTCCAGAACTAATTCAATAGGTTCAGTAATATAGTGTACATATTATGCCAGTTTACCAAAATCAATTTCAATTTGATGCCATTTTGTAATTTTTAATAGGCTTCTAAAACTCTTTGGAATAAGTGCTAGTATTGGCTTGCAACCAAAATTTCATCAAATTTGGTTAAAGACTGCAGCCCCAAGAGCCAATGTTATGTTTGTTACAAGTTGAAATCAGTCATATTGGTTGCCTGGTGCTCAAAAGTTGAGGTAAAGTTTTGGATTCAGCGGGTCCCAAAAAGTATTTACTGGCTTTGGGTCTGTTTCTGAGCTCAATTCAAAGTGTTGGGTTTGATATTCAGAACCCTTCGCAGCTTGGGCTCAGATTCTGATGGATTGCCTCTCCCCCACAACTATATACCTGGATGCTGATATCATAATCTAGAGCTCTGCTATGAGGGAAAGTGACTTTTCAGAAGTCATTCCCCTCCCACCTGATTATGGAATACCCTTCCCAGGGAGACCTGGTGTTCCTCTTTCTTTTTAGCATCAGGCAAACACTGTTTATTTTCTCACTATTTAGAATTATGTTGTGGTTTTAACAGTGTTCAGATTTGTGGGGTTTTTTATGTCTGTGCTCTCTGTTGTAATTAATTTGGCTACATTTTTTTTTAATCTGCTCTCTGTTTTAAAGTGACCATTTATGTTTTTATTGTGTTTTTATCTGTTGCTTTTTCTGTGTTTTATTATAATGTGATTATTTTTATGTTGTAGGCTACTACTCAGATCTCTTCTACTAGGGCAGCATATAAATAATGCCTAAAGAGGAACATCTTTGCCAAATAGCAAAAAGACAGAAGAGAGAGGCCCAAATGAGTCTTTCAAGGTAGAGAGTTCCATGCAGCCACCAAATAGGCCATCTCCTATGTCCCAGAAAGTTGCACTTGTGGTCATAATGAAGCACGGAGGAGAACTTGCCCATAGATCTGAAATAACTGCAGGTTGGTATAAAAACAAGTTGTCCCTCAGGGTGATAACTTCCAGCCATGGTACGGCTGGAAAGATAGACATCTCTGCTTCACCCAAAATGATGGCTTGGAGGGTTGCATACTGTATGAAGGGGGAAATGCTTCTGGGCCTATGCAAATCTCCTTCCATTCATGGGCATAGCCAGGATTTTTGTTGAGGGAGCAGAACCTCAGTTTGCTATGTATTTTGATTGGGGGGGGGCAGCCGCCCCTCCATGCCCCTCCCCCTGGTTACGCCCATGCTTCCATGCACATTTAAATAACACAATCAACCCCTTTGGGACTCCAGGTCCAAAGTCATGAATATCAGACCATAGTATTTTTAAAATAAAATAATGTTGTGGATATTAAGAGGGGGGAAATGAACTGAAATAATTTTTTTTATTTTAGTAGCTTCATTTACTCTGTTTGATTCAGTTTTCACTAACAGACCTACTAATGTTTTCACCCCATTATTTAAGCTATATCCTTTTTAACATTATGTTTTGAAGTCAACAGAAAACAAGTTTAAAAGTGCCTACCTATATATCTGTCTTTATCTCTCTCCTGAATTAAGAGAGAACAATGCTTCAGATAACAAGGAAGCCCTCACAGACGCTAGATAATTAATAAGAATAAGAAAATATTATTTTAAATCAAACAGTTTATGTTATTAAAACTAAGGAAGAGACATGGGGTTTCAAAGAAAAAATAAATATTATTTTTTAATATATCCTGAAGCTCAAAATAGCCATTGTTTGCGTTGTTGAAAAATATGTCCGGGAACATTCTTTGTGACTGTTTACTGCTAACCTTGAGGAAATGACTGTAAGTTAAGAGAAGGCAGGCTGCAGAAGGAACGCCGAGAACTGCTTCTCCCAGGGGCTCTTCTCTGGGATGGGTGCTTTATTTCTATAGTCACTGGGTATGGGTTTCCTTAAAACTGTATTTTCACTTGTAGTGTGTTCTGGCTAGGTTTTGGAGAAATTGTGTTGTATGTTTGCTCTAGTTTTTATGTAGTGCAATACTTTGCTTGAACTCTTCTAAGTAAAATAGTTCTTAAGGAAACTTAATTGATGTCTTTATTTCATAAAATGTATAGACTTGACTGTAAAAAAACCAACTCAAAAATGGTTTACAAAAAGAACAATGAAATGATCAGTAAACAAAGTTAAACAACTTAAAACCTTCAAATTAAAATCAATGATAAGCTAGAAACAACAACAACACAACAGATTAAAACAAATATCAACATTCTACATGCCTGGATAGGTTTGCCTGAAGAAAAATGTTTTTAGCAGGTGCCAAAAAAAAGAGTGCTTTGAAGGCACCTGCCAGATATCAATAGGCAGGGCGTTTCAAAGTTTGGGTGCTGCTGCACTAAAAGATAAATTTATTAGAAATGCGGAATGAGCATTATGTTGTTTCCCCTAACAGTGTCAGTTCAACCAATTGAAACACTCAGGCGGGCATACATGGGGTAAGGCAATCTCATAGGTAAACTGGTCCCAAGCTGTTAAGAGCTATATATAGTAATAGTAACACCTTGAACTTGGCCAGGTAGCAAAATGATAACCTGTGCAGATCTCTGTGCAGAGGTGTTATATGCTGACAGGTTATCACTCTCACCAGCAATCGTGCTGTAGCATTCTTCACTAGCCGCAGCTTCTGGGTGAAAGACAATGGAAGCCCCGCAGAGTGCATTGCAAAAATGCATTAGTGAAATAACTGATGCATGAACTACTGTGGCTAAGCTTTCCCAGTCCAAGTATGGTTGTAGCTGTTGCATCAGTTGCAGCTGCTAGAAGGTGCTTCCAACCACTGAGGCTACCTAGGCCTCCATTGACAAAGCTAGATCCAGAGGCAATCCCAGACTGTGAGCCTTGTCTCTTGTGTTCTTTTTAAATTTAAAAAATTCTGTGCAATATTTGTCAGACCTACAAATACAGCTTCACAAGAGATTTCACACTGCCTAGTTAACTGAGCAACTGAGGGTTAGCCTAAATAGCAGGGATGTGAAGATTACTCCATAAGAGGCAGTTACAGATAGGTAGCCGTGTTGGTCTGCCATGGTCAAAACAAAATAAAAAAATTCCTTCCAGTAGCACCTTAAAGACCAACTGAGTTAGTTCTAGGTATGAGCTTTCGTGTGCATGCACACTTCATGCACACGAAAGCTCATACCTAGAACTAACTCAGTTGGTCTTTAAGGTGCTACTGGAAGGAATTTTTTTATTTTGTTTTGTCCATAAGAGGCAGATAGCAACATTAACTCCACATTGTGTTGAAACCTTGTGCTGTTGTTAGTCTGTCGAAATAAAGAGCTGTCATGGAGCTAAAGAGATGATGCATGAAATGAATGTAGTTTATCATCTCCTAGAAATATGATGAATTTTTAATTAAGCATATGCAGCTATGAGACAAGAGATAGCCAAAGGAGTAAACAGTGTTTAATACTTGAAAGAAAGAAACGAAGGCATGTAAAAATTCTAAATCTGACACTAGATCTCAGCATTATTTTAACATCTGATAAAGGTTACTGAACTTCTGTATTTGTAAGCCCAACTGACCATGATTGGCTGCATACAGGTCATACATTTCAAGCATGATTCAGGCACTACAATTTGTTAAGCTCCCTTAACAAACTACAGTTCCCAGGATTCTTTAGCAGACATCATGTGCTTTATATGTATGGTGTGTCTGATAATGATAATGATAATGATAATGATAATGATAATGATAATGATAATGATAATGATAATACCCCATCCATCTGGCTGGGTTTCTCCAGCCACTCTGGGCAGCTCCCAGCAGAATATTAAAAACACAATAAAACATCAAACATTAAAAGCTTCCCTGATATAATATTCATAATAAACTAATGTGTGTACATATATCAGATGAGATAAAATATTGTGGAACAATCTAATTATTACATTTTGCTCCTCCTCAAAATCCTGTCCTATTCACTGTTAGCAAAGTTTTAATTACAGTTGCACATATTGGCTGTAGAATATTGTTTCCATTTAGAAATTACTAGGAAGATAAACATATGACAAACAAATAATAAACAATAAATCATTTGATAGTTGGATGGTAAGCAATTAATTGGCTTGTGGCAAAAAGTTGGTTTGAAATTTTATTCTCTCTTAGACATGGGAGTCTACTGAGAATGTTCGGCTAGAAAGAGAAAAATATGGAGGGGGTGGTGGAGGGAGAAACGGGGGGGGGGGGAGAAGCACTTCTCACATACATTTATATCACCTGACAGATGGGTAAAAAGAATACTTAGTTATTACTTTAATTCGCCAAAAGGGAAATAACACAATTCTCTATGAAAAGTCAATCACATATTTTCCCCTGCCCTATAATAAGCCAAAAGGGCCAGCATTCTCCTCTCTTCCTCTCTCTCTTTCCTTTGCCAGATTGGTTAAAGCATCAACCTTAATTTTATCCCGAACCTATAATTTTAGACGCTGTTAAGAGAATTGCACTTCCTTGACTCTCCAGAGCCCTAGGGACTAATTGAGAAGATTACCTGGAGGCTCTTGGTTTAAAGGAAAGAAGAGAAACTAGTTTGAAACCATTTGTATACAGAGTGACAGAAATAGGGATGTCTAGGGCATTTGTCTGTCACTGTAGTTCCTTTAAGTTTTAAACGACAGTCAATATACTGTCTTATCATGTGCGAGGGAAAAATAACAGTAATAAGACAGTGGCTTTCAGTCTGAAAGGATAAAATGTCTCTCAGTAAAGATGGCTAACAGATGCCGTTTGTATAATAGATGTCTTGCTTACAGGCACGAAACTGCATTAAGCAGTAACAGCTTTACCATATGAATTAGATAAGAGCAGTAGTACGATTCCCCAATCTAACTTCTGAAAAGTTATGAAGAAGCACAAACCAGTTGAAATTATTTTATATAAACAGTTGACACTACATAGCCTTTTTTCAATATTCAAGTGTGCCTTGCCTATAGCCAAATTTCTAACAAGGTGCCACAACATTAAACAGTGCTTTGATGTTTCATATATTTTGCCAGGGTTCAAGAGGAGGTTCAAGAGAAAAAATGAGTTTTGGAACTGGCATTGCCACTTTGGATCAGAGGAGAAAAGGAAACCCTCCAGCACATCATTAGCAGTGTTTAACTCCCCTAATTTTAGAGACCATTCTAGAGAGATGCTTAATGTAGAGATTAATTGAGCTCTGTCACAGCTATTTTCAGTATTGAGCATCACAAGTTGAGGCAGATGAAGCAAGAAGAGTATGCTTCCAGGAAGGGGTTGAATATGTTCTCTCTCAGAGAAGCTTCACCTCTGACTTAACTGCAAACAGCTATCACACATATAAGATAGCTAGAAATGGTTTCCAAGTTAGCTGGTAGGATTTACGTTTGAGATATTATTATTACCATTACTATTAAAATAATAATAAATAGAGCTATATTAGTTATTTAGCTTGTGCAATGCCAATAAAATGAAGGGGGATTTGGATCCTGCAGATCCTCCTGCAATCCTTTTCTACATCTGCAGAGCTTTCTGTGGACACGTGGAGCAGGCTTCTCTGGGGATACCGCTCCTCCAGCAGAGCTCTCCTCTGCCAGTGGAGCAGTATTTGCATTGCATCCTAAGGCCCCTCAGTCAGTCTTTAGGGCTGCAGTCTAAAGCAGATATTATTAAGAAGTACATACAGAAACACTTTCTGCATGCAAAGCACATGCTCTGCCACTGAGCTGTGGCCCTTACCTAAAGCCAAGTTCCAGTGATGTAAATATTCAGAATCACATTCTTAAGAGAAGTTAAACTGAAGAGGCCTGTTAACTCTAAAGACAATTATAAACTGCAATTAAAAATTCAAATTACGTTAATAGGCCAAAGAAAAATAACTGTTTGCAGAAATCAGTGGCAATTAGTAGACATAATGTTTTTCAATTACGCTTGAGGGTATTTTTAGCCCTTCATAATTTACTATCATGAAAAAAACCCAATAATGAGTTATTAATAAACTTGTGTACAAACACAGAACTGTCTTCTAGGGACCTAATTCATTTAGATTTAAAGTGCTCTCTCTCCTAAACTTAGTCAATGTTTTTATTTTAATAAATTGAAGGTAGCTACATGTCTCTCTGTCTCTTTAACACAGATTTCCCTCCTAAGTTTCTTGAAAACGTTTACTCCTTCACTTATGCAGCTTTCATTTCCCGTAGGATTCTAGTCAGCATTCATGCATGCCCTCACAATTCTATTCTTAGACAATGCAGCTTACTGTATAAATTGCACTGCACATGTGATGTGAGCCAGGGGACTTACTTCAACCAACTTAAAATATTTGAGCTTTTGATATTTTTCAGTGGAACAAAATTGGTATTAAGCAGGAATGCAACAACAACAAAAATAGTAATTAAAATGTGTGGAATGTCTAGCAGGTTCTTATTTACCATTCTGAAACTATTCACTTCCACTAATCCTGTAAAATGGGGAAGTCATACATATACATGTGGAACAACACAGCAAGATTAATTCTGTAAACGACTGACATCAAGAGGAATGAGGAGCAGGCAGGTGGGAAATTATTGCAGATGACTACGGAATCTTTCACGTTACAAAATTGTTAGCTACATTGTGCATACACTATATTTACTAAAAGTAGAGAAAGACAGCATCCAAATATTTAGGGTAAGCAGATATAGATGTGTAGTTAAATTGTTCCATAATTACCAAGAGATACAATTTTGGCCTGCATGTACACAACACCCATTTTGCACATACAGTGGTACCTCGGGTTACAAACACCTTGGGTTACAGACTCCACTAACCCGGAAGTAGTACCTCGGGTTAAGAACTTTACCTCAGGATGAGAACAGAAATCGTGTGGTTGCGCAGCGGCGGCAGCGAAAGGCCCCATTAGCTAAAGTGGTACCTCAGGTTAAGAACGATTTCAGGTTAAGAACGGACCTCTGGAACGAATTACGTTCATAACCAGAGGTACCACTGTAATGCTCCTAGAATAAGCCTTGACAAGACTTGGGCTTGTGCAGTATAGCTCCATAGCCCAGCATAGCCACGAGAAAGAAACTGGAAGCATACATTTTAACTTTTAAACATAAAAAGTGTTCCCTATTAGGAACAAACTTAGGTCTGAGGGACTTGGGTTACTTTAAACTATGGTTTGTTAAGAAGTCAGGATTCAAAAGCCACTGTCTGATTCTGGTTTGCTTGAAAAAACATAGTTAAAATAACCAAGTTTCCTAAGATCATTAGCCAGAGAAGAAGAATGAACCAGAGCCCTCCTTAGACTTCTTTCTGTAGTTCTAAGCCATGGTTTTTAGCATTATGTGCAAAAAGGCCCAATGAATCATAATTGATTCTGGGCTTCCATACATCACATTTGTGCCACTAGAGGGTATATCAGGTATACTTTGTGTATCTGTAAATTTTGTAGTACTGTACATGAAGAATCTCTAACCACATATTCTATGCTGATAAAAACATGTCAGTTCAAAGCAGTCAAATGTATCTCCAAGAGCTATATTTGCTGCATTACTGGTATATGTGGTTATGTTATGTTATGTTTTGTTTTTAATTGTAATCACCTTAACTGGTGTTGAAGGCTCAGCAGTATTACTAGCCAATATTCCAGATTTCTCTGAAGGTAAACATATAAGACAAAGGAAGAATCAATATAGACATAAACAAAGGCTACAGAGGGATACTAGTGGCTACATGATCTGTTTAACAATGACAGTTTATACAAAGCCAACTAGCTGTTGTTTGACCTGACTTAAAAAGGCCAAACAACACTTAAATACTTTTCAATATTTACTTGCACAATCTTTATTACCTGCCCCTGTACAGAACCTGTTAGCAAGTCTCCCTCTGTAACGCTGTCACAGCAACTACCATAATAATTTATATGCTAAAATGGAGTGGCGTGTTATGATGCATGGCAGATGATTTAATAAAAAAGCGGGGAACTATGGAATAGGCACATAAACATTGTTCTCTAATAGAATTATCCCCTTAAGAGTGCTAGTACATGCCTTATTATTTTGGCTGGGTTTGTTAGGAAATGGGGTGGCATCTCCTATACATGACCACTATGACTAAATGATTTTTTTGTGAATATACTGGTCATATTCTCAAGTAGCACCAAATACAGTTTGCTTTATCCGTGCTTTGTTGAACAAGCTAAGATCAGCTTCACAGACAAGCAAAGGAACATACGGTAATCTTGTTTTACTAAACAGTGGTTTATTCCAACCCAGCCCTGCCAATATGTGACTGATATCCTGGATGCCTTCATTGTGGTTAGGGAAAAAATGTGTAGGGAGGATATAATATTTCTAGGTGTACATGTTGTGTCACACACACTAGTACTTCTAAATGAAAAATAGCCATATATTGCAGGAGTTCAGCCATAGGAGGGAAGAGGGGTGAGTCCCTTGTTTGAGGGGTGCTTGCCTCTCCTGCCTCCTCTCTGGCACTGCCCTTAGTTGGGTACTGCTGTCGCTCAGGATTTGCAGCAATTTATGCTGGGATAAAGAGTTCTGAGTGCCAATTCCAGTAGTGAAATTAGCGTGATTTATCAATTAAACCAATCTGGGTTGGATAGTATAGCAGATGCAAAGTTGCTATACTACACAAATTCACAGCTCAGCCCACATTTACTGAAGTACCATGAAGCTTTAAGACTTAAGTATGGTGTGTAGATGGGTAAAACTAAGACAAGCCCCAAATAACTAGTGGAGCCTTTGGTTGCACTGAAATGAGGAAATTTGGTGCCAGATATCGACAACTGTTGATTTGACATTGAATTTTCATATGTTGCTGTGAGCTTGTTTTTATAGCAATCTGACTTGCTTCCACCAACATGATTTAAAAGCTGCACCTTGAAGAAGGGCCTGAGAGGAGAGATACTCAAGAGATATTTTCTCCCCCAGGTATAAACCTCTAGCTTAATATACAAACAACAGCTGCAAACCTACAGTATCCACTAAGCACTGCATGAGACAGCCATTCATCATCTAGACTACAGAAACTGCTCAGGCTCTTTATTGCTTTGACCTCATTAAAAGCATGTGAGCCATGCACTGATGTAAATCTGTGTCTCTAAATACTTTCCTCTTTAATTTTTTAATAGTTCGCAGATGAAGGGAAAGGTTAAAGTCAATTAAAAGAGATACAAATACCATTATTATTGCCTGGCAAACCATTAGTTATTGGATTTGGTCGTGTCACTTCAGAAAGTCATTATTTTTCTTTCTGAATGAATTCATAATTACACTGTTTATTGACTTGCCTCTTCATTTCTTTGGGGTGAGGAAATTAGATATCTTATTTATCTTCTACTCTACTGTTTAGTTTTACTAGAAACCAACCCTTCTTGCAACAGAGGCTTTTTGCAGTTGAGCAAGGAAAACTGCATATAAATTCCCTGATACAGCAAATTCTTATACAGGTTCAGGATGTTATGATGCACATATGGGGTTCATCACCAAGGGTCCTCCATTAACTAAACTTGAGGAAGAAGATTTTCACACTTTATGTGCAAGGTCCAGTATCATAGTTGAAATTATTGGAGAACATGTTCATGCAGTAAATCACTGTGCTTGGGTTGTATGATGGAAGAAAGATCTGATATAGAATGAATAAAATAAAGTAAATGGTAAAAAAAATTAAAAAAATACCCCGCATATAATTGATATGCAACCTCTGTTCATTTCAGAAACTGGTACAAGGAAGGTACAATTAATTAGGATGTGTAGCAGTACTGATTTATGGATTATGTACATACTTAGGGAGTCTGTAGGGGAAACTCCCACAGACCAGGAGTGGCACAATACTTAATATTGATCTATTAGGATGTAACGCTTCCTTGAAACCATTCTTTATTTTATGCAGGCTAATTCAAATTCTTTGATAAGGAAAATTCATTTTATATTTTCTACTGAAATAACTGGTAGTTTGTATTTTGAAAGTCTCACCTATCAGATTATTATTTTTAGTTAAATCACTGATATATTCTTAATACGTGTTTGTTTTATCAAATATTGTTTTAGGAATGCAAAAGGGAATAATCTTGGTAAGAAAATAAAACCTGAAAAAGTTGAATAATTAAAATTATGAGCCCAACCTTTCTCTTACATTGTTAGAAAACATAGCCAGAAAGTAACTCCACCTAGAACAGTTCAGAATATTTAAAATGTCATAGTTTTGCAACAGCCCAATGTTAGACATGCCTATACAGTGGTACCTCAGGTTAAGTACTTAATTCGTTCTGGAGGTCTGTACTTAACCTGAAACTGTTCTTAATCTGAAGCATCACTTTAGCTAATGGGGCCTCCTGCTGCTGCCGCGCTGCCGGAGCACGATTTCTGTTCTCATCCTGAAGCAAAGTTCTTAACCTGAAGCGCTATTTCTGGGTTAGCGGAGTCTGTAATCTGGAGCGTATGTATCCTGAAGCGTATGTAACCTGAGGTACCACTGTACCAACAGAAGGGACAGTTAAGACCATTTATACCAGTGACTTTAGCTAAATCTAACTGATGGATTGTAGAATCTCAGATTTCAGGCTTTGAAATAAAGCTAGTCATTTAATGATTATGTTCAGAAAACGCAGTAAACCATGTCTCTCTAGGTTGGGAATAAACATGTATAAGCATACGCCTTTCTGGCTTTCCCCCTTCTTTTCCTCTGGTGCAGCTGCAGGGAGGAGTTTGGAAGCTTTCAAGAAGAAGAAGAGTTTGGATTTGATATCCCACCTTTCACTCCCCTTCAGGAGTCTCAAAGCGTCTAACATTCTCCTTTCCCTTCCTCCCCCACAACAAACACTCTGTGAGGTGAGTGGGGCTGAGAGACTTCAGAGAAGTGTGACTGGCCCAAGGTCACCCAGCAGCTGCATGTGGAGGAGCAGAGACGCAAACCCGGTTCCCCAGATTACGAGACTACCGCTCTTAACCACTACACCACACTGGCTCTGATTAACTGCACCTTGTCATGTAATCTCAACCCAAAAAACTGGTTTATCTTAACTGTGCCTTGTTTGGCGTAAACCATGGCTTAAATAAATGTTTGAACAAACTATAGTTAATATTAACCTAATCAAAAGCAGAAGAATCTCAGCACACTGCTGATCCCATGAGGAGTAGAAGAGCGATGGTTTCTATGCTTTGCTTGTCCTGTTTTCTTTTGTGACTATAGATCAGGGGTAGTCCACCTTTTTCTACCTACCACCCACTAATGCATCTTTCTTGATGGTAAAATTTCCTTACCGCCCTCGTTGGAAGGAGGATTCAGCTTGTGCCGTAGAACCCTCTACTGCCCACCTAGAATCCTGAAACGCCCACTAGTGGGTGGTAGGGACCAGTTTGACAACCCCTGCTATAGATGTACAAAGTAGTTTTGTAAACAACCAGACAGTGGTATTAGCAAAAGCCACTGGAAAATGCTATCAGATTTAACAAGAAAGTTCATAAACATACTTCTGAAAAAGCAGCACAAAATATCAATTTCATATATAAGGACATATTTCTTTAACAGACTTTCAATAAAGAATCACTATTTTATTCATGCTCATTACATTTACTTTTTTCCTCATTTAGATCTCTATAATAATAAATATAATTACAACCATCTTTAATAACTTTGGTACCTTGAGCTGCAGGTGCTAGTAATGCTGTATCTATTATCATATTTTAAGCCCTCTGAAAAGATTGCATTAATTCCTAAGATAATTTAGAACCCATAATACATTCTGAGTTCTGAATAGATGTTAATCACTGTAGAATGGCTGATTTTCCTGTATACTAATGAAGTCATGCAGTAACTAGTAGCTACTAACTTTCTAAATTCAATATTGCCAGTGAAACAGTTGATTAAAATTTTGCTAGCATAACAATTCCCCAGGAGAAAAGCTGAAAAACTGAAATGAATCACAAACTGTTAGGGTTGTTGCATTCTTTCTAGAGAGATTATTAAGACAATTACAAATGTTTATATTATCCACAACATTGGCTGTCTTGAAAATTAATAGAAGTAATTTCTGCATATTTGTCTTTTGTCATTTCCATCTGGCTAATGTGGGAGCTGTATCAGAGAGAGCAAGTAGCATGTTCCACATTATTAATACAATGTTGTTTTTTAAAATGTCAAAGGGTACAGGGCTCAGGAAAAAAAATACAGCTCTGATTTATTTTAAGTAACAATTAATCTGGATTCTAGATTAAGGACCAAAATTAAATAAATCCTATGTAGGGAGATGTAAACAAAATTCTTCGGGCATACGAAGAAAACTGCCATGACATGTTTGTGCCAAAATAAACTGTACAACCACTGTAAAACAGCTGTTCTCAGCACTATTAGGATATTTCTGTAACCCTGAAATCAGGGCTTCTTATGCCCTGTGTATTTTTGCATTCCTCCTAATCTCTTCTGCAACATTTCTTAACTCCCTCAAGATCCTTTGCATGAGAAACTGTCCAAAGCACTTGGCATAAAGTATGGGGAAGTGGTAGAACATAGCTCCCACACAAGGGAGGGAGGTATGGCGTTCATATCCACACAACTGGAATATTACTCTATAGAATAACAACCCTAGATTGTACTCATTGTGCTATCACAGTTGAACGAAAAAATGGCACATCTTATGTTTTTATACGAAAGCTTTGAAGTGCAACTGATATTAAATCTCATCTCAGGAATCTTGAAAGAAACAACCAGAATCCAAAGGGAAAATATATAAAATATTGAATATTCCTTATTTAATTATTGATGCCAGTTAACAGTTTGAATCTCATATTCTATCTATTGTGTATAGGTTTACAGTATATTTGGCTCTCACACAGAATGTTATTTGCTAGGCTATAATCTTATGTGCACAAGCCATAATCAACTAGCTGCTCGCTAGCAAGAAGCTAAGCTGCTCTTTGATTTTCAGAAAAGAAACTGCATCTGAAATCTACAGTTTGTCAGCCTACAAGCATCTGGGATCCAGAACCTGCCAAATACCATTCCACAAGTTGTCTTCCTGCAACAGCACTTAATAACTGTGCCCAATCTTTCTATTCCTCAGACATTTATTACTTTTGAAAGCTTAGCTGTATCAGCAGTATAAAGAAGGTGGTGAATAGTCAAACAACTGCTCCTCTCCAAACCACAGAGTTTGGAGATAAGCAAAGTATGTATTCTAATCCTGTTTGGAGAATCTTGGACTCAAAGGTCACTGTCAGCCACTCTAATGCTCATTAAGTTCCAATGCAATCACATTTAGTGGTTTATAACAATCAAAACGATCTGCTACCATGAACAATAATATGTACCTGGAGTGTATTTGAGTTAATGTGTTGCTATTCGATTGCTTTGCCCATCATTTGAAAGGTGAACTGCAAATGAAATGGTGAAAATTCCACCCACTTCAGCAGTATGTGCTGAATGACCCTGTTAGTCATTAGAGGATGAGAAGCTTTCAGGAGATTATACAACCTAGCTATTTACCTTTCTTCCTCCAGAACCCACACCCAACCTTGCTGGCAGCATGCTGTGCATGTCCTGACTGATGAATTCATCTGCAGCACAGAGAGGGACAGTTTGCAAAGTGTACTTAGAATAGTTTCTCAAATTCTGTCTAGGCCCTAAGGGAAGGGGGCAGCTGACAAGTTCTCCTGCTGTTTGAGTTTGCCCTTGACCTCCCTGCAGCTGCAGAACAGAAGGAGGGGAGTGCTGCTGCCTGCATATATTTTCTTTTGTCTGTGGCCAGGTTCTGCAACGGCAGCCAAGCCACAGCTTGTCTCCTTCTTGGCCTCTCTATGGCCCACCCATGGCTGAAGCAGCCACCTCGGGCAGTGGAATCCCATAGGGTGGTGCCTCTGTGGGGGGCCGCACCTGCCCATTCCACCAGGGTTGTGCCACCACTGTTGCACAACCCTGGTAAATGAGGCTTTGGCAAAGGGCAGCGGCAGTACCTTCCTATTTTGCCCCAGGAAGTGAAACAGGACAGGCTGCCTCTCCCTCTCCATTGTTGTAACTTAATAAAAGCAAAGCAAAGGGTTCAATAAGCTCTCACAATATCACCAGTTCATGTGGCAACTCAGATGTCCCATCAGCTGCCACAACAATCCAGTCACTCCTCCTTCCTGGCTGCTCTGTTGTGGCAAGGTTTATTGAACCTTACTACTTGGTAAGCTGGTTACTGGTATTGGACATAACTACTGTAGTGGAATGGGTTGAATTTGCACAAAGAACCTTTTTCTAGGAAATACTTAGTCCCTGCCTCAAAAGGTAAAAAGGAATTACAAAAGCACACCTTGGTAAAGTTGTACTACCAAGTTTCATTCTGCACAATCCCAGAGTTACTGGATAGTAACTATCTAATACTGATGACAGTCATGAGTGGTAAAAACAGTGAACAATTCCTCCTCAACCAAGTGTCACTAGGAAGTGTTAACACAATGCAGTATCATGACGATGCAGTGGATAGTTGAGAAATTAAAGCATTCCTCACCCCTCACTGAATGATCCTCTCACTGGCATGACAAGGCAACAGAAGTACTGTATATTCAGGCTTCTACTCAGGCTTGATGTTCCTGCACATTTCCTATGCTTATTGGAGCTTCGGATTGCAACAAAAAGAGGATGAACATAGATAAGCCCTATCTTCCCCTACTATAATCTGTCCACACTCCAGAATTCATAAGATTTCAGTGAGCACACAATACAGTGCATGAGTAGAGACTAACATACAGTGGTACCTCTGGATGCGAACGGGATCCGTTCTGGAGCCCCTTCGCATCCTGAGCAGAACACAACCCGCGTCTGTGCGTGCGCGGGTCGCATGCGCGTGTCATCATTTTGAGCATCTGCACATGCACAAGCGGCAAAACCTGGAAGTAACCCATTCCGCTACTTCTGGGTCCCCGCGGAATGCAACCTGAAAACGCTCAACCTGAAGCGACTTTAACCCAAGGTATGACTGTATTCTCTTTAATGACAGGTAATGTTCTTCATTGTGGAAGACAGAAGTGCCTGGCGTGCTCTGGTCAATGGGGTCACAAAGAGTCGGACACGACTAAACGACTGAACAACAACAACAAATGTTCTTCTTTACACAGAGATTCAGGCTATGTACACACTGTAGCTTCAAAGCACATTTGAAACACATTCTATCTCTCAAAGAATTCTGGGCACCATAGTTTACACCTCATAGAACTACAGTTCCCAGCAAACTTTAAGTGCTCAGAAATCTTTCGGAAGACTGGGTAGTTCACATTTGCATTCCAAAGTTGCTGAACTAAGCCTGCAGTTCTCAGTTTAGGGACTGGTGAACATACCTGATCTGGAAACCTGAGCATTTTAAAAAATTAATTATTAATTATTATAGAAAGGTTATTTTGCCTTTGGAAGTGGGTTTACAAATGCTTGACAATTGCAACTCACATTTTGAGCTGAGAATTATTCACAAGCGAAAAGAATAGTTCCTTACTGTTTTCGAAACAATTCATGAAGATTCTATACAATTATTTACTAACATAATTCATTATCTTTTGAAGAAGCATTTTCCATATTCCAAAAAAAGGACTGCCAAAAATGTCAAAAGCACACTCAGATGCAGTTGAAATGATTGCTTATTTATCAGCATTTCAAAAATAATAAAGGAATACCTTCCTTGCTACAAAAAAGGCAAAATGCTACCCATCAACACAGCCATATGATCTAATGGCTAAAATAATATATGGGGATACAGTTAATCTGACAGCAGCTCTGGAAGTTCAATTAGTATCTGGTCATAATTCAGTTACTTCACTCAAAATTTTTGGAGCCAACTTTGCCTTTTCAGTGTTTTTTCCAAACCTTCCACTAGGTAAGAGTTGAGGAGTGATCTTTTCTTCCCTTATCTTTTCTTCCCTTGAATAGCATCTGACCTTTTTTTTCAGAGGTACTAGTAGTAAGGAAACAACTGCATTTGTGCTGATGCTAAATGCTAGAAGATTTGCCTAAATGCCTCCTAATAGCACCCCTAAAATTAGCTCGGCTAATGTGTTGCTTTTGCTGTTGTTGTTGCTGAAGTTGTTTTCTGCCCCTCCCCCACCACACACCAATGACACAGCAAAAAGCACTTGGAATCTATTTTCTATGTATGCACGTCCTTTGCAATATGCAGTGCTGTTCATATTACCGTATATAGCACTTGACATGGTGTCATTAAGGTTATAAATCCTAATGTTCTTCTGTTTCATTAAATTAAACATGAAATGTTTAATGTTTTGTTAAATTAAACATGAAGCCGTGACTTTGCCAGGGAAATGCTACGTCCTTCAATCACCTCCCTCTACATGGGCACCTCCTTTGTTCAGAAAACTTAGCTCCATTCAGTCATGTGCCACGCTCAGTTGCCATGTTTCAAATTTATAAAGAATGTCAGATGTAGAGTAAAGCTTTGGGATATTATTTTTTCCCATAAGCCACAGCACTTAACACAGTTTACTAGCTTCCTTTGCAGTAACCCAAGGATCCCAAAACACTTTTCTGTGTAGGTTTCGGAAATGGTGAACAGCAGCAAATGTTTTAGTTAAATAGAATGGCCTTTTACACAGTGGTCAGAAGTAAAAAATCTGCCTGACTGGGCTTGCAAGAAGCGCCTGACAGAAACTTTATCAGTTAAAGAACACTGGCAAAAAGTTCTTTGACATTCATTATCTTTTACAGGCAACATATTCCAGCTTTTTAATATGTGGCAACATTTTCCAGCTGTATAGCTGATACAAAGAGACTCAACATGTAATAAATATGCAGATTGTGCTGATTAAAATATCTTGAAATATTATCTCTTCACCATTCCTGATAGGACTTGATAAACACCTTTTGCACTGTGACTGCCCTTCAAGTTTGCACTATATTCTCTCTCTCTTTCTTCCCGAGGCCCTGTTTATTTTAAGTTTTATAGCCACACACTGAATATTAACTGGTAACGGAAATAATACACAAGCAGTCTGAGGGAGCAATCATAGCCTGATTGCCATTCAGCAAGCCCTGGCTTATAGTTTTCCAGTTTATGTTTGGCAGAAACAATTCTATATGCATTTACAAAAGCAAAATGTCCCCATTGAAGCAAATAGGGTTTCATAAAGCTAAAAATCAAGTCGTTAAATGGTGCTTATTATAATTTAGTTATAAATCACATATAATAACAAAAATGTAGAATTTTAAGATCCTCACTTTCTGGAGTCAAAGGATAGTCTAGGAAAGCTTTTTCAGATAAAGAATAGGTTGACAGAGCACTGAAGAACTATGGTGTCTTTTGTAATCATCATTGTCATCTAAATACTGATTCTAATATAGTGTCTTTGGAGAAGAAACTGGCAAACCACTCCAGTATTATGCCAAGAAAACTCCATGGACATAAAAAAAAGGAGAAGCTTTGAGAAGAAAGTGAGAGTTTCCAAGGCATGCTCTGGTTCATGTGGTCACGGAGAGTCAAACACGACTAAGATGACTAAACAACAACAACAGGCACCACCCAAGCACAAGAGGAAGTTTGCAGCAGAGTCAACGTAACCCAAAGGTTTACAGAAGCACAACATTCAAAAATTATAAATGAATTCCTGCCACATACGGACTAACAGTTAAAAGAAGTGTGATACCTGATGGGGAGGGGAATGGAATGCAGAGGATGGAAAAAGCAGATGGAAGAAGAGACACATAAATATAAAAGTGTAGAGAGAACCATCTCATTGTTTGTAAAGGTCATTTCTTTGTTCCTGCTGAGAAACTATTTTTATATATTCCCAGGATTGGAAGTGAGAGCTTCCTGTAGAAATGAATGCAGTAACTCAAAATTTTAATGCCACTAAAATTGGGCACACACAAACACACCACCCAACCCCATGATCCTAAGATAGTCCAGTGGGCATACAAAGTGGGCACTGAATGCAGACTGACTGTTGAAAGATAAATCCAAATGAATTGCCTTGAGATATAGATTATTTTATAGTTTATTTTATTTTAAATTTGTTTTATTTTTATACTACCCGTTCTCCCATGGGAACCCAGGGCAGCAGCTGAGATTGCAATAACTATCCATGACTCAAAGGCCCCCAGAAATAAGTATGGGCGGGATTCATCAGTGGAAACAAGGACTTTGCAAGGACTTCTGCTTGCAAATCAGGGCTCCCCTCCCTCCCTCCTTCACCGCCTCTTGAAATTGACTCAGAGCTGTGGGATGGTATCTAGAGTACCCCCAGAATAGCATGCAGGGGAGGAGAGTAGGGATCATTCCATCTGGCTAGCTGTAATGTTTATGCTGATGGAACATTTGACATAACTCAATGCTGAATTCCCTGCTATGCCTTTAGTCCACATCTAAGCACCCACACAGGGGGTAGAGGCATTAGAGGGAGCAGGTCAGCAATAAGCCACTTGGTGTTAGTGAACTCTTTATTCAAAGAAATAAAGAGTCCAGGCCTAGGTATCACAGCAACTCTTCCCAGTAGGTCTTGCCCCAATGAAGCAGCCCCAAGGACTGAATGTCCCTGACTTCTGACAGCTCTCTAAGGCTCTTCCCCTGGACAACCCCTCCCCTAAAATCAACATCAATGCGCATTAGAGAAAACTCTTTTAAGTTGGCATCTAACACAGCTATATAGACAAAACATCCTCTTCAGCACACTAGACATGTTGCAAGGTAATTGGCACAAATTTCCATATGTGGTGGATATG
This sequence comes from Podarcis erhardii, assembly GCF_964252035.2. NCBI lineage: Eukaryota > Metazoa > Chordata > Lepidosauria > Squamata > Lacertidae > Podarcis > Podarcis erhardii. Next base: position 48,786,402 of record NC_138498.1, on the reverse strand, counting down.
TGAATTAGTGCAACCATTTGGGGAAAAGATATTTGCAGAAGTAAGCAAAATTACAAACCAGGACGTACAATGCAAGCCGTGCCTAGGTATATCAGCACCCAATTTAGGGTGGTGTAGGCGGTTCCTCTGCCCAGGGCACCAAGCCGAGAGGTTCAGATCCGTAATTGAGAAGATCCATCTGGAAACACCAAATTTTGGTCTCGTACAGGGCACCATATTATGAAAGTTTACCAAAGTCCACCCCAGGGTATACGAACCATTTTTAAAGAAACTCAACTTAAATTATTACACAATGAAGTTCCTTATCACTTTTCTTCTGGTAGTGGCATAATTACTTATAGCAAAAAGCTCTCCGAATCTTTTTCTGTAATTGGGAATTTTACAAACACAACTGCCTGAGACAACACTGCATTGGTACAGCATGTGCCTGCTTACACATACACACACTGTTCAGTTTGCTTCTTTGCCCATCAATGAAGGGTAACACTTTTGGTCCTCTGGCAATTTCAGATGGCCCTTTAAACAAGTTTCTCTGAAAGGGATTCTACTAAACAATAAAACACATTTTGCAGACATCATTAAGGCAGGAAAATCTATAGCAGCAATGGGTATGCTTTTATCTTCATTATGATGAAGCCACCTAGACATATCTTGTTAGTGACAGCTCTGTACACTTACCCAGACTGTGGAAGATCAGTCTATCTTTGTGGAAGATGCAGAGATGGATAAATTAACCCATTCTCTACCCAGAAACACTGAGTTATATATCCTTCACTTTCATGTACTCACTGATCTATCAAACCAATGCAGATCTAGTATCTGAACTACTCTCCCTGTTTATTTGAATGTGAACACAACTAAAAACACTGTATGGTATCCTGTAAATCAGCAACTGATATTGATGCTTTACAGACTATATAGGTTGTTTCTGCTACATTTACTAAGTCAACATTCTACTGTAAGCCCACACAAAGTGCCATTTATACCATACTTGATAGTGTATGCTAACAACTGCATTTCTAATGCAAAAATTATCTCTTATGTTTATCTTTCTTTCTCTATCTTTCTTGAATCATTGGAATTCATGCATTTGAGGGCTACTCTAATAATAACAAAATAGGTGCTATTTTGCTGAGGACTGCTGACCTGAAGAATACTCTGGAATCTGTGACTAATTTGTTTGTTCCCAAAGTAGAACCTTTATTCATTTTTGGGGGCACAGCACAGAGCAGATGAAAATAAAGAAAGAAATAGTGAGAAAGAGGAAGTATTGAACAAAAGTACTTAAACCTAATGAAAATCATTTTAAAAATTATTCCGCCACTTGGTGGCTTGTATTTCTATTTTGCTGTTAACTCTTGAAGTAATTGCTACTTCTTTATATGAATATTTATATTAATATCATAGTAGTAGAATTTAAACAACTTACAAGATACTCACTACTTACGCAAACTTCTGCCTTGTTGTTTCGTTGCTGCACTCCTATAAGGAAGAGTGTATTTTTGTCTCCCAGTTCCATTTCAGGAAAACAGCTACTGATTATTCTGAATATAACATTGGTTAGTTTAAACTTTGTGAACTTTCTGACCTTCGTTAGAACTATGAGGCATGGAAGTATCTACTGGTAATATTAAGTCATCATGAGAACGTGCCACTACAAGAAAAACATGTGTAGGAGGTAATCAAAAGATACATATTTCTTTAGATAATTAAGAGTTCCTTGGGTAAATTAAACTCTTGTGGGACTTCACCTTGGTGGGTGGGAGATCTGAAGCAAATTCCAAGATGTTTACTATCAGTGTTAGCAGGAAAATACCACTAATGAATAAATGTGAGCATAGTTATGTTTGACAAAGGCTGCATTTTAACTGGAACATCTAACCTCACATACAGTGCTTAATGTTCTCACATATAAAACATGCCTCAACCAGCTTATTTAACAGGCTCACTGGATAAAGATTTGCAGCTGATAAGAAATGAATTCATAGCTTGGAGAGAGGTCAAAAGCAAGGAACTGAGAGCAATGGCACAAACTGAACAATCAGTATAGCTGTGATCTCTGGAGCTTACTCTCAAGTAAGTGTGGATGGGATTATAGACTAACATGAAGAGCATAAGAAGAATCCTGCCAGATCAGAATATAGGTTAATAAGGTCCAGCATTCTGTTCCTTTAAATGCCCATTGGAAGCCCACAAAAGTAAGACATGAGTGCCAAAGCACTCTCCCACTTGTGATTGTTAGTAACTGGTCTCCAGTAGCATACATTTCTCCAATATTGAAGGTAATATAGCTATCTGGACCAGTAGCAATAGACAGCCGTATCCTCCAGGAATATGTATAATTCTCTCTTAAAGCCATCCAAGTTGCCAGCTATCATTATCTTGTAGTAGCAAATTCCACAGTTCAACCATACTATTTATTTATTTAGGTACAGTTTTTATCTCCTCTTCATCAAAATATTCCACGGTAAGTAACAAAACAACTAATAAATCAACACAGTAAAAACAGATAAAATAATAGTAAAACAAAATATATCGATCACAGCAGTGACTATTTACTCATTAATTCCCTGGTGCTGAAAAACTATTTCCACATTTGGAGAAGGCTCTATCACATGTCACTGCTCAAAGTACAGACTAGATGATATACCGAGAAATGTTGATTCAGATTCATTTGGGACATTGTGGGTTAACAGCAGCACCATGAATTCAGACTGTAAGCATAGCAGCAGCCAGTGGAGCTCCTTTAAAATCTGTATGATATGTAGCAGTCCCTCTCAATATCTGGAAGCTAGAACATTTTGAATGACATTCTAGAACATTTTGAATGACATTCCCACCTAAAGTGCTCTAGAGTAGTTCATATGGAAGGTAAGCACAGCATGGGTCACTACAGCCTGATTAACACCACAACAGATTTTGCTTCTCTTTGAGATTTGTAAATAGGGGTTCCAAAGTCAAAGCTTTGGTTCCACACAGAAACCAAACCAAGCCTCTCTTGACTTTTCCCAGCTCAAGATAAGACAAGACGGGTCCCTGGCTTATTTTTCATGCCTCCAGCCATGTAAGGTGGGAAGGCCTGCCTCCGTCTCCTGGAAGCATCTCAGAGTTGTAGTTTGTAAGGCAACACGCCTGTACTTAGCCAACTGTTTAGTCATGCAAAAGGATACTTAGCAGACCTGGCTTAAAAAGGAGACTGGTTTGATCACTTATACAACCTCTTCCTCTACATAATCCCATTCTACAATTATAAAATCATAGGCTTGAAAGGGATCCAAAGATGACATCCAGACTAACAATTTAATCCTATAACAGTGACAAACACTTCACCCCCCCCCCATCCTATTAAATTCCAGAAGTAGCTATATCTCTATGGCACAATTCTACTACAAGGCTCAGAAAACCTATAATTCCCTACTCATTTTATACAATTCTGTACTTACTTTCATAAACTAAAAATACATTTTGATACAGCCATACTGGTTCCTTCCTTATGGAATTATATACTGGAGTATTCCAAATAGGATTATTATGAAAAACACCACTTTAGCATCAGAGCAATTTAAGTTTTAAAAAATCTTCCCCATGATAAAATAATGTCAATGTTCCTTGCTTAACCCCCTACCAGGAAGAAAAACAACCTATACTAATCACCCATGATGTCTACGTAACCTTATCGCTTTGCAAATATATCACAATGTAAAAGCAACATTGCAAGAGGATACCTGTAATTCACACACATTGCTGTGCTTTTCACTTTTTTCTCTGTGGCATTTTCTACAAATTTCTATAAATTTCAGTGTTCTCATTTCTCAAATAAATGCTTCAGCGCATTTTTATTTTAAATAGATCAATGTCAGCAGCCAAGCACCCAGGAGAAACGATACACTAAGCAACTACTGTACATATCACAAGGTGGGAAATAACAGTGCAAAAATAGCTGTGCAAAATGCGGTCCTTAGAGAAGGATCCAAATTTATATACTGTTCAGGATGTTAAGCTCTGGAAGTTTGGTTTGGGCTAGTATATGGATAATCTGGGTCCCAAATCACCAAAGCTTTAAGACTTGTTTATTTATTTTGCTTCCAAGGCATCAGACTGATCTTTAGTTTTTGTAATGATGGCCAGATTTTTAAAAGATTTTGAGCTTGCACATCTGCTGCTTTTCTCTAATAATGAAATGTCTTGTCCCAGATAATCTCCTTAGGGTCTGATAATCTTTTTGGAAATATCTTTTAGCAGTTTAGCACACTAAACTTTTGCTTCATGACCAGAAACACTCCATTTCCCAATTATATCAGCATCAATTGTCTAATCATTTTGTGCAAAGTTGCAACCCTAAGCACTTTTATCATGGAGTAAATTCCATTGAACTGTGCGGAACTTAATTCTGAAAAAACATGCTTAGGATTGCATGCATTGAAGATAAAGCTTCAAAATGCACTTGGCTCTTTGATAAACATAAGTTAAAACTAAAATCTTCTACAGGCTATGGCAGTACACAAACTACTCTCCAGTTCTGCACACATCGCTGTTACTCCTTTGGAAGAACTTGGAAAACTATTTCCAATTCCCCACATCAAAAAGAAAACTACTGCTGATCAACATTTCATTTAATTAATCTTCACCTGTGAAGTCTCCTATCATCCTGACAACAATGGGGTTTAAAGCAGTTTTTGGTGTAATTATCATGACTACAAGTCATACTTAAAAAATTGTCAGAGAGATGTTGGGGTTATCATCCACTGGATGTTGAGATTTCCAATGTTGTTCTTAATTTTGTGATGAACACAATAAAAGCCTGCTGGATCAGGCCATGGCCCATCTAGTCCAGCATCTGTTTCTCACAGTGGCCAACCAGATGCCTGTTCTGGTTTACAAGCAAGACCTGAACACAACAACACTCTCCCCTCTTGCAATATTCAGCAACTGGTTTTCAGAAGCCATTGACAGACTTACCCTCCATGAATTTGTCTAATCTTATTTTATAGCCACCCAAGTTGATGATAATCACTGTGTCTCATGGAAGTTCCATAGTTTAACCATGTACTGCATAAAGAAGCATTCCACACGTATTTGTTTGTTTGTTTAATTTGTATACCGCCCTTCATCTGAAGATCACAAAGAGGTTCAGAACAAGTCCTAGCATAGTGAGGAGAACAGATTTTCTCTGTCCACTTTCACCGTGCCATGCATAATTTTATAAACTTTTATGTCACCTCTTACTCACATTTCCTCTAACCTAAATAGGCCCAAATGCTGCAACCTTTTCTCACAGGGATGTTGCTCAATCCCTTTGATTATTCTGAACCTTTTCAACTCTACAATATCCTTTTTGAGGTGAGGTGACCAGAACTGCACACAAATGTGGTTGTATCATAGATTCGTATAAGAGCATTATGATGTCTGCAGTTTTATTTTCAATTCATTTCCTAATGATCCCTAGCATGGAATTTGCCTTTTGCATAGCTGCCACACACACTGAGTCAACATCTTCACTGAGTTCTCCACTATGACCCAAAGATCTCTTTCCTGATCAGTCACCAGTCACCATCAGTTCAAATTTCGACTGTATATGTTTGTTTTGTCCTGACATGCATTATTTTGCACTTGTTTACATTGAAACTGCATTTGACATTTTACCACCTATTCACTAAACTTTGAGAGGTCCTTTTGGAGCTCTTCATAATCCCTTTTTGTTTTAATAACTCTGAACAACTAGTATCAGAAACTTGGCCATCTCATTGCTCACTTCTAACGCTAGATCATTTATGAACAAGTTAGAAAGAACAAGTCCCAGTATTGATCTGTGGGGCACTCCATTATCTACATCTCTCTACTTCGGGAGCTATCCGTTTATCCCCACTCTCTTATTCCTGCTACTTAACCAACTCTTCTCCTCTTACTCCATGACCACTAAGCTTATGCAGTAGTCTTTGGTGAGGTGCCTTTTTGAAAGCTGTTTAAAACTCCAAATACACTGTGTTAACTGGATCACCTCTATCTATCCTCTTGACACTTGCGAAGAGCTCTAACAGACAGGACATACAGGCTCAGCTTCACCAAGAAATAACCTATATACTTGGTTATTTTATCTTTAACAATACTTTCCACCAGCTTTCCTGGGATAGATATTAAGCTAACCAGGATTGTTTTTCCCAGGGTCCTCCCTGGATTCTTTCTAAAAAAATCAGTGTTGCACTGATACTTTCCCTTTCCTCAGCTATGGAGGCTGATCTTCATAGTTACGTACAGTCATACCGTGGGTTGCGGTCGCTGCGGGTTGTGTGTTTTCAGTTACGGACGTGCCGAAACCTGGAAGTACCGGAACTTCCAGGTTTCAGCACTAAACTGCACTTTGCACACGTGCAGAAGTGCCGAATCGTGTCATGCATGTGCGCAGGCGCGGCACTGCAGGTTGCGAACGCTGTGGGTTGTGAACGTGCCTCCCGCACAGATCACGTTCGCAACCCAAGGTTCTACTGTATTTTTATGACAAGACCAGCAATTCGATATCTGAATGAAATAGGTTTGAAGGCAATAACTATCATAAGTAAGGCCTAGTCCCTTCAAATTATTTGCATGGATTAATAAAGTTACTAGAAATTAGTACAGTATTTTCTGACAATTTCATTTGCACAATGGCTTCTGCTGGAGCAACAGGGCTTGCTCCCTCTCTTTCCCCAAAATGGTTTGCTTGGACATCAGGAAATCCCCCAGAACAGTGCGTGGGGAGGAGAGGGGAGATCGTTCCAACTGGCAAGCTGAAAAGTCTGTGCTTTCAGAACAACTGCCATAATGCTACATTGAATTGCTCCCTTTGATTAGAGCTAGTTTGCACTTTATCTTTTCCATGAGTCCACAGTAAATGGCCTCTAAGTGGTTGATTCTTCAATACCACCTTTCTGAGATGTAGAAAACTGAGGGCTGTTCAGGAGGTGAAGCCTAAGAGCTCAGACAATTCAGTGGGGCCTATAGACATTTACTGATTCTCAAGCTAGTTCCTCTTATGGCAGAAGTATTATTACTTGCTTTCTTGTGTGTTCATAGATTTATTGTGTTCATATTGATGAATCTCAGTCAGAGAGAAAGGAATGCAATCATAAGCACACTCACCACAGAGTGAATCACACAGAACTCAGCGGGATTTACTTCCAAGTTAACATGCTTAGGAGTGCACTGTAAGACTGGAAAGCACACAATGGAAAATAGGGTAGATTTAACCTTAAAGTGGAGAGAAAAGGCTGGGAATACAGACTCTACTGAAAATACCTGGTGGGGAATGGTCCTTTAGAAAACAGCCCTGACATTTTCCTTCAGCTGGAAACTTTGAGAAAAAGAGGCAAAATCCCTGAGAGTTGTGGTAATATGCATTATTGCTTAGCTTTCTGGAAAGAGTTTCAGTATTAGCATACTGGTACCATATATTCCTTGAAATGAAGTAACTCCAATATGGAAACTTTCCCAAAACCACAGAAGAAACCATGACTGAAACAGTTCAAAGAAGCTGCTACGGTGGTGAAACTTTTTGAGCCTGGGGGCTGCATTTTGTCATGGGCAACCTTCCTGGGTTTGCATGCCAGTGGTGGGTGAGGCCAGAGGCTAAAGTTGGTTGAACACAGGTGTGGCAATATTTGAGCTACGCAAAAGCCAGAAGTTTCTACATACTCCCACACTGCCCACATCTCTCCATCCATGCAAGCAAGAGGCACTCTCATAGTTCAAGGTCACAAACTAGTCAGGTAAAAGCATCCCTTTCTCTAAATACGTACAATGCAACTCTGTAATACACTGCCTGCCTGCTTCCATTACTTCTAATTCTAGCCTCACAACGTAGGCCATAACTTACAGAAGCTTATATGCTACTAAAATTAGTCTGTCTCAGAGGTGCTACTTGACATTAAATAACTGTTATGTGTGTTGCTCAGATGATGCTTTGTCATAGTTGAGTAAGAGATGCTATAGCTTAAAGTCACATTCAACAATTATTGTTTAAACTGTGGAAAAGGCAAATTTTGTTTTGTTTTGTACCCTCTTTCTATATCTTCATATTTTGCCAATCTTCTCCAACCCTCCAGGGGAAAAAACAAGATGAATAGCTGCTGAAATCGGAAATATACACAAAGGAATTAGCAGTTACTTAGCCAGAGGATTATTTTTCCAAATAACTATATTTATTAAGAAAACAAACATATTTTGCCAAGGACTAAGTCTGGAAAAATGTGCGACAAGTAGAAAGAAATCATGAGAAGAAAGTTGGTAGAATAACAGATTCTGCTGATACCTCTGTTGCACACAAGATAGAATACATGTTGTAACATGCTCTCCAAGGTCAACCTCTTTTGGTTATGTTCATAATGCCACACAAGTAGTTCACAAGCAATAATTATTTTATGTCCTGAGGCACTCACAGGCACATCTTTACTACAAATATCTATATTAAGCACAAGCAAAATGTGTCTATTATGTTATCAAGAGATATGCAAACAAGAGGAATATTCTCCTGCAACACCAGCCTGTATGAACATGTGCTGTACATTCAAATCATTGTTCAATGTGAGTCCATTTCATGCCATTCCCCAAGCAATAATTTATATCTATCTCTTCACAAACATTCATATAAAGATGCACATGATGGTAATTTACACACGCATGTCATTGCGGGAATGAGGGAGTACAGCATCCTACAAGGAAATCCTTATCTGCTTATGTTGATAGACATACATACATGCATAGATCCCTTCGTCTAAGGAGGTCAGAGTGGTGCATATGATCCTTCAAGTTTATTTTCATAACAGCTGAATAAAAGAGATTGGTTGGTCCATGGCCACCCATATCTGAGTGAATATTTGAACTTGGGTCTTCCCAATAAAAGGGCCAAACTAGAAGTTAACTAAATTGGCGATTGTTTAACTTGTCTGTTTTTTCTCTCTGTGTAAAAACAAACGTGATGGGAAGGCCTGATCCAGATTAGGACTGCAGCTTGTACAGAAGTGGATGTAACCCTTTTCCCTATACCTTGATAGCAATGAAAATTGCTCTTGCTAATATGAATTCTCTCTTGTGACAAACAGCAGCTTCATGAGGGGTGAGATTTTTGTTGCATCTAACCCTCCTCCCTGCATTTCCAATCATGATGCCCAAGATATCCAGAAAGGTAAAGGAGACAAGATTGTAACAAATGGTTAAACATTTTCTTTTAAGAAACTGCTGTCACCTGTCTCGTGGAATAAGGCACTGCACAATTTCTTTTTCTTTTTTGGCAGCAATATGCCTATCAGCACAGTAGCTCTCAGTGGCACAGATCTCAAGGTCTATGTCAGCAGTTCTTCTCCAGACAGTGCATTAACCTAAAAACCATTCTCTTGTTTGGTTTGGTACATATCAGCCTCACTTGCTGTCATACTACATTATCCTCTTTCCCACTCCCCGTTTTTCCTTCACCTTGTCACTAAACTATCACTATAGCCATAGCACTGGGATGAGAACTAGGTTTCCTTTTACCCAGGAAAACCTAAAGGTTTTGATGTGCTACACTGTACAATTTGTGAAACAAGTATGTAGGCAAGTAACAAACGCTTTAGCAAACAAACCACAATGGTTCTTCTTTGACCGAAGTATTGAAATCTCAGTACTATATTAGTGTCGTATTTTCAAGTAAAGCAGGGAAGGGGAGGATGTGGTCATTAAGATGTTTTTGGACTTTGTCTCTCATCATCCCTTAGTTATCCAGTGGAGTTCAATGTTGAAAGATTTGAGACGGACAAACATACTTCTTCACAAAGTGCAAAGCTAAACCATTTAATTTGCTCCCACAGTATGTACTTATGACCATCAATGTGGATGGCTTTAAAAGAGTATGAGACAAATCATTGGAGGATAATGCTATCAGTGACCAGTACTAGCCACAATGGCTATGTTCAGAGACAATAGCTATGCCTCTGATACCAGAGGGAAGCACATATGGGAAGAGTGTCATTAGTTCTGTTCTGTGGGTTTCCAACTGGCATTTGAATGGCTCATGTGAGAACAGAATGCTGGACTAGATAGGCCTTTGGCCTGAACCTGAAGGCTCTTTTTGTGTTCTTACTGAAACAAGTTTTTGAAGAAGCCTGATATTTCCTATTAAACTCCAAAATCTGACCTCAATTTTTTCTTAAAGAAAAATTTGGTGGAAACCCTAGAAAGGCTACTGGTTTGAGGGAGGAAGCCCTTTGAAATATACACCATATTAAATCCAAATAAAAAGCAAGCAAAAATAATGCTTTGGATGATCATAAATTGGATTTATTACTAAGCAATGAATATTTGGCTTCATTCTTTCTGTTTTTAAGGAATGATAAAAGAGAGCACTTGCTATGTAAGAGGAAAAGCAGATGTTTTATGAGAGATAGCCTGGCTTGAATAATTAATATATTTACGATTATAATCTTAAAAGCAATGAAAATGATTAGTCCTAAGTGGGAGGAAGATAAATGGATATTGGAAGAGCTTCCCAGCACGAAAGTCCCTTCTAAGGTACTGTGTGCTATCCCTGTGAAAGTGTATTTTGTTTCAGCTGCAAACCACTTAGAAAGATGTCTGTGCTTGAACTGATGGGCAGGGGAACAATAGTTGACAATTGTTTTTCCCATACAGTGTTTGATGAGCTTCATTTTTCACGGTATCTGTGCTACATCTACATTTCTCACAGCTGTAACTAACAACAAGAAAGCAGTAAGGGAGGAACTAAACCGATTTGCCTATTCTCTTAATTAGCTAGATGTGCAATCTCTTACAGAAAATTGCCGGGCACATCACTTCTCTACGCTTTAAACTGACGTTGGGCTATACATGAAATATTCAACTCAAAGTTATCTGCCTTGGAACTTTTGGAGTTACAGCCAGTCCAGCCACTTGGCTCAATTATGATACATGTTTTACTAGCTTTTCTGCTTTCTGTAGCTATGGAGGCAAGGGATGGATATTACTTTTCCTCAGCCCTGATCTTTGAAACTGAGAAAGTTTTAGTTTGAATGATCACTTTTGCTTAGCAACAAACCTAAGTCCTTAAATTTATTTGCATTATCTACAGCCAGATCTACAACATACAAAATACTACTAAAGAAGAGAGTTCCCATGAGAATGTGTAAAGTGCCTTTGCATCAACACTGACTAAAACCACAGCTAATTTCTATATACTTGCAATTAAGACAAAGAACTTCCAAGTTGGAGAACTGAAGCCCAATACTTGCTGTTTGCATGGACAAGCCAACTATCATTTAAAATTCATGCATTTGAAAATCAGGACCAAGGAAGCTTGAAGAGTTTATGCTAAAGTTTAATAAATCAGAATGTGCCAGGGGAGGGTATACGCCGCACAATCCCCTGTTCTCCTGTCATCACAAACTTATTTCTCACTAGCCAATATTCCAGAGTTTGTACTTTGAAGAACAAAACAGAAAACCAACACCCCACAAATTGAAGTACCTTTTTCACAATTGTACCCAATACACTTTAAAAAAAACAAAAACATTTTCATCATTCCTCTACGGAGTGCAATAACTTTAAAATGTTTTTTTGCTCACTGAATTTGGGTTATTTTTAACTTACTGAAATGTAGATTTATTACTGAAAGTAACAGAAGTAGTTAAATCTTAAAAAACCAGAATCTTAACAAAAAGACTATCCCAGTTGTTCTTGCTACAAAACACTTAACACTGCAAAAAAGAATAGTGTGGGGTTTTTTTAAATGACAATCCCTTCTACGATAATTGCTGATGCATTTGGGTGAATCTGTATATAGCCTGTTTGTGCAAACCAATTCTTCTAAATAAATTGGACTGCATTACAGGAATTACTTGCCAGAGGTTAAAAAACAAAAACACAAACCTTACCATTTTATTTCTAGCCTGCTAAAAGACAATTACCAAACTTGTAAACTTCTTTAAAAATGCTAGCCATTTATCTTCATCTAGGGCAAATATAACAAGTCACAAAGATGGAATTCCCTAGCTGGCTCCATTGAAAGATGGGTTTATTTTCAGCAGCATTTGGTTCATCAGTTTTTGAACTGCATCTGAAATGTTATGGGGGTGAATCACTGAGGGAATTCTATTTAGATTTATCTCTATTGGTAAAATAGGGCTTTTGACTCAAATTGTTCTCACAGAGTCATTTTGGTAAAGTTTCCATCTCAGCAAGATAAATGTCAAAAAAAGATAGGGTGACTGACAATTTTATAATTGTGGTAGAATTTTGTTAAAAGAACACAGGCAAAGAACACACTGTTTGTTGCTACTACAGCTTTTTACCAGAGTTTGGTCAGTGTGGTTACAGTCAGCCCATTGATATTTGCACCCAACTTTCATGACAGCATGGCTATGTTGTTATCATCTCAATTAATTACATTGAAGGATCCAAATTACCATTTCAGCATCATTTAAACCTTTGGACTGCAACAGACAAAGAATGGAGTATGCAACCAAGCATCTACTGAATCTGCTGATATACTTCACTGTGTGTGGAACCTTTTCCATATTTACGACCAAACTTGACATGACCCAAAGATCCATCAATAGATTGTCCCATAATTTTTATTTTTGAAACTACTTTTAACTAGAAAAATTATGGGGTGAAAAATGACCAATCCTCCTCCCCAGTGCCACATCTTGATCTGAATATGCTCCCCACACATATGGTCGCTATCTATTGTCCATATAAACTTAGCTGATCTGGTGGGAGAACCCAGAAGTTCAAGATCTTCCCCATTAACACCAATGACACAAGCTTCAAGGCTCCCATGGAACTTAAGGTTGGAAATTACAATACACATAACGCAGCTATAATACAGCTGCACTGTTTTGTTAGGTGTAAGTACTCATAGCTCTGCAAACCAATTTATTCAGACCAAGAGAACATTGCTGAACGTATAGCTTACTTTCTTTTAATAGAACAGCCATAAAAGCCCAAGTTGTACTATACAATGGTCTTCCTTCTTCCGACACAAGTTTTATTTACTGCACTGCCCACAACACTGGCTTCACAAGGAAATAGCATGTTTTCCAATTACAGCTCTCTTTCCCACATATAATGAAACTATCTAATTTAAAAGCTACCATTTCAGGGCAAAAACCTCCCATTTATTTATTCATAAATACTATTGATACTTATACTGCCATATGAATAATTGATAGTCACAGAGAAAAAGAGGTGAAAACAAGACACGTTTAAGAGTGCTGACAGGAGTGTTATGCCCTAATACCTGAGGGAATTTATTCAAAGTTCAAAGCTATTTTGGTCTTGCCACATTTTAAGAACATCAAGAACATCAATTTTAAACATGAAGTAACAGAATATTCACACTATTTGTTAACTACCGTATCTCAGAAAAACTATTCACCTATGTTCTGTTTCTTTTAAAATAATAATTTAACTTATTTCCCACAGCCTCATAAAAGCATGATGGGGTTTGTGTGTTTGGTGGGGTGGGTAAAGGTAATCCATAATTAACACACGAGAAAGGAATGTGCTATGGAGAGCAGGGAAGAAGGAAACCCTGCTCTTCCAGTATAAGTTGAAAGGATTTAAAGGTTGCTCGAGATTCATGTTAGAGTGATTTCATGATACGTATCTGTATACAAGCTAAGAAATCAGACACCTTACATTAATACACTAACTACTGAATATTGGTTAAAAACCACACCATCAAAGGTTTCTGTCACATCACTTTGTGAGAACTTTGCAGGCCCAACGTTTGTTTATCATTCAGCTCAAATCTCATCCTTAATTGCAAATATTTATTATTTAACAACATTCTTCTGGTATCATAAAATAAGTGTATTTTTGGTATAAAACTTATTTGAAAGGTAGATGTAGGCATTCTGTGTGAAAATAACAGTCAAACTGTCAGAAAATAGAAGCCGATTGTTAGGAAACATGTTCAGGTATCATTAGTTGCTGTACGGCATCCCCCTACTTTTCAAGCTAGCCATATAGTTTGAAAAACTACGGGAGAACATGTCGAGCTGATCGGCAGATGCAGCGGGAAAACAGTCTATTAGCAATTACTATAGATGCAAAATCAACACAGTGAAAGGAAGTGCCAGGTGTAATTACCTCTAGATGCTAGCAATATTTTTGGTTTCACTACCAGGGAAAAAAATGAATTGATCAAAACAAACTCATGTAAATCAAAGGTTTGTTTTGTATTCAAACTAATTCAGTGTTTCATTTTTGTTGTTTTGTTTTCCCCTGTAACATACAATAGTTGGTAGTTTACGACAAAATCGCCTTCCTAGTCTTTTGGTTGCTAACAGAATACTGAAAGTGAGACCTGAAAACCCTAATAACATAATCTATAATTTTAATGGTTTGGGGCACCAGTGGCTCTAGCTGAGGTTTGCATTCTTCTTTAAATGTTTCCTGAGTGACTGCATGCATAATTGTTGGCAGACATGAGTGGAAGACGTCAGCAATGGGCAGACAATTAAACAGGCTAATGACATCTTACATTTCCCCCCTTTGCCAGTTGTTTATATATATTGTTTTTTTAAATCCAAAACAAACAAACAAAAATAGACAGATGTACATCTTGTAATTACTAAGAGAAAATAATGAGTTTAAGGGGTAGCTCAGTTGGTGGAGCATGGGACTCTAATCTCAGGGCTGTGGATCTGAGCCCCACATTGGATGAAAGATTCCTGCATTGCAAGGGGTTGGAGTAGATGATCCTTGTGGTCCCTTCCAACTAGGATTCTGTGATTCTGCTTTTTGTATAAGGAAGAATCTATTTTAGATTTTCAAGCAAATTTCATCCTTCCACAAGTATAATTCCAAAAGACAATTGTTTGTGAAAAAAAATCTGGAAGTGCTCATCACAACATTACTTATGAAAGTTTTTCTTTCTTTCTTAAGAAGTAGAAAAAGAAAAGATGAAACTGGAGATCACCTGGTCACCTGGAAGCTGTTCTCATTCACCAGAGGCATTGAGGAGTGTGGCTTTTGACAGGTTTGCACGGAACAAATAGTTCTAACCTGCCTTTCACTATGTTGACATGTTTCAGGGATTGTTCCTACCAGCCTTAAGTTACTAAACATCCTTTGAACTGTTTTTTGGTGCTCTATCAGAATCTAATCACTAAGCATTTTATTACACCTTGAGGGATTTATTCAAAATCCAACAACTAGGTTTAACCTTCCAGCTTTTTTGACACCCCATTCACATTTTAGCATGTTGTACATGCTAAAATTGGAGCTGGCGAGCAGCTATCCTAGCACTGAAGGCTATATTCCATTAATATATATACAGTATTATTATTTCAAGAAAAAAAAGGAATCAGGATCTCTAAGATTGGCTTTAGTACCTACTATGCTTTGTCTTTGTCAGACAGTCTTAATATGAACTTTCATTAGTCAGGGAGTTTTCTTTAGCAAACGTGTAGTCTCGGTGGTAGGACTTTGAAACAAAAATTAAAGGTTTTATGGGAGGTTCTTCAGTGTGAATGCTACTGTGCAAAAACAGATTTCACATTTGAAATGCAGGGTCTTACAATAGCATCTTATATATGTCTACCCAGAAGTCCCATTAGAGTTCAATGGAATTTGGTCCAATGTAAGTGGATATAATACTGTATTTAAAAATAATAACAATGGAATATTATACATGTTTACTTGTAAATCCCACTGTATTCAATGGTGCTTACTTATAATTTTATTTAGGATTGGTACACTGTCTGGAAAGCCCTGGTGAACTGACTTATTAAGGAGGAAGTATGCATAGGATTAAGCTGACATTACCTTAATTTAAAAGTGCAACACTAACACGCAAAATGTTTGGAGTGTGATAGACCAAGCCAGGTATTATTTGACAGAAAATGCGTTGTGAATAATAATAAACACAACCAATTTAACAGTGCAGCCGCATTAATATGAAGATGAGTGTGAGAAACAGTCTGTGGATTTCAAATGCAGATAACTGAATGCAGCACTGCACACAATAATATTGAGGTATCTGTTTCATGCCAAAGCAGTAGTCTGTGCTATGCTCAGTGTGTCACTAAATAATTGTTTGCTGGTGTAGCAGCCTTTACAGACAAATTTCTCTTTTTATACTTGGGCACAAAATACAAGTCACAAGGTGTATGCATGTAAAATGAGTTTGCAGTCCATGAAAGCTTCGGTCTTAATAAATTCATTAGTCTTTAAGGTGCCAGAAGGCCCTTTGTCATTTTTGCTACAGCATATTTGCTGCTACATCTATGGAAATTGTTAACAAGGGTTGGGGTTACTGCTTCTGAGGTGACCAGTGGGGTAGTGGGCACATGGCATCTGGACACGCAAAAGGGAATGCCTGTGAAAATTCAGAGGACAGATGGGTTTGTGGAGCAAATGTAATCCTATTTAGTAATCTACAGGGTCATGTGGTATGCATGTCCAAGCATATACACAGCACACTGGGCGGACCTTATTTTAATACTGAACTGCATACTTTCTTTGGAATATGACATACAATTCTGCAGTGGAATTAAGGGTGAGCCATAACCACAAAGGTTAGCAAGAAAGTGTGGCAGGCAAACAAACATTATGGGTTTAAAAAAAAAACTGGAGAAAAATATTCCTTACCAAGGATCAAAGCTCACATAAATATAAAACAGGGGGCACAGTGGTTAAAGTAAAAGATACCTGTTTCTGGGGCAGTGTAAACGTTAACATAAGAATTGCAGTCCTGCCTTGTGAAACCCAGGAAGAAAAAGCTTAGGCTCTACTAGTGCACTCACCTTTAGAACTCATGACTGAAGACAGATTTAAATTCTGGTGGATGAGCTTGTGCTCAGCGACAACTATAAATTCACACTGGCTCTAAGCTTACTTTCTGCACCTGTTTATTTTCTGGTAAGAACTGCAAAAGCATCTGAATACAAGAACCTTGTGGGTACACCTGGACACTGTCAACTCCTTGGCAGCTTATGTGTTTGGAACTCAGGTTGCACTTTGGGCTTTGATCATTATTATGGTTACAGAACAGTAGTGATAGTTGTACCAGAGTAATTTTAGCAGATGTTCTACAATGATAACACTAATAAAGAAGTAGCCAGAAGTGTGGCTAAGAGATTTGGTAAGTCCTTGAGGAACTGCTTGAGTTGATCCCCCTTTGGGCTGTTAATCTGAACTCATTCAAAAAGAAAAATTCAAGCAGTTGCCTGAATATGTGCAAGGTCTCTGTTATCTGTTTGCGTTTGTCTAAAAACAGCTTACGCACATCACAGCAGGACAAGCCTAAAATAATCTGGATCAAATGTTATTGAAGTGACACTGCCCCTCCAATCTAAATGCAATCCCACCACAGCAGTTCCCAAAATTTATGCATGTTTATGCATGTAGGAAAAACACATCAAACTATTTTTGTTTTCTTTTGTGTACTGGAGTTGCTTTTCAGTGAACTCTATTAAACAATCTAAACTCGAAAATTATTTTGACATTTGTCAAATGGTAATTAAACTACACAGACATAACATTCCACAGATATAAGTTCGTAGGAATCTCCTCTGTCTATTCAAGAGCACGTTTGTCTGCTTATGCATCCTTCCTGATAGTGACCATTACAAGATTTTCTTGTAGATATTTTAAACTGACCTTTTCTGCTCATATGTGGGTCACCTGCTTCTACTAAAAGTGTCCCTATATTAGCAATATGTTACCTTGCTTGAATTGCAGTCGAAAACCCTTCAGCCTTGGTGTGCAGCAATAAATTCAACTGACAGTTGAAATTTGGAACGCTCACTTAATATTGATTCTGAATGTAATAACAAGCGACATGACCTTTTGGAGGGTGTAAAATATGGCTGCCACAACATCTGTGCCACATTTCTTGCTGTTTAGTAATATGCTGTAACAGCATGAAGCTGGCATTAAAGCTAAGCTTTATTATCAAGCAGATCGCTCCATCTCTCTGCCTTCATTAAAAAAAATGCTTTAAGCTTTCAGGGGCTAGTATAGCCTACAATGCACATGCCTTGTTTAAAGACCTAATTTACCTGGTAGTTATGAAAGGTAAAAATATTTGGCTGCTTCAGAATTCTGTCAGACAGAATACACTTTAGCAGGCCAATAAGGAGAAGAGTTTATACAAGAGGATCACACCAAATGTTTCATATGTCTACATTATCTCTCCCAATCTTGGAGGATGCTGTCATAGTCTCTCTTCCACTTATAAGGGCCGGGGGGCGGGGATGGAAGGTTAATGGTTCTATTTTCCTAGACACTAGAGATGCATTCTAATTTAGCGTTACCCCAGGATACCTTGAACTTATTCTGCTATACTGGACTAAGAAATGTTTGCATTAGATTAACTTTCAGTAGCTCTCTTTGAAGTGCTGGTATCTTTTAAAATATACTCCAAGTAGCACAACATCAATTTCTGCACTTTTAAAAATCCAATTTAAGCAGGATAAAATTGTCAAAACAGTCTAAGCTCATCCCAACAGCATGGCTCTCAATCACAGAATACACAATATGGGAAACTTGCATTGCATTGCAGAGAGTATTTGAAAAACCTTTTGACTTATTCCTTCCACCATTGTGCATGTAGTGAATTGATTAATCCCGTTATCATTACTGCCTTCTTTTGATGAACATTAAAATAAGGCTGCACATTTTATGATTTCATTTTAATTTCACATTTTAATACCAAACCACATAGGCAAATAAATTGTAGCTCTTTAAAATGGTTTATAACTCATCTTTAAACAGAAAATACTGCAATCCTTCATAGTTTACAGTTAAATATAATTTATAAGCAAAAGGCCTATCAGCAGTTTAAACTAAAGTATAACTTAGGGAACAAGAAAAACACCTTTATTCATTTATCATGTTAATGGCCAGTCTATGGGTAGCATTGCTTTTCTGTATACATAATCTAATCTGATACAATGGTAATCTATATCAACAAAGTTATCAGATGTCCACTTCAATGTACAGTGGTAGCTCTGATTACGAACTTAATTCGTCCCAGAGGTCCATTCGTAACCTGAAACAGTTCTTAACCTGAGGTACCTTTTTAGCAAATGGGGCCTCCTGCTGCCGCTGCATGATTTCTGTTCTCATCCTGGGGCAAAGTTCTTAACCTGAGGTCCTATTTCCAGGTTAGCAGAGTCTGTAACCTAAAGTGTTTGTAACCCGAGGTGTTTGTAACCCAAGGTACCACTGTACTGGGAATTGCAGAGACTGATTCTGATAGTTAACTATATCCTAAAAGAAATTCCCACACCAGCAGGTAATTGAAAGCTGGTACACACATGCAGACTAGCATCAAGTGATTACTTATATGTGTGAATCAACCATTATAGATCTATCATGACAGACAGAACTTTCATACTGCTCTATGACAACTGCTACACAGTATTTTATGCATTCTTTTCTGAGCAACCCTCTGAAAGGTGAAATTTGCCTTTGTACAAGTAGGCTAGTTAGTTCTCGTTCTCTCTCTCTCTCTCTCTCTCTCTCTCTCTCTCACACACACACACACACGTCTCAATCCTCTATCCAGTCCAGCAAGAGGTATTATCAGAGTTCATGGGTATATTCCAGACAGGCAAAATAAGTCAGCTGAAGAACAAAGCAGGGTCAATAGGGATGTTGCTGGCAAATGGTTATGGAGAGGGGAAAGTACAAAGGGTAGGATAGAAGGCCTTGGGGATTTGCATTAAGCCTCCAAGCCTGAGATTCTTCATTCCTGGTCTACCATGATCAGAAAGCATCATGATTTGTAATGAAGAACATAGAGTAGTCTATATAAAATAATGTATACAGCTGAGTTAACAGTCACCTCTAACATAAAACCAGCAAAATCCAATGCTGTTCTTTTTGAGATATAAGAGGGTACATTGTCCTTCCTTCTCCCCCCCCCCCTTTTTTTAAAGAAAAAACATCATATTTTTATTTTTAGGGGGAAATGAGGACACTTCCCATTTTAGTAGTCCCATTGCTTTAGAACCAATCTTGCACTTGCAGTGCAGATGGAGGAAGTATTTGATTCAATTTGCATTTAAAGGCAAACCTACTTAATTTGCAGTTTCAGAA
The DNA here is from genome assembly GCF_964252035.2 of Podarcis erhardii. Taxonomy (NCBI): domain Eukaryota; kingdom Metazoa; phylum Chordata; class Lepidosauria; order Squamata; family Lacertidae; genus Podarcis; species Podarcis erhardii. The sequence goes on along the minus strand of NC_138498.1, from coordinate 48,766,344 downwards.
ACAATACTAAAGTACACCCATCCTTTGATAGTTGCAGTTCTCTGAATTTTGCAATGCAGTTCTCCAACCAAGTAATGTCTGCAAAAAAATACACATATGGGGGTGGGGGTGAGGCCCTGTGGACCATTGGCCTGTGAGACTCTTTTGAGTAAACCTTGGTTACCTGCCTTACATCAAATATCATACATGATGTCAAGTGTGGGTCAGCTAAGGGTTCAAAGGAACAAGCTGAAGCTTAAAGTGGACTCCTGAGGTTCCTTTGCTGGAGCAAGGCATGCTTCCACTCACACACCAGCTGATGGACAGTAGGATCACACCTTGCTCAAGGTGTGGGGAGCAGCTTGCATTAAATTGGACCTGCTTTTCCTTCCCAGTACTACTCTCTGAAGCAGTCCTGCAGCCACTTTCAATTCCTCAAATCAGAAGCTGAGAGAAGCTTGCAAAGGACTCGTTTGGATGTGCGTACCAAATCAAGCAGCAGCATCCTCTCAGGTGGGGTGCAGAAGGGAAAGCTTCAACTCCATGGTGAGGGGATGGCTTGCTTGGGCAATGTGGGCAGCAGCTGGAAAAATCTGGTCTTTGAAGCAGTCCCGTGCTCTTCAGCTGATGCAAAGAGAGATCCATCTAGCTTGATTTGGGTGTGTGAGAGGGACCTAGCACCGGCTGCGGTCATCATGTGTCTGTGGTGGCAATATATCTGTCTTTAAGAAGGAAAACTACCTTGAAAGTCTGGTCAGCTGGGATTTGACTCTCCTAGACTCATACCATGTCCTCACCAGTGCTGATGTGGTGAAAATAATAGGACAACAGTGGAAGATTGTGTAATGGCATGCTTTCATGGACAACAACATGGAAATAAGAACGTTAAGGCTGCAATCCTATACTACTTACCTAGGAGTAAGCCTCACTGAACTTAACAGAACTTACTTCTGAGTAAACATAAGAAGATCCCTGCTGGATCAGACTAATGGGTAATCTAGTACAGCATCCAGTTCTCTAAGTGGCCAAACAGATGCCTATACGAAACCCACATGGCTGACACAAGTGCAATGAAATTCTTTTGTTCAGGTTTCCAGTAACTAGTATTTAGAGGCAGGCTGCCGCTGATGCTGGATGTAGGATACAGACATCACTAATAGTGGCATATATGGGGTTACATTCTAACTTGGATTCAGTAAATGCAACCATATACTCTGTATTATTTCTTATCATTTTGGACCTCTTATAATTAATTATTACCATAAAAGGATAGGTAAAAGAAGGAAGAAATGGTTTTTTCAATGGGGCACCAGGTCACTCACGTCTGGTCTTTTTGAAAGCTTCCAGGTTTCACAGAGGCCGTCTTGAGATATGACTGTTTAAATTGATTCCAATTTTGCACATCTCCACTGCTTGATAGCTAGTCCCGTGAAGAAAAATGTTACAACCACACAAGGTAAAATAATTAAAGGATCAGAGGCAGTCATGGCACTGAGCTTTGAGAGATTTGCCAACTGTATCTTTCTCAATAATTTAACTGTACAATCTGGCCTTAGAGTACTAAGTGGCATATCCAGAATTCACAACTATCAGACAAAAACTTATTCAGAGCCTTAGACAGAGGTGTAATATTCCTCTTACTGAACTATTAAACATTCACCTGCCCTGCTTACTAAGATGCTGATATGAACTTGTTGTTGGAACTCTTTGAGGGTAACAAAAATGCACATATTTTTAAAAAAACAAAAACAGAAGACACTAAAAACATTCACAAATTGGATGATTTCTACACTCTCAGCTGAGGTAAGATTCAAAACTAATCTGATTATATGTATATTATGAGCCACTAAGCATCTTTCTGCAGCAATTACGAAGCTTTCACACATAAAAGAGGGCATTTTCTTTAGCACTTGGCTAATCCATCAAGTGTTTAGCTTCAAAGGGAAAGTTTTTTAAAAAAGAAAAGAAAGAATGACTGAAGTGGGCTTATAAGGCAGTGATATTTCTTTTTTATTGAGCTACAGAGGATTATTTTCAACTCTTAAACATACTGAAACAACTTTGGAATATAATACAGTTTTTCTTTATTTCAATAGCCTCCCCTTCCCTTTCTTTTTGAACTTCTAGAACTTTGAGCAAAAGAGCAGAACTTTCGGATTTTAAAGACTCTGCTTTGGGAGGTTTGTCAGTATTTCTGACATTGCATGGAGCACTTTAGCTGTTTGGGGAACATTTTAATTGGCAGCAACTTTTGACTGTTCACACAACTTTCAATATATGATGACCTGATCATTATTTTTAAAGAAAACTATCGTTTTGATATACAACTTGTAAGTTAAAGAGAAAACCTTTTGGTAACTGGAAATGTGGGGCAACTAAAGTTAAACTGCTTAACTCTAGCTGAATTGTGCTCATAATTTGTAATAAAATGTATTCTTTCTCACACACAAATACAGATACACACGCAAAAGCTACCTACTGGCTCTGAAGACTGAACAGTACAAAGTAAATGTAGAATTTATTTATCACATGTATCTCAACTCTTCCAAGAAATGAATAATTTTCATGGGATTATTCAATTTATCCCCTTTAATCCTGCAAGGCAGGTTGGCTGACAGATGGTAAACTGCTCTAGGCCACAAAGTGATATTAATGGTCATTTGAACTCAGGTGCTCTTTTGCCAGAGACCCAGTTCACATGTAATGCTAAGCCAAAGCAGGGTTTATTGTGAATGAAGAAATATATGGGGTGCCAGATAGAAGACTGCAGCTGCTTTGCTACATCTCTGCTCCTGCTGCTGTGGGCTAAGCCATGGTTTGACTTCGTGTTGTGATTGCAGCCAAATTTAACTCCAGACAAGCCATGAAGCATAGCCGTGGTTTGTTCGATGACTTACCGCTCATGGTTTGTCTGGGGCAGATAAAACAGAAGCCTGGGTTTGGATGTAAGACCAAGCCAAACATGGCTCAGCTTACAGCAGCATGGCAGCAGCAGGCCTGGAGAGGAAAAAAGTGGCCATGATCTTCTCCCTGGGAACCCATATATGCTTGTCCATGATTTAGCTTTAGTCTAGACTGAACCAGAGTCTTCACTGATCCTACCTAGGCATTATGATTACTTAATGCATACCACCAAATTTCACAGAGCCTTAAAAGGAAGCTCCATTAAATAGGCTAGTCCAGAGCTTTCCAAACTGTGTGTCGTGACACGTTAGTGTGTCGGGGGCAATGTGTAAGTGTGTTGTGCAAACACTGGAAAGGGGTTAGTTTAACCTCCAGTTTGCTAGTAAAACTGAATTACTGTGTCGCAAATGATGCATGTCTAAAAAGTGTGTCACCAACATGAAAGGTATGGAAAGCTCTTCAGCACCATGTCTAACCAACTGTTTATGGCCCTCCTCTAACTGAAGCGCTTGCTGGGCTTATGTTGGCCCAAGCACATGCCTGACTCCTCCCATTTTTCTCATATTTTGGAAGTGTGTACCCCTGCATTATTCTATAGTGAAGGGATTCTGCAGCTAGGCTTGATGGTATCATGGACAGGAACACTTAGCAAGAAGGTACCAGGCTCTACTCTCAACAAAGGGTAATGACGGGTGTGGTAACAGGGGCAGTGACCCATGCCATGATTTGAAGACTCAAACATCCCTGGGAAACGCATTTCTGATGAATATAATGAAAAATATTTATCTATTATAAATATGATGACAATTTTTCTGATAGAACAGAAATGTACCGATGTAGTATTCAAGGGGTCCTGGTCCCTTTCCCTCTTTTTCTCACATCTTTTCATGAAAAAAGTCTGTGAGAATTTCTTCTGTTTCTTTACCATTTAAATGCAGGCAAAGAAGCAGGCTGAACAATAGCCAGTTGTTGCAGATCGTTAGCAAAGAGCTGGGAAAGTTAGAAAAGGGGGGGGGACTGGCTAACTCCCCACTGAGAACTATCAGTTTCAGCTTCCATATCCTTAACTGCTGGGAGCATTAAGGTGGGAGAGGAAGAAATATGGAGGCTACTGATACTTAAAGGTTGTGAAAATAAGTAACAATCAAAGCCAGACAGTAAAGGAACTAGAGGCACAGAGAAAATTCAACAAGAGGTAGAACAAACAAGGAATTAACCGGCCTAAAAAAAGGTGAACACCAGGAGTCTCAGGAAGAAATGACCACTTTCTGCGAGGCAAAATTAAAAACTGAGGGACGAAGGAGCAGGGAGGAACCAAGACAGCAGCTTCCTGTTTGTATTATTTATTTCTTTATGCAAACTTGCAATGTTGCCTATTGAAGGTCAGGTGGCACCAAACCTAAACCCAATCTGGCCGCAGTTTTTACAGGGGCTTTATGTCTGCTTGAAACTGGAGAAATGGAGGAGACATTTATTTTCAAACTACAGGTTTTAATTTTTTACAATAATGTTGATTATTTTTCCTGTTTTATTGTTATTTTGCCTGCTTCTCATCAATAGGCAAAATGACATAAATGCTAGGTTTCTTAACAGCTTGTTGCTCCATTTGTAACTAAGAATTTAAAAGTAAATTCAATTTGTAATTATGGTCTGAATAAACTGTACTTTTAATATACCACATACGATCATTTAATTGCAAACCCAGTTATACAGATTACATTTTATTCCTAAAGTAACAAAGGGATTTTTGATCTGTAAAGAAGAAATGTATTGCATATTTTTCCATTCCCCCCAAAAATATATATTTCCCCTTGAATTTCCCCATGCCACACGGCTTCAAAATTTTTGGAAATTTTACTTCTCAACTCTCTCTCCCCTTTTCATTGAACAGTAAAGCTTGAATACAATAATTGTGACTTTTCAGTTTACTGTACTTTGGTAATCTTGACTCTCAAGTATTGTATACTGTCTTGAAGACTTTTAGAAGGTAGACTATATATATGCAGCCTGAGATATAATTTGCTTTCTTTTAAGCTCTGCACAGTGATCTCAGGATAGAAGTCTGTGCAGAAAGAATTCTAAATAGAGAAGAATATCCTAAAGCAGGCTTTAAAGCCTTTTTATTTCAATCTGTCTTTGGTTTAAATTATCCGCTGGATTTGGAAACAGTTATTGCTCTCTTTTTAAATTGTAACATTCATTTATTGGTCTGCATTAGGAATTTCTTTGTGCTGCTGTTTTAGTTTTTAAACATTTTGATATTGGTTTAAAATATTTTTATGCTCCTGACAGTGTGTTGTGCATATAGATAGATGCACAGAAAGATAGATAGAGAGATAGAAGGCTGTATTTGATATTATAACATCTTGTTTTCCTGCAGCGCAGACCTCTATATATTTTATTGCATTCAATGAAATATTCATCCATGTTTGTATTAATAAGGTACATTTAATTAATTACATTCCTGAGTTCAAACTATTAACTCTTTTACTATTGCCTCACTTTTATTGTAGCCTACTTATATAAGCATGCATCCTTAAGTATATAGTAAAAGATAGCAGCCTTTAGCTTAAAATTATCATGGTAAGCCAAAACCTTAATTTGCATGTTCACTCAGATATGCACAAGATATAAAGTTGGTTCCTGTAGGTTGCACGAAGTGAGAAATGTTCACTGTTGACATCAATTCTGTTGGCAAAGAGTTTTCTGCATATTTTAAAATAATACATTTTTTTCCCTTCAAGAGATAACACTTTCTGACTTGTAGCGTTGCTAAAATGTGCAGTTCCACCCAGGCCAAAAAATACTGTCTTGAATAAGTTTATGTTAAGTTTAAAGGGCGGGAGATCAGTGTGTTTGTGAGGCTATGTGTAGAGGTTATGCTGCTGAGATTACAAATATAAAACCAGCTTCTCTAATATATTTTTTTAGGTGTCAGGTATCCAACATGACTGGCTATAAAAGTGCCAAGATGCTCACCTCAGGCTTTCAATTAATTTATCTCTAAGTGTGTTATCATTCTATTTCTGAACTAAAAAGACCTTACTGGAAGCATTTTCTCAGAGTGCTATGACTTCATCTGCATACCTATTTGCATATGCATATCCATCAGTCATAAGAGAGAGTGCCACACACAGTAGGTATGGTAAAGCACCCCATTGATAGAGAGAATGAACATTTATCTTGAGATCATAAATATGCATTCTGAAAGTTTTCATCCCAGTGTGTGGGTAATAGACTAGATGTGGATAAAACTAGGTAAATTCAATCCTCGCAGGCCCATATGTCCTTCATGACTAAAAGATGCTCAGTTTAGAACGAAAGGCAAAGGTAAATGTAGTCTGCTCTCTAGAGAACACTATGTAAACAATGTTTCTCATGCAGCTAAAAACATTGCCAGACTGTCAAGAAAGAAAATGCAAACAACGAATTCCTCACAGGTATGCAACAAAAAACGGCAAAGCAGCTGAAAACCATCACCACACGATTCCATTGTGTACTTGGAATCGGGGTGAACAGGAAGCTCTGATCAGAAAATCATCCACAATAATGGAAGCACATGAGATAACTTCATTTGTAGAATCACTTAATTTTTCCTACGTTTGGCAACTATGTCTGGAAGGTAACCAGTACAAAGAAGAAGAAGCAAGCACTGAGTTATTGAGAGACATTCTTATTAGCATCTATTGAGTAAGTCACCATTGCTAATAAGAAAGCTAGGATTAGTAAATATCAACTGAAGTGTGTATTTCACAGTGCAAAATTGAAAATGAATGTCAGTTGTTGTCTGTCCCTCTGCACATCAGGACACTCTCTTCATGGAAGGAACTTTTTTTATTTACTCAGGTAAACTATATGTGAGTGTTTCTGCAAATTTCTGACCCCAGTTAACAGAAAGTTAACCCAGTTCACCACCTGGTTAACATTCAGCTTCTTTCTTTGTGGCTTCCCCCCTTCTCAAAAACTAAGGAGCTTTTAATAGCTCACAACAGAGACCCCCTTTGTCTCTGGGCCCACATGTTTGGCTCACTAGGTGCTTCTTCTCTCTCTACAAACTTTGCTGTAGGCTCATCGCTGTCAGAGCTTCTCCACAGGCTCTACACTAACAGACAGTGCTGTGAGCAGCATCTTATTCCATCTTACCTACTATCCTTACTCTCCAATGTTTATAGGAATACCGGTACATTAAATGTTCCTGGCACCAGGTTCATTAATACATAGAACAAGGATTTTGTATTTGATTCTATAATTATTCTTCTCTTACATTATTTGGTAAGCAAAGATAATATTTTGCTTCCATGTCTGAATAGGTCAGCACACCATTTTAGTTACAGAAAGGCCGCTGATTGACCACTCGATGTCAGTTCCATACTGTAGAGCCAGGCACATACATACATACATACATACATACATACATACCGTACTTTCACAGCGTAGGCACATATATGAAACATTAAGAATAAGGCAGGAAATGTGCTTATTTTAAGATAAAGGAGTTTAAATTTATCTTCATTTAGAAATTCTACCATGCCACAAAATCTGGTTTCCAAACATCACATGACTAAAAAAATAGTATCGTGCACCTGTTGGTAAGACATGCGACAATACTAACACAATAATAGGCATACAGAATTTCACAGAGATATAGGTAAGAGCTAATTAGACTAAAATTAATATTAGGGGGGAAAGCTTGAAGAGAAGCTGTTATAGAAAAAGTGTGCAATGGAAAAATCTTCTAAACTGAGGCTATGCTTCCAATGCTACTTTGATTTACCCTTCTTTTCAGAGTCGGAAATTACTAATTACATTGAAATGAACAATTACATAATTGCCTGTTTTGTATTTCTCGGACTGTTAACATTTCTGTGACAGCTTAGCATCTTCAAGCTGCTGAGCAGAGACATTATTTCCTGACAATCTCAGCTCCACCTCATACAGCACACATTCATATTAGCAACATTGAATGGCCCAGGTAATCAGTACATGTCTAGCAGCTCCAAACACCATGACCAATATAATTGTCAATACACTCTAGGCCAGCTGTTGGAGACTGGCTGCACTCCACTCCTGCTGTATATCTAATACTGTGCATTGTATAGACCTGAACTGGGCTAATCTGTCCTCTAACAATGATCTGCACCTACACATATCCATTGAAATAACTGCAGAATCAATACAGGGTGCCCAGCTTGCTCAGCCTCAGTTGGTGCATGAACATCCTTTTCCAGACATACATCCTGAATCTCTGGCTGTGAGCACAGACACGAAGGACTGATCCACATCTCAAATCCATTTTGTGCACTATAGCCCTCTGTGCCTCCATACCTATGTGGTTTGTTCATTGCTCCCACAAACTGTTCTTACAAGGAACACACATCTGCATATTTTGTATAACATTGCCCATTATAATTTTCTGCCCATGGCTTTGCATAAGCAATACCCCACAAACCTCTCACTGTGTACTGCTTCTGGTAGAAAGAAGGGAAATTCATGTGCTGTGTGGGTGCTTTTGGGGTATGTGTTTCATCAAATTGTTATTAGTTAGCAGGGGTAGCCTGACTGCTGAGACCCTTCTAAGCCCTAGATCCAGCAAGTGTGAAAACTATATATCATAAAGACACCGCAGTCTTTCCCTCATTCCGAAGGAAACACGAGCTTTGAGTAAACGCCTGGAACCCCTGCAATCTTGCACTGCTCAGAGATTGGGATGGCGTGCAACAATATTGTTTCTATTTTATTACTAGACTGTGCTGCACGTTATTGCTATAAATACCTTAGAAGGAGCACACACCCCCACCATGAGAAGCAAGGAGCCAGGTTCCAGCGTGGTCTCTATCTTAGCCAGCCTGCCTTCCTCCTTCCTGTCTGCGTCCCTTGCCCATTTGCCACTTGCATGCAGGTGTCTGGGATGCTAGGGAAAATAGAGGCCATGCACACACTGAAGCAAGGGTGGCAGCCTAGCTTGGTCTATCTGAGCAGCTTGAGTATCAGCTCTGGCTCATTTGCTGCCCAGGGGTGCCAACTTGAATAAGATATTGTGGGGCCCCAGGTATGCCCCACCCCTCATAATCAGTCACATGACACAGTGCACGCACACCCTTTGAATGGCAATGGCCATCAACTTTGGGGTGCCCAACCCTCTCAAATGTTTTATTGTGGGGGCCAAAGCCCCCACAACCCCTAGGAGTTGGATCCTAATGGGAGGGAAGGAATAGGAGAAAAAGAAATAAGGAAAGCTTTTGCAAGTTGAAGCAGTAGGGAGAGAAAAGAGGGCTTTGGGCTTGTTCCTTTGCCAAAGTGTGTGTGGTTTGCAAGCTGGGGAGGGGGTATGTCTCTTCCTCAAACAATCCCTCTCAGTAATGAACAAGTAAGCAAGCACTAAACTTCATGCCCCAGAACTACTAGTTATCTTACAAACAGACTAAGGAAAATCCATCCTGCAGTCGTTACTGACTAACACATCTAACAACTCAGCCTCAAGCACTCCTACTCAGAAGTAAGCCCCATTAAGTGCAAATGGACTTGTAAATTCACCCAATGTACAGTAAATTCACCCAGAAATTAACAGCATCAACAATACGAAAGAAATGAGGTAAGTAGGGTTGGTGTTGTGTGGAGGAGGAGGGGTCAATAGCAAAGATGAGAAGTTAAGAGACGGGGAAAATGAGAAGACCTCAACACTAAATTAGAAAACCTTTTCATGTTACCATTGGTTAGTGAAAAAATAGATTTTAGATTCAGATAAGCCAACATATTATCCACTTAGTAGAAACGCCATCATCATCATTAGAATTTGTTAGTCACTTTATCTGGCCCAAGGCAACCCAAAACAACTTGCAAGTTGCAACCAAACATCATGTCAAGTGACCTACAAGTCAACTTTAGACATGTTATGGATGAGCCCTGAATCAACCAACAAGTATTTCAGCCATTACCTTCTGAACATGTAGGAAAAAGGTACAGAACATCGTAACTTTTGCAGATGAAACATTCCCCTTTGCGGTCTGTAGTAGAAGATGCACTGAGGGCCAAACTTATATGTTTAAGCAAGCATTCTTTTGCTGGTTGTTTTTATTTTGGAGAAAAAGCAGCTGTCTCCTAAAGTGCTGCTTTCTGCAAACCTGTACAAGGCTCCAATCCAGATACTCTCTTTCCTTGCTCCGAAGTAATGTGGCCAGGTTGGTTGAAGCATGTGACAATGTCATGTATACTTTGGTCTTGAATCAGCAGATAACTCACTAAGGTTCTGCCCTATAGTTAAAGCAGTTGTACCCATGTATCATACTGAATTACTAGCTTAAATATGGGAAGACTTCAATATATATCACTGTTTTGAAATACTGATCAACCAGGGTTAGCCAAGCTGGATAAAAATCTTAAAATAAAGAACAAGCCCAATAATATTCTGTAATAGGAACAGAAATTAAGATTGGCCAATATTTTATATGAGCCTAGGAAGCACTTAAAAAATTAAAGCTTTACTTGCTTTTAAATGCAGGATGATAAATAAGTATACCCTTTTGCTGAAAAAGAATGAGAAATAGCTAGTGGAATTTTGATTGTCTTGCAGTATCACTATAAACTTAATGAACCATCTCTAGTTGAATGTTTCAGAATTGGGTCAAAACTAAAAAGACCGGAGATGGTACTGCAACATATACAAGGAGAGGCTGAAATCCTCAGAAGGATTACTCTGAAATAGTTTCCTTGAGAAGGCAGCTTGCAGCTTCTAAACTGCATTGCAAGAAGGAGACAAAGCACCGCACAGAGAGCATTTCTACTGCATGGAAGTCAATAAAAAGAACTCAACCCAAACTCGTAAAGCACCTTTGTTTTCAGTGGCAGAGGGTTAAGTAATTGCTTAACTCTCCACTGAAATGAATGACACATAAGGGTACTTTGGCTAGATTGTATCCCATAATTCCCTCTGTTTTCAATGTTCAGGCTGTTAGGGCTCTCACATATGCAGCCAAAACAGGACCCCCACCCCCCACATACAGAACTGAAAACCAGGTGAGAGCAGCAATGAAATGGAGCATTGAGGGAATTTGCAGGGGCCCCTTGATTTAACAGGAATGCATATTGTCTTCATAACTGCAAAATAAGTGCACTATCCTACCATTGCTAATCTAGTCACACAAAATTCCACCTCATTACAATTACAGTAAGCAACGCAGCATGAGCAAGAAAAGCAGCAATGGAATCATGGTCCATATGTATGGGAATACCAACAACAACAAAAACTAATCGGACAGTTATGATGAGAGTGCATGACGGATCTCGTCTCCAGTTCTCCTTTTTCTGTGAACCGTCCCTTGGATCTTTCCGGGCCCCAAGCTGTTATTTGTCACTGCTCAATGTCCCACCCTTGCATCGTGGTGTTTCTCTTCTGTCGTTAGATGTATTGGTTTTTATGCTTCTGTGCTTTTATGTTTGTACATATTTTATGGGCTAATAGCCATAAAATAAATAGTTTAGTTGTATGGGAATACAAGGAAATATACTTCCACTTTCCACCTGGTTTTGTCTTTCTTTCATAATTATTTTACTTGGACTTAATACTCTTGTTTATGCATTATAGTTTTACTGAAAAATAAGTATAATATTGTTCCATGTACCTCAATTCCTAAGCAGCAAGAGACTTCAGGAGTTCCAGTTCTTACCCAGGTTTTGGTTTCCTTTGAATGAATGGCTTTATTTACACACACATATACAGTGGTACCTTGGGTTACGAACTTAATTGACTCTGGAGGTCCGTTCTTAACCCGAAACTGCTCTTCACCTGAGGTACCACTTTAGCTAATGGGGCCTCCTGCCGCCAATTTCTGTTCTCATCCTGGGGCAAAGTTCACAACCCGAGGTACTACTTCTGGGTTAGCTGAGTTTGTAACCTGAAGTGTTTGTAACCCGAAGCGTTTGTAACCCGAGGTACCACTGTATATAATCTGAGCACAAGATGGTAGGATGCACAGCATTAACACTTGAATAGGTCTTTCTTCCCCAATAGGTTTTTTTTGGGGGGGGGGCATGTTCCAAAGCCATAGCTTTTAATTCAGCACAGAGATCAAGCCTCTGTGTCTTCCCACCTCCAGCACCCTAGACAAATGCTAGCTCTTGCACTATTGTTCTCCTGCCTACAAGATGATGTGAACCTACCTCTCCTGAAAGGGCAACACCAGACAATTGTTGTCATGCCAACACATCTGTACTTGACCAACTCTTTAAATACTGTGCTTACAGGCCTGGCTAGGACCATTAACTAAACAAGAAAACTGGTTTGGCCACTTCAGCAGTCCATACTACTACAAACTCCCATATTACAGATACAAAATAAGAGACTTGGTTGGGACCCAAATACAACATTCACGCCCCCATCTCAATGCTACAACAATATAATCTCTTATATAATTGCACTAACTTTTGTGTCCATTCTTCAGTATTTGGCTGCACAGCAAGTCTTAGGATTAGGCTGGAAACCTCTGAGTGCATATGGATAATCTTAATATTAAAATAATATGCCCGATAGCTGATATGCTCAGTATTCAGAATAATACAAAGAGTCTCAGTAGGCTTCTGACTGGAGATGTACAAAAACAATAACTTCCTTTCCTCTCCCAAGTTCTATTTTCCACCACTTCAAGAACTGAGGAATTTGATAGCCACAGCGATTTACATTGCTCAGCTCAACAGCCAATGTGGGAATCAAACTACTGTTCTAAAGAGCAGCAAGCTCCTCAGGCTAGCCTCAAGCATGTTGGGACAATACATCTGTTAATTTATTTCCTGAACATGATGCTGGTTACTACTACATTCACAGCAGAAAACAGGAACCCCAAACCCCACCTGCACATAAACTTAGAAACAAATAATATTTCATTTCTCAAGATCCAAAGAAACATACAACTAATTTTGCTGCGAATCACCCATACGTATGCCTATTAATGCAATAAATAACAAAAATACCTCCATTATTGCTACTGATGATAGTAATATGAATAAAACTGAAACTAGGTTGTAGTGGCTTATTTTTCAGAAATAGTTTGATATCTGGTGGGGCCACCCCACTGGAAATAGCCATGTATTCTCAATCCTTCTTAACCCATGTCTCACTTTACGTAACATAACAATCCCACTTTCCTGTTTAAACCGGTTTCCACTAATTATTTTATCTGCAGTTTCAAAAGGTTTGAAATATAATGACTTTTACTTCTAAATAATAATAATGAATCAAAGTACATATATATTCAAATTTTCAAACAAAACTTGCAAAAAGAATGCTGTCCTCCCATGGCTTCAGGACGTTTATAGTAACACACTGTTTCTGCTCGCAACCAAATAATACAGGATATAGAAATAAAGTACAGCTTGAACTGTTCCATGACACTTCAAAAGATGGTCCCTATCAGAACTTCATTCATTTCCAGTTTACACATAGAATACTCTAGCATCCTACTCCAAATGCTCATTTTACAAAATGGCTGAAAACTATGCTATTCCATTACTACATAGTTGGTTTTTTGTTTTTGTTTTTAAATGTCATGCTAAGATTACTCTTAGGTATATGAATTTTAAAGTACGTCCCAGCAAGTGGGACTTACTTATAAAGAAATGCTCCTATTATTAAGCTATCTGTCTCTCAAAATCAAGAAAGGAAAAACCAACCCAAGATTTCTCACTGTGATGGCCCCTACTCAGAAGTGAAAGCAATCTGCAACAATGGGCATTTGCCACCTTCTCTTGGTAAGATATATTGGTTTTGGAGTCAGTTGTGTGCTGCTGAGATGGAGGGATGTATCAGAGGACAATTGCTTACACATTCTTAGAAACTAGAAGGCTGGTTGTCACTACCATGATATTTAAATTATACTTAGCAAATTGGGAATTACTAATTTGCACTTTGCAACTGACTGTTAAGTAACTTGAATTTCACAGGCACCTTGTATATTTCATGTTACTTAGATACTGAAGCAATAATTGTGATGAATTATGAATGACTTAGATACAAATGACAAGCACATTCCTTCAAGGTTATTTTAAATACAAACCTTTATTATTCAGCAAAGGGCTATCAACTGTGTTATTTTAAGTTTCTCCTGCTTTCAAATAATGTTAATTCAAAATCTAGGAAGGAAACAAATAATACTTCCCAAGGAGATTCTTACATTTTAAAGCTTGAAAAAAGCATAGCCCTGATACAAGGTGGATGAATGCCTTTTGTATTTCTTTTTTCAGGCAGAACGATTCTACACGATGAACAGTGTATTTGAAAATAGAATTACTTTTGAATGAAAAATAAATATTTTGTTTTGAACACACTGAGTCTGAGAAGACAACAAAAGAGCCACACAGAAATCTAGAATGGGATGCTAGGAGAAAGTTCTCATGTAAAGAGGCAGAGCAAGAGCAGACAACTAAAACAGACTTGGAGGACTTCCACTCTGATCCTGGAGTTAGCATACAGCTATCATGCCTAACACTACAGTATTTATATTCACAATGAATTTACCTGATCCCATTTTAAAACAGTGTAAAACCATAGTATGCTTTGCTTGCTCTTCTCTCTTATTCCTTTATGCTGTAGCTCTGACCAAGTAGGTCCAGGAATCTGCATTATTAATTAATGTGATAATTAAGTGCAACTTGTTGTAACTATGTGCATGACAAGAAACACATGGAAGGAAAAATAAATCCTCATTTTAGTCCTGTTAAAATATAAGTATGAAACACATAATAGATTGTTCTTATGTTCCTGTAGGAAAGGGTCACAGAATGGTTCCAGAGTCAATTTTCAACAGTATTATTTCAATAATTGCATTTTTTTCCTAAAGGCATAGTTTGAGCTTATTCTGTTTAGTAGCATAGGGTAAAACTTTGATATACTTCCGTTTCCTTTGCATTCCCATATACAACATATTCTCTCTCCAACCATTTCCCCATTTGCAAAAGAATTTTAAAAGGTTAAAATGTTAAAATGAAGTCTGTCCATTTGTGCAACAAATATTTGCTTCTGCAATGTCTTCCAATTTCTCATCACCCCCACCCCATGTGCCCCCCCAAACCCTGTGAATCAGGTTTTGAGGGTGTGGGGCTCTGCAGGAGACTGCGAGATGAAGAGGAGCCCCCCTTGCAGAAGTAGACATCCACTCATGCCACTTTGATCCAGCCTGAACTTTTGATAAAGCAATTATAAAGCAATTCGGAATACCCAGATTAACAAATTCAGATAACCAGAAACAATGGCTTGCTCAAAGTAATGGAGGAGACAATTTATGTCAACTCTTTCACAATCTCTATCACAATATCCCAAACTATTCCTAATACAGGGAGAATCTTGCTGGGGGGGGGGGGACGACACACACATATACATCATTTTTGTTTGGGGCGGGGGGGGCGTATTTCAAATTACACAGACTTAAAAGGTATTTTTAATAAGATTATTTGCTGCCTTTGGGGTGGGGCAAAATGGTAAATTATTAGACTACACATTCAAAATTTCCTCTCACAAACGTGAGGCCTAAATTCTTTCTGTTAAAAAGAAAACTTGGATTTACAATTGTGGGTGCAAGTACATCTATATACTAATATTATTCTTGACTTCTGACATAAAAATAATGAGATCTGGTAGCCTAACAGGAGAATCCGGGTCCAAAAAACATTACCCACAGGAAAGCAGTGTTTAATGTCTGGACAAAATACAAAGACTTACTGGAAAATAAAACTCCAAGGTGGCTTTCACCTCTGGAAGCTAAGGCCCGAAAAAGACCCAATATGGAGGCCAAATGGCCAAAATATTGGGAAATATTAGAAAAAGACGGAGACAATTGGAAATTGCAGAGTCTGGAGAAAATGAAGGACAAAGTGCGAGACTGGTTACATTATGCTCAGATTAAAGAAGTTTTTAAAAATGACAAAAAGTTAGGGTTCCAGGTGGAGAAATCGAAGTTAGAAACAGAATTGTTAGAACCAAAGACTAAGGTACTATCTAGAATGTATAACTTGCTGTTAAAATGGAACACACAAGACGAAATGGTTAAATCGGCTATGATAAAGTGGGCACAGGACATTGGGCATAACATTATGTTTGAGGACTGGGAAAGGTTATGGACCACTGGGCTGAACTTCACTGCATGTAATGCTCTGAAGGAAAATGTAATGAAAATGATATATAGATGGTACATGACCCCAGTTAAACTTGCCAAAATATACCATTCGTCTGATAATAAATGTTGGAAATGTAAAGAAAATGAAGGAACATTCTTTCACTCTGGTGGACATGCCCTAAGGTGAAGGCCTTCTGGGAAATGATATATAATGAGTTGAAAAAGGTATTTAAGTATACCTTCACTAAGAAGCCAGAGGCCTTCCTTCTGGGTATTGTCGGCCAGAAGGTGCTAAAGAAGGACCGAACATTTTTTATGTATGCAACAACGGCAGCAAGGATACTCATCGCTAAAAACTGGAAAACTCAAAATCTACCTACACTGGAAGAGTGGCAGATGCAGCTGATGGACTATATGCAACTGGCCGAGATGACTGGCAGAATCCGAGACCTGGGAGAAGAGAGGATTGAGGAAGACTGGAAGAAATTTAAGATGTATTTACAAAAACATTGTAATTTGGTTGAATGTTAAGAAGGATGCTAGATTATAAAAAATTGGCCACCACTAAATTAGATTCTGAATTTGATGATAAGTGAGATTAAAGAAAACATAAATTTTATGGAGAATTGCTAGATTATACTTAAATGAGTGGATATAAGATCGTAAACAAGTTGATAATTTGCTTGGAAAAACCTTTTAACGATGTAAATGGGAGTGGGAGACGTGAGGGAGTCCAAAGAAGTGATGAAACTACGTTGTGATAGAAGTAAGATTGTTTATTATTGGTATATTTGTACTCAAAAACTCTAATAAATATTTATAAAAAAACAACAAAAAACATTACCCACAATAATGCAAGGCACAGCTATTTCCAAACAAAGAAACTGACAAAGAAAAAGGCTCCAACTTTACTAACCTTCAGTAATTGTGGAAGCAACATTAACGAGCTGTACATTTGAATGTGTGGCATAATGCCTGCCTTTTATGTTTTTCTCCCTTTTCAAAGGTGAAAATCATAAGCAAATCCCATCTGAGTAAACTCAGGATTCATCTGGGCAGGAGACTGAACACACACACACACACACACACACACACACACACACCCCTCCCCATCTCCCCTCCGTTCTTTTTTCTTTGCTTTGCTTTTCATCCTGCAGTTCCTCAGAAATTAGTTGTAGAAGTTTTCCCCTGCTGACAGCCAAGTGCCAAGTGTATCCTATACATGTAATGCACCTGACATTTTAGCATTTCACCAGGTTAATACATTTTGACAAGCCCTTAAAGATATATATAGATATATTTATTGAAATGTATGTAAAAGCTTTTAAACTTCATTCAATTAATGTTTAATTTAAAATTGTTTTTCCTACAAAACCAGCTTCTCATTGTGCTTCCCTTTGCATGGAAATAATTGGCTTCTGAGAGTCGGAAACCTTTCTGGAATCAGTGAATATATACTGGTTGATGGATGCTCTAAGTATTATATTTCTCATGCACAATAGAAATGTTGAAAACTGAGAAGATAAGGTATGATGGACATTTTGTAATTGTCTGTGTTGATTAAATTTTAACTTTCTAATTTCTTTGGGCATTTCCTTTCTCCCTGTTACTGTGCTTGGAAAACAGCACAACATCTTGAACTGATTACACAATGCACTTCTCATGGCATTCTAAAGACTGTGGTGACTTGATCTTTCAGCAATGATGAATTTAGTAGCCAAGCACACAGAATGCACCCACACTAAATGAGAACAGTGGAAGAACTTTGAGAAGATGCAGGCTGCCAACAGCACCAAATTTACAGCAATGCAGGCGGTTTCCCCGCACAAGGAGCAGAACTGAGGGGGTGCAAAATTGAGACGATCCATTTGGGGGCACCAAATTATGACCATAGTACCAGATTACCAAAGTCATTTGGAAGAAATAGTCATTTTCAACTGGCTGTTCTGTCAATAATGGGGGATTAAAATTGGCCATAACTTTATTGCTTACAGATGTAGTAGGTTTTGACATAGGCACTGGGTAAGTATCCTAAATCAACCAACCCACCTTCTGATTGGTTACTCCTTTAGCGGTGATCCTGGGTTTAGGGATTATCATGACACAGATTAAATGAGGCGATCCTACCCAGATGCCAGTTGGGTGTTCTATGGCCTGACTGCACCTGTCTGGACCACTGGACAGAACTCTCCAATACCCAAATGCACAGCCTGCCCCAAGCACAGCCAGAATTCCAGCAGGCTTGGCTCCTCCCTTCAAAAGCCATAATTGGCCGGTTTTAAAAAAATATTTGAGTGGGCAATCCTGAGAGCTCTGCGACATAGCTGTCAACTTTTCCCTTTCCTTGCGAGGAATCCTATTCGGAATAAGGGAATTTTCCTTTAAAAAAGGGAAACATTGACAACTATGCTCTGCGACCAGCCAAAGCCAATGGGTGACAGACCCCCTCTCCCCCTGGCTCACCAAGGCCGCACCAGGCCACAATCACCACTGTCCCCCAAAGAGGTAAACTGACCTTAGAAAGAACATGGCAAACACAAAGATCTGGTACGCCCGGGGAGGGCTGTAGCCTTCATTCCCTGCTTGTGGATTTTCCTAGAGGCATATGGCTAATCACTGTGGGAAACAGCATACTGGCCTAGATGGTCCACTGATCTAATGCAACAGCCTATTCCTTAAGTTATTGAGGTTCCTTCTTAACCCGAAAGGGTTATATCCTGTGCTCAAGGCTGACACAAGGCAACTGTTTTTATTTTATTGTGTGGAAGTTTGGCTCAGTAAGCCAGTTATGTGTAGCTATTTACCGTAATTTTCGCTCCAAAACACGCACTTTTTTGCTCCTAGAAAGTAAGGGAAAATTCCTGTGCGTGTTACGGAGCGAATGCACTCGAATGGAGCCATGGCTGCTGTCAGTCAAGCAAAGCGGGAGCCGCTTGCAGGGCTTCTGTCCCGCTTTGCGCGGCTCTTGCTTTGCTTGCTTTACAGCCAGGAGGAGGGGGAGGAGCCGAGGAGGAGGGAGGGAAGGAGAGCCATGGCAGCAAAGCGGGCAGCAGCCGCTTACACGGGAGGAGGGATAGACGGGAGCCATAGCAAGCCGGGAAAAGCACCGTGTAGCCAGCAACAGCTGCTGCAGCCTCAGCTAGCAAAGGTCCGTTTGCTCTCTAAACGGAGCAATGAGGCTGCAGAGGGACGACAGGGCACAGGAGGGCTCTGAGCCACGAGCGCAGTGAAAACCAGTAAAAAAGTTTTTTAACAGGCTGCTGGGGACAGGAGGGCATGGGATGAGGGAGAGGGGGAAATTACTTCTCCCAGCGTCTCAGCTGATCCGCTGAGCAGGACTTGGGTTGTAGGGGATTCGCCATTAGCTGCTTAAAGCAGCAAAGAGGGAGAGAAGGAGCAAAGCGGGAGAGGAAAGGAGCTGCTTACACTGCTGTAAGTGGCTGCTGTCCGGTTGGCTCCTTTAAAGCAACAGTGCTCTTTCCCTCCCCCCTCCCCGCTCAGCTCCCCCAAAAGCTCCTTTTCCACCCACCCCATGCGAGCTCCTTCTCCCCTTAAACCCCTCTCCTGCATCATTAGCAGCATCCTTCTCCACC
This sequence comes from Podarcis erhardii, assembly GCF_964252035.2. Taxonomy (NCBI): domain Eukaryota; kingdom Metazoa; phylum Chordata; class Lepidosauria; order Squamata; family Lacertidae; genus Podarcis; species Podarcis erhardii. The sequence goes on along the minus strand of NC_138498.1, from coordinate 48,746,768 downwards.
CACCCCACGCGTGTTCCTTCTCCCCTTAAACCCCTCTCCTGCATTATTAGCCGCATCCTTCTCCACCCACCCCACGCGTGTTCCTTCTCCCCTTAAACCTCTCTCCTGCATTATTAGCAGCATCCTTCTCCACCCACCCCATGCGTGTTCCTTCTCCCCTTAAACCCCTCTCCTGCATTATTAGCCGCATCCTTCTCCACCCACCCCACGCGTGTTCCTTCTCCCCTTAAACCCCTCTCCTGCATTATTAGCAGCATCCTTCTCCACCCACCCCATGCGTGTTCCTTCTCCCCTTAAACCCCTCTCCTGCATTATTAGCAGCATCCTTCTCCACCCACCCCATGCGTGTTCCTTCTCCCCATAGACCCCTCTCCTGCATTATTAGCAGCATCCTTCTCCACACACCCCATGCGTGTTCCTTCTCCCCATAGACCCCTCGCCTGCATTATTAGCAGCATCCTTCTCCACCCACCCCACGCGTGTTCCTTCTCCCCTTAAACCCCTCTTCTGCATTATTAGCAGCATCCTTCTCCACACACCCCATGCGTGCTCCTTGTCCCTTGAATGCTTTTCCTTCCCTCCCCACTTAAAACATGGTTACAAAGCACGGATCCACATGGATCCTCAGGATTTTTGCACTGGGTCACCCCAAGTTCACCATCAGATCACATAGCATATCCATGGCTACAGCCTGCACCAAAAAACACACCCACACCCACTGTTTCATGGGGCTGCAATGGCACAAAAACGTGGTTACAAAGCATGGATCCACATGGATCCTCAGGATTTTTGTGTGAAATGTGGCGTAGCTAATTGGATTGGACCCCAATTAGGCGCAGCTAATTGAATGGAAGCCCGGCACACTTCCTCCCAGCGCCTCTCTGCTCCCGGTCCTCCGTCCTCCGTCAGCTACTGTTGCAGAGCTTTCCGCAGCGTGGAAGCTGCCAATGTCCGGGTGTTTAGAAGATCAAACACACTTAGACATCAGTGTGTATATAACTCAGTCTTTATTCATGCAGTTAAACAATAAAGAGATTCCCTGGGCTCAGAGCGCTCATCCTGCTTCTTTCTCCGTCAGAAGCCGGAACAAACAGACACAGAGGAAAACCACTCCCCTCTGCTTCAAACCTGGCCACGCCTCAGGAATGTGAGACGTCACTCAGAACTCCTTAACCCTGTAAGTTCTGAAACTAGCCACATTTTGCATTGGGCTACCCCAAACTCACCATCAGATCACATCTGTGGCCACAGCATGAACCACAAAAATCATACATCCACTGTTTCGTTTAGAATATTTTTTTCTTGTTTTCTTCCTCTAAAAACTACGCGCGTGTTATGGTCAGGTGCGTGTTATAGAGCGAAAAATACGGTATCATGCAGATACTGTTTTTCTCTTTATAAATTGGTTTTTGTTTTTTTGGATAGCTGGTTGTACAGTGTAGAAATGACAACAAAACCATTCATATCTATATCTACATAAGCTAGGATTGGAATGCACATTTAGTGTTGGCATGTTTGACTATGCATGTACCTCTGCTTGAACTCACATAAGGACCAGCAGTCTCAGCGGTGTTCACATTCATCCAGCCCACCTCTACCTGCTATCAACTGCCCTCCCACAAGGAGACTGGAGGACTGGAGGAAGTGGCATCAGGAAGAGAGAGGAAGACATTGTACATTTGAAGCATGATTGCAGAAATTGGAGGATTTCAGAGCTTTTGACTTAAATGATTGGACTGCACAATATATTGTCAGGGAAAGCAAAATGCTTATTATCAAGTTCTAAGAGAAACCTAAATGTTAGCTGATTTTAAAGGATCAATCTGTAAAGATCTGCCATACCAGAAAAAGCTAAAGAAAATTCCTCAAGCCCCAGCAAAGGCAAAGTTTTATATTTGGCACAGCTGTAAGATATACACCACTATCATTTTTTTTTTAAAAAAAACTAACAACATTGAGTTAACAAACTGATTTATAAATGCTTTCAAATTGCTATTTGAAATATAACATTTTTCATTAACCATACCAAGCCTCTCAATATTAATGGTATGCTCAATAAAAATAGTAGGCCATTTGTGTTAATTACAAATTAGAATAAGGATGTGATTTTAAAAATAAATTACCATCGTCTTCATTAAAATTATTTTTCCAAGAATAATAAAATGTTCCTCAGTAATAATGAGCACAAAGGGTCAAGTTACAAAAGAAAGATATTACAAATTCTGACTGCACTTTCCTACTTTTTTGGTAAAATGGGGGGGGGGACCCCAGATGGCCTCTGAATTCAGACCAATTCAAGTTCTCTGTTGAACTATTTTGCAATCCACACAAGTTTTATTATCATGCAATCTTGGAAGAATATCATATCTTGTGGGGCACAGAGTTCTGCAGGTTCTCCCCACCCACCAAGATATGTTTTAGCTGTGCAATGTGTAAATACAATGTGCAATCTATGCTGTAATGGACTAAGTGTGATGTCTCAATTCCTTGAACCCTACTTAGGAGGAGGAATCTAAAACAAACATGTACTCTGGAAGCATCCTACTGATGCTTCAGGAAGAGTTGGGGTAGTAGGCCCAGTATAAAGCTGTTAAGTTTATGTATAGCAGTTGCTCATCCAACACTTCATGTGACTCAGTGCTCAGTTTCACTCTGTAGTTGTACAGCTTCCCTGCTAATTTGGAAATCTTGTTCCCTGACCTGCTTACTAGACAGCTACCCAATTTCACTGGTAAGATTAGTACCAAGTCTATACAGTGGTACCTCGGGTTACAAACGCTTCAGGTTACAAACACTTCGGGTTACAGACTCTGCTAACCCAGAAGTAGAACCTCGGGTTAAGAACTTTGCCCGAGGATGAGAACAGAAATCGTGCAGGAGCAGCAGGAGGCCCCATTAGCTAAAGTGGTACCTCGGGTTAAGAACAGTTTCAGGTTAAGAACAGACCTCCGAAACGGTACCAGAGGTACCACTGTATAGTGGTGGTGATGGAAACTGGGCACTAGACAGGAGCATTTCTTGAACAGCTGTTTTTAAAGTGGACACTACTGGCCTAGGTGGAACCATGGTGCAATTTATTGTAGTGTAAATTCATAGGGTAGAAGCTATAAGAAACAACAACAACAACAAAAATAGTTAGCTAACATGGTGATTGGGGTGGGTGGGAGTTGTCTAAGTTCCTGAATCTGAAAAAAGTTCTCAAATATTTGCTGGTGTCACCAACAAAAGTATTCCGCTTAAATAAGCTAAATACCTTATCATATGTAATGCAAATTATTCTTTGCAATGTGCAGCAAAACCACTATTGCTTCTTAATAATGGTCTTTGTCTCTGCTTTGTTCACCAAAATGAATTATTTTTAGAGTCATCCCTGAATTTTCATTATTTGAAGATAGTTCAGTAATCCACATTAGAAAATAAAATAAAGAATATTACAGAAGCACACTTTTCTGAATCAATAGGTGCAGTCAGGATAAAGATATTTAAAGGGAAGGAGATGCCAGCCGATTATAAAACATGTGCAATAACACCCCTTACTTATATTAGAAGAAGGGTTGACACCAACCTAGTGGGGTAGGAGAGCAGAAAATAATGCCAATATATTTCACACCTCACAACCAATGCTCCCCTTAGGTTTCAGATGGGTAGGCGAGTCTAAAAATCCTGGGACACAAATTTTCATGGCCTTCTAGAGACTATGGTGGCTTATTTACCGGAGGTTACATATTTAGCGTTAACTCTGAAAATGTATACTCCTAGGCAGCTTAGTTTGGTCAGAAACAAGTATACAGAATCAAGTACATTGAGTTTGGTCAGAAACAAGTATACAGAATCAAGTACATTTGGTGAAGTTTTTCACCAAATCAGCTGAGCCCAGTCACACCCCTGAAATCACCAAAGGGGGTGTCTGAAGCTGAGCTGGGTGACCTTTTCTGACAAAGGCTTTACAGTGGTACCTCGGTTTACGAACAGCCCTGTTAACGAACTATTCAGTTTATGAACTCCGCAAAACTGGAAGTAGTGTTCCGGTTGTGAACTTTACCTCGGTCTACGAACAGAAGCTGAATTGTGGAAGGCCAGCGGCAGGAGGCCTCATTAGGGAAAGTGTGCCTCGGTTTAAGAACAGATTTGGTTTAAAAACAGACTTCAGGAACGGATTAAGTTCGTAAACAAGAGTACCACTGTACATAGGTCGCTCGTTCGCTTGCTTGCATCTGTAAACATGCAGGATGTCAGTCAGGAAAGCCAGCAATTTTTCTGCAGCTTGCGTTGATTCTCAGCTGGGAAAGGATTCAGGAGCTACTTTGGCATGGCATATGGTCCCATATTTTCTGTTCAAAATCTCAGACACACTCAAATCATGCTGCCCCATCCCCACCTCTCACCCACCCAGGCTGCCGTGGCCCACAAGTGTGCCCAGTCCCCATTAGCATGCCACTGCCAGGCTGCCTTGGCCCACCACAAAACAAGCAATTAACATTTCTTCACAAAACAAGCAATTATTCTGCGTAATTCATTACTACAAGATGTGAGATGGTAAACAGTATTTTCAGAGATAATTTCTTCCTTCTCTTTCCTGTGTGCTGAAGGGCCCCTCTTGAATGTCCTGAAGGACTATCCGGCTGGTCACAACTAGAGTCAGAATACTTGGCAAAATGGCCCTTTGTTTTAATACAAAAGGTAGATCTTATTTCTTTATGTGAATCAAGTTATGGGATAAACCATCAGAGATTGAAAGCAGAATGAAGGCAAGTTTTCCTTAGCACAATATAAACAAATGTGAAATTTTCCTTTGACTGCTATCTTAAAAGTAATTGGCTAGCCTTAATAATACATAGGTGTTTTGTTTCTTTTACAGACTCCCAGGCATAACCTGCTTCCATGATCCTACAATTAACTGAAAAACCAACATCAAACCAGATCTTTTTCCTGCTCTCATCAAGCATACGACCAGTTATAAGTGCTTTGCTTGATGGAAAGCAATGAGGACAGATCATTATTTAAATGCAGGTTGCTTAACCAGCTTGCTATTTCTTTCCCTCTCTCCATAGTTGAGTGAGCTTGGCGATTGTACTGTAGCTTTATCTCTCACTAAACCTATCAAACTGACGGTTGCTCTAATTTAACTCCATTACTCCTCTGTCTTAACAACAAGAAGAGAATCATTTCCTGAAGTAAAAAGAGACTCTTGTTCTCCTTCTTTGAGGTTTATTTCAAACAATTTTCTTTATTTTTAATGAGAATGATCCATATGTTTGCTGTTGCAAATTGTGTTCAGTTAATGGGAAGATTTCAAACACTGCAAGGGAAAAAAAGTTACTCCCCACTGCAATCCCTACTGTGCTTTGTGTCATTTTGAATAGCTGCTGTAATGCTAGATTCAATGTCACATATATCAGCACGTTTTATTTCTGAATAGTTACACACACACACACACACACACACACACACACACACACACACACACACCATAAATGCAATCTATCTACGTAGTCAACTGGGCTACCTTGTTTCTCTCCCTGCCCCCCCCCTTCCCACATCCTCCTCTACATCAACTTGTGGGCTCCAAGGGCTTGGTATTTCCCCCCTTTCCATGTTTTGATCAGGTATCCAACAGTGAAGCATTGTACATTAACTGATAAATGGGAGCTGCTGCTGATTCACTTTTAGGCAACAATTATAGGACTTTTAAATTCTGTTGTTGCTGTTCCCCATTAAGTCAAGCCCCGGTTATTAACTGGAAGAAAATGCAATTACTATTCACATTTCTGGTAGCAAATGAATACACATTTTTAAGATGCCAAATGATGAAAGGTTTAATCCTAATTGACAATGTACGTTTAATTAAAAAAAAAACCTCAGGAAAATACTAATAGCATGGTTGCATAAAAACAAAGACATGAAAGCTTAGGTGTATTCAAATATACACTCTGAACACTGCTAGTGGGGCAAATAACAGTAAAAGCTATTTATGGATAATACACCATAATACACTAGCTTTGTAGCACAGCATTGGAAATGGCTATGGGAGACCTGAAACTGCCATGTGTGATCCTTAATTGCAACACTATTTACACTGGAATAAATTGATCATGTTAAAAAAACCAAGATGTCTGCTTTCTGTGTCTTTTGCTTTGGGTTTGTGCCTTCACTTAAATAAAGCACCGTAGAGTTTATGAAGATTGCACAAAATATTCCACAAAACGTGGAAGGCAAAACTCGAAGCAGTAGCATCCATGCATGACCCACTATAGGGAGTAGCAGTTCTCTGGTATTCTGCCTGCCTCACTTTTAATATGAAATCCTATTGCAATAAACTATACAGGCCAATGGTACTTATTTGTTTCAATTTTGCTGCAAATAAATTCCATTGGGTGCCCTTTTGTATTATTTGGAAAGGCAGGCAAATGTTTCCTATTATATTTTTCATAATATGCATTGTTTTGTTTCTAAGCAAAACTATCACCTGTAATGTAACAAGTTAAAACAAAAATGTTTCTCTTCATTTATTTAAAGTTCATTTTACAACTCTTGTTCCTCAAACTCATTAATTAAACAGACCAGGTTTATTTTTATGGCTTTCTCCCAAGAGGATAGGCCCTAAATGCAGCTGCACCTGCTATTCCTGTCAAAGAGTCCTATGGGGTCAATCTATGTACTGTATTTTGTACACAGGACAAAATAGATTATTCTGAGCATCCATATTTTCCATGGATATATCTCCTAGAGTTCAAATGACAAAAAAGAAATACAAACTAATGGAGGCATTAAACTATTTTTATTGTGAGAAATTCAAGTGGGAAATTTAAGCACCCTTTTACATCAAAACCATATTTTTCATTCAAAGCAGACTACTTACTGATCTATTTTAAATAATGTAGTGGGGCATGTGACTTATATTATGAAATGAGATACAGTTTACATGATGGGATAAAAAGCACCCTCACAAAGCACACGTTTAGGCTATTGAAGCATCTCAAGCCTGGATGGGTCGGTCTATCTATCTATCTATCTATCTATCTATCTATCTATTTATCTATCTTAAGGCAAGTGTTTCCCTGTCCAGTCTGGTAAGTAGTTTTGTTTGGAATAACAGTCTTTTGCTAAATACACAGGCAGAAAATAGGGTCTGTGGAGATTAATGAAAAATAATTGTCTGATTGTCTTCAAATGGATGTAGATTGGATGATCTATAGCCAATAAAGCAAAACACCAGCCAATATAAGCCAGATACTTTTCTGTCCAAGCAGTTTATCCTGGCTGTCCCAAATCTGAGATAGGATGGAGACGTATTAGCTGAACTCAGTTGTACACAGATGGCTGGCAGTTATTACAACAACACCTTTTGCAGCTGCTGAGATCATGGGAATTGCTGTTGACCACTTCTGGCTGTATCTGTATAAAGCTCAGTTCACACAGACCTGCCATTTAAAGAGCTCTCTTGACAAATCCCTGAACTGCTTTTCTGAACTTAACATTTACTGATTCAAGTCACCATGGTTTAATTCAATCCACCGCACTTGAAAAGATTTAGAAGCAAAGATACCAACCTTCCACAAGGGGAGAACTGCGGGACTAGGTTTAGAATTGAAATATAACATTTGTCATTGTTCTATGGAAACCTTTGACCATCTTAAGGTAGACTTATTTAGATCAGACCCAACCTCTTCAAGCTGCATAACCTCAGTTCAGCCAGTAACACATGGGGGTATGTGAATCCCCCATCTGAATGAGTGTCAATCAAGACAGCAATTACTGGGAGACCACCACTAATTTAATCACGTAATGATAACAAGCTCTGTTTCCAGTAGGGCAAACTGAAATACTGGGTCTTTCTAGAGTCAACATAAAGGATATTGCTTTTGTTTTACTTTTTTTCTTTACAGGGAGTCAGGAAAAACATCAACTGAGAATAACAACAATGAAGCACTTCCACTTTAGATCACGTTTGTTTTGGAAAAAAGTCAAATTGTCAGTTTGGCACATCCATAACCAGGCTTGTCTCAAAGCTCTTCCTTTAAGAGATGGAATCACAATTTCTTGGGAACTCCAAGCACATCATCTATCCCTGTCAGAAAGTCATCAGTGAACAATAAAGGAAAGTGCCACCACATGTCATTAATGAAAATACTCTAGTTTTCCAGTCAACTTAAGACAAGAGAGTGGCAGAAAGAGCTAACAAGTATAAAGAAATAATCATGTGAAATTGGTAGTAAAGAAAACTGTTGACATTCTGACAACAAAATGGAGCAGAAAAATACCTAGAAAATCAAAATTTCAAATAAATAGATGTCTTTCTAGCCATACTTTTAAGCCCTCTGAAGAACTGCAAAACATTTAAAGGCAATTTGTCTTTCATTTTGATTGTTAGAAATATTTACTGGAAATGCAGTAAAATTATATTTATCCTGGATGACATGAATTTATAGTGACAAGAGAACGTAGCATTTCTTTATAGACAAATCTGTTATTTAGCTTAGAAAAACATTAGAGAAGCACAATAAGAGAAGTGAAGCAACTTTTGTTGCTGATAAATGATGCCACCTTTGCATCCATAAACAACAGTAAGGCCTAGGAACGTACTACCTGTGAAGTGAAAGAGAAAATTGAAGTGTGATTAGGCACTTTTTGTCATGATATCCATAAAAATGGGACTACAAGTTTTTAGTGAAAGTAATCTACAACCTTAGGGAACAGGCTACAACAGAAAACCCAGATTCATCTGATAAAAGTTCACTAAGGTCATATCCAATCAAATCCTTAAAGAATAGCATCCTGTAATTCAGTTAAAACTCTCTCACAATCAAGCATATGTGGAGGTCTAAAAATATGGCACATAGTTTTAAAGAATTATGAATATTAATGACAGGGGGTAAAATTGTCAAATGAGATTAGCACAGGAATCTTCAAAGTTTTGTGCCTGCAGCACAAATTGTGTGGATTAGGCTCTAAATTATGCAGATGGCTATATTAGCCATGGAACTTCCAGGTCAGAATTCACTTACATTGAGGTTGTTCCATTGCTACAACTACTGTAACAGCCTGCCTCATACATTACTGCATTTTGAAACCTATCACCCTGGTGTAGTGAGAGAGATCCATGAACAAAAACAGTTTTATTCTCACAAAGCACTGTTAAAGCTGAGTGCACATTCAGCATGTGGAATGCACTATTCTTTCCGTGTGTGCAGTAGCAGTGTCCAACGAATAGTGGCATTCACCTGTCAGGCAAAGGCAGAAATATGTACATGCTGGGCTCACATCAAGTCCTCTTTATTCCTTCTATTTGATCGGGGCAATTAGAGCACACAGGTAGGAGGCACTTTGGGACAGGGATTATGTGATTGCATCTGTGGGCACACAATCTTTTATTTCACTTTCAAATGTGTGTGTGTACAGCCCAAGCACATGATAGTCTCAAATGTTTTGCCTACACTAAGCAAACCACCATTTTTCTTTTGCATTTATAGCCACCCTGGGCGGCTTACAGCATATCTAAAAACATAAAACATCAAGCGTTAAAATTAACTAACAAACATGTTTATAGTGGCTTGAAAGATGGCTTCCAATAACAGGTTCTCCCTTGTCCCCTTCACCACCTAAAGCGAATCACCGTGTGGTACATGGGCACCTCCATGCTAATGCTCTAAATTCCTGGTGGCTGCTTATCCTTGTGTTGGGATGCTCCACCGTTTGTTAGGAAAGTAAGAAAGGTTCCCATTTCCACCTTCCCTGTTCAAAGCCAAAATACTGTTTCATAGGAAATCAAAGTGGCTGTTCCAACAAATTGAATGAATTTATTTATAGGTTAATGGATCTCTTTTATTAAATACAACAGATTTAAAATACAACTACAAGAAGAGTTAGCATCTCATTTCAAATAAACAAAATATACAACTGGGGTTAATCAGGATGTTTACAAAATTCATATTTTGGAATAAAACAGTAAATGCAACCCCACCCACTGGGGTTAGCCATCTTTATAATAAAAAATATAGAGGCACAATTAAGATGCTTTCAATTTTTGATCAAAAAGGTCTGAAATATTTCTGTGCATCAGCAGCATGATCCACACACTTTAATGAGGAGCTAATGTTTAGCTGAAATGGTAATATATACAGCTTCTGTGACTTAAAATACTAAGTTCTACAAGTTTGATTTCAAAGAAGTCTCCAACTGTCAAGAATTGACATCAAGAATAAGTTAAAGCATAACTCATAGGTTTTCTCCTTTCTTTTAAAGAGATATCTTTATTATTATTTCTAGCTTCATATATTATCTAGCAAAATAGAAGATAATTGATGACTATCCAAACACACTCCCTTTCCCTTGTGAAGGTGACAACCTGCTCTGAAGACATTCTAAGGCTCATTCCAAAATTACTGTGTATATAAGGACTGCAGAAGCTTGAATTCCTCGGAGTGTTTTACATATATTTATTTAGTGAGAAATGGAAGTGATTCATGATTCTACTATCCTTGCATATAATGTAACATCTGAATATAGCTTAGTGGACATGAGTGTTAAATGTCTGGTTCAAACTTCAGCTCAGCTACAAATTCACGAAATTGCTTTAGACAAGCCTCCTTTGAATAATACCAGCAGCCCCTATTTCCTAAATCTGCAATAGAGGGATAATAATACTGATATACCAAACAGGTCTATTGTAAGAATTACTGAGATATAAAATACTTTGAAACTTGAAATGATCCTACTGTGAATAAGAACCAGCTTTAAAAGTCCCGCCAATTGGACACTGCTGGGAAGGTTTCATTCTTCATCCAGATTGCTATCTGGAAAGAGGGTGAAACTGCAGACGTTGGGGCAGTTTCCACAACATATTAGTCATATGTGAGCCTCTGGGAATGTCATCACTGTGGCAGCTCAAAAAAGGGCCATACATACATATTTGCACACACAAACTTATCATGTGGAACCCCAGAATCTATCCTAAACAGCATAAATTATAACTAGTAAGAGCTGGTGCGAGCATGTAACATCTACACATTATTTTAGGGGTGTACACAGAAACCTTCTGAATATATTCCAGAAACTTATTTCCTGCTATCTTCCATATGGCTGTTGTAATGACCAAATAAACTCACACTTCCATTTGATAGGTTCCTTTGGCAACCATTAACAGCACTTTAGTTTTCTTTCATTCCGTTTCATAAATGATCATGTCTGAGCTGGTCATATAGGTTCCATCTGTGGCCATTCCAACTGATTTCATCTGAGAGAAATGTGACATAGCAGACATAGCAAGGCCCCCTGAATTGCTAAGAGAACTGTTATTTGCCTATTCCCTCACAAAGCCATCTTCTGTATCTCCCATCGCAACTGGTCATCATGTAACCTTTTTGCTTTTCTATCATTTCTTTTTTACTGTAAACTATCAGAAAGGTGACATTAAATTTACCAAATAACCCATATTTCTAAATGATTTATTATAAAAGAGTATAATGACTTTTGGCTAATGCAAAGGAATGGGATATAGACACAGGATTATTTCTCTTCTTCTTCTTCTTCAAACAGCTGACACCACTATCTGATTAAAAATGGGGATAAATATGGATTGGGGGAAGCTTTGAAACATTTGCAAAAGACTGAACAGACAAATCTAAACAAGCACTGATGAGTGCTTTTATATTTCAATACTGTCATATGGAGTGAATTCCTTAGTTGCTTAATAAAGGTGTATTTGCATGTATAATTTATGCTTTGTAAATTATTAAAGCTTGTTCATTACTGAATAAGGACTAGTGTGGTCCCTGAAACATAAGGGATACCGGCAGAGGCGCCAAGGTGCCCCCAAGATTTCAGCGTCTGGAGGAGGCTGAGCGCTCCTCTGGAAGAGCCGGTTACTGAAGTTGAACTGCACTCAGCTCTGCGCTCAGATTCCTCCACCCTCTGAGGGGGCTCTTCCCCCCTCCAACAAATATTGAGGGGGCTGAAGACATACTTAGCCTGGGTACTAAGGCTGGATAGAAAACAGCAGCCAGCAGGCCACTGACTAGCTTTGAGAAACTCCTCCTAACAACAGAGGGACACAGTAAAGGGGTGGTCTCTACAATATATAAAATACTACTCCAAGACACTACAGACCCCCTTATCACAATTACCAACCAACAGGAGCAGGACATAGGACATGAATTAAACCATATCCAATGGTCTAGACTATGGTCTAAACCACCATTCAGGTCCATCTCAGCCAAAAGACGAGAAGTCACCCTAAAACATATATACAGATGGTACCTAACACCACAGATGCTAGCACAGGAACTTCATCTAAATGCTGGAGAGGCTCCACCACAATAGGCACATACCTCCACATGTGGTGGCAATATCCCAAAGTCCATTCCTTCTGCATATCAGTGCTGCAGGAAATTTCCAAAATAACAAAACAGGTAATAGAAGCAACTCCAGAACTCGCTCTATTAAACATCTTCCAGGACAACAACACACACGCACACTACAAGGAATTCATAAGTCACTTACTCTCAGCAGCTAGAAATATCATAACTAGCCACTGGAAGGACCTATCACGAATGAACATAGACCACCGGTACCAAAACGAATGGGAAATCACCCTACTAGAAAAGTTAATCAACAAACTCAAAGTAGCATGGGGTCAAGCTACGGAGAATGCCTTCACCCCAATGTGGTCCCCTTTATTACATACTTAGCACAACAGGACAATGACCTATCCCCTCAAACAGCATAGACATCAATATGGCTAAACTGACCCAACAACTTAGCCCATCTCCCTCACACAGATAAGCCACACGGCTATCAACTAAACACAACCAACCAAGCTCAGAAACTCCTAACCTCTCGCAATATCAATAAAAATAAATAAATGCACAAACAAAGGACCTACGCGTGTGATGCTGTCACAACCCCCCCCTAAAGAATAGGCAATAGAATGAAAGAACATCCCCCAGCTTCTCTTTCCCCAATTGCAAGGTGTCTATGACAAAAATGTCTCTCACCAAACGTAAACGAACTGTGAAAAAGACTATGAATTAAAAATGGAGACAATAGATGTACCGTTCCCTGCTTAGCTGTTTGCTCTATAACACAACCTCCCAATTAAAAAAAAATGCTTTGCACAATTAAAGCAAAGACATTATTTAGAAGTGATAAAATAAAAGGTTTCAGATTACTGCATATAAGTTAGCCTTTGATTAGTTTTCACTCCAGTTTTGTTATAATTGTTGTATTTTTAATTGGCTAATTAGGGTCCATTGCACAGAGAATATTTGGATACTATTAAAAATAAATAATTATCTTATTTCCTTAAAAAAAAAATGAATCAGATAGCTGAATATGGCCCATTCTTAAATATCAATATTTGACATTGCATATATTTAAATATATGCAATATATGCTCTGTGGGTTAAACCACAGAGCCTAGGGCTTGCTGATCAGAAGGTTGGCGGTTCGAATCCCCGTGACGGGGTGAGCTTCCGTTGCTTGGTCCCTGCTCCTGCCAACCTTGCAGTTCGAAAGCATGAAGTGCAAGTAGATAAATAGGTACCACTCCGGCGGGAAGGTAAACGGCGTTTCCGTGCGCTGCTCTGGTTCACCAGAAGCGGCTTAGTCATGCTGGCCACATGACCCGGAAGCTGTACGCTGGCTCCCTCAGCCAATAAAGTGAGATGAGCGCCGCAACCCCAGAGTCGGTCACGACTGGACCTAATGGTCAGGGGTCCCTTTACCTTTACCTTATGCCCATGGCAAACAGTTCCCATTAACAATTTGGCTGTTCCATTTTGAACCGGTTGCTATTACCCTAGCCCAGTGCAAAATCTTGATATGTTAAGAAAATAAATGCCAGGGATAAGCAAAGTAACTGATAGGCCACCCACTACACATGTTAGACTAAATATGGAAATGTTCTCCCAGCAGTATGAGAAGATATCCTATTGCCACTATTTGGGAATGAGCTGCTAGGCACACATAACTCTGAATGTTCCATATATATTAAACTACTTATTTGTTTTAATGTTTTGGCCCAACTTTACAGATTAATAATTTTGTGAACATGGAGCCCCACCAACATGTAAGCTTAAACTGGTTGGAGATCCTTTTCATATTGAAGAAAGTCTATGCCTGTCCTGATCTATAAGAAAAATTGAATTAGTAATATAGGAAAAACCTACATTACCCTTTATTTCCAAAAGTTGATTATCATTATTATATTAACATAATATTCCTATCATATTCCAAAACCCATCAGCCCCATAGCTGGAAAAAGATACAGATCTATAATTAGAAACAGTCATTCAAGCAGAAAAAGTACAATAGGAAAATATGTAAGAATTTGCATACCAGAGTTACTGCAGTAATTATACAGAAAATGAAAGGATCAAACACAGAACACAGTACACCATCTAAAGATCTAGCCATGTCCCAAATCTGGATTTAAAAGCAGAGGTCTTTTAAATCCAAACTGCAGAGCCACTGAATACATTTGGTACTGTGTTAACCTGTAATTAATAGTAGGAGAATGCATCCTAAGTTATGGGTTTGGGAAAATACCAACCCCTCACCCTGCAATAAATTCTTTCTTGCTTTTGGCTATCGTTATTCCCTATCTGATTGTAGGCTGTAGTATACTATCTATTGGAGCATGTACACATTTTATTAAGTGTACATGCTTTTACACCTCTTCCTAGGAGTACAAAAGATCAATACTATATACTGAAGATAATATTCAGTACTCTGTCCCACGGCAAAGAAGAAAGTACGAAGAAAACCAAGTATGAGTCTGTCATAATTTAAAAACCCATCCTTAATAATTAAAAGGCTTGGCAATATAATAATGATTGTTGCACCTGTTTTTAATTAGCTGCTAAAACCCCAAAGTCTCTTGGGTAGTTTAACATCACAGTGATTATTCAGTTAAACTCTTCAACGTTGGGAAAAATTTCCCACCATCTCCAGAGTTCCTCAGTTGCTTCTTTCGTCTGGATAGGGCATCTGGCTCATCTCTAAGAATAAATTATCTCATTGACTATACAACATAGAAAAGCTTATGTCATTTCACTAACAAAACAAAAAATCTCCCCAATGTGTTAATTCATTTTCAAAACTGATATATTTATACAAATACTTCAGCAAGACAATCTCATGCCATACAGCAAGACAATACATATTGTTCACATGTAAAAATGAATCAAACAGGAAAGTATAACCACATAATCTTGCATCCTGAAATCAGGCTAAGTCTGAATTTTTAAGGATGGCTGCAGTTTGGTACACATATTGTTTTTGGCAAGTGTGAATTTGGTAGGTTCACCTCTATATATGAACTGAATCAATTTTCTCCTTCACTCCTACAGACAATTTAAGCCTGGATCCAAGTTTCTGTGTAGAACCTGACATGATGTGAGCCTTTGTCTCCCAGAGATAAGCATCTGCCACTGGCAGTGACTTCACATCCTTGCCAATTATGTTTGCCACTTGCCACATCTAGACTATCCCCACACTCACTCCCACACCAGATCCCACTGCTGCCCACCTACCCCATGCTTGCTTGTTCACATATTTCTACCATCAGCACTTGCAGGTGGGTGTAATACCAAAGGAAGAGGGGTCAGTGAGTGCATATGGGCTATGGCAGTTGATTCTTTATCTTATTTGCCCATCCAATAAGAGAACACTTGGGAGGTGTAGCAGTAGCCAACACCTCCTTGAATTACAAAGGGCCAGTTGAATAGTCGTGGTAAAAGATGAGGAGCCACAGCTACCTAACAGCAATCTGGGGGCCTGGGCTCTGGTACTCCAACCTGATACAATTAAACCTTTGTTTCCTGTTTATTTTTTAATGTTTTATTTAAACTGCCAGGAAATGACATTTTACTCCAACCTCTTTAATCTTAAAACAGTCTGGCATGACACGCTTGAGAAATGGTTTATCTCCAATCACACTGATGTGCTCAAATTATTCCTTTAACAAAATATTAAGAGCTAATCATACAGTGAACCGTAGCCACATGTTTGCTGACACCAGTAATTGTCTGCTTGTAAGAATCACTGCCTGCAGGAAGGTAGAAATTGCACAGCTGAGACTCACTAAAACAGCACATGGGCTGTAAGACGACACAAGGGAATTTAAGATGCAAGGTAAAATAGGATAGATTTTAGCCTGTATCTCAACTACATATGCCTCCCAAAAGTGATTTATGCCATTTGATCTCTGTTACGAAGTCTCCTTTAAATGAAATACATTTTCATTAAGCTATGCTAGCCTACACAGGTAACTGTAATGGTATTAATGAATATCCATGACTGATAGCTGGGAAAGGAACACAATGCCTCTGAGAATTTTCCCTGTGTTTTAGACTAGGCAAATGCAGCAAATTGATTTCACATGTTACCAGGTAACAGTTCATATGCTAGTAGATAATTACATTAAGTACTCATTCCCTTGAATGAGATGTGCAACATAGAAGCTATCGTGTGTGTGTGATTAATATCTCCTTTCTATGCACCACCACCCTCCTAGTTGGGCACTGTGGTTGTAGAGAAATTAACAATCTCGGATCAAATTAAAGAACACAGATATAGATTTGCCACAAAAACCCTGTTCTTTTGTTACTTTCTTCAAAGAGCTGCAGATTTTTGAAAAGGGACATAACATGAAGTAAATAATGGCTGCAGTCTTTGAGACATGTCCAATTACTAAGTTGGTGTGACATTCACAGAAAGTCAGTTGTTCCCCCCACCTTTCCCCAATTATTGGCTGAGTTGCTGTGGTGTCATAAAATCTTCCTGATTATTCTTAACACTACAGTGTTACCTATTTTTGGTGGAAATAGTGTCACGAGCTTTTTCCAAGCATGCAGGCCCTGTGAGGTGGCAGTAGGTACGAGCAATACTTGCAGACCATTACCTGGAGCTTGTTTGCAAGGCTAAATGACAGGGTGTAGAAATTTCTCTATAAACAAACAGGTTTCTAGCTGGACTCTACCCATTATTTTTAAAAGGCACCTACTACTCAACCAATTATCCTATAAAAATAGTACCCCACTGAGGTATCGAAAAAGTCCTTGGGTTTAGAAGGTCTTTGTCTATATTTCATAAAAAAAACACACAGCAGCATAGCACAGTTGACACAGAAAGAATAATCTAATTGTCTATCCACTCAGAAAACATAATCACTTAACAATTCTACATAGCTCTCCACCTTTCCTGGTAAAAGCCTTGACCTTCTGCTTACAGAAGCCCTTGACAAACCATGCTTCAGTGGCGAATTGGGTTATAATACATTTTCCCCCCTCACAGAAGCTCAGTGCAGTTATGTGGCAGATAAAATTTCACCAAGTACAGCATTTCCACAAATGCAAGATAGAGAGAAATTCCACCTGTTGAAAGTACCCTAGTTGTGAAGAATCCATAGCCTGGAACTGAGGCAGATCTGTAAACATTTGTCTATGTGCTTACAAACTGGCAGACCTTTCCTATGCTAAATGTTTATGCCTCCCTCAGGGAATTGGGGGGGGGGGGGAGAGGTACAAGCTGGGTTTAAAATGGGCCACAATTTTATTGATTACAATGTCAATTAATTTTATGTAGCATTTTTGTCATTATACCAGGGACACACTCAATACAGACAGCACCTCATTCCAAATATATTAGTGATATGTGTATTCAGACAAAGCTCAGCTCTATTTCTATTTTTCAGCTAATTCAGGTGACGAAGCAGAGGTACTACACCAGTGTGCACATTGTTGGACTGGATGGTCAACAAACTGAAGTTTAATTCAGATAAGATGAAAGTAATATTGATGGGCTTGCAGCTTAGATGCTTGTCCATTTCCGTCACTGGAGGTGGAGGATTCTTTATGGTACAGAGTGCCTTTTATCAACTTCAGCTAGTTCACCAGCTGTGGCCATACATGGATGGAGTGAGCCTACCTATGGCCTTGTAAACTTCAGGTTAGGCTGCTGTAATATATTGTAGATGATAGAAAACAAGATAAATAAGAAAGCTGCCAACCTTTCTTTCTTTCTCCCTCTCTCCTTTTTAAATAAGTGGAATGTGATTTGGGTGCAAAACTGGCATGTTTAGGTCCAGTCGTAGACGACTCTGGGGTTGCAGCGCTCATCTCGCTATATTGGCCAAGGGAGCCGGCGTACAGCTTCTGGGTCATGTGGCCAGCATGACTAAGCCGCTACTGGTGAACCAGAGCAGTGCACGGAAATGCTGTTTACCTTCCCGCCGGAGTGGTACCTATTTATCTACTTGCACTTCATGCTTTCGAACTGCAAGGTTGGCAGGAGCAGGGACCAAGCAACGGAAGCTCACCCCGTCACGGGGATTCGAACCGCCAACCTTCTGATCAGCAAGCCCTAGGCTCTGTGGTTTAACCCACAGCGCCACACCCGTCCCTAGGACTGCAGTTTACACGCATGTAACTTGCCTGATATCAAGCACACACTGCTGAAGGTCAGATGGTTGAAATCCTGCAAGTTAAATACAAGCAAGGTGGCAAGCTTAAAATCTCTCTGCCTTACTTGGGGAGGATGGCCTTCACCACACATTGAGTCAGGGATGCTTTCATGAGATTTTGTGGGAACACAGACAGTCCAACAAGAGCATCCTGGGGCTTCTGGAGCCAATGCATGGAGACGGTCTTACTCTCCATGCAAAGCAGAGAGCTCTTTTTGCACAAGGAAAATTTGGTGCAAAAAAATAACTTTTAAGCTTCCTGAGTTGCTTTGGGAGAGCGGCAAAGGCCTTTCAGTATACTGGCTCTGGAAACCTTGGTAACCTTGTGCAGGGGCAGTTCCAAGTGCTTGAGTATTTACATTTTTGTGTCTATGCAGAAGCCTTGGAACCAACCCCCTGTGTAAGATGCAATTATAGAATCATAGAGTTGGAAGGTAATCCAAGGGTCATCTGGTCAACCCCCTGCAATGTTGTAATCTCAACTAAAGCGTCCATTACAGATGGCAATCCAAACTCTGCTTAAAAACCTCCAAAGAAGGAGAGTCCACAACCTCATACTGTATACATAGATATTAGCATATGTGACATTGTATCCTCTTTTTCAGTGATACATAACTTCTTTTTCAGCAATGCATAAATAGACATGCATTCCACACCTCTGAATGCTACATTCAGTTTTTTTAACCAAAGCAACTTTGTATACATAATAGCAGAAAACCTGAGAAACATTGCAGAGCTATATATTTTAGGGTTTATTTTTAAAAAAACACTTTAATTTAAATAGACAGAAATAGTGGCTTGTTAAGGTGAAAAAATCCCAGTATTTATTTAAGAAAAAAAGGAAAATGATTAGCAGAAGGGTTTATATATGTTCCATATGGCCAATCTAAATTCCACAGCAATTCTGCCAGTGCAAAATTTTCCTCTTCAATTAATAAATAGGTATACATATGTTTCAACAGATCTGATTCTCAAGGAAATGCTCTTATAATTAGATTTCACATGTGAAAAAAAGGAAATAAATCAATTAACAAAATGTTCCTGTTCTTTTGTTTATAAGTGGCCTTTTCTTTTTTTAAGATTCTGGAGCTACTGAATAAGAACATTTGAAAGGTTTCCATCTCCAGCTAACTTCCATTCTCACTGACTTCAGCATATTTGTAATGTAAATTCACAACTTATTAATATAGAAATTTTATAGAATATTACTAATTTGAATGCGTCTAAATTAACCCAGATAAGTAAAGGCTGTAGCTTAGGAAGACAACATTCTGGACAAACTAATTTAGATTCAGATTCTGCATCCTTTCTTGATATAATCTAAGGTACATTTGGGCTTTTGAATTAATGGCCAACCATGCCAAGAAATGCATTGGGTACATGATTTTACACGTTTGCAATAATGAGTAGGTATTTCATTCAGATTATACAAGACCATGGCTTTATGGGCATTAAAATACTGAGATGTAAACTATACCACTATCCATTAACAGTTGAAAATTAGGCTGCATTGTGTCCATTTGTGCAAAAAGTACTCCCTACTCCAGTTGCAGTTGTTCCAATACAACATTTTAAAATTCTTTGTTTTCTGGATACAAAAAAAAGAACTTATTTGCAGGAAGAGATGAGAAGTAGAACATCAATTCAGCAAATTAATCACACTAATCACAGTATCAGATAAGAACTCAAAGCAGCCCGAAACATTATTTTAGGGTTGATGCAGCCTGGGGTAGAGGTAGGGGGAACTTTAGCATCCAGATTCAGACAGAGCATGGAAGTCTTTCTAAAAAACCTTTGCCATGAGTTGAATAACCATTACTGCATTAATTCACTGTTGCTGCTTACATGCTACAGTTCACTTCAGTTCAGAGGTATGCCTTATAGTGTTGAAATGGGCTAATTCCCAGGTAAGTATGTTAAGAAGTGCTGTCTGAGCTGGTGACTCTTTGAAAGAAGTGCTCATAGCACAGGCAGGCAGGGCCAACGAAACAATGGGAAATGGCCAACAACTCTGCTGGACACCTCTGTGGCAGCCAAGAAGTGAATGAATGCTGGTCATACCACTTGCAGCAGTGGCCTCTAACCCATTCTACCAGGGAGCTGTGCCAGAAAAGAGCTGGGATCTCTCCCTTGCTGCTCACATTACAAGTGCTTGCTGATTTAATAAACAACTTCATTATCAACTCCTATCAATCCAGCAGCTTTCCTAGGCATTAGAAATCAACTAGAAAGTGCTTTTCTTTAAAGCTAAAAAAGAAGCACAATCTCTCTGGAGCACACGAGAGGGTATAGCTTTCTGTTTGTGGTGTAATCTTTTGGGAAATATGTCAAAGTCTTGCAGTGTGTCTGGAGAAGGCAAACACTATGGTTTGATTTTAAAATACCCATTAAAACAATAATTTAAAAGTCATTGTTCTCTCCCTGTGACTCCAAGAATGTAGAAAGGATAAGAAATGCTCTGCCTTGGCAATGTCACAGACTTGATCTCTACAATCAAATGCCTCCAGCAGGAGCACACTAAAATCTAAAGCTAGAAATGATTTTATCATTTAATAAAGGAAATGCACACAAACTTGCAGAGAGGTTTGTTGAAAGAAATATAGTGTCATTTATGGCAAGTAAATAGGATTTTTTCCCCACTGAACTCCTGCTGGGAAGTACACTGAAAAATGAGTTCTAATTTGCTTGAGCCTCAATTCCCACTGCATGTATACAAACTGCATCTGCTTTGGTGCTGAGGTTCTGTTGTAATATCGACTAATTTTTTTTTTTTGGGGGGGGGGTTATGCAGGCTTATTTTATGACAAAGTCTATGCATGATTTAGCAAAATGTGGCAATGCAACACATTCATGTTACACGAAAGGTAAAACCAACTTTACTATCTGGCAACAATATATGTACCTAAATATCCCACTAAATACTATATCATGTGTTAGCTGACTTAATTAACAGTGCCGTCCTATACTTCCCATTTTTAAGTAAGTCTCATTGAGTTCAATGGATTCCTCAGTGAAAGGAAGTGGTGGCTGATAGGCAACCTTCTTTATTTGTTTTCTACTAAGATGTGTAGGCTACTTTTCTGCCCCAAAAGAGCCCTCAATGTGGTATAAAACAATTACACAATAATATATTAACTATTTTGAGCAGTATTAGAACAGGAACAGGTTCATCAAACCCTCATTGAATAGGGTAGCCACTAAACAATATCAAAAGCACATCGATGCAAAACAGTATTCACAAACAGAATAATGACTGATTTAGAAGGGACCCGCTGAGGCTCCCACACACACTTGCTGTCATCAGCTTACAACTGTGGCACAGTGCTGAGGGGTGCCCCCATCTGAAAGATTGCCACCCAAAGCTTATGAACAGCTTTCCAAACTGCGTGTTGTGACACGTCAGTGTGTCAGCTGCAGTGTGTAGGTGTGTCGTGAGAACGCTCTCCACACTCCTCCTGGCGCTTGAAAGGGGTTAGTTTAACCTCCGGTTTGCTAGTAAAACTGAATTACTGTGGCCCTACAGCCATGAACAGTGATATCTACTAGGAAGCTACTGCGCTGCTGTTTATTTCAACAACTTCAGTGATTACTTACTACTAATACATGCAGGGCCCACTTACTGAACACAAAACATTCCCTGGAAATTATTTGTTAGGCGAGCGTTCACATAACAAGTCCAAAATTTCCATTATTTCTTATGGAAACATTTATAATCAGGGATTTTTCCGATCTCCCCCCCCCCTTTTTTTTCAATGGTTTCTTCCTGAAATGGCTACAGCCAATCAGCAAAAGAGACACAAAGGGAAAACCTGATTTGCCTGATCTCTCCTTTCTGATTTATCCAGTCTCGTCCCCTCATCTCCACCCTGCATAGTTTCTATCCGAAAATGGCAGCTGCCAACCAGCAAAGAAGAAACAAGCAAGGGATTAAGGAAGTGGGCAAATTTGGAGGAAGAGAGGGAGGGAGAGAGAGAGACTGACAATTCTACCTGTGTAAAAAACTAGATCAATGTGATATATACAGTGGTACCTCGGGTTAAGTACTTAATTCGTTCTGGAGGTCTGTACTTAACCTGAAACTGTTCTTAATCTGAAGCACCACTTTAGCTAATGGGGCCTTCTGCTGCTGCTGCGCCGCCGAAGCACAATTTCTGTTCTCATCCTGAAGCAAAGTTCTTAACCCGAGGTACTATTTCTGGGTTAGCGGAGTCTGTAACCTGAAGCGTATGTAACCCGAGATACCACTGTATACTGTATCCTCCCCCTTCTCCCTCTCCCCCACCCTGCATATACTTCTTAGATTTAAAACCACAATGCTCACATTCTGTCATTTTTAAAACACTCACAAAGCTAGTCCATAGCTTTTAAATGTTTCATTCTAAGTGAAGTATAAAGTGTTCATCACTTTCAATACCCTTGCTTTATGGAGCACCAGGGTCTCTGAGTTGCAGTACACTCTTTCTTTTAACATTGTGCATGCTTGAGACAGCATATATTTTCCTGACATTTTGAGTTTTACCAACTCTGAAACATCTCAACAGCAATGTCAATAATGTGGATCACCAAAAAAAAGAGACTACAAAATCAATAGATGTCAGTCCTATCTATCTTCCTTAGACTGAACAGTACTCCATTTTCTTTCTGCACAAAATGCTACTTGTTGGTTACAAACAAAGGACAGAAAATGCCTCTTCCCCTTTTCTTCTGGGTCACTGCTATCTTCCAGCCTTTCTGATGCTGCAATGGTCACTTTTAACTTAGAAAATATTCATTTTCTCATAAACTTATGATTTTAGTCATAAGGAAAAATATACTTAGAAACAAATCGCTCAAGAAATCCATCTAAGAAGAGACCAGAATGTGAGTTAACATGTGATATCACTGACAGGTTATTGGGGCACATGAAAGATAACATGGAAGAAGACATATCCACTGTTTGATCACATTCTGTTTGTCACATTCCAAAGAAGAATGAAAGGATTACTAATTTACAGGACAACCCTATATCACAATTGCATTGTGCTGAAGATACTAGTGGAACCGCTACCTTAACTAATATGTGCTTAGCCTGCAACATGGAAGAAAAAGAAAAAAAGATTCAGCAGAAAGCCAGTCTTGTCATGGTGTCTCTGGTAACATGGCTAGTGTGCACCAATCACAGCATGCAGTGGTGAGGACACAGAGCACAATACCACACAGACACCAAGGGATCCAATGCATGGTGCCTGCACAAGGCGGCACAGTACCCCTACATGTGAATCCAAATGGCATGGATAGCAAATACACCTCAGGCAGTCTTTCAGCAAGCAATTAAAAACTGAAATAATCCCAACACCCCATTTGATGTTAGCCGCCCTGAGCCCGGTCTTGACCGGGGAGGGCAGAGTATAAATAAAAAATTACTTACTTTACTTACTATCCCAACAGTTCATCCACTAGGGTGGCCCTGCTTAGAAGCATCTCTCTGTTCTCTACTCATCCATCCATCCATCCATCCATCCATCCATCCATCCATCACTCCATATATTGTTGCAGCAGCTACCAGAACCTTTGTGAATCTGAAAAGTCCACTGCCAGAAAAAGTAGAGGAGCCTAGTTTGTACCAAATTCACCAATATTCCCCCTCCCCCTCTCCCAGCTCAATACCTATTTAGAGCCAATTAAACTCAGAAACAACATGTGGCATACTGGCAGTCTTTAGTGAACAGCATCTGGAACAGACTAGATCCTGCCTGCGGAGATTAAGTCTTATCAACAGGACTGCCAACCAGTCATCCCTGCAGGATCCCTGTGTTGGTTGGGAATCCCACAAACAAGCAGGTGGAAACACCTGGCCATGGTTGCCAGTCATGAATTGACTCTCCTGATTTACAGAGAACTGGGTAGGAGATGGATCCTGTACCTATGGGAAAGTGACATGTCAAGAGGAAAGGGAGAGAGAGAAGTGAGCAATAGTCAGAAGCTGGAACAAGAGGCAGAAGCTTAAAAACAGCTACAGCAGAAGCAGGGAAGGGCTGTAGCTGTTTGTAAGGGAGTGGTGCCACCTGAGTGCTTTGCCAGTACAAATGGTTCAGCCTCCCATTCAGTAGGGAAGG
Organism: Podarcis erhardii; assembly: GCF_964252035.2. Taxonomy (NCBI): domain Eukaryota; kingdom Metazoa; phylum Chordata; class Lepidosauria; order Squamata; family Lacertidae; genus Podarcis; species Podarcis erhardii. The sequence goes on along the minus strand of NC_138498.1, from coordinate 48,722,213 downwards.
GTAGTCTGCCCTGACTGTGACTATAAGTCCCAATCTCCCATTGAAAGTTACAGTGAAACCCCTTGTGAGCAGAGGCTGTTAGTTCTTCTCCACGCATCCAGGGTGTGGTCTTGCAAGACAAAAAGTGTTTGGTCAGCAATAATGGGAAGCAATGGTTGGAGTGTCTGGCCTTTGCCAACAGAGGCTTACCTGCACAGAATGCCTCCCCTGTGTGTGAGGCACTGCTCCCCACTAGGGTGGAGGGAAGAGTGCTGCAGCAATACAATTCAGGCAAGACACAGTATTCTCAAATGGTAAAGAAGAAGAGAGAAACGGAAAACAGTTGAAGAAATTATACATTACTGAATGTGTCCCTTGACCTTTCATGTGTGGGATACTCTGTCCTGTCATCCCTAGCTGCTGGAGCACATCAGAGGATAGTTTTTGGTTTTGCTTTGTACTTGGGAGCCCTGAGGCACAGTACTTGTTAGGGTTCCAGGATGAGAAGTGTTAGCAGTATTATCATGTTCCTGTGTGCACCCAGAAGTAAAATGTTGTGCCAACTGATGCCTGTTTTTTCCTGGTTCACATCACCAGAGTCATACCTTGTGGGCTGTGGATGCAATGTAAGGCTAGTGAGATATAGTTCCATGCAGCACTTCCAATCATTTGAGTTGCTTTGGTGGTGTGCTGTGATTTAGAATCATAGAATCATAGAGTTGGAAGAGACCACAAGGGCCATCGAGTCCAACCCCCTGCCAAGCAGGAAACACCATCAGAGCACTCCTGACATAATGTTGTCAAGCCTCTGCTTAAAGACCTCTAAAGAAGGAGACTCCACCACACTCCTTGGCAGCAAATTCCACTGTCGAACAGCTCTTACTGTCAGGAAGTTCTTCCTAATGTTTAGGTGGAATCTTCTTTCTTGTAGTTTGGAACCATTGCTCCGTGTCCGCTTCTCTGGAGCAGCAGAAAACAACCTTTCTCCCTCCTCTATGTGACATCCTTTTATATATTTGAACATGGCTATCATATCACCCCTTAACCTCCTCTTCTCCAGGCTAAACATGCCCAGCTCCCTTAGCCGTTCCTCATAAGGCATCGTTTCCAGGCCTTTGACCATTTTGGTTGCCCTCCTCTGGACACGTTCCAGTTTGTCAGTGTCTTTCTTGAACTGTGGTGCCCAGAACTGGACACAGTACTCCAGTTGAGGTCTGACCAGAGCAGAATACAGTGGCACTATTACTTCCCTTGATCTAGATGCTATACTCCTATTGATGCAGCCCAGAATTGCATTGGCTTTTTTAGCTGCCGCGTCACACTGTTGGCTCATGTCAAGTTTGTGGTCAACCAAGACTCCTAGATCCTTTTCACATGTACTGCTCTCAAGCCAGGTGTCACCCATCTTGTATTTGTGCCTCTCATTTTTTTTGCCCAAGTGCAATACTTTACATTTCTCCCTGTTAAAATTCATCTTGTTTGTTTTGGCCCAGTTCTCTAATCTGTCAAGTTTGTTTTGAAGTGTGATCCTGTCCTCTGGGGTGTTAGCCACCCCTCCCAGTTTGGTGTCATCTGCAAATTTGATCAGGATGCCCTTGAGTCCATCATCCAAGTCGTTGATAAAGATGTTGAATAAGACCGGGCCCAAGACAGAACCCTGTGGCACCCCACTAGTCACTCTTCTCCAGGATGAAGAGGAACCATTGATGAGCACCCTTTGGGTTCGGTCAGACAGCCAGTTACAAATCCACTGAGTGGTAGCATAGTCAAGTCCGCATTTTACCAGCTTCTTTACAAGAATATCATGGGGCACCTTGTCAAATGCCTTGCTGAAATCAAGGTAGGCTACATCCACTGCGTTCCCTTCATCTACCAGGCTTGTAATTCTGTCAAAAAACGAGATCAGGTTAGTCTGACATGACTTATTTTTCAGAAATCCATGCTGACTATTGGTGATCACAGCATTCCTTTCTAGGTGCTCACAAACTGTTTGCTTAATGATCTGCTCCAGAATCTTCCCTGGTATTGATGTCAGACTGACTGGGCGGTAATTATTTGGGTCCTCTCTTTTCCCCTTTTTGAAAATAGGGACAACATTTGCCCTCCTCCAGTCTGCCGGGACTTTCGCCTGTTCTCCAGGAATTCTCAAAGATGACTGCCAGTGGTTCTGAGATCACATCTGCCAGTTCTTTTAATACTCTTGGATGCAGTTCATCTGGCCCTGGAGACTTGAATACATCTAAACTAGCCAAGTATTCTTGTACTATCTCCTTAGTTATTCTGGGCTGTGTTTCCTCTGCTGAATCATTTGCTCCAAATTCTTCAAGTCGGGCATTGTTTTCTTTATCGGAGAAGACTGAAGCAAAGAAGGCATTGAGGAGTTCAGCCCTTTCTGTGTCCCCTGTTTGCATTTCACCATCTTCTCCTCTGAGTGACCCCACTGTTTCTTTGTTCTTCCTTTTGCTACGAACATACCCATAAAAGCCTTTTTTGTTGCTTTTAACCTCTCTAGCAAGCCTGAGTTCATTCTGTGCTTTAGCTTTTCTGACTTTGTGTCTACACGTGCTGGCTATTTGTTTGAATTCCTCTTTGGTGGTTTCCCCCCTTTTCCATTTTTTGGTTTTGAATTTTCCTATAACACATGCCCTGTCATGGGACAGCTGCAGGGTGCTTATTTTTACACCCCTTCCCCTTTACCACTGAAATGGCTTTTCAATATAGGATTGAGTCATTGGGATTAACTTAAATAAACCAATGTTTAAGTATGAGAGTCCTTACTACTTAAAGAGTGCTACTTTTGCCAAAATACTGCTTTTTAAAAAATCCACCAAAGGGACCTTATTTTGTTATGTGGTCATTGATGGACAGCCAAGTGCTCTTTGGAGACTCTCCTAGCAATCCATTCTGGTCTCAAAGGAGCCACCAATCTATGTTTCTCTGCAATACTTTAACAGTTTGACATTTACACGGTGACCATGGCTAACCATCTAGAGACTACTTCTGCAAGGTGATGTCGACTGCCTAGAGTGCAGACTAATGTGTACTACAAGTCAACCTCTGTAATAAACCGTGAACTTTTCAACAGGGCTGAAAAAGACATTTGTCAGATAATAGAAAAACACAAAATTTGCCATACAGGTGTTAAAGTTAATTCCCTCACCCCACCCTTTCTAAGATGCATTAGAGAGACTATTATCTGCCAGTACCAAGAAATAAGCTGTGTGTTTTAAAGTAGCACCCACTATAGTGATAGTGGAGAGGTACCACTTGGGCGAAGACACAAAGAATGTTGTATGTCTTACTGACAACAATCCTAAGCTCATGACACCATCAGGGCTTATAAACAGTGTGACTCATGACAGTCTCAAGTGTCAGCAACACCCTGCGCAACACAAAAAATGGGTGCCCCCCACCTGTCACACTCCATTCTAATTAACAGTTGTGCAATCTTGCACCTTCTGCAACCGAATCAGGTCCACTCCCCAAAATCTACCTCTGCACAAGACACCACTGGTCAGCAATGGTCACAACTGTGTTGAGTATTAGTGTAGGCCCAGTTTTCAAAGCTGGATAGCCTGCAGCTTTGTGTGACAATGGTAATATAAAATAGTTAATTAATTTCTAAATAATTAATTTACAATCTACAAAACAGACTGAACATCATTCAGCTCCACAGGAAAAGCTCCCATGAATAGTACCTCCATCTTTTCTAAATTATGTCTCAGTCAACTGGCTCTCATCTAGCCTATTACTGCGCCCAAGCACTGATTCAAAACATCCACTGATGAAAATAAGTAATAGAGTTGGATGTCATGAACATATTGGCAACAAATTCCGGATAATGTATCTCAGCAGTTTCATATAGATGTTAAATAACATGGGACATAAAATAAAGCCATTTGGAATCCCATAACAACCCATAACAATCCCATAACCAAGGGATAAAGCAATAATCCCAAAGTACTACCTTTTGGAATCCCTCATTCATGCAAGTTAGAACATAAGTAGAGCTTTCTGAATCAAGGGCCCATCTAGTCCAGCCTCCTGTTTTCACAGTGGCCAATCACATGCCTGTTTGAAAACCGCAAGCAGGATTCGAGCAGAAGAGCAGCTCTCCTCCTGTGGTTTCCAGCAACTATACCAGGACTGCCACAACACAGTATTTCCAGAATGCAACCCAACAGCCTATCCTAAAAGTTATCATGGTTGATGATACTGATAGGCACTGAGAGGTCCAAAAAATAAACAGGGTCTCACTCTTCCCATCACTTTTTCAGCAAAGGAAAGGTCATGTTGCAAGGTGACCTTTGATTTTCTTTCTAAAACTAGGCCTGAAGCCTTTTTGAAGAAGATCTAGAAACTATTTTATCAAAGAGAGCCTATGCCACAGAAATAAGAAAGTTGATTACAAACATAATACCAACTCTATGCAGGACACACAATGTTTATTTTTAAAGCATTATTTTGGGTCCATGTCAGTAAACAGGCTTGAGTGCCCTAGGATGGTTCATTTTTGAGCCCTGCATTTTGTAAAATGAGAATGGTTACAGAACCAGCAACAAAGAGATGCTATTCCTGATTCCTGCCCTGTGGTAACTTTGCTGGATTTGGAATGTATGAAAAGGGCTAATGACAAAATAGCAGAAACTCTATAAGAAACACTACTGGGGTTTGACTGGTTCAACAAAGATCTCCTAGTCCCATTCAGCAAATCAAACCCTATTGCTATATAAAGAAGAATAAGACCAAAATTGTTCTCACTCATCTATTGCCTTATCAAAGCATCAGAAAATTCATAATAGACTTGAATGCATAAGTGATCTTCTGTTCTAATTTCATGCAGAGCAACTGGAAAGATGTTTCAAAGTAAAACAGAAATCATAATATACATAATGGGCAAGGCTATATTTCAAAGAGATTTTTGATAATTCATGTCTTCAAGGTTTACTCAGTTTAGGCCAAGTCAAAGAGACATCTGATATAATCTTTAATTTTATGCAAAGTAACATATCATTTGAAATGATAAAAAAAAGGATTGACTCAAATGTCATCAATATTCAATATTCTACCTTATACATAAATATGTATCAGACTTATTTCATACCATTTGGGGGCAGAAAAATTGCTACTAGTAGAAATCCAGTTAGCTATATAAATAATATACTCAATATGAGATCTATGGTTTCTTTAAGTGCTTTGTTTACAGCTAACTGACTTTGAGCAACTAATTATAAAACCCACGTAAAATGGTTTTGAAAAGCATTTCCACCCACCTGGTTATTTCAATATTGTCAATACCTATTACAAATGTGAAGAATCATAACCCATTATTATCCAAGTGTGGTGTCCATTTTTCCCAGTACAGGGAAGATTCAGTAAAAGGGATCATATATATTCAGTGCTTTTTTCTGGAGGACTCAGGGGTATGCATACCCCTAAACATTTTGTGAATCTTTGTACTTTTGTCCATTTACTGTATTTATTTCCCCCGATCTGAACTATAAAATGGTGATTTTCGTAAGTCAAAATGAGAGTACTCCTAAACATTTTTTTGGGGGGGGGGGACACTGTATTTTTTTTTTAAAAAAAAACATTTTTAAAGGGGGAAAAAAACCACAAATATTTGTGGTGAGGCACAGCCACTCTCCCAAAACTTGCATCACTACAGCTTACTTGCTGCTATGTTCCCCAGCCTTAGTCCCCTCCAGGGAAGCTGAAGAGATGTAGATGTTGGAGGACAGCTTCATGGGTTTGTTCTACAGCTACAGCCACTACTGGGGAAAATGATTTACATGGTGTCAAAAATCCATGTTATGACTTCAAACTCAGTTTTGAATCCAGATTCTCATAGGTCCAAACATGAAACCCCCAAGGTGGTGTGTGCACGGTTCCTAGGTGATTTCCTATCAAAGCACAGACCAGATCCAGATCTGCTTAGGTTCAGTCAAGTCGTAGCCTAATGTACTTTTAGGACATTCCACTATGTTGAAAGTGGTTCTCAGTCGTTTTGAGGTGGGATGTTGGAATATTATTATCTTTCATGTACATTTTATGTTTTCAAATATAACAGATAAAGCAGATATAAATTATTCCTTTTATTGTAGCTTCCTTAGGTACCTAGAAGAGGAGAAAGTCTTCAAAGCCACACAGAAGTTCTTCATTAAAGCGTTGGTAGTCAGAGCAAAGTTAAAACACACTTTTGGATCTAAAAAAATCTTAAATATTAAGGTTAGAATTGTTAACCTGGTGGCTCTGAGAAGAAAAGTGAGATGATATAAGTACATGGATGTTAATTAAATTACCTTAGTAAAGGACTTCAGAGTAGTGATAACTCATGGGTCAGCCGTCTTTTAGGATAAATGTTCCAAAAATAAATTACATGGAAAACAAGTAATGAGTTAAGGCACAGATCTGTCTCCGTTTCACTCAAGCTGTACAAAATCCTCGTAAGGCGGTGAGCAGAAAGGAAAAATAACTTTTCACATTAGACTGCATTCAGATATGGGGTTTACTGCTTTAGTTTTACTGGTTACAATGCTAGCACATTCTGACCCAATTTTTAATGTTCCTTTTACACAGCAGTACCTGTTGCAATATGCAACTGTTCCTTTTTCATCAATATGCTGCCATGTCACAAAATATTTAAACAGTGGGAAAGAATTATGTGTTCAGAATCTGCCCCAAAGTTCGCCACGTGAGCAGCAGTGGTGTGATCATGAAAATCACAGGAAAATTACAACTCAAAAGTCCCACAATTCTCTGAGTTAATGGGGTTGAAATTGTATTTCGTCTGGAAACAACAAAGAAATGATCGCTAAACATCCACTAGATTTCCAGAAGTTGCCTTTACATCATGCGAAATATCACATACTATACAAAAATTAATAAGATGTAAGGAAGATCAGAAAGACGGAATAAAGTGGTGTCTGAATGACACCTTAGGTGAACACAATTCAATTCAATTGTAGTTACCTAGGTCATATATTATTATCATATATTATTATCATAATTTGAGTTACTCAAATTAACTATGTGAATTACGCAAAATGTTATTCACCATAGGTGCCAACTTCCTGGGGGCCTGGGGGCCCAAGCACCCACAAATTTCAGTGCCAGGGCCATGCATGCTGCATGGCATCCACAGTCCTGGGCAAGCTGGCACTCCTGCTATCCACCATAAATATGTCCTATAAACATGGTAGGTAGCCAAAGGTCCAGCCTGAAGGCACATGAGACCACCTTGCTGAAGTTAAGCAGAACTAGATATGGTCAGTGTGTGGATGGATGACCACCAGGGAATCAAATGCATTAACTAATTAATATATCACTTAATGTTAGACTACGCATTTCAGCTCGAGCTTATGTGGATAAGGAAATAATAAAAAATCTAAAAGAGCCGGGGAAAAGGGAATAGGACCCAGAGACCAAGATCTTTAAAGTGAGTCTTCATAACTTAGAGGCTGTAGGAATCCCATTTCTACATATATAGTTAATTCATGGAAGTTGCTGTGTGATCACAGTAAGTAGCTCCTTCTTGCAACTGCATGGCTCTGGTCATAACCTCTATATTGAGTGGAACATCACTAGAGTGTCTGTGTATGTACAGTTGTACACCTATAGGCTCTCCACACCAGTATGAACCCTGTATAAGGGTGGGGCTGTCAGAGGTGGTCTCCACATATTGGCTATACTTATAGATGAGTTTCTTGCAGCAGTCATTTTACAAAGACTTAAAGAGCTGGATAATGTAGCCATAAAAGCGGGATATAAAATAAGTAAATAAATAACCCCGTAAAAGAATGATTTGATTGGCAAGGACATTTTTTAAAATCTGGAAAAGACAGCACATAGCAGCACAGAAACGAACAGCCAGGGTGCCTTAGTCCTACAAAGATTTATTCAAAGTCTTTGGACATAAACATAGGTTCCAGCCTGCACCACAGAGAACTAGTATCTTATTGACCGCAATACAATTAGCAATAGCTCAACAATGGAAAAAAGACTGAGATACCCCTGAACACATGGAAAAATAATATCTGGGATACAGCAATGTCTGAGCATCTTACCAAAGGAGGGCAATTAAAGGCATAATGCATACAGACACCTTCCAAGAAATGTGGACCCATTTCTTTAACTATGTTAAAGGCCAAAATCAAGACCTTGTTATACCAACCACTCAATATTCTCCGTGAAGGGGTTACATTAAGTAATATGTTTAAATGTTGAATGTGTAAGTTCATGTCTGGAGTCAATGGATAAAACAAACACCATTAGATGTACTGCTGGATAAGTGTTAAATGGTTCTTATATTTTAAACAAATAAACAATTGGGGGGAGGAAAGTGAAGAAGAACAGCCAAGGCGATGAGAAGAACAAAGCACAGACTAGAATAAAACAAGATATAAGATTGGATCTTGGAAATACTAGCAGGGTAGAGTCCATGTTAATGTGCTTGTTTGTGGAGAAAAAAAGAGGAAGATGGAAGTTACTTTCAAGGTTTAATATTTCTGAAACAAGGAAGATCTCCAGTAGTGAAAGACTGGATCAACTGATAGCAAGTCAGTCCTACTTAGACCACTTTATTCCCCTAGTTCAATGAGACATGGGGAACAAAAAAGAGCCCAACGAAAACTAAAAGACAAAATAGCAAGCAATTCACATGTGAAACAGATGTGGAAAACCTAGTCTACTCTAAACCCATCTTTATGGTACAAAGTAACCATTTAATGGGCAAGGCTAGACTTCATCAATTTAGTATTCATCATCGTTAACAATGATTAATTCATTTGCTGTTCCGCGGTCATTACAGTAACACCCCAGATATTCTACAATTATTTTAGTCATTAGTGTGAGCCATTATTTCAAAGCATTAAGACAGTTTTAGTGAGAAAGCTCTTTCACTAAAGCTCTAATCTCTCTCCCCCCCACCACCACAACGTCTTGCTACCTTATCTGTAACTTTCTCTAATGTATGCCTTTCAGTGCTCACTGGTATGATGTTTCCAAGTCTTCTGATGTCCTTTCCTTACATCAATGATTATAAAAGAGGGTAAATAATGATATCTGATGCTTCCCTAAAGGTTTGCCATGAATTTCTCAGTGTCTTAAGGTTTGAAAAGGATAATAAACTAGGCTTCTTCATGCCTTCTGGATACCACAGAAAATACAATACAGTGGTACCTCGGGTTACATAAGCTTCAGGTTACAGACTCCGCTAACCCAGAAATAGTGCTTCAGGTTAAGAACTTTGCTTCAGGATGAGAACAGAAATTGTGCTCCGGCGGGGCGGCAGCAGCAGGAGGCCCCATTAGCTAAAGTGGTTTTTCAGGTTAAGATCAGTTTCAGGTTAAGTATGGACCTCCGGAACGAATTGAATACTTAACCCGAGGTACCACTGTATTGTAAATTGAAAGTCAGGTGCACAAGCTTTAACGACTTCAGGAAATAATCAAGGATACACTATTGTGTGTGCAGCCCAATCTTAGTTATGCTTACCTAGACACAAGTCCCACTGTGTTCAATGGAGCTTGTTTCCAAGTGCACAGGGTTGTAGTCTTGGGTTGCAATCCAATACTTTTCCAGGACTAAGCCCCATTGACCTCAATAGGGCTTATTTCTGAGTAGACATATAGATAATTATGCTGCATTTTGTCATCCTAAACAATTTTCTTGCAAGTAACTTCCATTAATCTATCTGGGATCACTTCCAAGAAAATAAAATTGTGATGCCTGTCTATGATCCTATGCCAAGTTAAATCATTTATGTGCCTCTATTACTAGTAACAGTAGTGAGCCAGTGTGTTGTCAGAATGTTGGACTATTCTCAGCCTAATCTACCTCACAGGGTTGTTGTGAGGATAAAATTAGGAGGAGGAGTATTGTTCCATCTTGAGCTCATTGGAAGAAAGGTAGGATATAAACATAAAATATATACTATTTATCTATCCATATATGTATTACTGCTGCTACGACTACCACTTTATACCACTTACATGTCAAAATGGCTTCTAAGTTGTTTACAAATATAAAACCTATTATAAAATATCCACACAAAATTAAAATACACATAAAAACATTTCTATCGAAACATTCAATATATCCATAATTAAAATATACAATAAACCAAGCCTGTTAAAAAGCATATCAAGTGAAAGAGTTAAAAGAATTAAACAATTAGGTCAGAAAGTTAAACTTCAAGGGAACGCTTGTCAAAACAGGTATGTTTTCAAGAGGCAGCAGAACGCCAATATCAACTAGGCCCCTCATATTACAGTCATGGCAAAACTAGCCAGACTCCAATTGCTGATCTAATGCCCTTACCAGACAGCAAAGTTGGTGATACGCCATAGTCTTAGACAGTTCCAAAGGCAATGTTACCTGTGTACTTGTTACTAGAGGAACTCCACAATTTTCAGATTTGGGAACTTCTTACCCATAGGGCCTCTGACACAAGCAGCAGCATCCACCCAAAGGAAAACACTCTGAAATCATATTCATTTCAATTGCTGAGCTGTATTTATACTTGACTTCCCTATTATTATTATTATTATTATTTATTAAATTTGTATACTGCCCTTAATCCGAAGATCACAGGGCCTATTACAACACAAAAATACAAAATGAGAACAGAAGATACATAATAAAACAAAACAAACAAACAAACAAACCAATAATCCCTCTCTGACAAAAAATAAATAAATTTAAAAGGCCATAGAATGTTACTCAGCCAAAGGCCTGGTCAGAGAACAACATTTTCGCCTGGCATCTAACGATATGTAAGCACTTCTGTTCTATACCACATGTGTCATTGACTATTTCTGAAAAAAAATGCTTTAAAAAATAGAATGAAATCAGCCAGCATTAATCCTATGGAATAAGTCAGCACTAAGAGATGGTTTTTATTTTGTCACAGCTTGTGTTAAAAACTGCCACCTATGTAAAAAGTGCCATACAAAATGCTGTTTTTTAAAATCTGCCGTCATTGAATTTCATAAAACATGAACACTTATTTTCATGGTTTCAAATTCTCCAGGACATGGTACAATGCACCCGAGATAAGTTTATATAAATCTGACACAATGTTGTATTTTGCCAGAAGCTCCATCTTGCAAGATGCAATCTGTTTTATTTCAGAAACAAAGTTTGCAAATTTGGTGGTTCGAATACGAGTGTTCTGCAGACACAAGTTCTATAACAAAGAATAAATCTGTCTTGAGGGTTTCTATCACACACAGTTGTCAGTTTTCTTTCTGCTAGTAACTAATCTGCAATTAACCCCCCCCCCAATATATTTGATTCTTACAAATTATATTTTTATATACTAAGCACACATATTTCATAATGTAGCTTACAACATGCACTGATAGATGATTCATGGGCAAAACAGCATGTTGTAAGAAAATTAATTGTTCAATGTGAAACTGGCATCTGTAGAAATCAGTGCACATACCTGCAGGATGTAAATACAGTTTTGCTTGCCTATTATATAAATATATAACCTGTATGAAGTCAATAGGAATAAATATTTGAAACCTAGAGTGAAGGAGCCGGGTTGACTAAACTAATTACTGGGTTACCTTCAGTGGAATTGCAACAGGGTGAACAGTGTCTGGTTTATTTAAATGCAATTTTCTATGACGATAGAAATACCGGTAGTTGGGTGTGAAAATTGCCAAGTTTATGTGTTTTAGTAGCTATTTTAAGATTAATGACAGAAATTCCAGAGATCTACAGTGGTGCCTCGCAAGACGAAATTAATCCGTTCCGTGAGGCTCTTCGTATAGCGGTTTTTTCGTCTTGCAAAGCAAGCCCATTAACAGCTTAGCGGATTAGCGCTATTAGCGGTTTAGCGGCTTTTAGCGATCAGCTGTTAGGCGGCTTATCAGCGGATCAGCTGATAAGCGGCTTAACGGCTTAGGAAAAGGGGGGGAAGGGGGGGAACCCACAGGAACTCACAAGACATTTTCGTCTTGCGAAGCAAGCCCATAGGGAAATTTGTTTTGCGAAGCGCCTCCAAAACAGAAAACCCTTTCGTCTAGCGGGTTTTCCGTCTTGCGAGGCGTTCGTCTTGCGGGGCACTACTGTAAATTCATAACCACACAGTCACAGTAGGCTAAAATACACCTGTCATTTCTTTTGGAAATATAAACTATACTGTGAATCCCTTCTTAAAACCTCTTAAAAGGTTTTATAGATGCCACTCTGAAATTAAAAATCAAAGACTTGAAACTTTAAAATCATGACCACTGTTTTGTTCACAGAACAGAGCTTTCCCAGCTTGTTGTCATAGCCCCCATCCCCCCAAAAGAAGCTGATTGGGTCAAGGGAACCTTAGGATGGTGTTGGGTATGGTGCAGGGGCATACTGAAGATGAGTCCACAATGAAAGTGAAAGTGCCTTCCTGCTTCTTGCACTAGGCTTCTTTGGATGAAAGCAAATTATAATTCAGTTTGTAAGCTTATTTATCACAGAAAATTAATAAATAAAGGCCATGAAAATATTTCAGTACTTCTAGAACACCACAGACATATGAGAAACAGGAGTGATGTAGACACCTGTCCCAGATGTCTTTATTCAACAAGTTATTTCTCATGCCCCCATACCCAGGTTCCATCACAAATAGGAATGGAGAAATTTTTGATTCCCCCTTTCAGTTTTCGGAATGAACAATATCAGAAAGAAACTTTGTAGGAATCACAACAGGCCTGTTCTAGAGATAACCCCACAAAACATAGTGCTCTGAATGTGATGCAATTAGTAATACACGGGGGAATGTCATGCGCAGAGTTCCCAAGGTGAGGATCACCAGTCCTATCTGCATTAAAAGAGATGCCTACAGTGAAGAATAGAAAGGGAAAGTATTAGACCCAGTTTGCATATCTTGTTACCCACCAAGCTAGCCCACCAGCCATGTTGCAACTGCCAGGTATTTGACAACTTCCTCATTTCTTTCTGGGAAAAAGAGAGGGGGCTTAAAGATTTCCTGAAAAGTTTCAGCACACTGGATCACAGCTTCTTCAGACTTATAATAAGACAATGACCATCTGCATCTTGTCCCTACTAATCTGCATTTGTAGGTTGGCCTTTGTACAGAAGTACAGTGCCAACATATTGAAATTGGAAGCTGATCTGCCCCTTTTGCTTATAGGTAGCAGCACCGAGCACAATTCCCTACCACAGTGATTACCTAACTAGTGTCTGTATATAATCTACTTTCAGACAATGAGAATAATCACACCAACTTCAGCAAGAGTAGAATGTGTCACACACTGTTGTGGTCTACAATGTTGTATACTGGAACTTCCACTGTCAAGTATTTATGAACAGTGCCATAGAGTAAAAATAACAATGAAGTTGGTCATTCTAAGTGTGGCTTAGTATCAGACTAAGATTTACAAGATTCACATTCAAATAACCATTTAGCCCTGAAACCCACTGGGTAAACCTTTGACTAGTTACTCGTCAGCTTTATCTACCTCATGAGGTTGTTGTGAAGATAAAAGGAAGAGAAGCCTTTTACACAGATATTTTGTTGGAAGAAAAGCAGGGTATAAATGTAGTAAAGGTAAAAAATAAAATAAACATACAAGCTATCAGAATGTGTGTAAATTTCTAAGTTATTTGCGGAAAAGATATATCCCTATTCAACAGAACTTGGAATTTAAATATCAACAGTACAGAATAAAATAAGAGAATGGATGAGAGAGACAGGAAGGGTTAGAAAGATGAATATGAAGTACAATGGTGCCATTTCAGCTGTGGAACTGAAAAAATGGCAAACTATACTTAACTCAGTTCTTCAGTTTCTGAGTAAATGAATTGCAAAACAGAACCTTTTTGTGCACCACCAGCAGAACACAGAATGTATGAGCAAATATAGTGAGGCGCACGTTGGGGTTTGGTCAGGGAGATAACTGATTTAGATTCCTGATCAGTGATTCCATGAAGCTCAATGAGTAATCTTTGAGCCGCACTGGTGATATTATGAAAATAAATGAGGTAAGAATAATTAATTTAAAAAAACCTTTGCACATTTCTGCAAATTATATTACAGTGGAACCTCGGTTTCCAAACGTAATCCATTCCGGAAGACCGTTCGAGTTCCAAAATAGTCAAAAACCGAAAACTCAATACAGAAGCCTCAAAACAGAAAAATTAATAGGAAAAACTCAATACGGAAGCTGCCTCGAAAGTTCATCTTCCAAGGCGCATTCAAAGACGGAAGCATTTACTTCCGGGTTTATGGCATTTGAGTTCTGAATCATTCGTCAATGGAGATGTTTGAAAACTGAGGTTCCACAGTAGTAATATATATACATAGGTACCTGGGAGTAAAACCCACTGAACTTAGTGGTATTTACTTCTCAGTATATCTGGGACACAGGTGGTGCTGTGGTCTAAACCACAGAGCCTAGGGCTTGCCAGTCGGAAGGTGGGCAGTTTGAATCCCCACGATGGGGTGAGCTCCCGTTGCTCTGTCCCAGCTCCTGCCAACCTAGCAGTTCAAAAGCACGTCAAAGTGCAAGTAGATAAATAGATACTGCTCTGGTGGGAAGGTAAATGGCGTTTCCGTGCGCTGCTCTGGTTTCGCCAGAAGCGGCTTAGTCATGCTGGCCACATGACCCGGAAAAACTGTCTGCAGACAAACGTCAGCTCCCTCGGCCAGTAAAGCGAGATGAGTGCCGCAACCCCAGAGTCATTTGCGACTGGACTTAACTGTCAGGGGTCCTTTACCTTTTACCTTTTGAGATCTGTGTCAGATTGCACTTTGAGAATGTACAATAATGATTATCGTGCACACTGCAATTGTAGAATGTTTTAAGCAAATCACATGCATTTAGGTATCTTCATAAATTAATCCAGAATTGTTATCCTTGCACTGCAGATATAGGGCTATGACTAAGATAGTTGCATGCCTGAGATCTAGTTAATTTATGGCTGAGAAAAATTTGAACAAGTGACTCCTTAGTTTGCAGTATGTTAAACAAGCTCTCATTGCACATCATGCCCAGTGGCTTTAAAACCAGGCTTAATCAATCCTAACCTTTTAATTGGCTTTTACAGTGCTTTATTGTCACATTTTAACTGGCTTTCACAATATTTTCAAGAATTCATATATTGTTAAAAACCAATTAAAAGATTACTGTAAAACATTCAAAGCAGTTTTAACTTGTGTAACCATTTTCAAAAAGTGGTAGTCATCAACACAAACAGCAGCACAATAGAAAGCTTTCCCCTAGCTACAAGCAAGAGCTCATCTAGAAAAAAGGCTATGTATGTCTAGAACACAGGCAGTTCTATGCCATTTAAAATACAGAATAAAAGAAAAGTAGATTAAATGTTCTGTGCATTCCACTAATAGTTTTGAGTACTCAAAACTATTAGTGGAATGCACAGAATGTTTAAAGCAACCTTACTCACAAAAATAAAATGGAATACACTTTGTTAAAAACACTGCCTCCATGAAATAAGCACACCTATTTCAATAATTGTTTGGGAATCCATACAAAATGGGGCTAAAATGTTTTTCTTCTTAAGAGTGAAATCACCTTCAAACTGACCTGGCTTGGTAAGATGGTCACATAACCATATCTTATTGGCTTTATAATGACATGGTATCATTAACTGCCAACTTAATTGCTGATTGATAGGTATCACTTCAGGAAGAAGCCTGTTAAATTACAACTTGCAGGTTAGGAAAAGAAGCAGGTACCAATAGGTGATAAAAAGCACACAAGAATGTCATGTGAGAATGGTTTGGGGAAAATATTCACCCTCACAAAAACTTATTTCTACCCCAAATATTTCAGTGAAACTCTTGTGGCACACCTCCCAAAACTGCTTTGCACAATTGCGGGGTCCTCTAGAACTGGGATGGGGTGCTGCTACAGGGGAGTCAGGGCAATTAGCAAAAATGGTCTCTTCTGCCCTTCCACCAGTGGGATCCTCTGCTGGATCAAACACCTTCCATTAATATAAGGAGTCCTTTCATTCGTGGAAGATACATGTAGGATCTAATCTTTTATCTACAGAGAAACAAAGGTTTTGCTTTTACTATAGCCTCATGTGTTGTTGAAACATACTGCAGTCATTGTAGGGATGTGTCCTCAGATAGATGACAAAGTCTGTGCCATCTGTCTATTCACAGAACCATAATTCTTTCAACAAATTGCTAGTACTGCAATGCTGATATTACTGCCAATTCCCACATCTGTGTCATTTTATGTAGTATCCTGTTATTTCAGTATACAATGCCCAACTTCTGAATCACTACATTAAGATTATATATGTAGACATGATTCTCATCCCACGTTAAAATATAATAAATAAAAGGGTTATATCTTAATGTGTTAAAATGCATTTTATAAGCATGTGCTTTAACTGAGGTAAATAATCACACACACAAATAAAAACTGTAACAAAATATTCAGTTTGCTTATCATTATTATTGTTGTCAGAGCAGTAGGATTACTCAATTTTCTACAGCGAATGATGTGGTTCTTTTTAGATGTAACCATGTGCAAACTATACCAGTAACAGCATTTGTCCTTTCTACAAGAACAAGTTCCTGGCAAGTAATAAAATGGACCAAAGCAAACACAGTGTTTCAAATTGAAAGCAAAGGTTTCAAGAGGAATTTTTTTCCTAGCATGAATTAAGCAACTGTGGTTATTGGGTGCAGATACTGAGTCACATTATGAATGTTGCGATACAATGGCTGATCATGAGTTATCATAGTATTCATGTCTAACAGCCTGTAAGAAAGGCAAAGGAAACTAGCTTTCAGGGAATATTAAGACACCATGGTATTATTACAAATTTACCTGAAGTGATAAGGAACTGACCACTTGGAGACTATGCAAATGTTGAGAAAAAGTAGTTTCAGACTGTAGTGAGAATGTATGTTTGAACATTCATTTGTGCCATTAACTCCCTGCATGTTAGGGTGAAGGTTATTTTATAATTTGTATTCCTCGTATGCTACCTTTCCAAACAAAAGATATTCTTCCTGAATTTGTAAATGGTACAGTACACTACTGTTCCCTTGTCAACAAAACTTGGTAGCTGAATGAGGTGGGGTGGGTGACTGACAAAGCACCTTTTCAATTGACTTTTAGATGTGCTCAAATTAACCATTGCTGGGAAACGATAGCAGAAAAGGACTACTGCCTCATGTTCTTTTTCTGAGCATCTGGCTGGCCACTGTGTAAAACTGGATGCAGGAGAAGACAGTTTTTTCATCTCATCTAGCAGGGCATGTTTTTTGTTATTATGAGAGCCTGTCCCTCATAGCTAGAATATGCTTTTCATGCACAAGGTTTCACGTTTCATGTTTGACATGTTAGGAAAGTTAGCCAAGAATAATTTGAGACCAGTTCTGGTCACTTGTGTGGAAGAAATAACAAGATCATATAATGAGATATTAGCACTTTGGTTAGTAGCCCTAGGAAGAGTAGCTTCCCAAAAAGACACACAAAGGAAAATAAGCAATCACATGTTTACCATATATTTAGTGTTCCTTGTTAGCTTACAAAAATTATGGCTACATATGTGTGGAATATATAGCATGTCACTGAATCTTAATCTGGATAATATCTAGAGCTAGAGTCTTCAACTGGAAGCATACTTCTCAAGCATCCTTCATTGTTATGAGCACCCCTCCATCTTTTTCAAATATTAGTAAATAAAGGAAACTGGCATAAAAACAGACTTGGCTAGCAACAAAGGGTTAGCTGACAGTCCTTAGATGACTAGCTGGGGAATGTGTGGACGTGCTGTATGTGCGGGACACACTCACAAATAATTTCATTTGGAAGAATCATGTTGCAGCTGCATATGGGTCTTGAAGTTTAGGCAGCATCTTTACAAGTCAGCACAACTGAATATACTGCACTGTGCATCATTCCCATTCAGAGAAGTTAATTTATGCAAATTATATCAAATGTATATTGGCTGGACATGAGAGCCCACTGCAGGATAATATATTATTGTGAGGGTGGGTTTTTTGGGTAGGCTATATGCCTGAGTCCCTTCTAATCCCAGATCCAGCGAGGATTTGATAGTTGGAATAGCCAGACCACCTTCTTAGTAATGGATCTAAGTATGGGTCATTAGCAGGGCCATCTTAAGCATATGCGGCGCCAGGGTGCAAATATCCGCCTGGCGTCGTCCCCCCAGGTTGCCCAGAGTTGTTGACTTAGGGGGAGAACCCCAAAGATGTTGACATTTTTTTAGGGAGCTGATGCCACGCTTATCTCTGCTCAGGAAAAGAAAACAGGAAACATAAGGAGCCCAGCGCAACAAAACAGCCTGAGGCGTCTGCGTCAACGACTGAGTGAAGCCAGGCGCCTCATGGTGTAAACAGCGTGCGCTGGGTGGGCCTCTCCATGGCCCTATGCCAATCTGCCTCAGTGCCTCGCCCACCCCCGAACTTGTGGCACAGAAGAGACCGCAGCAGAAGAGCCCGCCATGGCACTCTGACGGGTGGGCTCTTCCCCGGACTCCAACTCTTGGGCCCTGGACTCTTGGCCTGGCACCCCTGAGAGCCCGGCGCCCCGCACCCCTGGTGCCTATGGTTAAGACGGCTTTGGTCATTAGGGTAACAAAGGGAGTGGCACTATACCAGAGAACAAATGGGTGCCCCTCCCTCAACACACTGGGAGTTAGGAGAAAATTGAGAGTTTTGGGGTGTTTGAACTGGGCTAAAGTCAGTAGACAGGCAGAGGCCTGAGACAGAAGCAGCGCTCTGTAAATGGAAGGAGCACTTCCAGGGTCCAAGTCACAGTAATTAACCACAGTGTTCACATGTATAAAACTTGGCTCTTCTATGTCAGCAGCAACACACAAGCAGCAACTATAAAATGAAAGGTCTCCTCCACACACATATATGCTGTAAGTAAAAGCCATGTTTTTATACATGTGAGTTCATTCTGCACTGAGGAATTGTTTTCCAAAATATAGCACAGGAAGCAGCCTAAGTTAGTCAAAACCAAAGGACAGTATAAAACTACATCGCTGCACACACAGAACAACTTATATGAGTGCAACAGAACTTCACCTTTCTCTCCTTCCCTTGCATGCACCCCAAATCTGCTCTGGAGATTCCCTTAACCCACTGGAGCAGATTTGTGGATTGTATGAGAGGCACCAAGGAGGAGAGGGAGGGAAAGTTCCATTGCATTCACAGAAGTTGTTCCATGTAATGATTTAGTGAGTTAAAAGCCTATACGCTAACATTTTTGTTACTGAGGTAATTAATTTAAAATATTATTTACTTTAAGGACTACTTTCAATATGCTTTTGGAATATTTGTCACAGATTTTGATATATTTGAACTAATTATTTTTGTGTAGAATTTTCAGAAAAGATTATTACATAGGACAAGATGCTGACCAGATCCTCCTGGTAGCTTTCCTAAGAATCCATCATGGATGTATAATCAAATTTCTCATGTGCATCCTTTTAGAACACACACCCCGGGTGGAAGAGGTCCTAGTGGAAGTAGTGGAGCATTTGCAGTAAACTAACTTTGTATTTTAACGGTCAAAGGGCAGGTATCAGATTCTGTAACCACATTTTCTAAGAAGATAAAATGCATCTAACCTTCCATATTTTCAACACTAGGTCCTGTACCTCTCACACTTTCAGTACTGCATCTCGACAATGAGCTCTCCATCCAATACATAAACCAATATTTTAAAAAGAAGAAACTAATTCTAAGCAGTAACATTGACCAGCAAACAAGAAACACACAGACAAATAAAAGTAAAAACATTATATAAATTTGGCTAGACTAATCAAAGCTGGAAACACACAGCTAGCAAGGCTGCGAATTGAGTTATAGGAAATACAGGGTGAAGGAAGATGAAAACCTTACGTATTAGAGAGTTCTTTGTTTCAGCCAGCTGCTGCCAGCCTGTCTGTCTGTCTTTCAAAGTCTCAGAAAGTTGTGTATGAAAATCTAAATAAAATAAAATACATAAGTTTTAGAACCAGCTCTTCATCAGCCTTCATTGTCACATAAACATTTTTAGATGGCATGTTCAGCAGTCAGGATTTTGAGAATTGTTCACCTTCGCCACCCACCACACATCAGCAAAACATTTTGTGTGACTACATCTAATATCCCAAAAACATGCTGATAGAATTACTAGGTGTAATGTATATTAGTCCCCATGGAACTAATGTGAATATTGTCTGTTTATATTAAGTCATAGATTTTGCCTTGAGTTACTTTACTTACAAATATTAATAAAGAATCAACATCATCTGGATTATTTTTGCAGAATGCAAATTAGACAGGAAGCCAAGTAACTGAGAATAAACAGAATAAGCCTAATAACATGTTTCCAATTTATATCACTCTATATTAGTTACAAAGGTAATTTCTCTGACTTTTTAGGAATCATTATGAAAGCATATTAAGAAGCATTTTGCAATGGAAGACATATATAAAAAAATCAAACAGGTCCTTTTCAGATTAACCAAAACATTTTTCAATGCATCTATGAATATCAACACTAAACTCATTTTTAAAAATTAGTATAACCAAGCCTTTTTTGTTCCACTACTCACTGGTATGGAGTACTTCTCTTTTTTCTTAATAAAAAACCCACTATTATTTGGCATTTATAAGGCGCCTAAGATGTTCTGGGTATGGTACAAAGATGGTTAAAAACAAGAAGACCCCTAGCTGATGGCTTACCATTTAATAGACACAAAAGGGAAAGAATAAGGAGAGAAGAGAAAGGCAGGTAAACTCAAGCAGAACAATTTTGCTGGGGTGGAGGTGGGGCTGATATGGCTCCAAATCACCCCCTGCACACACATCCACTATTGTGAATCAGTAGAGGAAATGAAAGTTGCAGCACCTCTGGAATCAATTTTAAAAATTATCTGTGATACATTTGATGATAAGCTGTGCACAATGCAGAGCATTTCCATGGAAAAAATGATGGGATGAGGTGGAAATTCACTAATATTAAAACACAGCCAGTTATTATTATTTAAGAATTAGACCAGGTGTCAGGACTGGTCGTTGTCCTCCTCAGATCACCACACAAATGCTTCTTGTTCTTTTATAACATTTTATTGCGTATTAACAAACCATCTTATAAACGGTTCTTATCTTTAACTATTATTCCTCAGAGTCACTTATTTCAGATACCTTCTGAGCTCTGCTTCTCCGTGACCAGCCACTCTCAAAATGGTGAACGCGCCGTTCCTTTTGCTTTCCCGCTCTTTTTTCTAACCTCCTCACTAGAGCGGGCTTGTATCTCCCCTCCTCCAAATCTGAACTAGGACTTAACCCTTGCCTTTCCTGTGAACATCCTGTCCTTCCCTGTTGTTCCTATTGCTCTCTTCTACTAGATTCACCGCTCTCCTCCCCCCCTTGGGTTCTAACTCTTAACTCTTCCCTGACACCAGGGTAGCCAATGGGATACCCATCAGCTGTTTTCAGGCTATGGCTCCCTGTAGATCCAGGCAGCATGCCCAATGGCCAGGAATGATAGGAGTTGTAGTCCACAACATCTGGAAGACAACATGTTAGCTCTCCTAACCCACGTTTGTATTCCCATGTTACAATTGAAGGAATTATATTTTGCAAAAATGACATACCCATGATACACTATATACTAAACACATGAGCTGCCATTTAAAAGATCTCTGACATTTAAATAGTTTCCTCTAATAATGAACTTGGGTGGCTGAATGTCCACTGTTTTCACAGTGAAATGAGTTCAGCCCAAAGGTTGTAGTTTCTATATATTCAGGGATACCCTGGCAGATGGAGGACATTTGTCTAAAAGATGAAATATAAATATTTTAATAAATAAATCATAAATAAAATATAACTTTGTAAATTAAAAGTAACAAAAAAAGTTACCCATAAGGACATTATGAATGTTGTTGTAGCAGTTGTGGGGAGAAGGAGAGGACAGGGGAGTTGGGATAAGGCAGAGTGAAGAAGTTGGCCTGCTGAAAGCCCTAAAAGCTTTATTTTGGAGAGGAGGATTAGGGTTGAGGGAGAATGCTCCAAAAAGCCTGAACAGCACAGCCTGGAAACTGAGCAAGATCACTCCTTTTAGAAGCTAAGAATACACTGCAACACTTGGTTGCAAGTCCCACTTGTCCAATGTGATGGACCTTGGGACTTTTCATAACAAATCAGTGATAATTTGTTACCAAATTAACCACATTACAATCAGTTGGATTTCTTAAGCCGATTTGACATAAAAATGTTATCTCATTCAATAGGTGTCTAAAAGCTAGACCCATGTGTGATTTCAAAAGCAGGCTGCTAAGAGCTCTTATTCTACTGTACACAAAGAGAAGTTTGCTGTCTGTAAAAACTGATATCAAAGGTACGAGTGTTTCAAACCATGTCATTTTCAGGTGCTCTTGTCCAGGTCTAATCAGCTGAGCTTTATGTCTGATGAGTAACACTCTTGATTTTAAAGCACCAGAAAATATTGCAGATTTTCAAGGACCCTTCATTGCAAGCAAAAAGCTATGAATAATACTAAGAAATATGTAGTCAAGTCAAAACTACTTAGAAATGCAGAACTCAGGATTTCTACTGAATGTTATCTACTAAAAATAGTTGATTTCATCATAACTAACCATGTAATAATTCAGAGAGCATTTTTTTAAAGTTGCCAGTGATCACCCAACATTAAATGAAGAGGAATATATCTTGTTATAGCTGGCATCATAGAAAGGAAATTAACTCCAAATATATATAATACTAGCTAATGAGGTCAAGCTCAGTGTTGGACACTCCTGGTATTCCAGCAGCTTCCAAGGATGTTGCTTTGTCACACTGGACATTAGGCTCGGTGATGTCAGGTTTTCAACATTGTGATTTATCACCAGCTAAACATCATGATCTGGCAATACACCTTGAGGTTGAAACAACAAACTGCATTGGCTCCAGCCCCGTGAGGTGAAACTGCCACCGTTCTCACCGAAGGAGCTGAGGAGGTTCACCCCAGCACCTCATGGGACTGGAGACGATGTGGTTGGTTCCCAGCACTGGGCACTGGGGATGGAGGGAGTCCCTATGTCTCCAGCACTCAGCCCTCTTCCTTGTGCTGCTCAGATGAGGAGAGTGAAGGTTGAGGAAGATACAGGGTTTAAGAAGCCTTATCGCAATGACCGCGCTTTCCTGATGGGACTTCAAAGAGAGGTCCCCTCATCCCGGTCCTCTCAATCTGCTTCAGCAGCTCCTGCATTAGAGTTATTGTCCTCCATGGAATCCCATGACTCCACCCAACCACACGGCCCTCTCATCTTACAAGGCAACAGAAGTGCTCCTGCTGTCGCCTTGCCTTCTCCTCTTGTTCTCCCTCCCTCCTTCCCTCCCTTTCTCTCCAGCCCTGAGCTCAGCCCACCTTGTACGGTGAGTCATTGGGATGGCGCCAAAGGTGCAGGACTAGAAAAGTAAAGTTAAGAGCAGTTTCCTGATTCATTTAAAAACTATGTGGAGAGAACAGAGGGGCAGGGGAGGAAAGGTGAGCCCACCAAAGGCGAGTGTTCCCCAGGTAGCAGAGAGGGAAAAGTGCCTCGTATATTTGTTTGGTTTTTCTCTCACACACACTGTTGTATGAAGGAGAGGCATGCGAAATGGGCTGCTTCTGGGTTGGGCTGGGGCTGTGCCGCTCATGTGTGTTTCTCTACCAGATAGTCATTTTCTCGTGACTTCAGCCCAATCCAACACACTCCACTTTCTGTGTTCTCAGGTTTTCCCCATCCCCTGTCCCCTCCTTCCAGTTCTCTGGGCTGCGAGGTCAGCTCAGCAGGAGTTCACAACTATTCTCTGTCTCTTTCTCTTGTGTTTGTGTTCCTGGCTCCCCCCCCCCTCTCTCTCTCTCTGCGTGTGTGTTGCCACCCCAGCCATGATTTGTGGGCCATCTCAGGATGTGTGCAGGGAAGCTCGCTCATTTCGGGGGCTGCTCACTGTTACTGATTTAGATAGATGAATAGATATCCCCCACCCCTTCCCTTTGCCCTGGTGCTAAGAATATTTTCCTATTGATGTAGGTGGACCTACGCAGAAAGCATATTGTTGCTACATTAAGGAATGCAGCAGAACCCCTATAGATCTTAGAAATATCAGTGGTACAGATTTGTTTTTGAAGAACTGAAATAGTGGGTCCATGTATAAACATGCATATGCATAAAGTTCAAATTGTTATGCAATAAATAAAAAAGTAGCTCACAGGGAAGGGAGACTCATTTTCCATCATATTACCAGTTTTGAGGTAGGTGTTTTCTGTTCTGTCAGGAACAGAGCTAAAGCCTTTTGGGCGATTGTACATATGTAATTAGCATGCCAAAAGTGCATGCTCATGAAAGTAGAAAGTGCTTTTATTTATAGCACTTCTCTTAACATTTCAGACTGCTGTAAGTGTCCAAAACTGGTGTGAAGCTGCTCATAGTAGCGTGCACACACATACATACACACATGTATTTGTGAATATTATTACATGGTTTGGGCTGCTATTGCAGGGGCTGAGCCCCATTTTTGTTTGTAGTGTCCAATCAAGAACTGCTATTAAAAATGTGATATTAACAATGTGTCACTTGTGTGAATTGCATATGAGTTCATGATTTTTGAAAAAATAAATAAAAAGCTGGAAAGGAGAGTGAGGATCCTTTTTCATTGGCTGTAGCCATTCATGAGGGATGCTAGGTCTTCCTGTTAATTATTTGAATTCAGTTCAACCAATTATGGCTGATCTGAGAGAAAGGCTTTGGGGAAGCCTGTATCCACTCATGTCTGCCTTCACAGCTGCACTGTGCCCTGCCCAAAGGTAAGATGTTAGAGCACATGCATGACCCTGCTATGGAATTATTGGTCGCTGTATTCGAGGCCAGCGATAAATTTGCTCGCAAACAAATTGGACCTGTCTGGGGGCTTTGCCTGCCTCATAGCAACTGTCACAATTTTATGGCTGAAAAACACACTGGATTGGATCCTTAGTCGAAACTGGAACATATTTTCAGGTTACCTCGGTAAATAGGTCCAGGGGGAAAGGTTCTGTCCAAGGGCCAGACAGGGGCTAACAGGCCATAGAATTCCCCAAATGGCACCCTGGTGGGTTTGCCCTTTTTGATTTTCATCATGGGGGGATACTTTAACCCAGGATCAACCCTGGTAGAATGATCAACCAACAGTTGGGCTGGTTGATTCAGGATGCATACCCAATGCCTGAGGCAAACCAACTGACATCCGTAATGAATAAAGTTGTGGCCATTTCTATCCAAACATGCTGACCTGTCTTATTGCTGCTTCAGTAAAGAGACAATGGAGTGTGCCTCTGAGACTGAAGTCAAAGCGCTGCATGAGCAGCACCGAATTGACCGCCCTGAGTTGCAGACCTGTGCAGTGTATATGAAGTTTCTGGAATGCCCAGATGACAAGACTCTATTGGTCTTGCTGATGTGGTCCAAAAAAGACCAGCTAGGCTGCAGGAGTTGCTGGAAGGAGGTGTACAAGGCACTATCCAATTGTCTTAGGGACTCCACTCCAGATTTATGTAGGGTTTACTCCTTAGCCTTTTCCCCTAAGGCAGCAGAGGTTTAGCATCAATTTTCCTTCTCCTAGATGGGCTCGCTACCTTCCTAGGTTGCCCCTCACTTCCCTCTACAGCACATGCAGAAACTGCCTTCTTGACCGTTAGACTTATTATTGGTCTTGTCTGCTCAATCTGCCAGAGCCTGTATTTGCATGCACAGAAAGTCCCTAACTCACCAAGGTACCCACTGGCTACCCTCACTTTGTTTCGTCAGCCAGTCAAAGCCGTTTCCGGGGTGTGGCCGCTATCACATGCTGGCAGCTTCAAGCAGCCACAGGTGATAGTTGAGTGCAAGGTAGGGACTAAAGGTAAGCAAACTACCGCAGGAGGATCACGACATAGATACTACCCCTCCTCAACACACCATACATCCCCATACCTGCACTACATCTGCAAGAACTGAATTGTTTAGTGCGGCAGCATTAACACTTTGGAACTCCCTGCCTACTGATATCAGGTAGGTGCCTTCACAGAATTCCTTTTGGTGCTATTTAGATAAGCCTACCTTACTTTCACATTAGATGTCCTCCCACAAGCAGCTCATCCACACAATATGCTTTGCAATGAGTCAGGAACAGAAGCAGAACCCTAGTTTAATCATAACAAGCTATCACCTTTAATCTTCCGTCCTCCCACAATCCACTAAATGACCTAATTTTAAATCACTGCTCTTTGGAACCAACAGTATTTAGGAAGTAGAATTATTTGTCTCTTTCCCCAGTACTATGTGATGGTCACTTATTTTGAAATAAAATCCTGAAAGGTCTGCCACAAACAAACAAAAACAGTATTGCTGGTTAATTTCCAAGGACTCTGTGTTCAGTATTTGGAATATATATATAAAACAATTTCAAAAATTGGAGAGTTAATTTCTCTGAACACTCACACATGTAAGGATCTAAATATTTAGGGCACTGAATTTAAACGTGTAAAATAAATATTTTTATAGCTGCAATATACCAGATTTACGGTTTACATAAAACTTTACTCCTGATCCTAGCAGCACTCCTTTTGGTACCATAAAATTAAGGATTACACAATATACTGTACATGAATCGTTAGAATGAAAATGTAATGCATGCCTATAATTCTTGCATTTCTTAACTATGTAGTGAATGGTAAAGTATTTCCTCTTTTAAACATAGATCACTGGAGCCAGATTTGATTCTTGAACATTAGTGTGTGCATTCTGCAAAACCCGAACCCTTGCATTCTAGTGACAGGAAATGTTATATGGTTGGTGCAACATGCTGTGTATAGAACTGTAGAATTATAAGGTACGCAAAGGGTCATCTAGTCCTGCAATGCAGGAATCACAGCTAAATAATCTCGGTAAGGTGGCCATCTGTTTAAAAACCTCCAGCGAAGGAGAATCCACCACCTTCTGAGGTAGTCTGTTCCACTGTTGAATGGCTCTTAGCATCAGAAAGTTCATAGCAGAACAAGACATTTGTCAAATGTTCCACGATGCTTTGTATCTCCTCCAAAGGTCTTTGGGCCTTAACACAAAATGCAATGCCCTCCATACTTAAGACCCTGCACCCTTCCCCCACAGAGTTGACAAGGTGCTAAGCTGCTCTTAGCACGTAAAATGGTAGTACAAGAACAAATTATTAGTGTCTGGAACACAATTTGTGACTGAGTCACAAGGCTAAATGCAGAATCCAGGATAAGAAACACTAGAACCGCAGAGCCTCAGGGCTCATTCCACCAAGAATGGCACAAGTGCAATTGAAGGCTTAAGCAGCCTGGAAGCGAAACAGTTTGCTCATCTACTTGGACCGTATCCTGCCCAAACTTGCCTGGATTCTCCTGAAGAAAAGGCTGCCCAAGAGCAATGCTCTTAGTTATGCACTTCTTTGGTGGCATACAATGCCTGTAGGAGCTTAGAATCATAAGAGTTAGAAGGGACCCTGAGAATCATCTAGTCCAACCCCCTGCAATGTAGGAATACATAGTTGTTCCATACAGAGATTGAACCTGCAACCTTGGCGTTATCAGCACAACACACTAACCAACTTATTTAATTTCAAAACAGCTTCCGTACTGGTTTGGGGACTGAATAGCCTTGTGCAAGGTGAGAGAAACAGTGATCTGTTGTTTCTACAACACCTCTCAGTAACTTTTAATAGTGTTGTGCACCACCCCAATCGCCAAGCGTTATGAGATTCCAAGGGTTCCAGGCGCTTACACAGGGTTCAATTTCCTCAGAATGACGCCAACGGAGATTGTGCTGTCTATGGATATATGACTTATTTACATGTATATACAATCTTGACTTATTTACATGTATATACAATCTGATCCTACAATGGAGGGTCTCACAGCACTAACACCTCAAGAGGGTCTTGCTTCTCCCATAGTCACAGCCTTTGATTCAAACAGGGATCAGGCATGGCTCTGCCTCTCCCATCTGCCCAGCCTGCAGCCTGCAGCTCTAGCTCACATAACTCAACTCTTTGTCTCTCTAACTAACAGACAGTTGAGGGAGGAAAAGCCCACTCATTTGTCCTCTGGCACTGAGCCACTTTCTTTGTTACTCTAACGACCCATACTTAGACAGCAACTACCTCACCAGAAAGCGAGCCTGGCTATTCCAGGAATTGAATCTGTGTTACATCCAGGAATTAGAGGCAGCTCAGGCATACAGCCTGCCCACCCCTCAAAGTCACAATACCATGGTTTCCTTCTACATTGCCTCCTGGGGTTCCAGAAAATAGTACCAGATGACCACTATTCTACACCAGGACATTTGTGCAATTGGATTCCTCAGGGTTACAATTTGGAAACTTTTATCAGAGCAGCCACAATGACTAACACGAACTGCTATAGATTGGCACTGTGCTTTGTGTGTGTGTGAACCTGTTCCCTCATGCCAATCCCTCAAAGCAGCCTAACCTTACTATCCCCAGAAAGGGAAACACAATTCTTCTCTCTCTGCCTCTCTCTGCAGTTTTCATCAGGGAAGTGACATGGGAGAAAAGGTTAAGCTGTATGGTCCTGAGCATCTGGACAGTACATTTTTCTTCCTGTTTTGTGGGCAAATTGTCAAATAGTAGCAATGTCCAGCAAACAGGTGGAAAGAAAAGTCTTTGTAGGCCACTACCAATGGGGCGTGGGTGGCGCTGTGGGTTAAACCACAAAGACTAGGGCTTGCTGATCAGAAGGTCGGCAGTTCGAATCCCCGCAACGGGTTAAACTCCCATTGCTCGGTCCCTGCTCCTGCCAACCTAGCAGTTCGAAAGCAAGATGTGCAAGTAGATAAATAGGTACCGCTCCAGCGGGAAGGTAAACGGTGTTTCTGTGCGCTGCTCTGGTAAGCCATAAGCAGCTTAGTCATGCTGGCCACATGACCCGGAGGCTGTTTATTGGCTCCCTCGGCCAATAAAGCGAGATGAGCGCCGCAACCCCAGAGTCGGCCACGACTGGACCTAATGGTCAGGGGTCCCTTTACCCTTTACCAATGGACCTTATATTTTCTGCCCTCCTTTCTGAATAGTTTTAATAATAATGATGCCCAGTAAAACCTTGCACATTTTCTTAATATGCAAACTATACTCCTGCAATCTATATACAGTGGTACCTCGGGTTAACAACTTAAATTGTTCTGGAGGTCTGTTCTTAACCTGAAACTGTTCTTAACCTGAGGTACCACTTTAGCTAACGGGGCCTCCTACTGCCGCCGCACCGTTGCTGCACAATTTCTGTTCTCATCCTGAAGCAAAGTTCTTAACCCGAGGTACTATTTCTGGGTTAGCGGACTCTGTAACCTGAAGCGTCTGTAACCTGAAGCGTCTGTAACCCGAGGTACCACTGAAACAGTATACAGTTTTGTGTTGTAATTATTTTGTATATTTGTTCAGCAGCTGCATTTACAACACAAGGGAGAGAGATTTAATTGACCTTGGTTTAGTTTGCCCTTTATAACTTGTATGTGTTTAGTGAAAACAGTAGTTTCCTTTTGTCCTTATCACTGACTACCTTGGGAGAATAGTTTCTAACAATTACAAAGCTTACAGATGAGGACAACAAACTGCTTCCCCATGGTGGCAGAAGCATCTATCTTTTTGATGTGAAACATCTAAAACAAGTTTCTCAAAACTAATTTTCTACTGTGTGTTTTCCAAGGCTCCAGTAATTCTTAACAAAGGTTTTGTTGCTGATACCCAAAGGAATGAAAAATGTAAATGTTGGAACACTTTTTTTTAATGTCATCTTTTGGGATACCTCTATGTGACTACTGCCTTTGACACACACAGGGAGTGAGACCTAATTGCATTTAGGGTTCTCTCTAGCAGCTACACTCAGAATCAAACATTCTCATGAGGACTATTGTTTTAAATAATCTACTTATTAAGCTTTTATTCAGATTCTACACCATCTTTTTTTAAAAAAAATGATACTAATCTCAATGGGACATTGATGGATTTTGCAGTTTTCAGGAAGGATAGGGTACACTGTGACCTGCAATCTCTAAAGTATTCTTTAAGAGGACGGCATTTTGTAAGCAAAGCCTTAAGGATGAACAATTTAATCTCCTACTCATCAGGTTTCACATTTATTTTATGTAATATGCCTCATCAATGAACCTTCACAAATTCATGCTTATGTTATATTCCTGCTCATCAACACATTGCAGGTCTTTTTTTTTTAATGGGTAGTCTCTGCCATCTTGGCATCTTTCCAATCATCTCTGAAATGCTCATTTTCCCCTCACTCTTCAGTTCCAACAGCCTTTAATTCCATTGCTGCCACACTCAACTTCATAGTACATGAACCGCTCCATGGCATTTTCTTATAAAAAACCAACATGCTGGAATAACAACACTGGCTGTGCAGATGCACTGATGGAGCCAATTTAAAGGTCCCACATGTGTTTCAGAACAGCCCCAACTTCACCACTCCCTATCTTAGCTCCATCCAGGTAAGCTGCAGTGATGTTGTTGTCAGGAGGTAAATGCAACTCTGCTGCACCATACAAACTGCTACTATAGAATGTGTGTTCCCAGGGATTACAGTCATCATAGCTGCTAGGAGGGCAGTGTAATCAAAGGGTAAAAGAAAAGTAATCTGTTGTTTATTAAATATTGAGACTGTACTTTTAGAATCTAAAAGTAACCTATATTAGTTATCTTCAGAATTATATGTGCTTACTTTTTCTCTACAATATTATTTCTGGAAACCAGTTATCAAACTCCTTCCAATCCCCAAAGCAGACAAAGCAGGATTTGAGAAACTCCTCATTGGGCTTACATCAGGAAAAGTCAGGTTCAAACCCCAACACTGGCAAAAAACAACAACCATCGACCTTGAGCCTTAAATACCTTACACAGCTATTATAGCCGTGGAGGAAACCATGCCATTGTTCTCGCACACACAAAAACAAATTGAATGAATCAGAATTTTTGAAATATAGAGCAAATTCATCTGTATTATAAAGGTATTGGAATATAAAATTCTGGCACAGTTTGGTACAAACCCTTTTTGTCTTACTCTGCTTCATTAAGTATGTGTCTCTCCCCACATCAAATTCAATAACTAAAACTAAAAATGCTCTCATACTAATTCTACTCTAAATGAAATCTATCGCCACATGCAGACAGAGGCTATGAAGAAATGAAAACAACCTTTGAAGGTAACAAGACAGAAACAAAAACTCAAAGACAATAGAATATGAGCTGTTATGCCCCCCTCTGCTGCAGAAAGCCTGCTTCTTCATCTGATCTGATTATACAGTAAAAGAAAGGATTTGTCGTTTCTCTCTCTCACACACACCTATCATCTTTAAGTGATAGAATTACCTATTCTGTTGTGTTTTACACTATTATGTCCATTTTTACATTTTCTTTCTGATGAGTTGTTTGATCTTTTCTTGTCCTTGAAGCCGGAGAAGTAGTTATTGACTGTTCTTCTTGCCTGAACTGCATTCACCAAGCCAATTAAACTAAAAACAGCTTAGCTTTTCATATTTATATGATGCATTGTTAAAACGACTTGCAAATATCATCTTTCTGAATCACAGAATCCGGAATTATCTGTTCCTTTATATGCTAACCATAGAACCCCCACTTTTTTAAATTACAAATTTC
This sequence comes from Podarcis erhardii, assembly GCF_964252035.2. Classification (NCBI taxonomy): domain Eukaryota; kingdom Metazoa; phylum Chordata; class Lepidosauria; order Squamata; family Lacertidae; genus Podarcis; species Podarcis erhardii. Next base: position 48,690,565 of record NC_138498.1, on the reverse strand, counting down.
TGTGTTTTAAGGCTCATTGTAGAACAGTCAATTTAATTATGATACACCCTACTGTAATGTGTTGCTCAGGCATTAACTTATGCATTTGTTAGCTCATTATAACTCATTTGACACTTGTAAAAAACACACCCTTATTTGTTCTCTTCCCAGGTTCCAATTCAGAAGTGTACATATTACAACATTACAAGGGAAGACTCTTGATCTATGTTTGCATCACTTCAAAACTGGAGCACTGACATTATTTTTAGCCACATGGACATCCATACTTCCCTAAACTGTTGGTGCTTATTATCCACATTAATATTTTATACAATATATTTTGAAGTGTATTGCTGGCAAGGCTCTATAGCACGAAGCAATTTGTCACACACAACAGTAAAATGTAACTGTATAAAAAAATGGAGGGAAATAAAAAAGATTTGAACATTTTTGTGATTGCACATGTAGCTCCTAGGCATAAGCAAACACATTATATATTTTTGCATTTATATCTCTATCTATATATCTATCAGCATGCACAGTATTACTTAATGCATCACAGGAACTGATACCCATATAAAAAGGGACTCAAACATTTATCTTTGTATTAACCTCAGTGTAAAGTACAGTGTTATCTCAGTTCTTGAATGTCACTGTTGATAAACGTTTCGTAACCCGAACGCCGAAAACCCAGAGTAAAGCGGAAGTAAATGCTTCCGTTTTTGAACGTGCCTCGAAAGTCAAACTGCTTCTGCTGCGTATTTTTCAGTTTTCTCAACTGAATTTGCAGACAGCCCTTTGCGCCTCGATTTTTGGACATTTCAGAACTCGAACAGTCTTCCAGAATGAATTACAGTATGTTTGAGAACCAAGGTACCACTGTATACTTATTAGTGGCAGCAATGTGAGGATATAGGACACACTTTCTGTGTATCTCCAAAACATATCCCTCTGCTATGAGAACACAAACATCTTAGTGGCATATACTATTCTAGATAAGTAGTTACAACTGCTCATAAAATACAAAGGAATACTATCTCATACATTGTTTTCAAAGGTGATGTTTTCTCTTTTCAATTAGTAAGAAAGTACATTTAGTTTTAAAATGTCTCCCTTCCATTTTCTGTACTTCATTATCAACAATCAGAAGTCAGGATGGGGGAGAAATTTGATTAAGGACACTTTTAAAGAAAAACCTGCCAAATTCATACTTTCCAAAACAAGGTATGAATCGAAGCATGCTATCCTTTGAAATTTGCACTTCTCTGAATTCTCCAATGCATTTTTTTCAGCCAGGTAATGTGCACAAAAGTGTATTTTATTAGTATCAAGCATGCATAATAATACATGTATTAGTGAATATAACATACAAAAATGCATTACAGTGGTGGAAACTGTTTTGCAAAAACGTGTATATTAGGCAAAAAAACAAATCCAATGTGTGTTTATTAGGAGAAATTCACACTAAAATGCTAACAGATTTTCATGAGGATTAAAAATAATAATCACAAATTACTGCAGAAATGTGGAGAACTGAGAAACTGAAAAAAACTAAAATTGACAGATATATCCATCCTTGGTCAGAAGTCACAGACTCCAGAATTAAAAGAGTTCCTGTTATCACTTGAGTTGTAAAACACAGGCATTAAACAATTCCAGATACGATACAGAGAAGCATACATAAAGCATCTGTGCATGCACTATTTTTTTAGGTATTTTAATTGAATTTTAGCCATAAAACCAAAATAACAAAATAGGAATTCATGAGACAAACACATAAAAACCAAACCAGACCAAAGCAGGCATGGGATGTTACATCCACAAGGGAAAATGATAAAGCCAGTTTTCCAAATATTTGCAGTAAGATACAATCGGGTAAGTGGATAATACCATCGAAAGAAGTGGGAACTGTGGCACACATGCAGGCGCTACATATGGATACTTTGTGGACATTTCCTGGCAGCATGTACAGTATGTACATGCAAAGGGGCATCAAATGAGTTACATGATGTTATCATGGTGACTGGTGCCTTGCATGCATGGTTAATATGGAGGTGGCACTGCGAATACACTGAATTGTTGGTTGGCCACAGTTTTATTGGAAACTCTTGCACAATCTTTTTTTCCTGCGGTTATCAATGTGCTTCTGACTGCTATACGAACATGTGATATGCTATGCTGGTCTAAGCTCTGATAGCAGCAGGCTTCTTAACTTAACCACAGCAATATCCTAATATTACAGATACAAATTCTGTCATGTTTTAATTGGATAATAAGTGTATATGAGGTGACATCCATACCACTACTGGGGTATGTCTTACGTACATTCTGACCATTTCCTATTCTCAACTTACCATTCAAGAAAATACTGTTGCAAATAATAGTCAGAAGAGAGCTTTTCCTGAAAACATTTTGCCAAGAGCAAGACATGATCTTATGCCTACCAAGATCAATATCTTAATTGTCATGTTAATAGGGAGGATTAAAATTGGTGATGCATAAAACAGAGATAGCAATAGGCTGCATTGGAGCTTTGTTTGGTCTCCTTTTTCTGTAAGAAAATAGAGGAAGAAAAATATACCCGAACACAGGGGATGAATTAACATTCCAGTGAAAAATTGGATACGTATAGCTTCAACCATGAGCTTCTTAGCAATAACAGAGATACATGATCACTAATAGGATCACAGCACATATTGGTGACTTTTATCTATATGTTGAGTAAAGCGTGAGATAAGCAAATTAACCCAAAATAGTAATTTTAGAATGTATGTTTCTGTCCTATGCAGAAATGAAATAGCTCCAGCATCCTGACTCCCACTCTCAGACTGATTATTCATGGAGGCTTTATTCCAAAAGTCACTACACGGTTTAAACACAGACCAGGCCACAGGTTACAAGCCTCAGCAATTCAGAAACAGGACTCGAATGCATATGACCAGGCTAAAGCGAATACACCCCAGGCTTCCCTTTTGAAGAGTGGGGCAGGCACAGTCATTTGCACAGTTTTCATCTCAAGCAATATGACTGGGCAAGTAAGTTGGCACTCCTGTGAGTGGGCTGGGTCTGTTCATGCCAATGTATCTGATAGAGATGGGGCCTGAGTCAGCCAAGTCAACACACTGTTAAGACTCTAGCTTATGTGCTTCCCCAGCTGCCGGAACAACCTCTTGCTCCAGGGAAAGAGCTGGGAATGACTCTGTTGGATCTCCCTCCTCCACTGGGGTGTCAGGTTGTGGCAGGACAGGGATAACATCTGAGGACCCACTCAGCTCCTCCTCATCTACAGTCTCAGTAGTTTCATTCCTATCCTCCTCCCCTTCTGGCCAATCTTGCAAAGATGTCTCCACAGACAGGCTGGCCAAAATAAAAAAAAGTCAACCTACCACAGAAGACACAGAATGCTATCTAACCAAAGTTTTTCAGTAATTCTTGGCAGCAGCAAACCTTTCAAGAACACTATTAAGTGGCCACGGTATCAGTGAGGACTTCAGAATCCTTATTATTGTAGCATTATAATTTGATTGAGTAAGGACAGCTAAAATTGACAAATTGTTCAATGTCTTCAGTGGCCTCCTATTATTAACCTTAGAATGAAGCCACCAGTATACACATGTGCACCTCAGATCAAGGAAGCCAGCCAGTGACTGACCTGGCACTGGAGCAGGCTAGTATTTGAGTGCATTAACCTTGTGCAACCTTCACAATCATATAGCACTCAGAAATATAAAGCAGCATGCCCAAGGAAGACAGGCCTGTTAAAATGAACACTGCATTTTCCATCTGAAATGATGGAAGCTATCCATTTTCTATGAATAGGTCCAGCTCTGTCCCTGTGGAACTTACAGATGGAGCATTTAGAGCAAGAGGTATCAGTAGGCACTGAAGTGGAAATCATCTGCCAAATATTATTCTGCTTTCTCCTTTGTGAGTGGAGGAATAAAACCAGAGTTAGCAATTTCTTGATCAGATTGTTATAGCTTTAATTGAAAAGATAATGTCAGTGAAAAGAGAGCATTCTGGCAGACCCAGCATAAATGTTGAGGCATTCACAGAAAATTGGAGAATCTGTTCCCCAGTCAAAAGATTCAGGTCTATTCATACGTCAACTGCTATATACAATTTTGTTTTAAAAGACAGAAGAGAAAAACAAAATAAATGAAAGTGACCCACAGGAGTAAGTGAAAGCCAGCAATTACTAGTCCCTTGCTGAGAGATTGCAAGTTGAGCGAAACATAAAATGAAGTTGTGATTTCCAGGGACTTGGGGTCAAGCTATCAAATATCCACAGGCTCTCTTCTGCTATCTCTGTTAGGAAAGGAAGACATTTTGTAACTTAGTACCCAGCCCTTGTGTACAAGAGATCAGTCACAAGAGACCCAATGCCAGCTCAAGAGGATGATGTTTTGCATTTTGCCAAAACATTACCTGTGACAAAGAACCAGCACACTGAATTGGCAAGTACATCATACCGTAACCCTATAGATCTAGAGAGTCTGCACATGTCCCAGTTAAATGTAAGGGGCTTCTCTAGAGACTGGGCTGGGGAGAAATTACCCAGCCTAACTTTGCAAACTAGCTGGCTATCATAAGTGGTTTGCCTTGGATGCAATTACTGATACAAAGGTGAGATGTTTAGGGCTTGATAACTCTTCTCAGGGGCATACATAGGGGTTTGCAAAACCAGTTCTCTCCAAGGGCACAGACGGGGGGGGGGGCAGGGGGCATAAAAATTGCTCTGACTTTGGAAAGAGTTTGTTGTGTGGGACAAGAGGCACAGATTGCCTGGATGAGAATTGCCTCAGAAGAAATTGAGATTAGGGGTGGGTGGTGTGACACGATGGCTGGTATCGCTGCTGCCTTCTTCACACCCACTACTGATGGAAGTTTTTTAATTCTCCCAACTTTTGTGTGCGCACACAGCCCTCAAAATTCCCCCTTCCTGGGGGACATGACTAGGTCCTGCCTTCCTCCCTCCTTCCTGGGTGAGAGAACAGCCTAGGGAGTGGCTTTTCCTCTCCATGTGGTAAAGTGATCCCCCCCCCCCGGAGGGCTGCCTATACAGCTCCTTACCAAGGGAGCAAGGGATCCTCGGTACACCTCTGCCTCTTCTCATGAGCATTATTCAGGTCATGCATTAGTTTGGAAAAGTTCAGAGTTTGGTTGAGCTGCTGCTTAATAAACTTGTGGCATAGATAAAATCCAGATATTGCACTGCATGGAAAGCTCTGGGATTTTGGCTCCTGCAGTACCCTACATTCCCGGAAAAAAATGTTCCTGAGGGTTGGAAGTCAGTGGACTCCTTCTATCACTGGAGAGCACCTTTGGATCCAAACATAGTTTCCTGTCTTTCTTCTGGGGAAACTTGAATCATTTCAAAAGTAATTAAGGAAGCTTTTAATGTTTGATGTTTTATCATCTTTTTAATATTCTGTTGGAAGCTGCCCAGAGTGGCTGGGGGAACCCAACCAGATGGGTGGGGTAAATAGTAATCATAATCATAATCATAATCATAGTTTGGGGGTGACAGAAGTATGCAAACAACCTGTAACATCACCTCATTCATTATCACTAATTGGTTTGTCATAATCACAATAGTAAACTCTTTATAATTTTGCCATTAGTGACAATTCTAGTGGGGGAAAGTTCATTACAAAAAAGGTTCAGGTAGATTTATTTTTAAACCAAATACCAACAACCTTTTCAGAAATCATAAACCTCAACTACAAATCTTTTATAGTGTTCCTAATTTTTATCTTTTATAAGTAGTTCAATGAAAATACGGAATTGAATGGCGCTTTGCTACTGATTCTGTTGCAATTTTAAAGATGACTACATATCTTAAAAGCTATTACCCAAAATGGAAATGAAAAATAGGAATTCTGTTACATTATTTCAAATGTTAAACATGAACAAACAAAACAAATAAACCCATCCTTTATTATAGGCTGTAATATCAATGATTTCTGCAAACATTTCATAAAATTCTCATCCGTATTTCATCTCCTTGAAGTATTAACACCTGAAGTGATTTGTGACAGGTCTATGTACTTGAACTGTTATTCTAATGTTAGCCTGCTTTCCTGTGAACCTTGATTTCAGCTTCAAGCTATCGCTCTATAGTGTTTTGTCAATCACAGTTTATCAAATGCATTCTGCTGAGGCAGCTGCCAAGACAAGGCTTGGCACTGACAAGCCATCTTTGCTCCTGTTTATTCCCTCCTTAAGTCACCAACTCTCATTTTATCTCTCAGAATAAGAAATGTTCTGGCTAGTCAGACGGGATGTGGAAAGTTACTCTTTAAGCAGGCAAGACAAGCCACTCGGCTGGCAGGACTTTTGATCAAGGGAAGTTGGAGTACCAATAAATTCACAGCAGTCCATTCATGTTTGCTTTTTCCTTATCGTTGAGTGCTATTCTGAAAATACTACTGGCATGCAGTGAATAGAAGTGATTGAGTAAGAAGATACAGTACAGCCTGTCAACTTATCCTGAAATAGCCTACAGTGGATGGAATAAAAGCTTTTCCAGCCCATGGCTATAGAGTTCTGTTGTGGAGAAACACTTGAGGGCACATTTCAGCTGGCAGTTAAGCATACCTGATATTTAAAGCAGTTCTGGTAAACCATGCAGAACCTGTAAGAATGTGTACAAATGCCTTGTGGGAACAAACCTGAGTCACCTCCTATCCCTGAACTTCCAAAATCCCCCGTTTCTCTCTCGCAGCAATCTATTATGCTATGTTATGTTTTCTTTATATACCACTTTTTTTTAGCCCAAAGTATATCAAAGCAGTGAACATATTAATAGAAAAGAAATATGCAATTAGGATACAATTAATCAATCAAACCAGCAAAACAGAAGAATAATTTAATAATTATAATTATACCCTGCCCATCTGGTTGGGTTTCCCCAGCCACTCTGGGCAGCTCCCAACAGAATAGTAAAAACACGATAAAACATCAAACATTAAAAACTGCCACCAATGCCCACCAATCACACCAGGTATGTTTTTGTGAGCAGCATACATGCTCTCACCACATGCAGCTCCACAGCATCCCACCTCTCACATGGAAGCCATATTACTTCACATCCTCTCAAGGTCTGGCTGTTTCAATCAACCATGGGATTTGCTCTTGATCTTGTCACACTTGGAGCGATCCCATGAGGGTTAGCCTGTCAGTGACAACCCACCATCAGTAGTGTCTCCAAATAAAAAGGCTTCCCCTTTGGGAACCAGCTACCACTGTGCCATAGTTCTTTATCTTCATGAGCCAGGCTAGCTGGCCAAACCTCTTGGCTTCTCCAACAAGCTTCTGTTCTACAGGTGCAGTAGAAAGTGGGTGCGGATGCTAAGGTAGGTATTCATCTTCTAGTCAGCAATGGTCCTGCAAACTGCTTATGCAATTAGTAAAATATTCCAAGGTTTATTTGTTTTTGTGGTGGTTTTGTTTTTTTTACACATAAGGCATCATACAGCATTTGTAGGATAATGTTTGCTGTATATACTCTAGTTGTGTATTGTCTATGAAGTCAAAACATTTTAACATAAAGTAATTCTAGGACAAATATTTAGATAGTGCTTTAATGAAGCCTAGTGATAATAGGAAATGACTCTGCTTATATAACTGCTTTCATTATGCAAAAGGCAACAGAACAAATAACTGATATCATGATTTGCGGTTACTTTGGAATCGAACCCAACAGCACCCTTATTATGAAGCAAAATGAAGCAGTTGCCTTGATGGACATATTGTAGAAAGGGTTCCAGGTTTTGGGTTCTAGTATCTATCTCTGCAAAACCCTTCTTTCATTTATGACATATACCAACACCTTTAAATGTTTTCAAAACAATGAATAGTGGATCTTTGTAGCAGAATAAGAACACATTTTTCTAAGGGCCAAGAACACATTCCAAGGCTTCAGCACCCTAATTAGGAAAGCATAACTGAAAATCCAGCACCTACTTTGGGTCCCGGGTCCCATGTATCCATGAATACTTAGTATATCTATGTCTTGTGGTGATACTAGCTTTATGCTCCATACAAATCCACCCTTTCCAACAGGTCTCTTTCAGCTGCCAGTTTCTCTATAAGCTAGTTTCACAGGGGAATAACATTTTCCACTGCAGATTCTGATAGGTTTCAAAAGAGCACATCTGGTCGTCTAAAGGGAACAACTATTATTAGACAGATATGATGAATCCTCTTTGGGTTTCTTTACTGTGGGGACAGTAGTGTATTATTATTTTTGCTTTTATATGTGGGATTCGGAACAACAAGCAACAACTCACATAAACCTACATTGCCATGTTATTTAATGACGTGCAGAATCCATAGAACATCAGAGATTGGAACTATACTGACTTGTCATTGAGCTTTCATTTGAATGGGACGTGCAACTTTTCATGAATTGAAAGGATCTGGCATTAGTGGGAACAAATAACATAGCACTGCGAACTTTCTGGAAGATGGCAGTGTACATGGCAGGGCAATCTGTGACCCTCCAGTGTAAGTTTTGCTACACTACAGCTCCCACCATCCTGACCATGAGCTGTTGTGGCTTGAAGGCCAATAAAATCTGAAGCAGCAAATGTTTCCCACTACTGCTATATGATATCGCCCACAATAGAATAAATGCTGAACTGTTTTCACTGTGAGAGATGCACTAGGTATGTAAAGGCATATTGTATCTCACAGCCATTTGAAGCAAAGTGCTGAAAGCCTCCTCCTTCCCCAGTATCTTATAATATGGGAATTGTTAGAATACACATCTGGGAGTTGCAATTTATATGTTACACCAGTGTGTGAACCGCTGCGAAGCAATTCTGCTGAGGCAATGCAAGAAAACCATGCTGCGGTTCTTACCACAGCTCCAGCATTCTAGAAAGTGAGGTAATTCTGGAATAGGAAGCAGGAGACCACTGATGGGCTTCTACCACATGGCCCAGAACTCTTACTCACATTATACTTGCAATGCAGGAAAGAACAATTCTGTAGTGGTTCCCATGTCACTGGTACAATATAAGAACCCATTTAAAGATTGCTTTCAAAATGGCTGCTGTAATGGGGTTTGGGATTGCTTGTGCGTAAGGCGCAAACTGCTCCAAGCTGAGTAGTTTGGTTAAAACTTTCCCCTGGCTGGACAGTCAGCACTCCGTGACTGTCTCAATCACTGGCAGAATCTGTCAGTGGGCGTTTCCTGAATTTCTTCCAACATAAAAGTTCTTTGACACTAAGTCTCCGCCTAGCTTCTCTGCGCGGAAGCTTTCTGCACAGAGTGGGTGTCCCAAGAGGAAGTCCTGTGCTCTCCCCGCTGGTTTCACTGGAAGAGTCCTGGAGCCTTCCCTCCGAAGCTCCCTCAGCCTCCCCTTTCTCCCTGGTGTCACGTCTATTTCCTTCCCCAGTGGAAGCCCCCCCTCTCTCCTTGCTGGTTCCCTCTCCAGCGTCATTAGGGAGCCTTACCACCACCCTTGGCTCCGATGGCAGTTCCCTGACAGCTGCTTAATTAGTTATTTCCATTTTCTGTATCTGTACTTTGTTTGTTGGCTTGTTTTTTAAAAAACCAGATATTAACTTTCATGTTCCTTTAGTTAAATGCCTCTCTTCTGCTCTCTTTACCATATTGATAATATAGCATTCATGGAAGTTGCACATTCCAAACAAACATATTTTCTTATCTTAATTTTTTTATTCATAGTTCTGTGTGATAAAGATGATTTTACTTTGAAAATGTAATTATAAATATTCCATGAATTCAACAGAGCAATCCTATGCATGTTTACTTAGAGATATGTCTCCTTTTGTTCAATGGAACTTACTTCCATGTAAGTGTGCCTTCCAGGTAAAACTACAGCCTTGGAGTTTGTTTTTTAAACGTCTTTACTGAAACACCAAGCTCAGTGCTAAGTATCTTATTTGTAAAATGCATGTTTCAAAGTATAATATACATAATAGAGTATAAAGGGTATAGAGTTCAAAGAATAAGAAACATGATAAACTGGTCTAGGGTAGAATATGGGGTGGGGAAACTTTTAAGCCTTAGGATGCATTCCCTAATGATCAACCTTCAGGGGGTGGGGAGCAAATTCAGTGGTAAGCAGGTCCAAAGGGGACTGAGCAACTGAAGTGGCTCATATCTTTGTACAGTAGGCTACTTTCTACACAAAATCCAGTGATTTCTACATATACAACAAGTAAGTTAAATTACAGTGGTGCCTCGCAAGACGAAATTAATCCGTTCCGCGAGTCTCTTCGACTTGCGGTTTTTTCGTCTTGCGAAGCACGGCTATTAGCGGCTTAGCGGTATTAGCGGTTTAGTGGCTTAGCGGCTATTAGCGGCTTAGAAAAAGGGGGGAAAGGGAAAAAACTCGCAAGAACTCGCAAGACGTTTCGTCTTGCGAAGCAAGCCCATAGGGAAATTCGTCTTGCGAAGCACCTCAAAAGACGGAAAACTCTTTCGTCTAGCGAGTTTTTCGTCTTGCGAGGCATTCGTCTTGCGGGGCACCACTCTATCACGTCCCAGGATTCATTCCAGCCACACAAAAGAACTTAAAGAGCGTGTGGAGCAGACCAGTCAGGGTTGTGGTTGGGGGAGGGGCAGACAGAGAGGCCTGGGGCTGCATTTTACATTTTACACTTGGGCTTGAAGTTACCCACCAGGGGTAAACAGTAACCACTAGAAGAAGAGGAACACACAGAAGCAAAATTATTGAACCTGCAAAATCTGAAAACAATGAACCAAAAAACAGAAGGGGAATTTAAAGCTCATACTCAATAAAGTTAATATTAAGGTTTCCAAGCTTGTTCTATTTTTGCAAGCACTGTTATTATTGTTATTATTAGTAGTATTACTATTATCAATGAAATTGTTTCTAGAATTTGATTAATAATCTATACCCCTATGGAGTATAGTACTGGGAGTAAAGCTTGCATGTCTGCATGGTACCAATATAGCTCATTCAACTGACCTAGAAATAGAATTATATAATTTAATATCCATGAAGGATGTTGAAATAAAAGCAATGCAAACAAAGCAAAGAGAAGTGACAAGATTCATTTTTTGTCTGCCTTTTGAAAGGCCTAGGCACTGTACTGGGGAGAAACAGTTATTTATTTCTAATCTGTTTTCTTTTGTTTGTTTTTTTGCTTGACAGAATCACTCTATTTGTTGTTATTTCCTTAGTGCTGTTCTGTTAGTACAAATGGGATGAAATACAATAACATATTTCAGTAGAATATATATATTTTTCCTTTAAAAAAACATTTTTGAAAATGGCCAAATACTAGGGACATCAGGGTTTCCTTGAAAAATGTTCATGGCTTCCTCAATTAAATGATCAGTAATGGTGGACCAGGTAACCTGAAAAGCAAACAAATTGTAAAATAGTGCTGTTTGTTTTTTAGGGAACACTCTTTGTTCATAAATGTAAATAGTGATGCGCAATAGGCCTGATGAGCTTTTCACATGAAGTAAGTATCAACATCAGCTTGATTTTTTACATATGGAAAGTCCTTGGTTTCAACCACTGTCATGATTGCTATATATTGCTTCCAGTATCAGGGGAGTTATGCCTCTGAATGTCAGTTGCTGTGGTACACAAGCAAGGAGAGTGCTACTGCGCTCATGTCCTGCTTGGAGGGCTTTGCAGAGGCATTCAGTTAACCACTGTGGGAACAAAATGTTGGACTAGATCTGATACCACCATGGCGCTTCCTACTTCCTACTGACCCAGGAGAAAGTCCAATCAAACTTACAAGTAAACATGCACAAGACTGGGCTGCAGATGGAAAGGTATCCCTGAAGGTAGTTTGAAAATCATGGCAATAAAGGACGCCTGAGGATCGGCTCTGGATCCATTCCAGAGGCAATAAAGGACGCCTGAGGATCGGCTCTGGATCCATTCCAGTCCGGCTTCCGCGCTGGTCATGGGACTGAGACGGCTCTGGTCGCCCTAACAGATGATCTCCGCAGGCAGCTGGATCGAGGCGGGTCGGGGCTGCTGATTCTTCTAGACCTGTCAGCAGCCTTCGACATGGTCGATCACGAACTCCTGGACCACCGCCTTGCCGACGTGGGGATCCAGGGCACAGTCCTTCAATGGCTGCGCTCGTTTCTCTCCGGTCGGGGACAGAGGGTGGCGCTTGGGGGGGAATTGTCATCCCGCCACTCCTTGGTGTGTGGTGTGCCCCAGGGTGCAATACTCTCCCCAATGCTTTTTAACATCTTTATGCGCCCCCTCGCCCAGCTTGTCCGGAGTTTTGGGCTGGGCTGCCATCAGTATGCTGATGACACCCAACTCTATCTGTTGATGGACGGCCACCCGGACTCTGCCCCAGACACACTGATCAGATGCTTGGAGGCTGTGGCTGGATGGTTACGTGGGAGCCGGCTGAAGTTAAATCCTTCGAAGACAGAGGTCCTCTGGCTGGGACGGGACGACAGGGGGCTGAGGGGGCAACTCCCATCTCTTGCGGGGGTGCAATTAGTGCCAGCACCGTCCGTTAAGAGTTTGGGTGTAATCTTCGATACCTCCCTCTCCATGGAGGCGCAGATTGCAGCTATAACAAAGGCGGCATTCTTTCATCTCCGCCAAGCTAAGCAGTTGGCACCTTATCTCTCACGCCCTGACCTAGCCACTGTGATCCACGCGACGGTCACCTCCAGACTGGATTATTGTAACTCGCTCTACGTGGGGCTGCCCTTGAGACTGACCCAGAAACTCCAGCGGGTGCAAAATGCTGCAGCGAGACTCCTTACGGGGTCTTCGCTTAGAGATCACATTCATCCGGTGCTATACCAGCTGCACTGGCTCCCGGTGGAGTACAGGATCAGGTTTAAGGTGCTGGTTTTAACCTTCAAAGCCCTATACGGCCTAGGGCCCTCGTACCTACGGGACCGCCTCTCCTGGTATGCCCCACAGAGGAACCTACGATCTTCAAATAAAAACATATTGAAGGTCCCAAGCCACAGAGAGGTTAGGCTGGCCTCAACTAGAGCCAGGGCTTTTTCGGCTGCGGCTCCAACCTGGTGGAACGCTCTCTCACAAGAGACAAGGGCCCTGCAGGACTTGACATCTTTCCGCAGGGCCTGCAAGACAGAGCTGTTCCACCTGGCCTTTGGTCAGGGCGCAGCCTGACTCCCTCCTCTGGCAATCTTTACAAAACTTTAGTTTATGGTTGCCATCAATTTTGATTTTAATTCATTTTAATCCATTTCTATAATGTTTTATAATGTTGTACTGTTTTAGTGTTGTTAGCCGCCCTGAGCCCGGCTTCGGCTGGGGAGGGCGGGATATAAATAAAATTTATTATTATTATTATTATTATTATTATCATTCTTAATCAGCTGTAAAGTAGGAGTTTATCGGCCTTGGGGTAAACTCTTGAGTATGTACATAAAGCAGAGTTTTCCTCCTAAACCTATAGTAATAAACAACAGTAGAGTGTGCTAACATGGGGTCCTTTCAAGGCTGTCTTTGTAGCATGGAAGCCACTGTTGCACATTTAGATTATGAAAAATAAAACATTACCTTGCCTTTTCTAGTGAAAGGAAGGAAATTTCACTCATGAGCAAGGAAAGAAAATATCTTTCTATTGTGAGACTAGCTCATATTTGTAAAGGGAGATATAAGGAGATATAAGGAGATTCAATATTTAAGGGAAGCATTCCAGAAAGATCATGTGATTATTGGTGCAGAATGTAAGGAAGCAGTAAGTTTAAAAACAAAACACATACTTCAGTGATAACTTTGTTACAATGTAGAATAATGATTGACAAAAGCAACCAAAAAAGAATCCAACTATGCAAATAATAATTATTGTTGGTTGCTGTGAAGTTAAATGCTACCAAACATAATAATGAAGTGCTTTGATATCTTGAGTTTCTACAGTATGTTATGGTATGCTATGATTTATTTCTATACTTCCTTTTGACCAAAATTTTCCCCAAGGCAGCCCATAAAGGGTAACACAAATACAAAATTCAACCAACACAATGCAACTTTGTATTGTACAGAGCTTCTTTTGTGAAATCTGAGACTCCTATGTGGAAGGTTTGCAATAATAATACTCTTATAAGCAAGGAAAGGATCAAATTTCAGCAATCATGTTAAACACAGGGCTATTTAAAAGTGACAACTGTGCTAATTCACTTCTGCAAGTGAGACTCACTACTTTTGGGATACGGTACATATTCTTCTCCTCTAAAAGCCACAGTGCCCCAGATCAAAGAACACTCGGCATCAGCATGAGAACTGAGTCTTCAGAATGATTTCTGGTCCCCAAACCAATTTCATCTAATAATTAACTGATCCCCAACATGAAAAGGTGGAAGAATTCCACAGGGAGTCAGGAGAGATCAAAGCTTGTGCTGTGTGTTTCCCTCCGCCTCTCCCTCTTTTCCGGACAGCCATCCATCTGACTTCAGTGCGAGAACAGTCACACACATTTAGCCACTAGAGACTGACATCAAACAGACTCTAAAATAACTTTCCATGATTCCAACTTTTGCTGGAGAAAATGTTGGTGGGAAGGGAAGAGGCAAGGCAAAGAAGATAGAAAACAAGAAAACAGCAGCGATTTGGGGAAAGAGGTAGCTCTGGGAGTAAAAGTTTGTGATTATGTGGTGTTTCACTTAATGTATTCTACCCTATATAAATCATTGCTTGCTTTGAATGTTGAGACTGAATGTACAAAAATCTTAACGTAATAAGCATTTTTTAAAAATAAAAAATATGGTATTCACACTTGACCCTATCACAGCCCTCAGTTTGTACTAGTTTTCAACCTCAGATGGTAATATGACTCCCACAGAACATTGGAAATCATAGCAATTACAGAAGTACATTGCCATATATTGCAGAACGGTTTCCTTGAACAATTGAGCAAACTGATCCAACATGAGGGATTTAAAACTAGGGGGCATAGCCCTAGGAAAGGTTTTAAATTAGGGTTTCAAATAAGAAAGGCATGGCTTCCAGGCAAGCTTCAGTCCCAGTATCTCTATTTTTTATGTATGTTATTTTGGGAGTTTTACTAAATTCGCTGTGATGTGCTCCCCTTGGCTAAGATTACCTCCTACTTATTATCATTGTCCCCTAAGGTACTGTGGATCCTAGCACAGGCAAATGTTGAGCAGTTAGTACACCCACAGCTTAAAATTTTGATGAGGTTCAAGTGTTTAGTGCAATCTAACAGCAAATAGAAGAAACAATGTGTGGTGCTATAATAGATTCATTTTTTAAATAATAATTGAAATACATTATTGTTCTCACATTTCCCTCTTTGTCATTCCACCCCAGTATTCCATCTATCTATGCACAATTTGCCATAAGAGTTTGAAGTCTGTGTGTAGTACGAGACGACATGTTTGTGGCAAACACCACCACTATCAGAAACAAAGGAAACAGGAAAAAAATAGAGAAAAGGGTCTGCCTCAATTTCAGAGTGCATCAGTTTGTGACACACTTTCATTCCCTGATTGTTATTCCTGCATGTACATGTCATATGTGCTTTAAAGTCTTAAACGCTTAATTAGATCATACTGAACTCAATAGAGGAGATGTGGATTCAAGGACATAATCCGTCCCTTGTACTGTTGTAAAATATTTTAAGAGTGTGACATTAGGCTGCAATTTATGTCTGGCAGTGATGAAGGTTTAACCTAATAGCATACATAAATGCATTTTTACTCTCATATTAGCAAAAGCTTATTGTCAGTGCTTTTAAAAATCATTGGTGTTCTTACTGCACAAGGCACATGTGCCATTCACATTCCAAGTGTGTATACTCACATATAGAGGCACTGACCTGGGCCCCAGAATGGAAGATGGCAGGAAGCCCAAGTACGTGCTCCATGGGAAGCAGGCTTCAGGCACCAGGCCTGTTGGCAGACCAACTCTGCATTACAGAGATGGCTGTAAAAAATGGCTGGTAACATTAACTCAGCTGTGCCCGGAGACAATCAGTCAGGGTTGCGTATTCACAGCAGTGACCAGAGAATAAATGACTGCTAGAGGGAGCACAGAAAGAGTGAGGAAAGTCATGGTGCATCTGTAAGAGCAAAACCAGTTACAGTCGTACCTTGGTTTTCGAAGAAGCTTAGTTCACGAACAACTTGGAACTAGTAGGTGTTCCGGTAGGAAGTAGGTGTTCCGGTTTGCGAACTTTGCCCTGGAAGCCAAACGCTCCTAAAGTCAATCAGAACGTTTGGTTTCCAAACATTTCGGAAGTTGAACGGACTTCCGGAATGCATTCTGTTCGAAAACCAAGGTATGGCTGTAGCTTCATCTGCCCCAGCTGCAACAGAACATGTCTCTCCCATATTGGTCTCTACAGCCACAGCAGGTTTGACTTTACCCCTGACGGCACACTCTTCCACTGTCTCCTAAGACAGGCGGATGCCAACCAATGTTTTAGGGTGAAACCTTCCAAAGAGAGCTTCCAACATACATATTCACAATATAAAATCAATACCTTTGGGGGCGGGCTATTGGGCACATTTGGAACTTTGATAAAGTGCTGTGGGTCAAAAAATTGTTGCCTGGGGTGTGTATGTGACATAACACAAAATGGCTGCTGCATCTAAAAGAACAGAAAAAGAGACAGGGCCACATAATGGTACCGGCATCTCCCCAGTCACTGGGAGAAAAGGCACCTACACCAGAAGTAGAAACAAAGAACGCTCACTCACACTTCCTATTTTCGTACTTTTGTATAATGCATGAAGCCACTTTTAATACCCGAGTTTAACTTTGGTTATAAATCAGGCTGAATGTATTTTTGTAACAGAAATGTATGTGCAGAAAAAGTTACTAGCTACAGTGATAAGTAATAATGATAATAGCAACTGTAATAGAAACAACCAAGAAATTAATGTGCCAAAGACAGATGCAGGAATTCACAGGAAATCAGCTATTACCGTACCAGTTTAATTTGTTTGGTTATTATGCCTTACACGGCTTCATTTTTATTTAAAACATACAGGAAGTTTTTAATGTAATTTCTGAAGCTCACTGTGGTGCACTTTTCCCTGAACATTTATGATGTTCCCACAAGTCTACATCCAAAAAACTATTATAAGATTAAATGGAACCAGGTGGGAAATTTAAGATAGTAACGATATTGCAGGGAGCAAAGACAATATGTAAATATCACTGCAGTTTCTTTGACATTAAATTAAACTAGGAAGGAAAATGAAATCAGCAGCAGTATGAGATACTGAATTAATTTTCCTTCAAATATTAAAAGTAATGAATCTTCTGCTCATTTTTGGATTGTTAAAGCTACCTTAATACTAAATAGGTTACTTTTACTGTGTTACTTAATTCATTTTAATACTGTAATGCTCCTCTGATCATCAAACAATGACATAATCAAATGACGATAATGCAGAGAAATGCTACTGGAAATGGTATATGCAAAAGGAAGTTGTGGATTTAGATCCTGAAGCTGAATCTCTATGAGAAGCCCAGGTTTCATTGCAGTTTCCAGTTAAGGTGTATTGCTTGCAGCTGTCTTAGCGACAAAGTTGACAACAGGGGGACTGAATTTAGAAAGGCACATTCATCTTTTCTTATGGGCCAAGAGGAAAGAGGGAATTTGTACGTAGGTCATCTCATCCTTCCTGAATAACTGGGTAGTCTTATGTGACTAGCAAAGCACTAAACACCTTAGAACCGAATTACCTTAAGAACCATCTGATTCCTTATGCTCCACCTTAATCACTGAAATTCTCTGATGCACACTTCTGATGGTTCCCCGAGACTGGAAGACAAGCCGCAGCAGATTGAACATACAGGGATAGCCCTGACTCTCCTTCCATAAAGTTAGCCTCAGCACGGGGCTTTAAGGATCCCTTGGAATAACTGCCCTGGGTTCTGCAGCCATTATGTTGGAAATCACTGTCTTAAACAAAAAGGTTATGACAACTGGAATAATGTGGTAGACTAACTAGAGGGTTGGTCACCTAACAAACCAAATCCCTCCCAACACCATTGTCTCATCCATGCACCAAAACTAGATGTACCTGACTAGCTTTTCCTGGGCATGAAACAGTTAGCATTTCTCTTAAACTGGGCCCAAAAGAGGAACAAATATTAAAGATAATATGTGGAACAACTAATTATTCTAAACTATTTTTCTGTACTAGAACTAATAAAAAGTGAATAATATTATAAACCTATCCTAAATTAACTGTAGAATTCTTCTCTTATCTTTTCTGCTATTACAAATAGTATCTCAATTAATCTGTTTCCCTCAAGCCTGTACAGATTCCCCCAAAATGTGTTGTTAACTTATAAGAGTTAGAAATAACAAATGCCTGACACCTTATTGGACTGCAGAAATCCTTCAGAATGGGTACAGACTTTCATTAATCATGTACACTTGAGCAGCAAGCAGTTCAGCAATTGCTGAGTATGCTGGATTTGAGATTTCTAACAACTCCTGCCCACTGTCTACGGTCACTCTGCAGGAAGGAAACCCAGCAATCTACCACAGAGAAGTAATGTAGAACCAACCTTGACTGAAAGGATAGGCTACAACTGTAATTAGGGGACCTTGTTTTTGTGACTAGTGAAATTAGCACCCGTTTATATATGTCATACACATGAACCCTTGTTGACATCTTGAGGATAGGGAAATGTATCTGCTAATCAAAACATGTAATTATGTCCTATGAAGCTGAAGTAACACACTGAGCCCTTGAATATTGTGGTGTTAATGAACAGGGAAATTCATTTATCCAATCACCTCAAGCCGTCCTTTCATGCTGTTTCCCTGATCTCCATACCAACAGAGATTAGGAGAAAGCTAAAGCTGTTGTATATCAACAGAAGGACAGTGAATGTACTCTCAAATATCATTCATTAAATACCCATCTATTAAGAGAGAGGCTATTTTCTTCTGACAAATAAGATAAAATAATAAATGAATTAATGAGATGCAGGGTATATAAAATATAGCATGCTAAGTCATCTCCCATTAGGATTGCTAGTGACATCAAGTCATATTTAGGCAGTTAACAACTAGTAATATGTTAACTGTTATAGAGTGTAAATTAAGAAGTTACTTCTGCATTTCTTTACTTCATCTATTCTTTTTTTTTCTTTTTGAAAGGAAATAAATGGTTTGGAGCTAAAGTGACTAGGTTCAATAGAGAAAGCACAGCTGTACCCTGAAATAACATGTGCCATGGCAATTTGACTTAGCTGATAAATCATGAAACACTGAACTCACTAGATGGATAAGAAGCTTGGCTCAGGATGGAAGTACTATTAAAATGCATGTCAAGGCCCATTACATCAGCTATTGTAATTAGTGAATAAGGATACACAGGTGGTGGTTGGGCTACTTAATAGCACCAAATAATGGCTGTGCATTTCTGTTCTACACTTTCTGTCACTGTGTCTGATCAGTGACAACATGGGCAACAACATTCTGAGCACAAGTTCTGCCGTTTCTTTTTGTCTGTCATGCCTTTAGCACATCCACTAAAAAGTAGGAAAGTCACAACTGACAGGACACTTTTTAGTGTTACTACTCTCCTGACAACCATTCTTATGGAAATCTTTTATGTGAGTGTTTTTTTAAAAACGCCTTAGCTAGAAACAAGACTGAAAACAAAGGCAAACCATTTAAATGCTGATGTACAACAGGGTCAAAACATGTCTGCAGTGTATTAGGCTTGTACAGAAAGAATAGCAACTCCTTAGCATGCCCTACACTGAGAAACAGACTAGAAATGGCCACAAGAAACTCATTTCTTTAAATGCAAGTTTTCCTCAACCACACAGAAAGAAGGGGATAGGGGTTTCCATTTAAAGAACTAAAAGCACCATGTGTGTGCTGAACTACCACTTCACTTCCCAGGTAATTTCCCCACCACTTCTGGAATCTGAAATGCAGTTTCTCTTTATTTTAAAATTACTTCCCCCACCCTCTCCCTTCTTTCAGTCCACAGCTGCTTCTGTCCTCTCTCCCTTTCCTTGCATAACAGCCTGCAGTTTCCTATGCCCTTAAAGACAGATGTGTCAAATACAGTGGTACCTTGTTAGTCGAATGGCTTGGCTCCTGAACAAATCGGCTCCCAAACGCCACAAACCTGGGATCGTGTGTTCTGGTTTGTGAATATTTTTTGGATGCCGAATGTCCAAAGTGGCTTCTATGCCTTCCGACTGAGTGCAGAAAGCTCCTGCAGCCCATAGGAAGCCGTGCCTTGGTTTTCAAACTGTTTCAGGAGTCAAATGGACTCCTGTAACAGATTAAGTTCAAGAACCAAGGTACCACTGTATAAGATGCAAAGAGTAATCAGGAGTCACCAGTGTGGCTCACCATGTGTAGGGGAAATCCATCCCCTATAAGGAGTAACAGTGTAGGTCTCTGAAAATTTAGTGTGTAAAGGAGGCAAGTGTACTGTCAGTGAAACAGAGAAACTGTTAGTATATATTTAAATAATAATGGGTATTGCTTCTTACATTTAGGTATCTAGGGATGTGATCCTGTCCCAAATAAATGTATTTTGACATATTTATAGCTTCACCTACTAACCAAAGTTCTTGAGGCAGCACACAATGGGAGGCATTCGCTTAACAAGTCTAATCAGTGGAAGCCCTGAACAAGGTATTCCACTTGTGCAAGTGGGGCTTTCCCCCTTCTACCAGGAGACTAAGGAGAACCTCCAGAACAGGTGCAAAGGGGGGAGAGTGGGGTTGCTCCTTCTGGCAACCTGAAAAAACTGCAACTTAGCACAACAGTGAATTCCTCCCATTACATTTAAACCAATAAAACAGACAATAGTACAAGTCAGATCAGGAAAGGTGCCACTAGTGCAAGGGAAAACCAGCATGGCTAACAAACAAGAGCCAAAAATGCAATTAGAGGGGAGATAACTTTCTTCAGAAAGTGGAAGTCTTGTCCAAATGAAGAGAACAAAAAAGAGGACAGATGCAAAGGGAAACTAAAAATTAAATTATGGAATTTGGCTCCACAAACTTGGATGGCTTTAAACAAGGAATAGACAAACTCATGCATGACAATTTAATGTCTACCAGCCATGAAGCCTATGTTGTGTCTCCACTGAAAGAGACCTCAGAGTCACAAGTGAGAATAGCACTCAGGGTTTGTTTATGGGTTTCCCATAGGCATCTGGTGGCTACAGTAAGAACAGGCTGAAGGACCATTAGTGCCGGTGAAGGAAGGGGGGAAGTGGAGATTGAAACCATACGAACAAGTAAAAGAACATGTTTATGACTGGCTGCACTACTATCAAATAAGTGAAATGTTTAAAAAGGATGTGAAAGAAAAAGGGTATAAAGAAAAAGACTCAAAATTTCAAACAGAAATTGTCAATAATGATTGTAAGATAATTTCCAAAATGTATAAAATTTTGTTGGAATGGCATACAATGGATGAGGAAGTAAAAGTGGTAATGATTCAATGGGCCAAAGATTTAGGATATAACATAGAAATGGATAATTGGCAAAGAATATGGAATGAAAACCTGAAGTTTACAGCATGTATCACATTAAAAGAAAATGTTATGAAGATGGTATATAGGTGGTATATGACACCAGTAAAATTAGCAAAAATGTACAAAACTTGCAATAAATGTTGGAAATGTAATGAGAAAGAAGGTACATTTATGCATATGTGGTGGGATTGTAAGAAAGTAAGGGGGTTATGGGAGATGATATATAACGAACTAAAGAAAATGCTAAAATATAGCTTTGTTAAGAAACCAGAAACCTTCCTGCTGGGAATAACAAGAACGGACATACCGGTAAATAGGAGAGACTGTAAACTTTTTCAGTATGCAATAACAGCAGCAAGAACATTGTTGGCCCAAAAATGGAAACAGGAAGAAGTACCGACTTTGGAAGAATGGAGAACAAAATTAACAGATTATGCAGAACTGGACAAATTAACTGGGAAAATTAGATTCCAAAAGGATCATAGGTTTTTTGAGGACTGGAGAAAATTTACAGAGTATTTGAAAACTGTATGTGAGGAATGTACAACGCTAGTGTGCTTTAAAGAAGCTTTGTGAAAATATAAGGAATATTGTAAGAAAGTAAATAAGGACAGAAATATAGTATCTAATGGCAATATTGAAACTAAGGAATGTGAAGATAGGATTTTAACCACGAATGATTGTCAGAGAAGTTGAGGGAGGTCCAATAAGCTAAAATATGTGATGTGTAAACTGGTATGATTGGAGTTTTTCGTGGAAAAATTGTTTTAATAAAAATTTATATTAAAAAAAAAAAAAGAAGGACCATTAGTGCCTTTGTCCTGATCCAGCATGGTTCTTCTTATGTTCTAGTTACTACAGCAGGACAAATGTATATATAAATTTGCCCCCAGTCCTGAGATGTTCTAGCTGCCATTCTGGTCAATAACTGACCGCTGAAGCAACCATACATTTGTTCCTCATAAGCCAGGGCTTCTGCTTCTTATGCCCTTCTGGTTCTGGTGGCAAATGTATCTGAGATCCTGGGGGAGCAAAGGTGTCAGAAGCCTCCCTCCCGGCCCTCAGATATTCCAACTGCAGTGAGGAAGGTGTTCGGGGAAGATAATCACTGACAGGAAGGCAAGGAGGCACTAGTCACAATTGTCATATTTTAACAGTGAAGAAGGCATGCATTCCAGTATGCAGCCTCCTAACAATTTTTAAACTTATTTTAAAAGAAGTAGCAAAAATGAAATAGTACTGCTGTTGTGGGAGTGTTCCTCCACGAAAGCTCAGCTTCATGCAGCAACACCTGCTGGGCTTAGAGAATGAATGAGCAGCAGGAATTTTATTCAAGTGAGAGGAGGTGAATGAGAGAGGACATGACACATGAGTGGGTCAAAGTACAAGAGGAATATTTAAGCACCCCCATACACCACATTTACTTCAAGCATTCATGCCATGAAAATGAAATAGTCTCAGGAGCCCGTCTCATGAAATCGTTTCCTTTGTAAGACAAGGGTCAGAGAGATCAAAGAATTAGAGACACATCCATTTCTTTGACTACTTTTTACAAATATATGTTTCAGAATGTATAAATCTACTTGAGTGTTTTTTAATTAAAAACATGGTGCAGTTGGTGGAGGAATACTTTTCAAACAATGAGTAAGAGTGAGTAGGAAATAGAGAAAGAGAAGGCCTTCCACACTGTCACAAACCCTATCATAAATCTAGTTAGTTTACAGATTTGTACTACAATTGAACTAGAAGTTTCAGAAAACACTACAAGCCAGTACTTGAGAAGTTCAGACAAAACAAAGGAAACAGAGGACTCTAATGGTTCAGCATATGGAATAAGCAAATGAATAAATACAGTGGTACCTCGGGTTACAGATGCTTCAGGTTATAGACGCTTCAGGTTACAGACTCCGCTAACCCAGAAATAGTACCTCAGGTTAAGAACTTTGCTTCAGGGTGAGAACAGAAATCGCGTGGCGTCTGCGCGGCAGCCCCATTAGCTAAAGTGGTACCTCAGGTCAAGAGCAGTTTCAGGTTAAGAATGGACCTCCGGAACGAATTAAGTTCTTAACCCAAGCTACCACTGTACTGTCAATAAAAAGGCTGGTGCAGAATAAAAATTATGAGTGTAACCTATGGCCATCTACTTAATGGGGCATTTAAGCTTGACACACATTTCGTAAATGTATCTTAAAATTTTCCCTAGCCAAATGAACATTTCACTAGCCATGTTCAAAGAGTTAACCTGATCACGGGTGGACTATATATGTGTAGGGAGTCAGGTGCGCACCCACACCATACCTACTTTCAGTGTCCAATGCACACTGTCCTCCCCTCCGTCGAGTGTCTAATACAAATACCTGAACTGTGTTCAGCTGAATGCAGATAGATATCTCATCAAGAACTCTGATAATAGTAGGTTTCTGATAGTGCAAAAGATTGTAAACATATTCAGCTGCCCCCTTCAGACTTTCATGCTAAATATGTAACAGCCAGGGTTGTGGTGAGGGAGAGGGGCAGTGGACAAGGGACACTGGGAATGGCACATGCACCCAGCCACATCTAGTCTACCCATGAGCAGGCTAAATGCCTATCCAGGGCTAGTGTCTTCATAGAAACTGTTCTTTCTTTCAACATTTGTGAACTTTCTAACCATACAAACATCGTGGCAAGTAAGCCAGAGAGATGTGGCAGGTGGTACTATTGTACCATCCTATCTTCACATTTACCGTATTTTTCGCTCTATAAGATGCACCAGACCACAAGACGCACCTAGTTTATGGAGGAGGAAAACATGAAAAAAAATATTCTGAATCTCAGAAGCCAGAACAGCAAGAGGGATCGCTGCGCAGTGAAAGCAGCAATCCCTCTTGCTGTTCTGGCTTCTGGGATAGCTATGCAGCCTGCAATCGCTCCATAAGACGCACACACATTTCCCCTTACTTTTTAGGAGGGAAAAAGTGAGTCTTATAGAGCAAAAAATACAGTATGTTTTAGCTTCAGTGGAGAATAATATAATTGGCGCATACACACACGCACACGCACACTTTTGGATCTTTTTACCCTTTAGCTTATTTTGACTTTTTTTTAGTACAATAGTGATTATTGAGCTATGCATGCCAAATTCACAAAAAACTCAATTCATATCATTAGCTGTCACTAATTATTGTAAACATGAGTAAGTCCAAATAATAATTAAGGGGGGGAGATATTGTACAGAAATGACTAAGCATCCTGTTAACCTATGTTTAATTATTGAAGCAAACAGTTAGCAAGAGGACTGCTGCATAAATCTGTTTGCACATGGATTCATACGCGTGTATTATAATTACTCACAGCTGTTGGACTTTTAAAACCATATTAGGATTCTAATTGAAAAACTTTCACACTGACATACATCTATCTGCCAATAGCAACTGCAGGCTTTAAATCAAAAGCTTTGAATTTCCATTACAGATCTTCTATGTTATGATTCAATCAAACATGAACTTGAGAACTTCTTGATTAGACAAAACAGAGTATATTTTCACAAAATAACCAACAGGATTGGGGACAATACCTCATAACACAAAAATATGAGCAGAAGGATTTTCTTAATGGAGGTGCTTATTAGGTAGGAATGTTTATTGCTTACACACAGTTTTCCTGAACTCATAAGCAGATTCCAAGTACATGTTTACAAATAACACACAAACACACAATCATAAAACATATATCCCAATCATAAAACATATATCCCAATAAACTAATGTGGCTTTCACTTGGAGTACATTTGTGGTTGAGGTCTAATAATTGTTATAACCCACAAAAACTAAATATCACACTTGACATATCAAGTAGATTGCAGAAGAACAAGAATACATATCTTTTTTTTCCTCACCGTTTGAAAATCTGGTAATGTGGTTTGTAGTATACAAAAGTTCATGCCATTAAAATAACATGGTCTTAAAGGTAAAGGGACCCCTGACTGTTAGGTCGTCACGGACGACTCTGGGGTTGCGGCGCTCATCTTGCTTTATTGGCCGAGGGAGCCGGTGTACAGCTTCCGGGTCATGTGGCCAGCATGATTAAGCCGCTTCTGTCGAAACAGAGCAGCGCACGGAAATGCCGTTTACCTTCCCGCCGGAGCGGTACGTAAGCTAGGGAGGCATTAGCTAAGCTTTGGGAAGGAGGCGGGAGGACTCAGGCACCCTCCCAGTCCTCTCACACCTCCTTTCTAAAACCCAGCACCTCACTTACCTGGCTTGGGGAAAGCAGTGTGAGGGCTGTGACAGGGGCATCAAATGCTGTGGAAGGCCACCCAAAAAGGCCTTGAGGGCTAAAGATTACATTAGAATGTGAAGGATTAGTGCTGTGTGTCTTTGGCCAGGTTCTCTACAAGGCTTGTTCTCTGCTAGTTATATTTACAATTAATCTTAACTGAATTGACTGAATTAATAGTCTAAGCGTGCACAATGTATTACAAATCTTTTCTTGGTTGGCAATATGGAAGAAACAAGATATAGCAAGCTGTGAAATTTTGGGAGATTGCAGCATGTGTTCAGGAGTGTTAGAAAGCATACAAAGTGTTATAACCAGTCTGAGAACATTGCATAAACAAAACTGACTACATATGAGAAAGAAAGGCGTGTGTGCAAAATAAGCCTAAAATGCATGCAATAATAGAACTATACTCCCCAACTGTTGCTATTTAAGATAAATCATCTCACTTTCATTTTCTGTCTGGTTTTGCACAAAAACAATTTTTTTAGTGAAAGAAAGGAACCACTTGGAGTTTAAGAACATTTGCATATATATAGTGCCTTACCCCATCACCTTTTCCTGCTTATTGCCACAAGTTAGATAATTGATCCTCTTTCCAGATCCATATACTAAAGCACAGACAGCTGGCAAATACAGCTATGTGAAGGGATGCTTCTCTGAAGTGATCAATGTTGAGACACTTGCCAGGCAATATGACTATAATTAAATGTCCATCCCTTTAAATATGTTAGGTCTCTGCATATCAATAGATACTACCTTTGTTAGGTATTTGAATTTTAGAACTTAGGTTCAATCAGGGCCAGTCTGGCACCTGAGGCAAACCACAAATTGGTTTGTGTTACCCACCAGAGAAGAAAGGGAGAGTCAAGAACTACATCAGGAAAAATGAGGGAGATAAAGATAAACAATGGGAAGATGTGCTTTGGATTTTAGAAATCTATATTGCATTTGTTCAATAGACAATGTATATAGCTAGCATAGTTTCCACACAAATCCCAAAAATGAGTTCATAAATCTATGTCCTGATGGGGTTTGCTACTGGTAAAAACATCTAATTTAATACACTGCAGCCTTTCTTCCTTTATGTTTTGTCCACATCCTCAATTGCCACCAATTACTGTAGGTTCACAAAAATACACACACAAGCACATAAAGTGGTCTGCCAAACAAATCCCTCTAGCGCCAGTGTCACAGCTATACTTCAGACAAACCAACAGGGCATCTGTAAACTTTACTGCAACTACCTTCTCCCAGAGGAATAAAAATGTCACTTTAACAACTGTAGTCCCTTCTGAGTTAACTGTAGGTCTGTATACCCCACTCTGATCTCTAAATCAACTTGTCTGTTTGGCAGACAGTTCTGCCTACCACATTCACAGCTGCCAAATAATTCCAATGCAATGTTAATATTTAAATCTTCCTTCTGAATATTTTATTATCTATATTCATAATTTCTAACTCCACAAAAGTATCAAATTATTATGTGCGCATTCACAAAGCTCTTATAAATGACAAGATACTTGCATAACATGTTGCCTTAATTTGTTATGAACGTTGCCATCTGATTTTTGTGTGTATGTGTGTGTGTAACATTTTAATAAATATTACTTACGAAGGCAAATTCACAGCTGTTAATTATTATCATGTTTCTCCCCACTAGATTTGTTAAGTTTTGTGCAAATGATCAAAGCAAAGCTATTCATAAATGTCATCATAATGTATATTTAAACATGCCTGTTTGAAATTTGCTATATTCCAAATTTGTGATATATAAATCCCTGAGAATGTTACATTTTAAGTCTACTTTCAGTCATTGTTATGCTCATCCTGTTGCATCTGAAGTCTTTGGTTCAGCAGGGACATCTCGATTCAGAATGAAATTTGCTATTACCTGTAAAGCATGAACAATGTGTTTCTGGGTCAGTGCCATACACAGAACCATTCTCTAGAGCAGATATCTGCAGGGAAGCTTCTTGGCAAGCAGTGAACTCATAATCAGAATGCAGGACTACAGAGATTCCGGCCAAAGCAGCAGAACTCCCCTTTCTAAAAATAACAAACATCTGACTACAAGAGCCAAGTACCTGGTATGCAGTGGGAATAACAGACAGAATAGGAGACACAGTTCACTTCTTTTGTTGAAGTGGTGGCTTTTACTGCCAAAGATTAATATTAGTACTTCCTAGACCTACTTCTATGCATGTGGCTTCTAAGGGCAGCTGATAAACGGCAAAACATAGGAAGGCCTACCCCAATATTTTCCACATTTGCCTACCTAAACAGTAGGGGTTTTTATTTTTTTATTAAATATAATTTTTTATTAATTTACAACAAAAACAAAAACACACAATAATTTCACATCCAATTTTTCACAAAGTATTTCTTTTCTGGACTAAACAGGAGGGTTGATATATCTGTCTCAGACAAAAGATGCATGTACAACATGCAAATGACCTTTGTTATCATGTGAAGAATTGGCTGTAATAACCAGCATAAACGAATCTGATGAGGAATGCAAAGCAATTGAAACAACAATCTAGAAGGTCAATAGCAGGTGTCAGCAACCTTTTCCAGCCGTGGGCCAGTCCACCGTCCCTCAGACCATGTGGTGGACCGGACTATCTTTTGAAAAAAAAATATGAACAAATTTCCATGCCATACAAATAACTCAGAGATGCATTTTAAATAAAAGGACACGTTCTACTCATGTAAAAACACGCTGATTCCTGGACCGTCTGCGGGCTGGAATTAGAAGGTGGTTGGGCAGGATCTGGCCCCCGGGCCTTAGTCTGCCTACCCCTGGTCAAAAGTATGAAGAAAGAAATCTGGGCATGTTTAATTCTTCCATGATTTTTTCTGAAAATTTTCAGATTAGAAAAAACAACAACCAACCCTTGCAAGACACTTTGAGAAACTAATTTTGCACCTCTTTCTTTGGCCAAATTGATTTTGACAAAACTAGCTTGATTAATGAGTCCTTAGGGCTGCTTCTGATATGGATAGCAGTACCCTAAAATGAAAATAAGGGGAAATTATCATTCCACCCCACCCATCTACTCCAAACTTTTCAATGTTACAGACAGGGATGAATGCAGGTTGGCTGACTTCCTATGTGAGGGACAATATATATTACATCTGAAGCTATGAAATTTGATCTCTTATATAAAATTGTGTTGTTTTAATAAATATAGCTATTCTCTCTACTACTATTATTGTACTAGCTCATATTCAAAACAATTATTCCAATTAAAATTGCCAGCTCTGAAGAAATATTTATTTCAAATACTACCCATGTTTCTATAAAATTAAGGCTTTCTCAGAATCATCTATTTTAAGTACTCCTCTATCCTCTATCATTTTTGCTTGGGGTTTTTGAAATACAAGTAACAAAATAAAGATGGACCAATTTACAGGTCCATGGTTCACAAATGTCTGCAGTAGTTTTAAAAGAAACAACAGAAAAACAAATAAAAGAAAACACAGGAAAAACAAAGTGATGAAAAACCAAGCCAAATGGGCTTCTATCTAGTATTTGGAATAGTACATATACAGAAAAGAATGACTGTGAGGCTGTTTCTTTCTCCCTAGGGAGAAGCTGTCATTTCCATCACTGGAAATGGTACTTTAAGCAACTGTCATGTCTGTAGGGTCCCCCCCCCCTTTCTTATTTTTAACATACTGTACTTTAGGACACAAACAAGTATAGAAAAGCTAAAGCTGTTATTCTGAGCGCTGAAAATAAAAATGCATTATTTTGTTAACATTTTGTCTTTCATTTTATTTTTCTAATTCAAATGTTCTCTCCCAATCATCACACTTTATAATTGAAACTTCAACAAAAATATAACAATTATTTATTTGCTAATTTCACTCAGTTCGCTTGCATTAAAAAAGATAAATTAGCACTGTTGTAAAACAAATTGCACCCTAATGCAACCTTGTTAGGTTCAGTCTATAAAGTACCCTTTAAACGTATGTGGCTGTCAGCAACAATGACTCATGAATATGCAGATCTTTCACTTTTAATAAATTTTCCTTGAAGATCTCATAATGTAAAATTAACTTCTTTGGATAAACGAAAGGTACTGTTTCATTCAATCCTAGAGAGAAAGCAACCTTTTGCTGTTCTGCTTTGAAAAACCTTATTATGATTTGGTTAGCAGGTAAAAAAAGATAAAATATGCTGGAATTAGCAACAGAAACAATTTTTCAAAACCATGAAAAAAAACTAGTCAAATACAAAACAATGGTAGACAAAATCTCAAACACGTAACACAGACATTCATTGATCCTTCACAATGTAAGTGTTGAACAAGTTTTTTATGCTTTATTTTAAAAATCTTATCTAATTTTTGCAAACATCAACAAGCTCAATAATACAAGTTCTTTGAACAATATTAACAGAAAGATATAAATAATTTGAAAGCATCTGGGATGCTTGAAATTGTGTTTACTCTCTTCAATATTTGAGGAGACTGCCCCCTCCTCCCCGGTTGATGGGCATTGCCATTCAAATGGTGTGTGTGTGCCACATCATGTGATCAATTATGTGGATAGAATTTACCCCCCCCCCAATATTTTATTCAAGTTGGCAACCCTGGTCCAATCACATGAATAATATTCTCACCTGCCCAAATTCAAGGGCTGCATGCTGTCAGTGGACAGGGCTGAAGCCAGAAGGGGGAAGGGCAAGAGTGAAAAGTGGCAAAAGTCACCGCCTTTTCTTCCTGCAACCCTTTTCTCTTTCCTCCACATCCCTTGCTTCTCCCTATCCAGAAAACTACTGGAGGATCAGATCACTCTTGCTAGAGGTCTGAACTCCTTTTCTCCTTCCATCAGTTTTGCCTTCCTTCCTTCCTTCCTTCCTTCCTTCCTTCCTTCCTTCCTTCTCTCTCTCTCTCTCTTGATTCCTTCAACCATGTGAAATTAGACTGAGGGCATAAGGTGGCCCACAACTAATACACACAATACAAAACAACAAAGGAAAATAAAATATAGGCTTTATTCCTGTGAATAGAACTTCTCTTACAGGACACTTCTGCCTGAGACAATTTTAACCCCCCACCCACCCCGTACTTCCCTTGCCACAAACTGCTCCAGTTGGAAACCTTCTAGAACCATGGGTGGAAGAAGAGGGAAACAGCAAAAAGTACTGTATATCCCATCTCCTTCTTCCAGCAGGGGTCTCCTCTGACTCTCATTCCCTTCAGAGACTGAAATAAGTCCTGTTTACAGAAGGACAAGTCTGGATCTAGCCCATTAAAGCATTCAATGCTTAAATAACAATGCAAAAAATGGTTATATGCTGACCAACAAATACAGTGTTTGTGGATACAGAAACAAAAAATCAACCTAGGTGGGAATGTTCACTCTAAATACAATCCAATTTAGCACAATATTTTACTTTTTACTTCTCCCTGCAATTTTAATGCCACATAAGCACAAATAAGCTAAATAAGGCTTATGGAAAGTTGTGTCAATGATATCTGCAATTCAGAAAAAAAGAAAGAATTGTATTTTGCAGTACACAATAGAATTGCCTTTTAATAGTAGATTTAGTTCATCTAATCCATTCTTAATCTAACTAATACAGTGTAAAGCATGATGGTAACACTTCTAAAAATAGATGGCATCTTATGAAAAGCAAGCAAGTGATCAGTGCACAAAAGTAATGACAACCTTTTTAAAAATAATAATTAAGGTTGGGTTTTGATTGGACATTTAGGATTTTGAGCATTTTTAAAATTTATTTTTTGATGTGTAGTGATTAACACCTGAAAGCAAGTAAGATATTCTAAAACATTTCAGAGCTATTAAATCTGTTTGAAAAATAAATTAAAAATATTTTTTTTTATTTTTTCAAACTACTTCACTAAGCAAAAATATAATACGCTAAATATTATTTTGTTAATGACACCTTCTCTTGCAAAAAGAAACCCTCAAACCCTCAGTGAGTTAGGGAGTTCCCACGCATGCAAAACGGGCTCTGGAGGATTGAGTGAATGAGACCAATAGTAGTCCCAAAGCCAAGAAGGTAGTTTCTACATGTGCTGTGGAGGGAAATAAGGAACAAATGGGGCTCATCAACCTGGGAAGGTAGCCGATCTAGAAGAAGGAAAACTCTGATCCTAAACTCCACTGTCTTGTGAGATATTTTAGGACTAAAGAGCAAATTCTACAGAAATTCCAAGTGGAGTTCCTAAGACAGTTAGATTGTGCCTCGTACATCTCCTTCTGGCAATTCCTGCAGCCAAGCTGGTGCCAAATGTATTGCTCTGCTTTCCTTTGGGCCTCAACAGTGAAGCCAAGAGGTGGGTCTTGTCATCTGGTCAGCCCAGGACCTGCATACGCACTGCATACGCTGGTGCCCTGAGGAGGTCACTTTGGTGCTGCTAGTGTAGTGGTTAACTTCACCCCTGGAGGTAAACTCCATTATCTCTTAAGACAAATGCCAACATACAACACACATTACAATTCTGAAAAATCGAGCTTTTAGCTTCCCTCTTCTTCAAGGGATGAGGCATGCATTTGTAAATTTGATATGCGAAACGCTAAAGAATTGGAAAGTAGGAAGCAGGTAAAAGGAAGGCTAAACTCATTAAGGCCTTCATTTCTGAATATTTCTAAGTCCAGATGTCAACAGCTGACTCAAGCTTTTCACATTTGTGGGTTAACAATTTCGGGAAAAGAATACAGTCACTTTTTTCCAGTAAACAAGTGTTTGAAATCTTCCACATTCATTATAATGATGTGTGAAACAGCCTCATGGTGATAAACCCCTTTCTACTAGTGACAAAGCTGTCCTCCTTTCCTCACCTAAAGGTTTATTTTGCCTATGATGCCAGAAAATTAAGTGTGAGGCACATTGTCAGGGTCCGCACAAGAGATTTCAAGGTCTTAAGTTAGCATACTCTATGAAGAAAACCTACATTATTATATCTACATTACTTGGTAGCGGATGTAATATTTGTTTGTTTTATATGAAGACAACGCGAGGGTGGGGGTAGAGCAGATCAGTAAAAATAATACAGCATATAAACAAACAAAAATTTGAAAACATATAGTTAGAAACATTTTCATTCTACATCATTTCAGCTGAATTAATCGTTCTATTGGGCCACCCAGAAGTTTGCTTGATGAACCTAGGGCAAAACCACCAAGGGAGACACCCTACTGTCAGAAAGTAATGAAGCGTGCCCCTGCCCTTTGCTTTCAAAATCAATTAAAGGTACTTACGGTCTCAGGTTTCATAAAAGATAATTATTTCACAAACTGAAATTTCACAGGTCATGTAGAAAAAAAACATCAGCGTGTAACAATTCCTCATATCTTTAATACTAAGCAGAAACATGTATCAACTATGTCCTACTCTTCACTCCTCATTGCACAAATCAATTGTACACTGAATACTCATTTTAACAGGCTGTAGAGAAAACGTGGCTTTGTTAAAAACCATGCTGGGTTTCCTCCATAGCTTCATATCTACACAAGCCCAAAAGGTAACCTAATACTTGAATGCGTGCTGCGCTTCATTATAAATCCCCTGCCCTGGGGGCAAAAAAATAAAGAATCAAGAGCGTCCCAATTCCCAGTAGAACATAAAGAGTATGACGACTTCAGCATAGCATGATAGTGTAGCATTCATTGCAGGCAGTGTGTAGGCCATACTTTTGTTTGAAGTAACTGTAATGTTTACCATTCCAACAGGAAAGGCAGATTTATGAAATTATTAGATGGGTGAAAAGGCATGCACCTTATGCTAACACAATCATCTCCACTATTAGTCTGCAATGTGTGGACAAGACAGGAATAAAGGTGTGTGTGGCTGCTCTGGTCAAATGATTTGTCTTTACTTAATGGATACAGAAATATCTGAAGGGGGAGGGGGAACCACACAGAAGATAGCTTAAAAGGAAAGGAATTATCTATCACATTTTATAAAATGTGGAACTGATTTCTGTTGTCTCGCTATCAGAGAGAAATCTGTTTTTAAGCAGAGTGGATGGCACACAGAGTTTTCTTCCACTAGCCTTCCCTTTGATAACTTTCAAGATGATTTGTAAGAATTATTGGGAACGCCACACTTTCTTTCAGAATGCACATCATTTCCCCTCCATTGTTTAAACTTTAAACTACCACAAAATTCTTGATGTTTCACCTTCCTCAACTCCTACTTCATTAGTTGTCTTGCTAACATTTTCTGCTGTATGTCCAAACTCACAGGTATATCTATTCAATATATCTATTGAAAAGCTCTTATTGAGAAACTGGTTTCATTCCAAAAATAAAAGCTCAATGCAGTTTAATTCTGCATTACCCCATAGTGTGTCCATTTGAAAACAGATGTAATAAGTCCAATGTGATTGGGCAGGTGTGTAGACTATGCAGAAAAAACAAGTAACTAGTCTCCATTAATTCTAGAATAAAATGTAATGTGTGCACAGCCTCCCCTCTCTCTGTGTATTTATATCAATTAAAAAATAAAAATGCACATGTGCTTAGTAGTAATGAAGACACTCAGCTCTAAGGCTGAGCTTTCACTGTGTTCAATGTGAGAGTGTGCAGTTGTCGTCAAACTGTGAGCAGAAGATCTGGGTGAGAGGGTAAACAACTATTTTGTTGTATATTATCTACACACATTTTATTGTTATTATCATCATCTAAATATCATAATCACCTATACCTAAGCTTGTAGTTCAGGACTCACCAACATGGCCTGCATGGACAAGTAGTGCCCAGAGCCTTCCTTGGCACCCAGATTTCCCTCCCACCACCAGTCTGCTTTAGCCAAAAGAACAGATTGCAGTGTGTACTTGGTTGCAGTGCCTGTGAAAGTTTTTCCAGCTTGCAAACGTGGCCATGGGCCAAAAACGGATGGAGATCCCTGCTTTGTGAGTTACAATACAAATTGATTAAAAATGTCAATTAAATACATAAGCCAACCACAGTAACAAAAAGATTCCAAGTACACAAGCTAACTATATGTCCCCTATGTCTAGACCTTAATATTTAATTTCAAAGTTTTAAGGATTATTAATTTATTGAAAATTTCTCTGGGTCATATTTTTCTTTTTTTTTTTTTTTTAATTAAATTTTGCATAAGTATATTTCGCAGACATACAAAAGACAAAAGTAAATAAAACAAACATAAAAAAGAAAAAAGAAAAGAAAAAGAAAGACATACAATACATACTACATAAACAACACAACTTAACATTAATTTTACAACAACATTGATCGACTTCCCTTTATCTCGATTTCGGATAATGTTATCTTAGTTATCTATCTGCTGTGTCTATTCCAAAATGACATTTATAACGTAGTAAGCGTTATCTCATGCCTACTGTGATTTTTTTTTTTTTATACATATATATTTCTGATTAACATTTTGATATTCCCCTTGTCTCTATTTCCATATATGTTCTAAATTTATCCCATTCATTACTAAATTTTGTACGTTTTTGATTTCTTATTTTTTGTGTCAATTTTGCCAATTCTAAATAATCCAATAATTTAAATTGCCACTCCTTTAATGTTGGGATTTTTGGTGTTTTCCAGTACTGTGCTATGAGGGTTCTAGCGGCCGCTGTTGCATATTGAAAAAAGGTCCTATCTTCTTCTTTAATATCCTTGCCAATTATCCCCAGCAGGAAGGCTTCAGGCTTTTTGACAAACGTATATTTAAGAATTTTTTTTAATTCATTATAAATAGATTCCCAAAATTTCTTGAGAATCTCGCACGTCCACCACATGTGGAAGAATTCGCCCTCCTTGTTCTTACATTTCCAACATAATTTATCACCTGTTCTATAAATTTTATGCAATTTTATCGGCGTTATGTACCATCTGTACATCATCTTGTACATGTTTTCTGGGTCATATTTTTCAATGAATTTTAAGTGTGTATAATTTCTCTAGATGGTGCCCTATGTTTTTCATGAGGCAAATGATTATGTCATAGCCTTTACAATTAATAGTGAAGCTGTCAGAGTGATCTGTGACATTCTAGGAAATTCTGGCCTCCCACTTACCAAGCTACTTCACATTTACATTAAAGTGACTGTCTGTTAGCATTTGCTTGCCAGAATGTGCTTTAATCTGTCACCTTCTTCAGCACGTGTGATGTTCCAGCAGCCTGACAATATTTCCATCTTAATAATCTAGAGTGCTATTTTTCTGATGCAACATATAACACATATCTGATATGTGATATCGCATAAAAGTGAAGGATATAAACTTGTTTTCGGACTTAGAGTAAATAAAGTCCTCAACAGTTCCTTTTTGCTTATTTGTTTATGGAATATGATCTAGCAAATTAGGTCTACAGTTTTCATTACAAATACAATGAAAATGAAAATGAAAATTCATATTTTGGTCTCAATAATCTACCCCTGCAGATATACGGTACTTGACATTATGTTTATCTTCCTCCTTTCTGTATACATATGGAGAACTGAAAACAGCTCCAAAAGGCTTGAATCAGTTGAAACAATGAAGATTAAGATCTCTTTGATTGCAATGAGCACACTGCAAAGTACTGTATTTCTTGTATCAGTAAAGACAGCATTTTAGTTAGACAATAAACTTCAGAGTTGAAATTTTCATTCACAGAGTGAGGGCATGTGGTTCTTCTCCATTTTAAAGAGGAATCCCTCCTTTGGGGCATGAGAAAGTGGAACAAACAGTTTCAGGAAATACTAGCCAAGCCATAAAAGGTATGCTTTGATATTTTTTTTGCAAATTTGCTGGCTCCTGCAAGTCACAAAGCAACAAGCCTTAGTCCATTAGTATGACAGGTAGTGTTCTTACTAACAACTGCTTTTTACTCCCCCTGACAAATGTGCTCTGTGCCATGGTTGACGTTTGTGTAGTAATCAGGACTGATGGATAGGGACGCCAATGCTGCCGAAAGTGCCCCCCGATTTAATGTGAGCGATTTGTCAAATGTGTTGCGATTGCATTGCTGTCAGGCACAGCCAAGAAAGCACTTTGTCATCTTTCCACCAAGCAAGGTCACTTTGGCAGGGGATAGAAGGTCCCACCAATGAAATTTTCATGTTTATTGGTGATGTGCATGGCCTACTTTCAAAACTTGTTTATTTTCTATTAAATAGCCATTTCAAGTCTCCTCTGAGAAGCTTCTTTTGTTAGAAACATCTGTAAGAAGGTTTTTTGGGTTTTGTTTCGATCAGGAGTGTCAAACTCAAATTCATCTGGGGCTGCATCAGCAGTTTGGTCACCCTCAAAGGGCCGGTTGTATCTATAGGACTCAATATGCGCTCAATATAAAAACAAGTGGAGGTTTCCTGAATGCATGTAAAGTGGAGGTTTCCTGTGTAGAACGGCCGGCACCGCTAGAGGGTAGACGTTCTCTGGCTTGTAGGCTGCCGCGTATGCGCTAAAGAGACGGCTTTCTTGTGTCAAAAAAAAGAAGAAGCGAGAATAAAAGGTGAAGGCTGACAGCCGGCAGCGGCTACACGGGACACATGACGAGGTCTGGCGGGCTGGATTCGGCCCGCGGGCCTTGTGTTTGACACCCATGGTTTAGATAAAAGGCCATTGGAATAAATATACATTTGGAACATTCAAATATAAGGAAGTGCGCATTATCATTTCCACTGAAAGAAGGTGGTTTACATGAGATGTAAGAACTCTACTTATAACCTGATTTTTTAAAAAAGTGTTGGGAACACTCAAAATGTTATGAATCCTAAACATATGGGATAAGTGAGAAGAAAAAATACATCAGTCTAGGCATTGGATACAAATGGCCAATAATTATTCTATATTTTAAACAGGGAATAGAAGAGTCATAACATTCAACAAATGCACTCTTATCAAATTCCACCATTTCAATTAACAGTTAATGTTATAAAGCTGTACTTCGGGCAAATTAGCAAAATGTGAAAAAAATATTTTAGTTCCTAGAAAGCTCCAGGAGGTATTACCACTGGAAAATTGAACAATATTTTAAACTGGCTGGTAGCCTTATCTGACAACATCCCAGGACAGCTCTAGTTTTGAGTAATTATGCACAGCTATCAATGAAAATAGGATAACTATATGTACATCCAATTGACAGGATCATAGTGAAGGTCAATAACTTGTTTTCATCTGCAGCACCTGATCCAGCAAGGGATACATGCATGGAAGACTGCTTTTGCATCCTTCTGTTGCTATCCTTATGCAGACTGGGATATTACTCTGCATTACATATACTGTATTATCAAGGGCTGGTCCTGCGTCTACTGAAGCAGCATCACTTACTGAGGGAAGGAGAATCAAGCCATTAATGACCCAAAGCAAAGGTGCAGGGCTATACTTAAACTAAAGCCTCTAATTTTGTCAAAGTACCTTAAGGATTCTGTTCATTTGTCATGTGCCATACTTTCTCCATTTCATCCTCCTTACCAGAGGCTATGGTATGGAGGAAGCAATAACATTTCAGTGCGCTTAATTGCTGCACTTACAGAATTGGGAACTTGAAAACTTGTTATGTGAGCTACCATGTCTTTATGCACAATTATTTTACATGAGACTTCTAAATGAGCAATTGTTAATGGGGACTTATAAGACAGACTCACCAATCTCGTTAGAACAGGGATGGGGTGTTGTCGAATGACAATTCCCATCATCCTTGATCCTTGGCCATGTTGCTTGGGGCTGATGGAAATTGTAGTCCAACAACCACTGAAGGGTCGCAGGTGCCCCATTTCTGCTTTAGAATTCAGTAGCTAACAGCATGAGCAGGGAACCCTCAGTTCAAATATTGAGTCAGAATTGAGATCAGTGGGTTGCCTTAGATAACTCCCCTTTATTGGCATCCTTATTCTAAGAATTATCAACATAATGCATATGTGAACTGTTTTGAGTATTCAGGGGAAATCCTTATATAAATCCTAAATATTATTCATCAACATGGAAGCTATAGGAATTAAACTTCTTAAAGACAATCACCTAGACATATTAAGCAATACAACAGCCACTTTCCTTGATATATGCTGAAGTAGGGCAGAGATATGCAGCCACAGCTTTGACTCCCCCTCGCCCCGCACTCTAGCACCTGGTAGACCAGGCAAGTTCCCATTTAAAACTAGTTTACTGAGGACACAGTGGCCCATGCATTGGTAACCTCATGACTTTATTACTGTAATGTATTTTATGTGGGGCTGCCCTTGTATCTGGTCTGGAAGCTGCAACTATGCAGTATGCAGCAACCAGACTGCTCATGGGAGCAGGTTACTGGCAAATGTTACCCCTCTGCTGAGAGAGCCGTACTGATTGCAATTTGCTACCAGGTCAAGTTCAAGGTTATTGTGTGGATTTTAGCCCTAAATATCTTGGGACCAAAGTACGTTAAGGAGCACCTAATTCTTTATGTTCTACTTTCATCACTGAGATCCTCTGATGTGGCACTTCTGGTTGTTCCAAAGCCAAGGAGGCCTTTGCTGGGGACCAAGCCTTTAGTGTGGTAGGCTCTACATTGTGGAACTTCCTGGCAGAAGATATTTATAACATAGACACCCACAAAAAAGTACTCAAGGCAGTGAACAATGTAAGATTCAAACATTAAAAACACTACAATTTCAAAACTATAAGAAGTAATAAAATATTAGAGTACATTTCTCTGCCCACTGAAGTATTCATTCAAAGAGGAAAAACTGGCCAACAGAAACAAAAAAAATGTCAGACAAATGCAGATCTATGCCCAATTGCAATAGGATTTGCATGTAAGAGTTGGAAAGGCTGAACTATCAGCATGGAATATATAGAATGCCTTTACTATTTACTGCAGTGAAGGATATTAAAGGCAACCTAAGACACAATGCAATGAACAGTATTTGTCAGCAAATGTTATATACTATCTTATTAATTGAGATAAACTGTAAGAATGTGGTTTTAAGAAATGTTATCACCTTAAACTAAATCATAGACTGATTTATAATCTACCCACACACTGAGATCAAGGACATTGTTTCAACCCTGCTTATCAAATATTCAAGATTCATATCCCTGCTCTTATAGATTCCTTCTAAAACTGCTCAGTGCACAGGAAATGATAAATTGAACTACTATGTACTTCAGAGATTCTCTGGCAAAATGCTTTATAGTATTCACTAAATATTAGAAAGAACTTCCAAAATTGTTTAATGGGCTCAGACCTCATTGAATGAGTAGATTCCCTTTATCTGTATAGCATGACTTTTTTTAAAAAAATTAGTAGCATCCATTCCTACGAAAAAGGAAACACTTTATTGAAAGACCTAAAATCAAGATCTTATTCCAAATCACACTGAAGAGTGTGCTGTGTGCTTCAGAAGTAAATGGATATAGAACATAATTCAATACATATGAAAGTGCAAAATGGGGAAGGGGGAGAGATGAGTTAAATAATGTTGAATTAGTAATTGCACTGAGCACAGATTTGTCATAATACATTAGATAGGAAAGGGTGTAATTGCCCACCCATGTACCTGTGGGAGTCAAGCAGTTACCTATTCCCACAAATACTAATAGCAGTTTTGCCAGTTAATTCTTTAGATGCCGTGGTGTAGTAGTCAAAGACAGGAAAACCAAATACTATAGCAAACCTATTTTACTGATGCTGGCAGCTTCTTGGGCAGAAAATAGTTAACCCAACACAGCAACGTGAAAGGTAGGAATTCCACAGGGAGCCTAAAGAAAGAGATGTTTTCATCT
Source organism: Podarcis erhardii (assembly GCF_964252035.2). Taxonomy (NCBI): domain Eukaryota; kingdom Metazoa; phylum Chordata; class Lepidosauria; order Squamata; family Lacertidae; genus Podarcis; species Podarcis erhardii. Next base: position 48,650,154 of record NC_138498.1, on the reverse strand, counting down.
CATTATGTCTACCTTCGTAATTATAAAAAAACTCATCAACCTCTAGATGAATACCACATATAATCATTTTTCCCTGCATATTTTCTGAAGCAGGAAGCCTAACAAGATATAAATGCTTCAAGACTAATTTAGGTTATTTGCAGTTCTCATATCAAGTAGAGCCAGAATGATATATATAAAAGAAACAGAAGAAAGCTAAAAATATGTTCTTAAATGATTGGTTCATAACCAAATAAATAAGAGCTCTCTTCTGTAAATATATTTAGATCCCACTTTTCCCCCTTGGAGAATAAGAGGGCTTCACTATAGCCTAAAAAAAATCAATCCTGGAAGTATCCACTTCCAACTCAAATATCATCAAAGCTTAAAGAACACTGACTCCACGTAAAGAAATATGTGCAGTTATCCCATCTCTTATATAGTTATCAGAGGGTTTGAAATGGGGGAGCTGATAGATTCATTTCACATGCACAGCAGCCTATACCCACCCTTCTCTTTCACAGTCTAGTCTGTCATTCCATTTCTTCCTTCAGTGGACCATGCAATGAAGCTGCAAAAGTCAATGTTATCAGACTGTCCAATAGAATACCATCTTGACTTTTCCATCATCATGTAATGTGATGCTGGACACTCTACCTCACTTAGCAGACTGTGGAATAAAGGTAATTCAAATGTCACAAGTTAATCCCAGCTTTATGTACACTTTGCTTACGCCAGGAGATGCAGAACAGGGGTAGTGGTGATCCAAGGAAATAAAAAATGAGCAATGACTGTCGTAGCAGATTATGTAATTTACTGAACCGTTCTTAAAAAAGACAAGTCAATAACATCCCCATTCCTGGTCCAATGTGGAAATGAATTATTTGTAGTCAGTCCACTAACTCACACACAAACAGAGTTGGCATTTCTGGGTGTGCCTGGATATACACAAAGTCGTCAATTTCCCACGATATGAAAAACTTTGTTTTCAGAATACCTCTGTTACGATACAAAACTTGATCAGTCAATTCTGAATGTACGGAGGGGTGGAAGCAGGACTGATTAATGCATAAATTTCAGGGCTGCAGCTCCACTGCCATCTTAATTTACCCTTTTTATGTGTACAGTATGCCCTTTGGTTGCAACCAGAGTTACATTACCAATATTCACCATTTCTGCCATACCGTTTTTACATTGCTCTGAAGAAACATATAAAGACAAATGGCATTTACAGATGTTTGCCTGAACATGCAAAGGGCTAAACCATGTAAAGGGGCATGGATATGCTTGTCTGTCATGTGGGCTGCTGACTGAAGAGGTTCTTATGCATATTCTGTTGGACTTACAAACCTCCCTGCAAACAGTAGTGCTGTCTAATAAGGATTCCCAATTATTGAGAAGCTTCTAAGTGTATTTGACAGTACATACTTATAAAACTTCATCAGACATAGTACAAAGATCTCAAGAGGAGCCTGTGATGTGAGAGGTGTTGCGGATGGCCCCTACATGGAACCCCTGTCCATTGTTTAAGGCACTGTGTGTTCAAGCAAATACCAGAACATCTAAAGATGTAAATTCAATGTACCAGTTACTGATGATCCACATAATAGTTCTATAAACAGTGATTTTAAAAATATCTCACCATTAATCGAAACTTGGGACAACAACATTGTAGCAAAATATATTGCCTCTTATAATGACTAAAAGCTCACATGGATCTTGTAATGCAGTTATTCCTTTGGAGAAATTAGGGGGAGCACTTGCCGGTCTGCTGTTGCAGCAGAAGTTAAACTTTCTTCTATCACCTATAACTGGGGTCACTAAACGTGGTGCCCTGGGTACAATGGCACCCTCAAGGAGTCCCCCTGATGCTCACATGGCCTGCATTGCCCTCTCCATCATGAGGTGGTGAATGTGATTACCTCCCCACATCTGAAAAAAACACATAAAGGTGAAAGAGGATGTAGGAAGATGAGTGCTCTTTTCCCACTTCCTCCTGCAGATATATGTACTTTCCAATTTAATCAGAAAAGACAATTTATAGATTCAATATACTTACAGCAGGTTAACATATAAGCCACAACATCCTTCCTAATCACACATGCTAGATGAACTAAGAATAAGGACCTACATATGTATGTGACTCTAGTTCTTTATTTGCTGAAAGAGGATGTGTAAGCCCAAGGCTTGGCTCCAGATCCCAACATGTGACTCTAAAATAGGATGGATGCACTGCCTCCTTCCCTTCCCCTCCTCGCTGACACTGTGATGCATTTGCTGAGGCATCCAAAGCTAGCATCTCCATCGGTTTATCTGTATTTTCTCCTATAACCAAGATAAATATTGATTGCCAAGTACTTGCAGTTATATTACTTGTCAATCAGTGCTATTGCTACTACCATCCTAACCAGTGGGAACTGACCTACAATGGCTTGTAAACTGAGAACAAGACTGAGGACATTCATGCATATGAGTAACTGGCAGAGAGTTGTTGCCCTCTGAACTCCCAAGTCTGTGAGAAGTTATGAGGTATGAACTACTGCTAAGAGAACAAAGTAGTAAGGATATCAAAAACTCTGATTTTGGCTTCAACATCAGAGCAAACCATTCTTTGATGGAAGGCCCACACCACATCTTGTTTCAGCTGCAGTGAGTTAGGCTGCAAAAGAAGGCTGTAGTGGATGCTGTTTTGCCAACCATCCAGAACTCAGCATGATATGCATTCAGCAAAGTGATAAGTAGGATGCAGCTTGAAGAAAGGGCTAACTACAGCTTGTATTGAATAGGGTTCCTTGATGCCATCTGCTCTCCTGAGCTTTGTGTACAAGAATTTGGGACAGAATAGTCGTAATTTGTTAAGCGCTGCAAAGGTCAGATGAATAATAGTTAAATATCACAAATGCCACATACAAAGGAGGATTATGACATTAAAGAGCTACAATCATGTTGACAGAAAACATACATTTACTCACTCCTCAAAGGGCACAATCTGTGGCTGTTATGCAGCTTTAGTTTTCCAGGGAAGTTAAACTAAAAAACCCCAGAAAATTTCTTTGCCCCACCCCCAGCAGAAATAATGAGAACTCGTGTGACTTTTCTCTACAACCATAGGAAGACATCAGCTTCAAAATGTCCAGATTTTGTTCCAGTTTCCAACCTTTCTTCATTACAAGAAGAGTAATGCCAAAAATGACATTCCTCCTTCGCTTCCATAGTCATCCATATGCATTACAGTTGGCAAAATTTAGAACTATTGCTCTATCTACCCATTTTAATTACCAAAATCCTAGTTGCTTTTAAAATGACAAAGCCTCATCCCCCCCCCCCCGAGTATTCAGGAGAGCTGAAGATCGCCATGGAAATAATAAAATGGTGCCAGAATTTTTTTTTGGCACTGATTTACTATACGTCTCCGGAGAGATATGCACAGGGGAGAAGATGGAGGCAATGTTAAAAAGCAGACGTCTTCCCTACAACCCTCCTTTTAAAAATCATTCTATTTTTACTAACACTACATCACAAAGAAAATAAACACTAATATACTGTGAAAGCATGTTTTTTCTAATGAAGCTGGAATATCAATCAGTTGTTCCAAGGTGAAAATCAGATTAATTAGGGTCTTGGCATATGAAATTCATTTATTAACTCAATTTCATTCATTCATTTATATTTTTTTGTAATTTTGACAAATAGTGAAACTCATCATAAGGCCAATGATAATGGCACAGCCCTCTAACTAGATTGGGGGGGAAAATGCTACTTGCTATATGTAGCACCATTTCCTTACTGTCACGACCACCCTTTTTTTCCCTGATGTTGTTTGACTCCAGCTCCCAACAACTGCAGCCAGCAATGCTGATTGCCACATTTCCCATCCAAGCAGTAACGCCTGTAAGCTACATGGAGGTTGTGCTGATCCCTCTGCTAGTGCCAAATAGCAGTGGCAGACATTGGGGTCTCAAATTTTAGTAGCACCCTGTGCGAAATCCAAATTCTGTGCCTCTCACCTTCCATTCTATATCAAAGTTCTAGCACCCCTGAGGCTCTGCATCCAGTGCAATTGAACCAGTTGCACTCCCCTAAATCCACCTCTCTCAATAGCTCAAGTGGCAGATGGGCAATTGCCAGGATCAGCATGGATGTAACAATCTAAAAGGGGGATTGATCAGAAATTGTTGCACAACCTCCTGCAAGCTCTTAGTGGTGCTTCCTATGCTTCATGCTAAATCACACGACCAATACTGTGTGAAGTTACTAGCTAAATGAAGCCTTATAAGAAAGTGTTTATTTGACTATACACTGCTTAAGCATATACACAGCACATGAGATGAAATGTATTTCATACCATTGGCAACTACATTTCCCATGATGCACTGTGAATATACATGAATTGTGCTTTTGTCAAGATGTATTAATTGAGGCAACAATGGTTCCAGAAATGCTGAAATCCACAAGAGAGGAAAGTAGCTGAAAAAGTGCTCATGTTGTGCTTCCTAAATTCCCACAGATATCTGATTGGCCACTGTGAGAAAAGGATGCTGGACTAGATGGGCCACTGGCCTAATCCAGCAGGCTATTATGATGTTCTCATTCTCATTCTGCAACACAATATTCACATTAAGTATGTTTTTGCTAAAAACTTCCCTCCCACATTCCCTATCCTCAAAAATAAGTTTTATGAGGAGTAAAGCCGTGTGTGTGTGTGTGTGTGTGTGTGTGTGTGTACACATATATATATATATTCAACAGCTTAACATCCACACTGCTGGTTTGATCCTACAGCCGCAAGCAGCTGTTGTTCTTGAACAGGGGTAAATATGCTCTCAACCATTTTTATACAGGAAAAGGAAGATACTCAATAGCTATGATGCTTAGGATTGCATATTTTTCTCCTTTGAACAAAGGCCATGGCTCTCCAATATTAAATGAATTCACAATGTCTGTAAGAATACCAATACCACTAGAGAGGTCAAAAAGGATTCTGAGGCTGTGCACACTAATGAGGATACTTCAAGAGATATTATGAGGAGCACTAAAAGGATAGAAATGAAACTGTATTGTAAAAGCAGAAATCCAGATACTCTCATAAGAAATAAGTATGTATTATTGTTTCCTTCAAATAGTATATTCAGAGATTGCATTGGGGATAACAGAAATGACCATGATAATCAATATTATTCACACATAGCAATGTATGTTTTAGATTTGGTCAACGTATCATAACTTGATGTCAGCAAGGAAATCTAAAATGTGTCCACACCCTAGGTCCAACAGTACATTATATAGTAATCACAATGTTTGAACTTGTTCTTCTACAAACAGCCAGATCGGTTGCTTGATTTGGAATGGGAATCTGGCATAGGGGTTGGGGCAATTAAACCTTTGTGCCCCACTGTAGTTCAACACGGGGGAGGAAACTCCTATTAATTTCAGTGGGAGCCTTTCTGTGATACAAGTAGGAGATATGCCTGCAGCACTGATCAGGACTTCAGTGGCAACCAAAGGATTAAAGTCTCCAAATTCCTCTCCCTACCAGAGTCACAATCTGGACCTTTGCCTGAAATCTACTGAAGAACAATCCTTAAATCTTTAATGAAAAACAACATGATTAATTTGAAGTGTAGCAACCTGGAGCAAGGCTTAGATGTTGAATGGATCTTGTGGAGAATATATGAAGAAGGCAGTCCTCAAGTGTTCAAAAATATTCAAATTGCTCTGTGACATACATGTACATATGGGTCAGATAGTCAATATTTTTGTGGAGTAGAATATATTTTGGATTTATTGAGAAAGATATGTCTTGAAGGTTAGAAGAGTGAAAGCTTGCAGTCCTTGTGTTTCTGGTTCAAGGAAAGAGCAACAAGGCATGTTCAGGTGAAATGTTAAACTGGGGCATGGGGAGTGGCAGCATGCAAGACCTGCCCCTAACATTTCCAGGTGTGCAGCCTCATCTTTAGATTTCTGCACAAAGGTCTGAAGAGGGCTTCTAAGCATGTTCCAATTAGACAGTACTCCCAATCATGGGAAGATTTGTAAGCGTGTTTAGGAGAACATTCTTGGAAACCTCCTTCAGATCTTTGAATTAATTTAATGAAGGTTTGAATATGAGACAATGGTACTTGGTACATTGTGGGCAGGGCTTGTGTCTGTGCCACAATGTTTTCTTATATGAAGGTGAATACTAAAATCCGCTTACTGTGTTGTGGCACCAGGAGGACATCTAACTCTTCCCAGTCCCAAAATAAACCAATGAGTGGCCAACAGTATTTCTGTTCTAAAATCACAGAAACTCTGATCCAGACAGAATTTGACAATTAGAGTCTCTCAAAACATTGCAAATCTTCTCATGATCCATCAACAAAGGTTAGCCGAAGTTGTGCTCCATCTGCCCTGTCTCTGTCACTGGAGGAAAAGTGGTGCCAGAATTGACGGATATTTCCAGCAAGATCTCACCAAAAACACATGAGTTCTTGAGAGTGTGAAATCTCATGTGATATTGCCGTGATCTCACCCAAAATTAGTATAAATGCCTGCAGCACTTCTCCACCAGCAGAGGTAGCACAGGAGACAGTAGCAGAGCAGCACTTCCCATTTCACCTCAAGCAGCGAAATGGGATGTGCTGCCCCAGCCATTAAGGTTTTTCTTTAACAACAGCCTTGCCACTGCTTATTTTAGGCCTGATAAAACAGCTTCCTCTCTTAGAGTAACATTGACCACAGCTATTCCCACTTTTCTAAACCAATAAGGACTATTGTTGAGAATGCATGAAGTAAGCCTCCAAGAATCCTGTCCATATCCCTGAGCTCCATGAATTGAAAAGTATCTACAAGAACTGGGCATACAGGTATCAAAGCTACAGAAACTAAATCTGCAGTTTTGTTGCCACAAAGAGTTCTGGAAGTGAGACTGGACTAAGGGGGAAGAAATACCATTGCAAACTGAATACAGTATAGTCTCTTTGGTTGTCCAGTGTACACCACTGAACTACAATCTTATACTTTTTCAGTTACGTACTGTAAAAACAGCTCTGACTAAGCAGGCTTTCTCACTGTCTTAGTAAATAATCCATATGATAATCTGTAGACACAATTCTTCATTTATATTCATACTGGGGGGATTTTTCTCAGAACTGCATATCCTATATTTTAGAATAATTTAATTGTAAATAATATATTGAAACACTGAAAGAAGAAAATTTCAAGGGTTAAGAAAGCATTCAATTATTATTCTAGCACACATGGAATGTCTATCCTTCTGTCTTAAAAAAAACCCCTCACCTCTGTAATGAACTTAAATCTATATCTAGTGATGTCAATGGTAAGTTATAGAAGACACCAGTGGAAGCAGCTTTCTATTCTGCCCTTTAATTTTCTGGGCAATTATTAATGTAAAAGAGCCAGCCATCTTCAAGTTCTAAAATTGGAAAACCATTCCCTAATATTACATATTGATAACAAAATATTAAATTATTTTTAAGCAGTCAGTTTATTGGACATCACACAATTTCTAGATTTACAGTGGTATCTTAGGTTACAGACGCTTCAGGTTACAGACTCTGCTAACCCAGAAATAGTACCTCAGGTTAAGAACTTTGCTTCAGGATGAGAACAGAAACTGCACTACGGCAGTGCAGTGGCAGCAGGAGGCCCCATTAGCTAAAGTGGTGTCTCAGGTTAAGAAGTTTCAGGTTAAGAACGGACCTCCGGAACGAATTAAGTTCTTAACCAGAGGTAGAACTGTATACAGAAGAGATGTCAGTACCATACAATACAATCATTTGCTTCTCTATTTAGTTAAGAGTTTAAAATAATAATTTTACATGCTCTATGAACTCCATACATTCCAACACTGGAATAAGATCCTTGTGCTGTGTTTTAATAGGAAGGGCAACTTATCACTTCTTTTTATCACATGAAAATCTTGTACTGATTTGATATAGAGGATTTATTTTAGCAATTAATAATTATGTGTTTATCTGTTTTCAAATAAAATCTGAACTTTTCATGTAAAAACAGAAACACATCAAACATGTATATAAAAACAAGGGGATATAAGAAATCCATGCGGCCTGCTAGAAACAAGTTATTACAGGCACAATCGGGCGACATCGCAGCGACGGACATTCCATAATCAGCTTGCTGGTGCATTCTGCCGAATCAGTTCCACTGTGTGCCTCCTCTAGTATGAGTGAGAGCAACCATCTATAAACCTTGGCTTACTGTGACGTCTGAACAGGAGCTTGTGGCTTGTTTCTCTCCAAACAAACTACAATATGAAGCTAAGGTTTGTTCTTGGCTTCCCAACTGTGGTTTGTTTAGGGAAAATAAACCACAAGTGCTGGCTTGGATGTCATGGTAAATCCAGATTCGTGGTCTGTTGTTTTTGCTCATGAAAGGGGAGAAGCACAGTGAGAGTTATTTGGCAGCATGCAGGAGCATGTTGCTCACTCATCCAGTTATAGCTTGTACACAGTTATCCATTGTTCTATATTTTAATAAAACATTTTCAAGCTCAAATAACTGTGCATAACCATTGTCTTCCAATTTCAAATATAGGGAGGGACCGTGTCCTTTAAAAAACGACTTCTATAGGTTTATAAGGAATAGTTTTGCCAAATGTTATTTTAACTTTATAGTTTCATTCAAGGAGCTTGTCTATCTACGGTATATGCATTCGGAAAAAAATTGTGCAATCAACCCTAAAGCTTTGAAGGATAACACTCCAATTTATTATCTCGTTTAAATAATAAGTTAATAAATGAATTTGCTTAATAATAAATAATGCTACTTCAGTTGCTACCACACCATAATACCTACAGCTGCTTGATAAAATCATGCTGTTCAACCAGTTTCAGAAACGTACCAGTATATGTATTCTACTCAACACTAGCAACATATCCCATTTGTCTTGTGATGACCATTCATATATTCTGTTATTAACTGAAATACTTATTCTGGACTTCTCTGTATTGTACTGAACTCCCATTACCGAGCAGCAGTTCTGTCAATTATAAATAGAATTAATATGTTTTACTGAAGTCATGTCTTTCTTATTAATTTCCTAAAGCATTCTGAAAAATTATGTGTAACTATTATTTATGCTGCCAGGCAACAGTACTGATGCCAAAAATTAAGCAATCCTCCACCCCCAATTAGCGGGTAATTCAAGGTAACAAAACAAAAAAAAGTTTTCTTTCTTACTCTGATAGGTTCACTGTCTGGATTACAGTTGTTGAAAACAAAGTGGGTACCAGCGCATTAAGGAGGCAACCAAGTATAGCAGCTGGCTTCATGCACAGCATGAGTCATATCATAACAGCAGGATATGCCAGAAACATTAAGAAACATGCTGCAGAAGATCCTAACTGGAACTTGTGGGCACAAGAACAATAAGAGTAAATGATACAAAGGATGGCAATAATTTAGCAGGATAGCATTTGTTCAGAAGGCAAGATTCTACTTCTGTCTTTAATAATAAATTAAAAGTTCAAAGAGTTCAAGTTAGAATAATTTTGTTGATTTCATAAGTGTCTGAAACCTGTATTCAGTGTTGTGTGCAAATAATCTAATCTATAATTATCAAAAGCTTGAACACCTTGATTTTTTATGTTACATATAGATACTGCATGTAACGTATCCATTTTGAGCTAGTTTGAACTCTCCATTAAATTAATTGTATCTCCTCCCTGGTTCCGCTTCATGTATGAAGTACAGGCAGAGCTCATCTTACATTGATTTTACATATGCAATCACAGCTTTATGCAGATAGCAGAAAATATAAAAAATAAAAAGGGGTGGTAGAGTGGGGTGGGGCATGACCCAGAAGGGCTACCTGAGATCTTGTGGGGAGCCCTCATGCAACTTTCCCAGAGCCTGCAAAGTTGGGGGGGGGAGACTTAAAACCTCTTTCTACTCCAAGTTTCCCTGCTGCTGAAACACCTTGGAAGGTTGCATGAGACCTTTGGGGAAGCTCTTGCAAGATCTCATGAGAGATCTGTCCCCATCATCTAGTGATCAGAAGATTCCGAACAAAGAAGTTCCATTTAGCCATCAGCGTTTACTCTCCCTACCTCTTTTTTCTTCTACCTACCCTGCTACTTCCTATAATCCCTGGAACTGTTTTCTACATGGAAAGTAGTAAATTCAAAATTGTATGAATGAGTTTCTCTCAGTATAATTTCTTCTCTTCTTGGCTATCTCTTTTCCCAGTCTTTACTGAGCACATTTTCTGACTGATTATGCTCTTTACTCTATAAACCTATACCCTTCCTCATCTTATTTCACACAGATCCCCTCACTTTATTTTTGAAGTGTGAGTGAAAGAAGAAAAAAGTATGACTGAGAGGCTATTTGGATGTTAATAATAGGAGAAAGTTTAATTTCTTGTTAGTGTATATTATTAACACTTGAAGTGGGACTTGTCTATACCTTTTGCTTGTGCTTTCAGTGTGTGAGTCACCATTTGACATTCTTGATAGTCACAAATATAGTAGTGCAACTTAGGCTTCTGGTATTTGGCACAAATCATCAAAAGCCAATGGCAATGTAAGAAAGGTGGGTTTCAGGAAACGATACCATTCTTTTTCTCTAAATTTATACACACAGAAAATAAAATAGAAAAAGTTGAGGTCTTCATACTTTATAAGAATTGTATCTTAAGTATAACTACACCTATTTCTGTCCTAAGGTCATCTTTTTTGAATAATAGAACCATGTCACTATCCATGAAAACTTCCAATGTTCAAAGACATGTAAAACATGTTGAAAATATGATCTGCATTCAATCTAAACAGTTACGAACACTGATGAATTCGGCTCTCCCCATCACTATCCTAAGAACATAAGAAGTTGGGCTACCTAGCTCAGTATTATAAACATGAATCAGCCGTGGCTTACCAGGGTTTCAGATGTGTGACTTTTCACAATTCTACCAGTAGATGCTGGGAATTGAATTTGCATGCAAGACATGGGTTCTACCCGCCCCCCAATCTGTAGACAATAAAAATAAGGATCAACTGGGAAAAGTAAAGAATTGGTGTGTTCACCCATCACTTTCTTGTGCTGGAAATGCAAGCTTCACTGACTATATAGTTTCAACACAGAGCAAATAAATGCTGGCTAACAATGTATTAGTTTAGAACTGGTGATAGTTCAGGGGTTTAAAAGATTTTACTCAAGTTTGCTATGTAGTATTTTATCTAACTGTATATTGTGCATTTTCTTCTATGTAAAATGTGGAGCTATTTCCTTCCATGAGAACAGCTGGAGATCATGTGCTGGATGTATCAATCACTAGACATTTAAACACTAATCTTATGCTACTTCCTTCTTTCTTTCGCTCGATAATTTTATTGCTTTGGCACACTATTTCCTTTAATCACAGATGAGTGCTCAGCTGGCCTTACAATTTACAATGTAATGCATGAGACCCCCAAACTTTTGCCTAATATCATATTTCAGAAAAAGTATGAGCTTTATCCACGGCACTTTAAAAAAAACAACAACAACCTAGCACAGGGCATGTTCAGTAAGTCAAGTAATTCTTCATGGGGTGGGCACTGAATTGCTTCGAGAAATACTAGTTATCTAAAACCAACAAGTTTATTATTTTTACAATTTCTACACCAGGGGTAAGGTAGTCAAACTTTTTATACCTACCGCCCACTAATGCATCTTTTTTGATGGTAAAAGTTCCTTACCCCCCACCAGTGCTCGATGGAAGGAGGATTCAGCTTGTGCCGTAGAACCCCCTACCGCCCACCTAGAATCCTGAAATGCCCACTAGTGGGTGGTAGGAACCAGGCTGACAACCTCTGGTCTACACAGTTTGATAAACATGCACATAGCATCAGGTATGATCTCTTGCAAAATCTACACTGGGACCCTTTTCTTATAACTGATCTAACAATGACAGCTTGAAACTATCAATCATGAAACTCTTAACATTAAAAGGAGGACTTTGTGGACATCTAGCCCACAGCTGTCGAGCAAACCACGCAAAATTCACAGCAGTATTATATGCATCTCCATATAGTTGCAACAATCCACATTCAACCCAAACAAACAAAGGAGACATCAACCCTGAATGACTGTTGTCTTCAATTTATCAGTTACTTTCTTGAAAGAAGGATCTGAGAACACTACTGAAAACAACAATACAAAACTTGGCAACAGCTTGATGACACTTTGATAAATATCATACTACAATACATGTAAAATATACCAAGTAACCAAATACACAATTTAACTTCTCTGGTTCTTATGAATTTAAAACTGTTTTGGAACAGGGTGGGTTCCAGTACAATCTAAATGAATAATAATAATATAATGGTCTTGACTGAAGTAGTGTTTCAGTACTGTTCTTGGCATAATGACAGTAATTTAAAACACTTCTAAGCTGCAGCCTATTTTGTAAAGTGTTGACATACCAACTTATTCATTTCTATTCTGTTTACAAAGTATAGATAAGTTAGGAAAGCATGAGGTTTCTTTCTGGAGGTGCTTGAAGAAAGTCTCTTGGCATTAAAAAATAATAAAAAGAAAGCTAATGAAACCACACAGAGTGATAAGGGACTCAGAGTTACAAGTATTAAAAGAGATGAATTGCATTAACCCCTGCCCTCCCCCATTATATTCACTGCCCACTGGAAACAACAACAGAATTACTAAAATCCCACACTCTCTAATGGGATGGTAATAGGATTCAGAGGCCATTAGGGTAAAGGCAATCCATATTTTACAGTTTAATAAGCTCCTGCTGAAGATGTTGCATCCTTCTTCAGAAGTCCAACAATTACCAATTTAATGTTAACTAATCCTCATCCATAGTCAAGATAGCAAACCTAACCTGAGCTTTCTGAGTCTGCTTTTCATAGTGTATGCACAGGGGGATAATGGGATGAAATAATTTATTATTTGCTGTGACATTGCTTATTACTGTCATTTCAGGGTACTTTGACTAAGAAAGATACCACGGTTTCTGCAAAGGAGATATTATTCAACACGTGCTGATGATTTTTACCACCACCACCACTACTACTACTATTACTACTACTACTATTATAATTTTAAGACAAATGCTGTCATCTGTTTTTAAAACTTTTTAAAAAACTTTTTCATTTTTATATGACATTAAAAGCAAAGTGTAAAACCAGAATAAAATAATACAGAAAGAAACAAAAAGCAGAAAATAAATACATATAATCGATGGCTTATATCCAGACTTCTCACCTGCCCTTCATCTATTTGTGTTGCTGCTGAAGCAGAAGCAGGTGGTGAAGTCAGCACAGCACAAATGTACTGGCAGGAGCTTTGGACTGGCTCCACCCTCACTGACATTTCACCCTGTCCCTGTTTTCTCCGTAGGCAGCAGCAAAGCATACAGAGAGAAGGCGAATGGTACAGGCTCCACTACACCTTCTGAAACTGATCGTGGCTAGCAAGTCCCATTAATTCCAGTGGATCTACTCTAATCATGTCAAAGTACAGATGCAACTCTATATGTTGTGGTTTCCTAGCTGCAGCATAAAGCAAGAAAGGCTATCCGTGTTTTCCCTTCCCAGATTAATATTTCAATTCATAAGATAGTTATGTCATTATCATAAGGTCCTGACTCCTACCTCTCATGGTCCTCAGAACTCTTTGCTCTCAAATTAGTTCAATAATATATAATGTCATGTTCAAACATTGCAGTGAATTGTTCATTTAAAGGATCCTATGGAAATTAGGAGCAGAAGCACTGGCATCCTTGATATGTGCGTTCGATCAACAAAATAGTCTCCCAAACACAACTGCTTGAACGGCTTGGCTTCCAAACAAATCGGCTCTTGAACACCTCAAACATGGTTTGCAAACATTTTTTGGAAACCAAACTTCCGACGTGGCTTCCACTTGTCTGCAGGAAGCTCCTGTAGCCAATGGGAAGCCGCGCCTTGGTTTTCAAATGGCTCTGGGAGTCTAATGGACTCCCAGAACGGATTAAGTTCAACAGCCAAGGTACCACTGCACATAATAAAATATGACACGAAACGAGACCATTCAGCTGTTTGTGAGGCATATTTGGCAAATTTGCTGTAAACTTTTCTCAACATGGTTAGATAAGCATAAACTGTTAAAAACAGATAACTTAAAATGCTTAACATAAGGTAATTTGTTAACTGAAAAGATATATGAAAATGAAAAAAACAAGGCCGCCCACAGTGAAATGTCATGGCTGCCAAACTTGACATCAAGGACACCAGGAGCTGAGAAAGAAAACTGCACATATATATCCTTCATATTGCTTAAATGATCATCTCATTACCTTTTTACATTGCTCTATTAATTTTTTTAAAAGGCATGCAACTCCCTCTATTTCCTCAAGAGATGACATACTGCAATTATAGGACTTTTGTAGATTAATTGATGTAGATGCTACTGCTAAAATGGCCTGCCTCGTTGATTTAGATATTGGCAGGTTTAACAGAAGTGTATTCTATTGATTATCTGTTTACAGAACAATAAGGGTCATATCATGTAAAGTGCTAATCACAACTCTTCCAACATTAGTGAGTTCTTGCCACTTTATTCCACTGAGCAGTAAATGCAGCATTTTCTGTCTGTAATAACCAGTTTCAAAGATACTGCTAATATAGTTGAGAACTAAGAATTGAACCCATTACATTTTTATTTTAGAAAGGACTTTGGGAAATAGAAGGTGGCAACTACAATTATAACACAACTTTTAATTAAGAAGAGCTATCAACCAGTTTTAATTACATGTTGATTTAAAAAATATTGTCTTTAATATATATCTACTTAATTTTTTCCAGGTTCATCATGTTTGGCACCATTCTATTTGGGAGACAACAGATTTATATCATACTTACTTGCCCTGGTTCTGATGACACAATGCTGTCATCGATGTCCAACAACCCAAGAATCTGGATCGTAGAGCTAAGAAAGAATGATGCCTTCCCTGCACTACTCAGGATATCACTACAGAAATTCTGAATTCTGAAATTCTGAATCTGATTATTTTTCTAAATGTGTGCTTTGCTGTCTCAAAAGCATGTCCATGAAATGAGGTTTTACCATGTTATTCTACAAAACTATTTTCTCAACATGTCAAGCGAGTTGAGCAAACTCAACCCCATTTATTACACAAGGATGTGGCAAACTCCAGGTCAAAACCCTGCTCAGCCATGGAAGCCCTTTGTTAAGTCAGCTCAACCTATCACAAAGGGCTGTTGTAGCATAAAATAGATAATGATACAATTGCATGCCCACTGTGCCCAAGAAATAAAGCAAATAAGAAATCAATTCAGTAGTGACATTTCCTACATACTCTATGGGTAGGCTTTCTAAATCCTAAAAAGATCTTTCTCAACTTCTGTTATCCAAAACCTGATATCCCAACAATTTAACCCAATTAATTCTAAAAGCCAACCAAGAAGAAAAGTGTAAAAAATAGCAAGATACTTAACTATAAATTATAAGAATCTATGTTTCTGTAAAATTCTGTCTATAAATATGAACATTTATCAGGCACATCCCTAAAACAAATAGATTACTTTTATTTCTGTAACATGAACAGATATTATTCTATTTCAGTATGGTCATTCTTAACTTCATTTTTTAAAATAATTACAGTATATTTATTATTTCTAAGATGAAGAGAACTAGTCTATGGACTCTCCAGGCCTCACTGAAAAAGCAGAAAAACTGCCCATTCCTTACATTCTACTGACCTCTAGAGACTGTGTGATTATATAAATATATATAGATATGCACACATTTGTGTATAATCATAAATGCTAGAGCAAAAGGATCTAAGCATACATTTACACACTATAAATGTGAAGTAATACACACACATTTTATTGTTTCCTAAATACACTTAGGCAAGCCAACACTTATTTCTTTTCTATATTGGCAGCAATGTGAGACTATTATGGGAAGCATGTGAGTTCAGCATATCTTACATTTTCCAAAGTGGGAGCTAAGCATTATATTGTTGAATTGTTTAGAAAGTTATTTTACTTTATTCACAATTCAAATTATGTTTCACACTATTAAGAATTAAAGTATTCTTATATTGTATTAAATATCATTACAAAGTATGAAATATTCCCTGAATAAAATGAATGCATGTGTGATATATAACAAGTGGGTGTCAGTGCTTTTTGGACATGGTAAGATACTAGTTTCTGCGCTGATGCTTTGATGGTATCTGCGGAAAGACCGTCCCAGTGTGATATCAGTTATTGACCTAAGAAAACGGTAAGATACATTGAGTAAGAGATTTGATGGCATGCCCATAAGAAAATCTCACCAAAGTGAAGTTTGATACCCATAAATATTTGGGAATGTAGGTCAGATTATATTTCTACCCTTGTACTAAACAACAGACTATATTTCTACCCCTGTGTTCCCACATACATATGGTATGTCTTTATATATGACAAATTATACAGATGGAATTTTTCGATTAAAATGCATTACAGATAATTTCGGTTGATGCAAATGATATGAGTGCAAATTCTGAACACTAGCAATTCTCATTAATAAATTTCCACTGCAATGCTCTGCAATCTTACCAATGCATTGTTCAGCGCTGCTAAAAACACCAGTACAACATGAGAAAACAAAAATCATTCATAGGATTTTTCAAGGTTAAAATAACAGGTGCAGATATTGTATAAGGCTGACATCCATTAGTTCTGGGTTTCATAATACTTCACTTTGCATCAGGTTGTTACAGCATTTTACATCATACTGAGCACTGTAATGCATGATGTAAATTTTACATGTCGTATAAAAAGCGGTGAGATGCATACAGAAGTTTTAGTGAGAGTAGTACAAATTGAAAATATTAATTGAATCTTAAAACCCTTAAACAACACCACATTAGGATGTCCAAACCCTTCGCAAACACACAGACATTCCTCAGATTATCAAGCTTTTCAATAAAAGCTTTAAAAGCTTATATCAAACTTTTAAGGATAAAAAATCCTTGAAGAGTTGCTTTATAAATCTTCACTTTTAAAAGCCATTGTGTTCAGTGTGTGTGATATGAGCAGCATTCTTCTGAAGGCATTAAAATATAAGCACCAGACCTGTATACATGCACACATTAAAAATCATACAGTACAATCTATGGGGAACCCCCACTTGTACGAGTGGGTACAGAGCAGTATCAGGACATTATGTACATAGATTCCAGTTCATCTATGCCACATATAAAATTTACACTCAGTACTGTGCATTAACATGAATGACAGAAAGTAACAGCTATATTATAGATATATAATTCCTGATATTTTATTTTTTATATAACAGGTCAAAATATAACTATTTCGAGGCCTTGATTTTATTCCCTTTATTTTATGAGAACATTAAGTATGCAAATAAAAAAATAAAAAATCAGGATTTCATGTCAATAATTGAAAAAGAATTCTAACTTTTACCCTAATTTTAAATGTCGGGCAGAAGAGAATAACATTATGATTTTGAAGTAACAAAAATGATCTGAAAGTGAAGCACATGAAAGTACTTTCTATTCCAATACAAGAAATCTGTTTGCCACATTATTCTATAGTGTTTGAAGTTACAAAAAGGGAATCTCTATATATGTTTGTATAACAAACTGAACTTCTACTTCAGCCTAAACACAGACTAAATACAAATGTCCTTACTGTTCATATATAAGTTGAATCATTAACAGCTAAAAAAATAAAACTAGGCTCCTATGTATATGAAGATCCAGAGTTATTAGAAGATCTCGTAGAGCTAATATAAAAACCTATATGCTAAACAATCTTAATGTTTGTAATAAACACATCTACAATGTGCACACATTAAAATAAGACTTACAAAATAATTTCAATATTAATTTTAAATCTGGTATAATAGAATAATAAAGGCCTGAGTATATATGCACAATCAAGAAGATGGTATGTGTGATTCAAAAACTTATTAAGCCAAGTACTTGAATCCAATAAGTTTTTGAAAGCTGTTAACTACACAGAGCCAGGAATCACAAAGTGTGTCTTAGAAAAGCAACTATTGTTATATTGCAAGGATCCTGCAACTGTTCTATATTTAAAATAATTCCTCACTATTTTAAACCTGATGGCTTGGTGATCATTGCCAAAAATAAATATTCCCACAGATAGAGGTCAGTGGTTGCCTGAAATTGCATCAGTAAGTGGCTGTATAGCAAAACTCTCTGGGTTTGCTTTGTCATGTTATTACTGATTACTAGTACAAGAAGGAGTTGCACCATAGGGCACTACAGTATGCAATACACAAATTTCCTCTCTGTCTACTTGCATTACTCTTTTTTCACTACAAAATCCAGCTTTTGTGTTTCTTACTCCACTGACAATATTATAGTGTGATTTTTAATACTCATGGATATGGATCTTTTCCAATCAGCAATTTATGCTTTCTGATTCTTTTACAGATTACTCTGTTAAGTACCGACTATTCACCAGGAAGACAACTGTCAGTGCATTTCATTTCTATTAATTTAAGGGCTGCAGGTTTTTAATTTCTTAATATTTTACTTGGCATTGGCAACCAGTGCACATTTTTATAATGAATCTGGGCATTATTCTTTTAAGAGTGCGCCATTTCAGCTCTTCCCCTTAGAAAATTTGCATGTTAAAGGGCTTTAGTATTCAGTGATGAAATGTTCTGCATAGTAATGTACAGTAAACTGATTTTACAATTTAAAATAGCAGACGTGCTATGTGCCTAGCAGAACTGTGATAATTCCAGTAAGTGTGGCTGCAGTTTTAATAACACCCTATAGAATGGTATGAAAATGTAATGATCTCACATTACTCTTCAATCAGCAGCCTGCATACGCAGTATCAGCAATGTTTAAGATTTTTTCTTGAGCTTTTATATTCCCATTGCACTGCTCTCTCTTCCTTTCTCCCCCAACAAATAAAATGATGTTTCCTTTGCTCTACAGCAGCATCTACTGGATTATCTGTAAAATGCTTCAATTCATATTAATCACACTGTTAATGTTTAGAAGAAGCAAGTTAGCATCTGCCAAAAAGGGTGGGGGAGGAGAGAGCTATGAATGAACTGAAATTTGGTTTGGAAACAGAGGCTTTACTATTGCCATTTGGCTTAAAGTACCAATGTTAGAAGTATTAGCCTTCCACATTTGTCTTTTGAGTGGTATGGAATATGCATTACTTATTGCAGGTTAGCTTTTGTTTTATTAACTATCATTACAGTATAAAACATTTTTAAAGACTTGGTTCTGCATAACAGAATCTCAGATTCTTTGAATTTCTTCCACAATTGATATTCAAAATCATACCCATTATTATTTAGCTGCGTTTCATCTGACACAAGGATACACAGAAGCAAAACTGAATTGGTTTTTATCATATTAGCTTTTTAAAAAATTTAAAACAGGTACTGCTGCATCGCATACCTTCCAGAGGTTTAAACTGCAATAAGCTACATACAACTTTTTTTATTTGGCAATGAATTTGATTTTTCATGTTCTACCAGTTCTATATTGCACTTCTTCATTTGTTTGTTTTAAATGGCAGGTTTCATACAAAAAGCTACCATGCAATGGGAGTGAACACCTACGTTTCTATACACTGATGAGGAACCATACTCCCTGGGGGTTCAATTCTATTAACAGAGGCACTGTGGCTCACTTTTACATATCTTGCAAAGTAAAATGTATTTTCAAGTATATGAGAACAGACGGCAGTCATAGATTTTGCTTACAATACTATTTTTCATTATTCTTGTTTCCATACTATTGTCTACATTCAAATTATCTTTCTATCATGGAAAAGCACTACTGTAAGTTTTTGTATATTCTATTGCAATAATAAAATGATACCAATCTGAATTTAAATGTTCCTCCTTTTAGTTAAGGAGTTAAATATATCTAGACCTTAGGGGAAAGGAGGGGCAGAAAAAGAATGCATCAACTGCAGATAGAATAATACAGTAGTCTATCAAGTTGGGAGTAGTCTTACACTAAAAACTATTTTACACACAAACAAACGCACTGCAAAATACAGATAATGACTTTAAGCAAGGACTTCCAAACTGCTAAACACCCTGGCAGCTGTGAACTTTAAAAAGCAATTAAACAGCATGTGACTGTTAAATTTAATTGTGATATTACTTTCAGCCCTTCTATCCTACCTATGCTCTTCCCTTTAAAAAACATTAAGGGCCTAACTATGAAAACCAGGGCTGTTGTATGGTACATAATTGCATTTCCCATTCACCAATCCAAAGTTCAGACCTTCTGACTGATAATTAGCCTCTTTCTGTGTAGCTGTTATACAGGAAGTCCTTTATTATAATCCAGGTGCACTTGTAGGCAGCACTTTCAGAGTTAACTCCATTTGACAGCTGACATTAAACTACTATTCTAATGCGGTGGTTGCTTACTAAATCTGGATACTATTTAGGTAGTTTGGTGACCCGTTTCACAGAAGATGATTCTTGGTGCCTATTTATTACATGCTTTGTGTCTACAGCATGCAATGGACTGCATAACGCTTTGGAAGGGCTCTCCTCATTTAACAGCGATGCTGGACAAACATAGCATTGCCACCATCTAGCCTCAACTGACCAAGCACAGTTAGACCAAATCCCTACCGGAAAGCACTAAAGATTAATTGTGCTACAAACGGCAGAATGCCTTCTACCTGCAAGGTTGCAAGCTGAGGAACTGGAATTGCACCTTGAGATTTCCTGAAGCACTGAATTTAACCTTCTGCCAAAGTCCTGCCTTTCACTAGAGCAGCATTTGTGTTCTGTCCACAATGAATATTTTAAAAAGCAAAGAAAAGCATTCCTTGCAAATGCAGCTGCCACACAAGCCCATTTGCAATTGAATCCGTATCACGCTCCAATTCATCAACATTACTACAGGTACTTAACATCACAAACAAAAGAAAGCCCGCACAAGATCCTTGCCACCTGCCACTAAAGATGCCTTCCTTGGGTGCGAAATGATTAAAATCTACAGCATGGATTAAGCGACTCCACCAAACCCTCCGATGCAGGCAGGCACTTCTTACCTGCCTCGGTGGAAGCCTTCCTTCCCTTGTTAGCAGTATGAAGCATCTCTAGCCTTCCCAGTCCTTGGCACCGATCGCAGATTGCACGGCTAAGTCCCTTTTTCCGAGAAAATTCTTATCGAAAGTGATTAGTTTTTGTTGTCCTTTTTAAGTCCCTCCTGCGGGAAGGAGCAGGGGAGCAATGTGACGCCACCTATTAATCTTTTGCAAGAGTGAAAAGGCAGAAAAGGAGCGCTCGATCAAACTGAGCTTCACACATGACTAAAACTCGCCCGAGAGGCTGCTAGCTCTGGCTTAAAGCACCACTAGGCGTGAGTGTAAGAACAGAGAAGAGGGGAGAGTCAATGGAATGTGACAACGTATGTGCATCAAAGACAAGAAAAAGAGAGAGAACAATGGGGGAGAGAAAGAGAGAGGCAGAGCAGAGCAGAATAAGCTGGAAAGCAAGACGGAGGAGTTTTAAGGAGAGCGCTTGCAGAATAAGGCAAAGGCGTCTAGCATCTTCTGTTTACCTCTCACTGAGCATGACATCCTGCCTCCCTCATATTCAGCAGCACATTCTTCTGTCTCTTAGGTTTGAAAACGGAGCCAGAGTCACCATGTGTGCTGCTCTCACCTCACTGTCATTTCCCTGTGCCCGGGAAGCATGCACAACAACAATTCATCCTGGAATACATTTACATACAATTTTAGTTCACGTATTCATTTGAACTGCCTCACCACCTCCCTCTAAAAGTGAACTGCTAATTTCTACCTCAATTTACAATGGAGTTTAACTGGCAGATGGAACTCTACTTATAACTACTGACAAACTGCCACTGGTAAACAAAAGCCTGAACAAATGCTTAATGCTACTAATTGAATTTGCACTGTAAAAAGAGGGGGGGGGGAGAGAGAGAGAACCATTATCACTGCTGAATCTGTGCTTCAAAAGGAAAGTATGATAGACTTTCCCCTCTGTTCACACTGTTATTTTTACTTTAAAATAAAGTGGTGGTGGTGGGGAATTGTGATCAAGAACTAATAATATGCCAAATTAGCCAGCCATTAGATTGGTTTTAGAAATAAGAGATATGAATGAGAATTTAATCTGAGAACGGTATTTAGAATTTCAGCTTTGAAGCATAAACTGCATCCCCAAATATATTGAATTTATATTTGATGTTCAGCACATTCCTATACCTATTGCTCACATTGATATGTTTTATTTACCAACATTTAAAAAAAAAGTTCATTGAGTTTTCAAAAAATACCACATACCAACAACACAAACAATAAAGAAACAAAGATCGACTGCGTCGAGCATGTTATTGCAGGTGGAATGAAATAAACAGAAGGTTCAGTACACTTTGCAGACATAATAAGGAAACATTCTGTGAATGGAGATGTTGAAACTAAGAGTTGCATATTAATAAGGAAGCCTTGCCTCATAGAGGCCTGTCTTGTTGGGGGCCCATGCAGCACACTATTTTTTATTTACAAAACATATAAATGGTACCCACCCAACTCCAAAATGGTTTCATTTCACAATCCTTCTTAGAACTCTCCTACCTTGGGTGAAATGCTCAGAGAAGTCAATGTCCCACAGCTTCTCAAACCATCCATCCCTAGAGGGACCCAATGCAGACTGCCAAAGTTTGGCTATTTCAAGTCTGATTGCAGCCAAAAGCAGAGCAAGCAGCTCCTTGTGGACAAGAGTGAGATTTATTTACTAAAATTAAGATCACATAAAGGTCTAATCTACACTAGTCAGGCATAACATTAAAAACGTGTTATAAAAATGTGACACCAGAGGGCGCTGTAGAGCAGAGATCCATCGTCAATGGGAAATTGCATTGAGAGCTATATTACGTCGGATTTTTTAAAAAGCGTTTTTCAGATCAGTGTAGATCTAGGAATAGAAAGCAACATCTGGTAGCCCACATTTTCTATCTGCATACCAAGCTGGAGTTACAGGAAAGGTTGTTGAAGCAAAAAATAGCACAACTCCCCCCCCCCGCCCCCCTCACACACACCAAGGATGTAAAAACCGCCCTGTTGGATCATACCAAAGACCTATCTTCTGTTTTCAGATGAGGTGACCACAACTTTACACAGTATTCCACGCATGGTTGTACCATAGATTTGTACAAATGACATTATGTTGTCAATTTTATTTTCAATTACCGCCAGCATAGCATTCACCTGTTTCACAGCTGAAAAGCACATCTACATTGTGCTACCCCAATATCCTGTTCCTGATCAGACGCAGCCACTTTACAGCACATGACTGCATATGTGAAAGTAAGGTTTTTTGCCCTCAAGTGCATCACGTTACACTATCCTACACTGAATTGCATCTGCCTTTTTACTGCTTTTTACTGTATTTTAATTGCCCTGAACAATTTGGTATCATCAGCAAATTTGGCTACTTCACTGATCATCCCCCTAACCAAAGACCCCAAGGATGCAAACTTTAATAAAATATTGTGGCAGGGGAGGGTGGAGAGTAAGCCCTGCCCTACACAATCGATCACAAGACATGGTGCGTACACACAATTTGAGTGGCAATGCCCATCAACTTTGCGGTGGCTCATCCCCCTCTAATATTTTATTGGGAGGCGAGCCAAAGGGACCTTGGCCCCTAGGAATTGGCTCCTATGACAAGTCCTAATACTCTGATTGACTGAGAGTACTGCCCAGAGTGGCTGGGGCAACCCAGTCAGACAGAGGGGTTCAAGTAGTAAATTACTATTATTTCTACTCTCTGCTTCCTGGTTTTTTAACGAGTTACTTTACCACAAGAGAACCTTTGCACTTACTGTATTCTATGAATGTGATGCTTACTCAGGAGTCTTTGGTAAGGAACCACACCAAAAGCACGAAGGTTTGCACGAAGCACACATCCATGGGTGGTTTTCAACTAAGTTTTATTCAGAGTAGATCCACTGACATTAATGAACATGATTAAGTCAGGTCTATTAATGCCAGTAGGTCTACACTTGAGTAAAACTTAGTTGAATACCACTCCTACTCTCAAAAACAGGAGAGGACTAACTCTCCTGGCTTCCTTTCCTGGTTGTTCCTTGTCACAGTTGTCTTCTATTTTAGCCACATTACAAACCAAACTTCTTGTGATGGCGAGCAAGAACAACACCATTTGCTCTTCCAATGCAAGGTATATCTTTTCAATTCCTGGGCACTCAGTTTAATTTTCTGTCATCAGAAAAGTCTTTTCCTGAAGGTTTATCACTGTAGCACTTGTCTAAATCAATAACGAGTTGTCATTTATCATAAATATGTCAATTCCAAAATGGACATTGGGAGCTTTCAAATGAACTATGTTCCCAAACTAATCCTCAAATTCACTTGGCCTAAATAAAAGATAGATGCACAGCCACAACTCTGTAGGTAACCTGTGCCAAGGAGGTTCTACTGTCTTCTCATATTTAAAACTACATATAACTTTAGATTGTTCCGTCAGTATCGGAAGGCTTGCTGAAACCTACCAATCTAGCATGACTATTATTTCAAAAGGGACGCAGGTGGCGCTGTGGTCTAAACCACTAAGCCTCTTGGGCTTGCTGATTGGAACGTTGGCAGTTCGAATCCGTGCAACAGGGTGAGTTCCCATTGCTCTATCCTAGCTTCTGCCAACCTAGCAGTTTGAAAGCATACCAGTGCAAGTAGATAAATAGGTACCACTGCAACGGGAAGGTAAATGGTGCTTCCGTGTGCTCTGGCACTAGTCACAGTGTCCCATTGCACCAAAAGTGGTTTAGTCATGCTGGCCACATGACTTAGAAAGCGGTCTATGGACAAACGCTGGCTCCCTCAGCCTGAAAAGCAAGATGAGTGCCGCACCCCATAGTCACCTTTGACTGGACTGGTCTTTACCTTTACCTTTAACCTTTACTATTTTAACAGTATAAAAATTTACTTGGACAAGTAAATTATCTCTGTGAGGAAAGAGAATATGAACTGCCCAAAAGAGACTATGTGCTTAGAGTTACATGAATATATACAAGTTATTTTTCTTCTTAAAATGTGCTTGGAGTTAAATTCTCTCCACCATCATTACTGAGCCATGCAAAAGTCATCCCACAGCACATTAGAATAACTATTACAGAGCAAAATTTAGTAATAATGACATTTTCCATGGAAATGTAAATAATTGGTTTCAAGCCCAAGCCTCATATAAGTTTCCCTAGCTCTAGGGAAACAACTAATCAAAGGTTTCTCTCACCATCACCTTAGAAAAGCCAATTATAAGGCAAGTTTAACACTTAAGAGAAAGACCTCCTGCTTCCTTCTCTTACAAACTAGGCCCTCTCATTTCTTTAGCCTTTCTATAGTCTGAAGCTGTGATACCAAATGCCCAAAATTTAGGAGATTAGTGGTATCAAACATGTAATTTTCCAACAGTGCAGGGAAATGTACTAGTGGTAAGACAGCACAAATTTCTGTTAGTTACTCAACCTCAGTGCTGACCAATGAACCAGATTTGTGGGCAAAATGTACTTTTGCAATGCCCAACAGCATAATATCTGATTATTATTATTCAAGTGGAGTAGTGACTGCATGTGACAGTGTAAGAAGTGGCATTTATTCACAGCAATAGATAGATATTGAGCCCTGGCTGCATACTTGAAAGCCAAATTTAACTGTCTGACTACGCAAAGTACATGGCCCCAGGTAAATGCCGTGAAGTACAGATTCAGTGATTTAAACTTAATTCTCCCCCTGCAGATGGGAAATCCCAGAATCCCCAGCTAGTTCTTTAAAACTTAGTGAATCATCCTGTAATAGGCACTAAGACCACAATAACGTAGGTTTCACATTATTTTTTCATTTATCTTTCATTCAAGGTTCTTAACAGCTTGCACAGTATATTTTTTAACTGGAGAGGAGATGAGGGCAGAAAAGAAATGCCACTTAATCTGAATACTGACTCATTTGAGGAATGCAGAAATCATATGCCTGCATCCAAAACAAAGGTGCCAAGAGCTTGCATTTTATTCAAAAGTGTATGTGGCTGTATCTAATTGTGACATAAGGCTCTTTGATCCAACAGAGGACACATTCTCCCTTTGTTCTGAAGTCCCCTATACCACTTCGCATACTGTTCCAAAGCATCTACCAACTCTCTGTAGCAGATGTGGGAGGGTGTTGCAGAAGGGAGGAAGAATCAACAAAAATGACTTTCTGCTCTCACTATTTAGAATTGTAAGCCATCATTGAATCAGAGAGCCTTGGGTTAAACAGAGGAACATAACTAGATACAAAGCTTTTGTAGAAAAGAATAAATTTAAAAATATTACTTAATTGACTATTTAATCCTCTATACAGGTAATTAAACCAAGAAGGGGCAGTGAATGACTTTGAGCCAGCCAGCTTCTCAGTTAACCTATCTTACAGAATTGTTGTGCGAATAAAATGGGAGTGGGGAGAACCCTGTATGCCATCTTGAACAACTTGAAGGAAAGGTGGGATATAAATGTAAGATGAAAGGAAGGATGGACAAGCAAGTGGCCAGGTTTCTGCATAATGCTAAGTCACAATACGATAAAACAAAGCGTGTCTAATTTTTCCAAAGTTTGTTTTTGCTTTCCAGGTGCCCTTGTCTCAAAAGCCTTTGTAGGTTGGTGAGCATCTGGGATGAAATTGCCAAACTGTGGTTAAGAAAGGGTTCTGGATTCCAACCATTAGAGCAAATCAAGGTTCATAGGTCAAGAACAAACCAAGGCTTCAAACTGTGGTATGCTGGCAGTAAACAAGCCCTAGTAAAACCATAGAATAATAAATAAACCATGGTTTACTGTTATCTGTAAAGCTTGCCATTGATGGATGGCACAGGTGCTGCAAAAGCTTCCTCTCCTGCTTTCAGTAAACAAACAACCCCCAACCCCCCCTTAGTTGGAGATACATCAATGTAAGTCCTCCACCCCAGCCCAGCCAGAGCTCAGCTGAATAAGCTGAAGCCAGATCAGCCAGGACCAGTGTCAGTTCCCTCAAAAGGGTGTTGTGGGGCAGTGGCAGGGATGTGGTGGAGAGAGAATGGAAAGGGGTGAGACCTACCCATATTCCAAACTCTTAATCAGCTCAGCAACATGATCGCAGGGCCAGCCTACCCATGAGGCAAAGTGAGACAATTGTCTCAGGCAGCAGGATCCACTGGGGCAGCAAATCCCGACGCAGATTTTTATTCCCCTCTCCTTGTTCCTGATGCAGACCGTCACTTATCCCTTCTTCCCTGGAATGGAGGGTGGCCATTTTGTGGTTTGCCTCAGGCCCCAAAATGTCTTTGGGCTGGCACTGAATGATCTAGCAATTCAACAGAATTCACACTGGCAAAAACTCCTGGATGGAGTTAGGAAAAGGGATAAGTTACAATTGCATAATTTACACAAGTGTAAATTACACAGGCTTCCTATAGTTTGGATTGTTGTTAGTATATTACAGAAAAGAGGTTGGTACAGATGGCAGTAGGAACAGAATCTTTACTCTGAATTTTCTTTAAGTATAAGGTAGACTCTCCCATTCTACTTATCTTTTAAGGGGAGAACTACTTGTTAAGAGAGAAAAAACATGCTCCCCAACTCCAGGCATTTCTTATAAGGAGATATCAAGCAACAGCAGCATTTGAGTGGCGAGATGGAAGAAATGCTTAAGCAACTACACAATGATTCTTCCCTGAAATTCCCATTGGCCTTTTTAATTGTTATTTGCCCAGCAAGTCTCCTAAACGTGAAGCAAGCCCAGCTGAGGTAGAAATGGAACGTTTAGAGAGTTAAATCAGGCATAGAAGTGGTTAAACATTCTTCCACATCTTCCCCAATTCCCAATTATACCTTCTAACTGTCCCCTTTGCCTCTGCTTTAGGTTACCTTGGCAAACATGAGGGTCAATTAGATAATTCTGTCAAATAGTCACGGTTTAATAACAGTACTATGTACCTCAGGAACCTACACATTTGGTTAAAAACTTACATAGTGTAGGTATGAAATATGCTAGATAAGACTGAATCATAACTTTTTAATCATGGGGTTTCTCATAAATGTCTATAGAAAGTAACCCATCATTCAAAAAACTGGCCATATAGAGCAGAGCAAGAACAACATTAAATAAAAAAAATGTTGTATTTCTTCAAATATTTACTTCCCCCTGTGGAATCGCTAGATTAAGCTCCAGCAAAAGCTGATGACTGAGTATATACTGTCTCTTCCACTCAGTTGCATACAGGCATCGGCAAACTATTTGGTAGTTATTATGAATGTTTTCCAACACTGTAAATTCAGAAGCATCAGAGCAGAAGCTTTATAGTAAACACAGTTCTGATGTATTCATAAGCAAATAATTTCAGTATTACAGATTTTTTTAAAAGATTTTTTTAAAAAACACACACACAACAACCAGCAAGCCAGTTTGCCGCAGCTGTTGCCATTTTCCAGTATAGTCCCACCTATGGCAATCACAGAAGCAATTCAGCAAGCTTATCAACAAGCTCTTTTCATAATAATCTGACTGTTATTTGTGAAATCTGGGATAAACTGCAATTCTGGATGACAAATAACTAACACCTTTTGGAAACTAGGAGACAGAGAGAGTGAGATGAACTTCACAATATAATATGCTACAACATCTATACCTATCTGTGAGAGAGGTACCTATATATCTATGAGGTTGCCCAGAAACTCTGTTGCAAGAATCACTGAAAGATGCTTTGCTGCCTGTTCTACTGACAGGGAGAAACACATCAGCTGAGCAATACCACTGAATACAGCCCTGTGTACACACCAAAGTACATTCAAAATACATTATTTCCCTCAAATAATTCTGGGCACTGAACTGAAGTCAACCAACCATGCCCTGGGCCCCCTAACCTCTCTCGGCACCACTGAAAACTAATAAATGAACAGAAAGAGAGCCTACCCACATGACAGTGACATAAAAACATTCGATACAGACTATGTAAAAGGACAAAAGTTTACTAACTCCCCTCTCTCTTTCCCTATATCTCTTCTTCCCCAACCTTATACTGTCTATAGCACTGGTGTCTCACAATGAATATAACTGTTTTGTAGAAAAGATTCTATGAACGGAAAACAGATACACTTTATGTACTTTTAGAAATATAGTGCATACACCAAAAGTGCTTGCCTTAATGTAAGGCATGACATGGATAACATTTAAGGGCCCTAGTCTGGAAAAACACAAATAAATATTCTATCTTCAAAAATAGTTGAAATAATCTAAAATAAAAATAAAAATGTGCACTTGAAATGCAAACCTAGTTTGATCACCATTTTCATAAATGTGCACCTGCATGTTTCTAACTTGCTACTTCTTTGCTCATCA
The DNA here is from genome assembly GCF_964252035.2 of Podarcis erhardii. Taxonomy (NCBI): domain Eukaryota; kingdom Metazoa; phylum Chordata; class Lepidosauria; order Squamata; family Lacertidae; genus Podarcis; species Podarcis erhardii. Next base: position 48,620,776 of record NC_138498.1, on the reverse strand, counting down.
TAAAAGCACACTGACAATACATTTATCCACGCGTCCAAGCTTCCTCCCTTCTAGTCCTGAAATAGTGCCTATTTTTTAAGAGCCTCTGCTGTGAAATATCTTCTTACTTGTCCCCAGATCTGCTCCCTGCCAAGTGATGACTGAGAGGGGAGAAAAGGACAGTGAAAAGAACACAAGCCTGGTTTACTCTTTGCAAGTGCTATACTTACACAAAATTATCTAGGGGACTATAAAGGTAAAACCAATATATGCATCTCAATAGTGGTGACATCTGCACTATCAGGTTTTAAACACTTCTGTGGGAACAAAATTATAGCACAGAGCAAATTGGGCTTTCCATTATGTTACATTGCCTCTCCTCCTCTCTAGTTAATCGCCACTCCTGGTAGGATTAGAATTCCTGGAGTCAAGTTTAAAATTCTATTCATAGTGTTAAACATCTCTATGGTTTTTTTTAAAAAAAACAAACAAACAACAAAACAGCAAAAGGAATTGCATGCTGTCAACCAATGTGGCCACTACTAGTTTACTTACAGATGCTTTAAAATCAATGTATTCCGTTGCCCTTCATCTTTTTATTCAATTGTATTACCCTATTGCTGTTTCTCATTCACTGCATCTTACTGGATTTAAAAGCTTTCTGAAGAATTAATGAGCAAAGATATCATTCAGTAAGGTCATGGTGAAGGAATCTGATAAACCATGCAAGGCAAAATTAAAATAAAATTAAAATAAAAACACTTTCCATTTTGTCTTTATCTAGTACCCACAAAATTACTTTCCTATCACAAAGGTTATTTATTTATTAAATTTTCAGGGAGCAGTTAAACGTACATGTTGCAGTGCTCACCAAAATGAGAGTTTATTAGGTTTATTTAGAAAGTAAAATCATTTTGATAAAGGACAATATGAAAGTGCTACCTCAATAGTTCTATCGCCTGCGAACAGAGTCCACAAGATAATGTGTAAGACATTATGAGGGGAAGAGAGTTTGAGCAATTAGTATCATCTCAGAGGACTAGTTTGCACTTTGCACAACTTGTGAGCAGCAGCACAATATTCATGTAGCAGTGTGTTAATGAGCTAACCTTTAGTGTAGGGGCAAATTTGCCCTTACAGTTTTCATTTACATACTTAGCAAATTGCTATAAGCTAGGCATTTCCAGATTGTGATCCACTAAACTGAGTGCTGCTTACCAGACATATACAGTAGTTTACATCTATGTTTTGCTATTATATATAGCTTGACAAATATCCCGTTTATTGCTTCCTGCAGCAGAACAGTCTGGCAGACAACATTTGGCTTTGTAGGCTACAAGTACCACAGGCCTCGTATGGACTATACTACATTCCAGTTCACTGAAATGACACAAATATTCACAGTTCAAGTGATAATATTAGTCCTGTTCAGATATCACTCATGTGGAGAGGCAACACCAGAGAGCTACAATGCCAGCACTGCAAAGGCATGGTTACCAGCTGTTCTGGATGGGGTGACCCTCAAATTCTGGGACTAGGACAAGGGCTTTTCCCACTTCAAATTGAGTTTTCTTTCTTTCTTTTTCTTGGAGTTCCTGCTAGAAGCCAAGAGAGCATCTCAGGCTAAGATGATGATGTTGCTTCTTCGAGGAATGGAGTCAAAGAGAGAGATGGCTGCCTACCCTGTGCTATTTTGTTACCTGCATAGGTGAGGTGACGCCCACCTCTGGTCACATGTAGAGGAAGTTGTCCCAGCCCAGGAGGAAACAGGAAGTTCTGACTGGCTGGTCCAGACATCCCCTTTTTATGTCTACCCTAGGAGTGTTGTATCTGACTGCTCTGTGTTTCACACCCCACAATAACTGCCTCAGCACATGGTTCAGCCACAGGTATAGAAAATCTCCATTTTATAGGGCTATATGTAAAATCACTTTCATATGGAAAAGATTCACAGTATGGGGTAGATGCGGTCTTACTTACTGAACTTGTCATTGTCATATGAAATAAAGCTGCAAGAATATTATCTTGTACAATACATTCCTACATCAAGTGAGACGCATGGGGATAAAGTAGCATGCAAGAGATCAGAAAGAGTTTTAGAATCCTGTAGGCAACTAAATGCCTAGAAAATAAACAAACGCTTCCTATTTTGTGTCCGAATACTTCTGAATTGGCAGCAGTTATTGTGAATTGATCCCCTTAAACATAGTAGCATGGAAAAAGCTATGCCACTACCCAGTGATTTGCAAGCAATGCACAATGCTTTCATCCAGGTTCCACACTACTTTCTCCCACATGAACCTGCTGAACAATTAAGATATTCGTAAGTGCAGAACCTGATATTTGTCCATATTGAAATGTATTTTGTTAGTTTTAAAGAACTGGAACAAAACTAACAAAATGAATTTCAATAGGAACCAATGTCAGGTTCTACACTTAGGCAGGAAGAACCAGCTGCACAACTATAAGATAGGGGACACCTTTACCAGGATCTAGGGATCTAGGGATCTTAGGAGACTACACCCTTAACATGAGTCAACAGTGTGATGCAGCAGCAAAAAAAAGCTAATGTTATTCTAGGCTGCATTAACAGAAGTATAGTGTCCTGATCAAGGGAAGTAAAGGGACCCCTGACCATTAGGTCCAGTCGCGGACGACTCTGGGGTTGTAGCTCTCACCTCGCTTTATTGGCCGAGGGAGCCGGTGTACAGCTTCCGGGTCATGTGGCCAGCATGGCGAACCAGAGCAGTGCACGGAAACGCCGTTTACCTTCCCGCTGGAGCGGTACCTATTTATCTACTTGCACTTTGACGTGCTTTTGAACTGCTAGGTTGGCAGGAGCAGAGACCAAACAACGGGAGCTGACCCCATCGTGGGGATTCGAACCACCGACCTTCTGATTGGGCAAGCCCTAGGTTCTATTCTGCCTTGGTCAGGCTACACCTAAAATACTGTGTCCAGTTCTGGGTGCCAAAATTTAAGAAGAATATTGACAAGCTGGCAGATGTGCAGAGGAAGGCAACCAAGATGATCAAGGGTCTGGAAACCAAGCTGTAGAAGGAATTGTTGAGGGAACTGAGCATGTTTAGCTTGACAAAGCAGATACTGAGAGGAGATATGATAGCCGCCTTCAAATACTTAAAAGGGCTGTCACATGGAGGATGGAGCAAGCTTGTTTTCTCCTTCTCTGTAGGCTATTATTTCTATAATTGAAATACTAATAATTGTAATATGAGCAATATTAGCTATTAATTATGCTAGTCATGGGACTTCTGCTTTTAAAGTTTCTCAGTTCCGCAATAGTAATTATTCTATTTCATAGAACAATTTCTTTAACGGCAGAAAAGATTACTAATATTTCAGTATAGTAGATTATGACAGAATCAGGCACTTCTTCCTTTCTTTCAGAATTGTGTATATTTTAACATTTGAACTCATTTAACATTAAATATTTGCTTCGTGATTTGCAGTAGAGGAAAATGCCTTTTCCCCTTTTAACTAAATTACAAAAGATGTAAATGTGGTCTCACTTGTAGACAAATCAGCTACTCTTAACAATGAGGTGTAAATTGGTGTCTAGTTAATTCTATTCACAGTAGGGGGAGAAAGTATAGAATCATCAGCTTCTTAATTTTAGCAGTGGAACCTCAGGTACTTCATAAGAATTAACACTTTCCTTTGATTCTAAAACCATTGCTAATACTTTTTATTGCATCTACAATGCCATTCAGGTAGATTACCCATGCAAATAAACATGTATCATGAATATGCATGTGTATTTTTTTATAATTTAAAAATTTTAAAGTGAATTTGCAATGAGTTAACTGCATTTTCAAGAAGGAAGAAAAATATGGATCTATAAGAGTTGGAAGAGAGCCTGAGGATCATCAGGCCCAACCAGCTACAGTGCAGGAATATGCAGCTGTCCCTTATGGGGATTGAACCTGCAACATTGGCATTGTCAGCACTACGCTCTAACCGCCTGAGCTATCCAGCTATAATGAAAGACCAATTTCTGCCATAATAACTATAACCATAGTTAATATACATATGTAGTCTACATCAGGCCATGATCAAGGCAAGAATGTAGGTGAGCTGATTGACCCTGAATCCTGACCACACTAAGGGTACAAGACTTGTCTTATTGGTTTGTCAGCTGCAAGGTGGAAGGTGCCAGATACTAGTGAACATAAAAAACTGCTGCTCTGTTGAAAACCTCTGCCATCCATTACCATTGTAACATGCTAATGTGGGGTGGGTACAATCCCATACAGAGAGGAGGCACTGGGCTAGGAAACAAGAGACATTATTTATGACAATATGTAAGCATTCTTCTACAGCAGCTTGGCCAAGCACAACATGGAGCAGTGGCCTTGATTGCCTAGACAACGGACATTCACCCACCCACAGATTGTTATAACATGGAATAAAACAGTGCAGGGTGATGTAATCACTATGGTGATGTGCACTACTTTCCACCGTAGCATAGGATTAAAAAATCTTGTGAGACTCAGGTTCAAAACCTTAGCCATGTGTGGCCATCTTAAAAAGCCTTGAGTGCATAGAGGAAAGATCTCTGCTGCTCCCACATTATTAGGAGAGGATGTAAAATAAGCAAAGTCTGAAATACCTCACTTCTCTATCTCTATCTCTGTCCAACCCCAGATATGCAGGCAGGGGGGCAAAGTAAGATCAAAGTGGTCTGGCTTGGCTGCAACAGTGGCCCACAAAAAGACCAAACTGAATGGGTGCAGCCTTACAACAGATACATCACAAACCTGACACAATATAGGTACATCACTTCTCAGCTCATGTCACTTTATTTTTATTAGGGCACAGTAACTCAGAGTATATCAGTGTCAGCCTTCTCTGTCATTTCTCTTATGTAACGAGTTTAAACAAGTCCATTTCTGTCTAGAAGGATCGAGTGCTGTCACCATCAAAAAGTGTGTCCTCTGTTTTTAAAGTTTGGTCTATAGTAGTCCACCAGTCTACAAAATGGCCAAGGAAGATCACATAATGGAAAGGAAGGAGAATGATGCATTTGACTTAACTCTGCCAGTCTGTGTCTGTTTCACTTACTTTGAAATAATATACAGTGGTACCTCAGGTTAAGTACTTAATTCGTTCCGGAGGTCTGTTCTTAACCTGAAACTGTTCTTAACCTGAAGCACCACTTTAGCTAATGGGGCCTCCTGCTGCTGCGCCGCCGCCGGAGCACGATTTCTGTTCTCATCCTGAAGCAAAGTTCTTAACCTGAAGCACTATTTCTGGGTTAGTGGAGTCTGTAACCTGAAGCATATGTAACCTGAGGTACCACTGTACAGACTATATACTTTGTGTGTGTATATATATTTCTGGGGGACAGACTATATGGGTGGGAGTGCAACTGATAGTTTCTAAGACCTACCCAAGCTTTGCTGCAAAGCTGTTCTCAGAACTGCATGTCATATGATGAAGGCACAAATTATATGTTATTGGTGAGGAAGATATAGAGAGGTCATGCCTCTCTGATGTATATAAGTTCCATTGTACTCTGAAGCTGAACATGATTTTGAGATCCAGCAGCAGCATCTGTAGCATACTGAACAAAGTATGCAGGAAGACTCCAAGGGTGACCCTGTTCTAAGGCTGGGCTGCAAGAGAGAAGGAATAGTCTTTGATGTAAAGCAGGACTGACAGTGTCTGAACTGAGAAAATGCTCAAGAATGGAGAGGGGCAAAGCAGAAAACTCCTTAGGATTGTGGTTGCTGATGATGCAGAAGGAATACCCAAGCAGCACAGCAGATCAAACAGATGCCAAAGGGGGCATTCTCCTTGTGGCAACCAGGGGCATTCTCCTTGTGGCAATGATGTCTAGACAGTCACGACTATGATCAAACTACTACCTAGGTGCCTGAATAAAAAGGTGTCATTTTTAGTCTTATTCTGTAAGTGAAGGGTACGGCATTAATCCTGTTCATGCGTAAGGACGTATATTAACATATCCTGAGTAAGCACAGCAGACTATTAACAAATATACATGATTCAAACACCAATACATCAATTTAAAACTACCTGAAAGATCTGCACTGTTGTCAGTTTCTTTTCATTTAGAATAGTTTAATTAAAAACAGCTATACAGTAGTTAGTCTGAGTTAACATTACATCCATAAAGCACTACAGCAAAATGTGATTTAAAAATATAGTGATGCAAAACCTCTAGTTAATCAAAGTAGGAGTTGAAAACCAATTAAATCAACCAACCTGTGAAAAATTAACTATCCTACTAAATAAAAAAAGTTATCTGATTAGTTAGGATTTACCTTGACTTAATTAAAAAAAAACACCTAGAAATGTGTATAAACTTGAGAGAAAGGAACTACTAGGCTCAGAAAGTTATCAGGAAAACCACAAAAAGAATATTAACCATACAACCCTGTGTAAGTTCTCTTTGGAAAGTCCACTTTGTTCAATGGGGCTTATCCTCTAGTAAGTGTGTTTAGGGTTACAGGCTAAATCAATAAAGCAGATTTAGCAGAATAAGGTCCAATGCAGAATAGCCTATGCTAGGATCAAGATAAAAAGTCTGCCAGATAAGTATTTAAATGGGGACCAGTGATAAGAAATTATGTGTTACCACTTACAGTAGCAAACTGAATCAACAATTGAATAGGACCGACCTACAATGAACAGCATCTCACTAGCACCAACAAACCAGTCAGTCCATTATGCAGCAGCTAGAATATAATATATTATCCATTATAACCATTCAGAAAATTCTTCCAAAGCAGTTTATATAATGACTGGTTCAAAAGCTCCCAGTTTTATTTTTGCATAATAAATCAGATCAAGAACTGTTTTCAGGATATTAGAATGTAGTAGTCACCTCTCCCCTCCACAGAGAAAGCCTTTATTCATATGGTCTGTTTAAGGCAATGGAGGCAGGTGGACTTCAGGACTGGAACAAATGGGAATGGGGACTAGCAATGAATAAGGAGGTGCACTGGTCTTTCTGGTTTATATAGCAGAGGTTTTCTGAGGTTTCCCACATCCACAGAGGGCATTATCTCTCCTGAAGCAGGCCCCACCATTAAAAGTGCCTAAGAAACAGCTTCTAACAGAAAAAAAAAGTGGAATCCTGGCCCTGGTCCTTGTCATGAAGGGGAAAGAAGCAGGTTGCGATTCTGACTCAGATTCAGATGGATCTGTGACAGTGCTCAGTGCTTTACATCTATCTCACCCTCAATCTTATCAATACCAATTTAGTGTTGAAACAACAATAGGGATCATACCTAAGTATAAAGGTAAAGATAAAGGGACACCTGACCGTTCGATCCAGTTGCGGACGACTCTGGGGTTGCAGCGCTCATCTCGCTTTATTGGCCGAGGGAGCCGGCATCATGTGACCAGCATGACTAAGCCTCATGTGGTGAACCAGAGCAGCACATGGAAATGCCGTTTACCTTCCCGCCGGAGTGGTACCTATTTATCTACTTGCACTTTGTGCTTTCGAACTGCTAGATTGGCAGGAGCAGGGACTGAGCAATAGGAGCACACCCCGTCATGGGGATTTGAACCGCCAACCTTCTGATCGGCAAACCCTAGGCTCTGTGGTTTAATCCTTTACCTAAGTATACTTACTATGAATATAAATTTAACTTCTCCAATATATTTTAATCTGTTTTATACTGTGCAAACATGAAGCAAACACTCACACACCTTTGAGACCAAAGCAATACTAAATAATAGATCAAAGCATACATGGATGCCAACAATAATTTTGTAGTCTGCTTTCTTTACAGAGGCAATGAGTCAGTGTAACTTTGTCCTGCTTGAAACTCATTTATGATTCCGAGCAGCAAAGTAATAGTTACCTCATATGAAGAGTTAAAATAAGATAACATATCAAGTGACAATAAAACACAAACTTTGGTTTGTGCTGACAGAGGCACACCTAGGCTCTCTTTCACCCTTGGCAAGGAACTGTATCACTACACAATGTATCTGTGCGCCTCTTGAGTGCACAGATGGGCAGGTGAGCTCTTAGCCACTCCAAGCAGAGTGAATAGGCACTATTTCTGTGCCCCCCTGGCCTGTGCCCTTGGCAGGGGCCAACCTAAGCAACCCCTAGATGCACCCCTGTGTGCTGATATGTGACAGATGTTGCTGACTCCTATACTGACAATTTCTCAGGCAAAGGGAAGTAAGCATGGACGCAAAGTATTAAGTGGACAACTATTCCATATGTTGTCCAGCAGCCAAAATGATGATGAGAAGATTAAAACATATAGACAAAGTACTCTTCTTGAAACACAAATATGTTATTAAATAGCTACCAAATATTAATACAGAAAAATGAAACTATACACTATCATAGCTATCAAAATATTTCAAATTGAAAATAAATTGCTCTGTTTTTATTATCTGATTTGTATTCCTCATTATTTTTATCCGCAGCTCACTCACAGAATAAGTATGTGAAAGTTATTTGCAGAAACATTTTATCGCAATTAGACCCAAGCTTTTCCTCCACATCCCTTCACTATATCAATGGTCAATAAAATTTGAAGACACTATGCCTGCTAACCAGTCTGGAATTGGTTTAAAGTAGAAATTCACCCACACATTATTTTTCAGAATATTCTACACTGGTGTTGAAATATTCTGAAAAATAATGTTGGTCAGCAAGGAACTGTATGTGCCATCCATGCTAAAAATATTCACATGCATGAAGGGTTAAAATGTCAGAAAGAAATCTAGACTGGAATTCTTCTAGCAGACATAATGGTTTTTCCACAGCTGGGAAGCTTTCACACATGCAATTCCATCATTATACCCTGAAATGGTGTAGGAGGTCCATACCACATAATTTTTCCTCAATGTGTTGTTTGGCCCATAGGCCCAATTTGAATGTTATAGCATATAGTATAACTGTGCTCATTCATGACGTTTTCCACACACCTGATAAATGCCATGACAATATACTTAAGTTACACACATAGTGGCTGAATATCCAATTTAAACATTAAGAGAACTATGTGGAACAACAAATAAGTAAGCAGCTTTAATCAGCTAGACATCATACCTTAGTTTGTGCATCTTCATGAAGCAATGTCAAATAAATAATACTTTTTGTGTCTTTTTATATGTACTTATTATGTATTTTGGATTTGCAAAATGTCACCCACCCTGAGACGACTGATAGCCTTCCCCTCCATTAATCTGTCTAAACCTCCTTTAAAGCCATCTAAGTTGGCCTCTTGTGGGAGTGAGTTCCATAACCTAGCTATGCACTGTGTGAAGTATTTTCTTTTATCTGTCCTGAACCTTCCAACATTCTGCTTCATTGGATGTTCGTAAGTTCCAGTCTTAAGAGGAGGAAAAGCTTTGTGGCATAATTTTATAAACTTCTATCATGTCACTTGTTACTCATCTTTTCTCTACACTAAAAAGTCCCAAAACCAAGCTGCAAACTTTCAAGGAGTTGCTCTACCTCCATCATTTTGGTTGCTGTTTTCTGAACCTATTCCAACTCTACATGATATAATAGCACCTGATCTCCAATGACATGCCAGGTTCCCTTGGAGACAGGAGCACTACGTCATGGTAAGCCAAGTCTCATGTATTTCCACTCATGTTAAGCAAGGAATGAAGTGAGAAATATTTAACGGTAGGTGCTTGCATGCAGATTGTTCAAAGAAAGCCACGGTCTAAACATGGCCACCCAATTGCATTGAAGCAATCAGTATTAAAACAAAAGTTTCAGGTAGTTAAAATTGAAATTGGCCTTGAACATATCTCATTCTATTGCCTTTGTATTAACCTGAGATGAAAACTATGGTCTGGACATTGGATAGACAGAGTTGCTAATTCACAGCAAGGACTTCAAATGGTGGTCCGAAGCACATGTAACACACATTGGGATTCACCCCATCGTCATTATTCTCATTTACTTGTATGCCACGTTTCCATAGTTAAACCAATGTTCATGGCAGCTTTCAACATCAAAAAAATTGTGTAATTCACTCAAACACTTACAAAATTTCAATAGTTATATACAATAACTATTGAAAACATTTCAATAAATATAGAATAAAATTAAGCAATTCTTGCATAATAAGGTATAACAATACAAAAAGATATTTCCAATAGCCCTATAATTAGGATGACTATAAGTTTATAATACTGTTCCTATATACATGTTCCTGTTTTTCTGCTTCTGTTCATTGTTTTTACGTTTTTTAAAATATACTGCAAACAGATTTCAAAATATTAATTGGCTTCAGAAATATTTAATTAAAACCTCTGAATTAAAAAACAAAAAACCAAACCACTAGCATCTCTAATCATGTGAAATGTTAAACAACTAAATTTACTGCAATCCTATTCATACCTATCTGAGAGTAATCCCCAATGCCCTAAATGGGCCCTACTTCTGAATACACATATAGATTTGCATTGGAAAAGAAAGCCATGACAGGATCACAATATACCGGTAACTGTCACTACCCCCAAACAGGTATAATTTAACACTGAGGTGCAATAATAATAAGCTATTTGCATAAGTTACCAAATTATTGTATGCTTATCAGTGCTTCTACTGACAGATCTTATCCCTGCATGGTGAAAAGGCTCAACAACAACTTTCATAGTGACAAATTGGCAGGTGAGAGTTGTAGTTCCCCAAACATGTTCGATTTTAGCCGGACAAATATGTACAAATATTTTGTATAGAAATTTTTTAAAAATCATCTTTTAATTATGTATTTATTTGAGAAAAATGTAATTTACTATTTTACAGTAACTTTCATTTCTTAGCATACTGTAGAGCTGTCGACAATATTTAACAATATTATTTTTTAAGAGTTAGTGTTATGGAATCTCTATTTTTTAAAAAGGAACCTTTGAAATGCTACATACATTTACAAACATCTTCTCAGTGTTCAAGTGCTGTATGCTTCTGACACAGAAACGCAGAAATGCCTAGTGGGGTACTTGAAAAATTTCTATTAATAACTAATGAAATGCAGTGATTTATTGCATGGATTTTATATAGGGCTCTTCTTGCTTTGAGATGAAAACTGAAGCAGCTCTGTGAATGAGCAAGCAGAGGATGCTCCCTGAAGGTTTGCAGTGGTGTGGGTGACACTTTTCTTGTCTCCCCAGAGGTGAAGTGTGTCATATCCTGAGCTCTTGCAATCTTTACCAGCCTGGAAAGCTACAGGCTATTCCCAGAGCAGGCTATCTCACATTCACACATGCTTCTTATGTGGTTCGATTTCTTCCTTCTCCCATCCGTATTTTTTCCTTGTGTATTAAGAAAATAAAGGACTGAAGACAGAATGGATGCAGCAAAACCTAAGTAAGAATAGAGCTGAGATAATACTGTTGTATCTCTAGCTTACAATATTATGTAACATACAGTTTCTCAACTTGGATTTTAGCACAAACTGCTGGTTGTCACAGTAAGTTCTTAGTGTAACAACTGAGCCAACCAATTTAGGGAGCTTCAACTTTGTCTAAATAATAAATGCTACATTGAACAAGACAGAGAGTGGGACAAGGCAAGTCTCGTGAAAACTCCAACCATCACATGCATTCCTATTTCATTTATTGTATTTTTCTGTTTAGAATCAAGAAAAATGATTGATCAAAGATTAAACTAAAAAGAAGCTCATTTCTGTCTATTGTTAGTAGAGATAAATGCTGAGATGGTACTACTATATTCCACTGAACAATGGAAAATTTATCTTTCTTTATTCTGTTTTCATTGTCTTTTTTCTACTGAAAGGAAAGGGAAAATGAAAGTTGTAGAATTCTCACTAAAAATGTGTAGCACAGCTTGAGTATATCGTTTCAAAAGGACATGCAGTAGCACAAAAAAATGTGTTGCTGCATTTATTGCAAACTAAAAAGAAGACTATAGTGTGGATTTTCCAATAATAATACTTAGATGTTTAAAGACCTGTGCTCTCAAGTGTTCTAGAGAAGTCATATTCTGCAACTTCAAAACCCTTCTTGCTAAGTCCTAGTACATGAAGACTGCTTTCAGTAATTCAATTTAATGGGGAATTCATTCTGTACATGCTCAGAAGCAGTTTCCCCCTCCACTGATTTATGAGCTTTGGGGTTAAATTCTGTCCAGAAAAACAGGTTCTGAAGCTGAATTCCAGCACAAATCTTAGGATCTGGTGGGCAGTATAGATCAGAGGATGAGTGCTGTGCCGTTAACTCAAGCAAGCAGCTAAGTAAATATATTGTCAGATTGTTTCAACAGCTAAAAATATTTTTTTCCTAATGCATTTGACTGAAAAGGAAAAATGTTAGGTAGATGATAATTTAGCAGATGTCTAGTTTTGCTTCATCAGCCTGAAACAGGCAATTTTTGGCAACTCTTCCTCCTCCAATACAATGTTACAACCTGTGAATTCCTCAAGGATGTGCCTCTCACAAGCTTCCATTTTCACTCTTGCAAAAACAACTGAAATTGCTCTTGAAACACACACACACACACACACACACACACACACACACACAATGTGAAGATCGGAAAGAAACAAAATGTAGTCTGAGAAAGCGATAGTTGTTTATATGATTTTTATTTCATTGTTCTAAAAAAGAACACTTTTCAGGCAACAATTGACATTTCAAGATTATTTACCTCAAAGGCAGAAATTTGAAACATTTTTAGAAATACAGTGTTTGCCAGTGAAGGGGGTATAAGCTCCAAGGAAAAGAAAAGCACTTTAAGTAAACATGTTTGGAAACAGTTAAATGCAGTGCAGCCATCAGCAAATAACATAAATATCAACAAATGCAAAAGTGTGTCTTCACATATATTGCATTCTGGACATTGGCTATACCTACACAAACCTGGGAGTAAATAAAAAAATTAAAGGAGGTGGACAGTATAAAATGTACAATATGGTTATGCCAGACAATATAGTCACAATTCTTTGCATTTTTCATTTTTGAAAATGTAAGCATCTGAAACCCAAATTAAAAAGGCAGCTCTTCCTCCACTGCTTCAAGAATGTCACATTTGTTATTAAATAATTATGGGATGTATAGAGCATAAAGCAATGCCTTAATGTAACTTTGCCATCATGATGTCAGTCATGCATCTTTAAATCAAATGACTGAAAATAAATTAGGCCAGCTGGTCATGTGCAGGAACACATTTTTAGAAATGTAAGGTGTTTAGCCACATAGACAATTTCAGCTGTATGATATACGGTAATTTTATCTTTGGAAACTGCAACCATAATTGCATTCATAATGCAATGATCCAATTGACAAAGGAATGTAAATGGTTAAGTAAATACAAATTAGTGATCATTTGTTTGTTTTGGAAAAGACAGGTGAAACAATAGATGCATCACCATTGTTTACAAAATTTCTGGGCACAATTCTAGCTTTCTATTTTGACTGATAAATAGCCTGCTTCTAAAACTATTGAAAGTTTTGGTGGCAAGATTCATTTGAGTCCTTTGTCATTTGAACCTTTCACTTCTCACTGCACCCTCTGGGAGTGTTGTTTTTCCCTCCCTGTTAATCTGATCTCCTTTATGTGTAATTTCTAGGGCATACTGCCCTCTCCTCTTAAAACAGACCTGCTTAGATCATAGAACATTTGTCTTCCCCTCCCCCAATCAGCTTGACTAGGACTATGCTTAGCAAACCAAAGCCACATAGGAGACATTCCAGTAATTTCTCTTAACCTAAAAAACCACCCCTACTTCCACTGACTTGCCAAAAACTATTTTTTTTCTCCTTGGGACAGCATAACTTCTGTTTAGGCTTTTCTTTGGCAGCATATGTACCACAAGTCATTATGCAGCTAGGCCATCTTAAGACCATTGAATCTGAAATTATAACAATAATATAATATAATATAATATAATATAATATAATATAATATAATATAATATAATATAATATAATATAATATAATATAATATAATATAATAATGTTATGCATTGTAATGTAATGTAATGCAATATAATACATACTTCTTAGTTTTATCTTACAGAATATGATTCCCATCCCAGAGCTTCAGTTAGAGCATGGCATATGATAGCATAAAATTAATGGGGCTTTTTATTTCAGATAAACAAACATGCCTGCACTTTGCTTTGTTGTATATAACATTTGTTGAATACTAAACATCCTTAATCCTTAATGACATCTGTGTGGTGCAGTATTTACTAGGGGGGTGGGTGAATGTTCTTGCATTCTCATTGAGATGTCAATTACAAGAAAAGGGCAAAAATATTGCCTGAGGGTGTTGAGTTCTAAATTAGGACACTCATACTGACAGAGGGATTAGCTCACTCTTTGAGAAAGAGAAGAAAGATGCAATGCTGAGGCATACTTAAAGCCAGCGAACGGATCCTGCTTCCACAGTTAAGGGTGCCTTTCCATAGGTACCCTCCATTAAATATGAAATGTTCCTGTCATAGCATTTTTTGCTTTGACACAAATAAGGTGAGTTTAAAAGCAATGCAAATGTAAGCACAAAGGTATGAAAAGAAGTCTTCGATTTCTGAAGAACATCAGCTCAAAAAGATCCCCCCTCCCAATCCCTCTCAGTTTCTGTGTAATCTGCACAATGAAAAGTTAGGCTCGATATACATATTCTTATACTGAAATCATGATCAAAGTGCAGCTTGTTTCTTTGTGTAGATATTCATTGAGGGGGGAGTGAGAAGCACACATAAGAAACACTGAAATGGAATTCAGGTCAAGGTAAAAGCACTTGACACCTGATAACTTAGATGAATAGAACTCCACCCTTTTACTAATCCTGTGTGAAACAGATTTTAGCATTGTTTTACCAGCCTTTAATGTTTTATTTTTTCCTTTCAAGCAGGAGTACATTTCTGCTCTGAATTGCTGCTTTACCCTTGAAGACTTGTGTTGATGCTGCTTGCTGCTGAAACAAGAACAATCAATTTTTCTCTTAAATCTCCTTCATTTTCCTTGTAAAATCTCAATGTGTATTTGAAGGTTTTTGTAAGAAATGAATTTCACTATTAATTTAATTGTTGAAGACTGGCTATATAATAGATGCAACAACAATATTCTTCACAACTTTTTTCAAATTAATCTTAAGTCAAAAATATAACCTAGCTTTTGAATAACTTGAAATCAGTGTTGGACTCTTATTATTATATTCTTTCTCATTTTGTATAGCAACAATAAATGTGAAGTTAAACTCATTATTATTTGTTATCACTTTCTTTATAAAATGCCACCAGTAAGTGATGCTTTATTTATCCCCCATTGATCAAAATGTCTGAACAGTATCAAAATTAGGAATTTATTGGGACAGGGAGTTCCACAGTCTGGGTGCCATCACTACCAAGGCCCTTCTTCCTGGTTCCCAATAATGGCTCTTTAGCCAACAGTGAGATACACAGAGGGCCCATCCAGCCATACACATAGGGTGAGGACAGGTCTATATGGGGAGAATTGATCTTGAAGGACTGGTAATAAAGTTTTTATAATGTGTACACCAGCCCCAAGATAACAGCCTGAAGATATTTCACTTTTCCCATTTTAAGTTTTCTTTCAGTTTGTCTCTTTAGAAGCACTTTCTGTTTTTGCGTTTAATTCAGCTTGCTCTAATTTATTTAATTAATTGCAATTTCTGGCATTTCACAGGAAAATAAAAGTTGGACCATTTAAAGTTACTGTACCTTAACAAATGCACCTAAAGTGTCACTATTTCTGCATGCACGAAAGCTTAAAGCTTCAAAACTCCCATGAGCAATCTTCTAACACTAATTAGATATTTGCTAATTAGTGTCTGATGTGTGAAATGAAAAACATTTTGAAACTGAAGCAGGTCTAGAAAGATAGTTACTGTACACTAGTACACCTTTTTTCTGTGTTATCGCATTTCATAAATATGAATAAGATCACATGATACTACCCATTCTATAAAATTATCTCTCTGAACAAAGCCTTTTGTATAATATAATAAGGATGTGTCAATATTTTGCATTTAGAAGCACTCAATGGAGGCAAGTGTTTTCTCTCAATGTTAAAGAGATGTCACATTTCACACATCACTTTTATGCTGCATTAACTGGTGCCACTTTTAAACTTGGCTCATCTTTGATGCTTCTGAAATGAAGAATGCAAAACAATAGAAATAATCCTTTTCACTTCTCAACTATCTTGTTCAGTTCATGTTGCTCACAGATGACAGAGCTATGCCATTTTATGCAGTTACAGCAAACAACTTTGAAAAGTCAGCTTTGGAAAGCTATTAAATACAACCAGTGAACATAACTGATTTAGAAAATCTATGTTGTAGCTATAAGGAACAGAATGCAAATAAAGCATTCTTGTACTATGCAAATCCGCCCATTGTAACTGAAATAATTTTGATATTGTTTTGAGACTACACACAAAAGTATGAATGAAAGTTAGCTGCAGTAGTGGCACATAGTCAGCTACCCACCAATATCAAAGTACCCCAAGAACCATTACAGACTTATTTTCAGTTAGGTAAATGATTTTGTTGACTGATTTATTCTTACCAGTGTTACTTATCCAGCTATATATGCCTCATTTTGTTTTAAATAGTGTAACACTTTCTCTTTTATGGCACAATGTCATATAAATAATTTTGTTTCTGAGCTTTTACCCCCTCTGACTTGTTAATTAGAATTTGAGTTTCATTGGTGATTTTTAATTATAAACCCTTTTTTATCTAAACAAAAGTGGCACAAGGAATTTGTCAGAAGGTTGATTTTATACTGTTATCAATGAATAACGCACAACTTATTTTTAGAAGTTATTAAAAGTACTTAATGAGACTGGATTCAGCTACTTCACACATCATAAATGTGAAGGCCTACGGACCCAATGCTATTTACACACTAGTTTAAATGCTTGTACAGATGAATATTCACTTTTTTCAGAAAATGACATTTATGCTTGTTTCATTTACTGGTGCCATAAAAGAACTGTAGCCAGGTCACACTCTATGAATGTTTTTAAATAAGGATCAAATTTTGTACTCTGTTGGAGAATCCTAGACAGCCACAGTGTGCGGGGGAAAGTAATGGGCATGTAGCTGTCAATTATTTACTGCAGTTGATCACCCAACTGAAGAAGCAAGGAAGTTTTAAATGGGAGATTGACTTGCCCTTTTCTCCATGTGCTCATCTGTAGTTTAAAAACAACAACACTTCTTTCTGGCCTGCATTATGGCCGTCTTGGATTACATCACTGGTATCATCTGCCGTATTGCACCAATGGTTGGCCAGTAGTTTGGGAATTTGTTAACAATTTGAAATGTATTGCACCAGAATATCACTGCCAAATCTGAAGAATCCTTTGATATAGGGGTTCCTCCAATGTATTTTACATAGCCAATATGTTTCCTATGAACTACAACAGCTGTGCTTCCTTCAGAAAATATATTAGGGTTATAAATGTTATATGCCCAACTGGAGTTTGGGGATGCTGCTGAGTGTCTTGAATGACGTGTGAAGGAGACATTGGAATAGAAAGCTAAAAGAAAGGTTTGGACTGGAATTCCGAATTTTGTCCTCCCCCCTTTTAAATAGCAACAATCATGCTTGGAAGCCAAACAGCGAAGCTTTGGAAGCTGAGGATGTGTTGGGCTGTATCCAATCTTTTCTTTCTGCTTGCACAACAGACTTCCACTTGTGCAATAGAACTTCTCCCTCCTTTCCAAACCCTTAGGCACCCTCATTTTCTGCTCCTGAGGGTTTGGGGACCCACTGGGGCATGTTTTGTGGGGGGGGGGTACACAGATAGGAGTTGATAGAGAAGTCCCATTGTGTGAGTGAAATGCCACTCATACAGCGTGGGATACCAACCATCATTTGGTAAGCCAAACAAGGTGTCAATGTACATGTAGGAAGAATAAAAGTTCCTGAAGGAAAAGGTTGTGAAGGAAGGAGAACGAGATAGATATTAACAAGGGACCTGACAAAGTAACAGGCGGTTCTGGCAAGGAAGCTTCAAGTGAAAGAGAAGGGAACCATGAAGTTCAGAAAACCTGGGGGGGGGGGAGTGGGAAATTGAAGGAAAACTCACAACTGCCCTGAGAACAGGAAAGGGATATTTGGGAAACTGGGAGAATAAAGTCATGGCAGGGACATGTCTTCATATAATCAATGGGTCTGATAAGAACTATCCTGAAATCCTGGCCTACCTGGCAGCAAGCCAGTATATCAAGTCTCCAGTCCAGTGTCAATCCACATGTCCAAACAGAGGCAAAGTCCTGCAGAGACCCTGGAGCATCCAAATTGAGGTCCATCAACATAAGCAGTGAGCAGACACAGGACCTCAGCTCTGCTGCCCTTTTATAACTTTGCATGCTGATTTCAGCATCTGGGCTTGATGAGGCATGTGACCCTCACCTGTTCCAAGCCTACTCCAGTCAAGGAATCACACATCTCCTCCCAGAGCTAGCAAGTCCCACCTGGTGAGCCAGTGAGCTGGGCTGTGGGCCCTTGCCTGCCTCAGCCTCCTGGAGAACCCTGCTCACTGCTCCCTATGCCTCAGAGCCCGCCGTGTTTGTGGATACACAGGCCCCTCTGGCTCTGGTGATGTGCACTGTGCACTGTGCACTGACCCCCATCCCCTCATCACCTTCTGTCACCCTGTACTTCCTACACTAACCTCTCCTTCCCCATGCCCAGCTTTCCCTGGTGTGCCCCAATCCCAGCTACACCCTCCTCCCCATTGTCCTGCCAACTCATGACAAGGAGTTGGGGCGGGAGCAGAATAGTAATGAAAAAAGAAAAGCAGTTCTCCTGTGTACATTTCAAAAAAAAAAAAAAAAAAAAAAAAAGATGTCTCTTAAAAATACACTGGAAATGAAAATGGTGGTGATTGCCTCCCAATCAGGTTGTAAAGGACTGATATCATGTACCTACTTTCTTCTGATTTTTGTGGTTGTAATATCTCAGTATAATTAAAAATATTAAAGCAGGTCATATGAAAAGGGGGGAAAGTTTCAATAAAATATAGTACTAGAGAACTCACATGCTATCATAATTATAAGGAAAATGCCATGCTCTCCTCTTACTTGGAAGGAAAGGCAGCATAAGGAATCAAGATAACAGTTACAGACCCTTCATCAATCCAGCCATATTGAGAGGCACGGCTTATCTGCAGTATCATGGATGATTTTGTCCCTTAGTTTAAAAATAGCTTAATTCACGAGACAGGAAGTCTGGGGCTTTGAGCAGTTTTAGAGGCACTTCCATGTAATTTTAACTGATATTTTGATATTAATGGATTTATATTCATTACATGAACAGCATTAACCCCAACCCTCAGTCACCATAGGCAAGAAGATTAAAAATAAGAACTAACCTACACAAAACCACACCTATAATTTTCCTTATTATCTCTGACGCTATGCAATAAATTTCATCACAATATATTATCTCCACTGGGCTCTATTTGAAAGAGATCCCAGTCCTGTGGAGTCATCTTCCATTTCTCTGTATTTGTTAACTAAAATTTTAAAAATAATACTGTGGCTTTGATATGACATTGAAGATCTTCTCCCTATTGCTCATGAAGAGGAAAGGCTGAGTCTAGTTTTGATTCTAACTAAACAATTTCAAACAATTTTTCTATCACTGCAATCTACAATGCCTGCCATTTTTTTTATTTTTGTAATTGTATGTTTATGTACTTAAATTCATTTACCAATAGCCAACTCTGTTATATTTGTGATGGAGAAACCTCCTTCTGGAAACGTATCAGTGACTAATTAAAAAAGCAGACTTGTCATCTTCCTGGACAAAGCAAATAAACTCTGAGGGTTCATTTTGCCTGTGCTTACATAAAATTGGTAAGCTGAAAACTGAAGCTGATGCTTCTGTTCTCCTTATTGCAGCTGCCCCAGTTGAGGAGAGAGGAAGTGCATGGGGCTAATTTTTATGTACAATTTTTATATATTTTTAATGTATTTTAATGTATTTTTATTTTTATGTATTTTTATGGTAGTGTTGTGTATTAACTGAGCCATAGGACTGATCTAGACAACTGTACCTCTGCATAATAAGCTCTGATACAAACAAGATTTGTAAGCACACATAGAGTCATTCTGCTTCCCTCCCTTCTGGTGTGAGGAAACAAATCAGGACCTTTTCAATTAAGTATAGTTACTCATTCTGTTCAGATTGGGAAATTATGGTTAACAGCATCAGAGCAAGACAAGTTATTATGCCAACTTCAAACCATGACTTAATATCTTGGCTTGTTCTGAAGTTGTAAACCATAGTTTTCCAATTATAATTTAACAAAAATGTGTAATATTTATTATACTATTGTATGCAGGCAATGACCATTTTACACTTGTTCAGCACACATGCGATCATTAATGCGCACCTCATGCAACCCAGAAGTGGCCAGAAAAGGGGCTGGAACAGGGCAGACTTACACTGATAGTTATTGCTTTCCTCTCCCATTTGTCTTTAAGAATGAATGCCACACTGAGAAAGACAAACTTCAAAACTACCTTTCTCTCCGCATGGTCCAAATCTGCAACTGACAATAATCTCCGGTTCCCTTGCCTCATTGACCAAGAGCCCCAAAGCAAGATTTCACCTCCCAAAGTCCTTTTGGGAGAAACATACATGTGTGTGAAAGAGAGAAAGAGGAAAATAAACAAATCCTATACCTGTTGATGCTTTTCTAATTTACAAATAAAATACCTATTTGGTTTTAAAACATGCTAATCTAAAGTTGTCCAAGTGTGAGCAGAACAAATTTCAGATCATGCAACATAACTTCACGTATTCTGAACCCCATGGAGACATCATGGCAGGGCTGGTGAGAGGGAAGGAAGAACTGGAAGGCAGTATGGTACCTGATCCCAGGGAGCAGCCAACTGGATTTTTAGAAGGAAGTCCCATTTCAGTATCATCAGATATCCCTAGCATTAACTGTGTCAATGGCTGGACAACAGCTTTGCTTATGCCTAATCAAGAACTGTAAAGCTCCATTTTAACTGCTGATCTGCAAAACCTGATCTGTGTTTGGGCATTGTCATGAATTCCAGAATAAAGCTTCTGGATATATTCAAGACAAAAGTGAATGAGATCCAGAACATCACCTTCCTCTCCTTCCCCTGCAGTCTCACCATCTCTAAATCTACTGGGAAACAGTTTAGATTAGAAAAATTTCTTTTTGCAGTGTTGGATTCTGTCCTGTGTGCGCTTGAACTCTTTCATACAGCATGTTTTATTTCACTGATCTGATTTGTTAAATTTGCTTTTGCTAAAAATGCATCCAGTGATATTCCAGTGAAGTTCTGGGACTTCTGTTTCCTTTCCTACCCCATGCACTCCAAATATATGCTTTGAAGGGTCCCCCAACATACCAGAGGTGATTTTGATAGGCTGCAGGGGGTTGGAGAGAAAAAGGAAGCTCCTTTGCAGGCATGGAAGTCCATCACAACAGAGGAGCTGCAGTTACATAAAGCCCTCTGTTTTGAAGCTACTTGGTTAAAGCCTGCACAAGCTTCAGTTCCTATGACTCTTGTTCAATATAACATTTCTGAGCAAGTTCAAAAACATCTTCAAGGTTCAGAATACCGGTAATTATGGTTTCCAAAAACTCCAGTTCTAATTATATATTTTTAATGAAATTATGTTTCTGAACATACTTAGAAGCATTTTTTATTTCAGCACTTCAGAACACTTCTGATAGTGAAATATGCTCCCTTCTGCTCCTATTTCTGTTATTCTACCTCCATGTAAGCAAAGGTGATTTAAATTTACCCCACCTCTTCCACTCACCTTTGCTTGTAACGCAAAGGATGATCAGGTTTTAGCAAGTGGGTTTTTGCATGTCTTCTTTCAAGTTTTTACAAGTCCTCAATGGAAATATTCACAAGAACCAGATTGTTTTTTAAGCCAAACAGAGGGAAGTTTTTGGATCCCTAATCAGCCATCAGGTGGAATTAATCAATTAAAACTTTAATAAGAGATTTAAAATGCATACTAATTCATTAGGAAATTAATTACTAGAAGAAACTCTTTTTTGTTTGAATTTGCTTGAGCAAGGCAATGGAGAAAGATGAAAAAAATGTATATCCCAGTTATATGAGGTTTGAATGCACACTTCTCCCATTTGTATTGTAAAAAATGCTCACATACATCAACTTTGAAAAAAATGAATAACATGAAAACTAAAGAGCATTTTGATTGTCTCAAAAACTAGTCAGTTAAACTCACAAATCTAAGTCTGTACAAATATTTCCGGCTTGACATGACTGAGGAAGAATAGCCAACAAGACTTCCTATTTTTAAAATAGTGGCAGTTTTTTCTTTTTTGACATCTCACAGAAGTAAAACTTTCCTTAAAGTTTTCCTTTAAAAACAGGGGACATTTATTGATGTATTGCAATGTATACATTTAATGAGTTATTTATCAGATTAATTAGTTCAAAAGCAGCCTAAGAATTATTTGGCTAAAATGTGTTTTTTTTATTCAACAGACTAGACAACAAGGTAATCAAAAAACACAATGTAACCTTTACAATTCAATTTATTGAAAAGAACATACTGTGTTATAATAATAGGCATCTGTTTGTTATTTTGTGTAACTTGAAAACAAGCTATTGCACTCCATGTAAAACTTTTCTAGTTTTTCTTAAAGACCAAAACCACATAAATTGTATTCTTTGGAAATGCAGTGAGTGCATGCTACGAGTAAATGAAGGTTAACTGTTCTACTGACAACAGGAGGACTACTTATCCATTTGTAAAATCTCTGTGGTACAATGATGTGATCTGTGGCAATAGGCTAGACCTAATATTGTTTAGAAGACCAAGCTATTGCTCTGTCGGTCTGGACATTCCTTTTCCTTCCAGAATGTTTTTCTCCTCCCTTTCCATTAGCTGCCACACCTGATATGTTCACTGTTCAGAAGCCACATCTGGCTTGGCAGCTGAACGATTGGAGTACTTTAGTGAAAATGTGCATTGAAATCACCTCTTTCAGAAGAGATCTCTCTAATAACAGTATCCATAAGTAATAGGCTTCAGGAAGAAAAGAAAAAACATAAACACTATTGATACTAGCTTGTACGGTTTCCATTTGACAGAGTATATAGGAACTGAAATCACACTACTGTATGCTTTAAAAATCAGGACCCCCTCCCCCCCAAAAAAACACTCACAGCTATAACTTTGGTAATTGATACAAACATTTCTTCTTGTTTTTTAACCAAAGTAGTGCTCTGAAATTTCTGATTCTCCAGAGTGACTAGCTTCTAAAAGTTTCCCTCTACATGTCTGTACAGTACAAATTGCCCTACAGCTGAACACAGACTCCACCAAACAATACTTAGTGGACTGCACAAGTGTCTTTGTCAAATGACAAGGTTACCTTTCTTTCCCCTTGTTCTTTATGGCTATACAGATGACTGCACGAGAGTTTCCGTAACAGTATAAAGCCAGACAGGCATTACTGGTAGGTGAGTGTAGTTTTGTTTACTGTGTGCTCTAAAATGTTTCTAGATAACAGCTCTGTTTGTCAATGACGCAGCGGGGAGTAAATGAAAATGTTTATTCAGACCCTTCAGCAAAAAAAAGAAGCGCATTAATCCACTCACTGGTAAGATAACACAGCAGAATGTCCTCTGTTAGGAGGCAAAAACTATAGGATTACTTGCCCATTATGGACAATTCTTTGCTTGCAACACTTTGTGGCACACTGATTCCAACGAGTTCTATCGCAATCATATAGACTGCAGTAGGTGGAGCCTGATGTCAACAGTGGGCATGCTAAATCAACAGTGGGCATGCTAAATAAGGGATGCTAAATCCTTACCATCACTGTAGCTCATTGCCCCAAAGCCTTTCTCTCCTAGTCAGTTTTTCCATCAGTCACACTCCAAGAGTGGAAGTTATCCCAGCTGGGATAAAAGAGTAGCTGAGGGGAGGAAAGTAATTTTTGGAGAAGGATTTAATATACTTCACATGTGCATCCTTCTGTTATTAAAATTGCACCCTTACCCTCCATCGTTTCTACAGTTAAATACACAGATCTGCCAGTCTCACACCTGCAAATGATTTTGTAGTAGTTAGCAGTTTGCCCTAGGACCAGGATGGTCTGAGTTCAAATTCCCAATCAGCCATGAAGCTCACTGGGTGACTTAAGACCAGACAGTAATTTTCATTCTAACTTACTGTACAGAGTTGCTTTGCAGGTAGGTAGGAAAATAACCACGTGTGCCATCTTAAACTCCTTTGATTAAAGATGGGTCAAATAATAATAAGTATGTTGGCTCTTAGACATCAAACTAACTTTTATACAAAAGATTTCAATTTAACCTAACTGCAAGAAAGAACAGTAGGCACTGCTGCTGTTAGTAAGTGATGTTGACAATATTTTTTTTCAGTTTTAAAGCATCCTCAAAGTGGAATGTATTACACGTAAATATTTGTTTTGATCTTTTATTTAATTGGAGATAAAAATCTCTCAAAATTTCTGCCCCGCTACTTGCATATGGAGATTTCCTAGAGCAAAAGCTGTGCAGTTTTTTACAAGAATCTGAAATAAAGTCCACTGACAAATAACAAAGAATATTACTCATTCACACATTAGTTTGGTTTAAGTTTGGTTTAAAAATATATCTAATAGAATGGGAAGAGAGGGCTGTTCCTTCAGACTTGGCTCTTTTCCATGCACTTTCCCAAAGAAATTTTTAAGTGTCAAAAATACATATCTTGTGCTCATTATTAAATGCTAAATACCACAGTGTTTTGAGCTGCCTTGTGGCCATTGTAAAGAAAACAGGTGTTCTGATAGATTATAAAGTGTGAGTCAGATGATGTGCAGAACAGAATTTTAATGAAGCTGCTAGCACAGAAGTCTGACTAGCCTTTTTAACATGATGCTAAAACACTGGAAGTAGTCTTTAAGAGACAAGTAACACAACTCAAAATCCTCACTGATATACATGAAATGGAAAGATATAGGAAGTCACTGAGGCAATCACGGTTAAAACAACCAGACATGGATTATGGCATGGGAAGTAGAAACAGAAGTTTGCTTTCTAAAAAGGGACTAGATGACAAATTAAGCTAAGGCAGTGTGAAATGGCGGAGGGGGGGGGGGAGAGAAAGAACAAAAGGTTAGTGGGAGAGAATTGCAAAAGGGGGGGGTGTTATTGATGACTGCTAATTCTAAAGTCACAATAGTATCCTGCAATTTAATACATCCCTCCTGTTAATGTATTTTGATTCTCCATGATAACTGTGTAGGACATATCTCACTAGTAATTTTAGCAATATACAAGAAAGAGCCACTTGATAACTGTGTAGGACATATCTCACTAGTAATTTTAGCAATATACAAGAAAGAGCCACCTCACCCCACAACCCTCAGCAAGCCAGTGATCATGCCCAACATATGAAGTGGGATCAGAGGAACCAAAAAGTAGGGATGGAGTGTAGGAATAGAGTGTGACCAAAAACACCACCAAAGTTGTATAGTTACTTAAAACACTTAAATACAAAATGTAACCTAAATGCATCCTGACTACACTTTATACAGCATACAGTAACAGGAAAAGCCGAACTAAAAAAGAAGATGATGGAATAGGGCTTACTTTGAGGTAGTTGTGATATTTCAGATTGATAAAATATATTAAAGAAATAATATATATTAAAGAAAAAACAAAAATCTGAATTTATCCTATATAAATCCATCACTAAAATACTGTCATGGACTGGCTGGATACAGAGGAGTGGTGGGAGGCAACAGTTGGGGAACCTCAGGGAAAGAAGGCTCAAAGCCAGGTGAATGGTGGTGAGACAACCCTGTGTGGTCAGAGAAGAGGGAGAAAACTGGGAAGAGGAGGTGTTGGAAGCTGAAGGGGCAACATGGTTTAGTAAGCAGGAAGAGGCTGGGGCAGAGAGCAGTCCAGGCTCAGGGGCAGACAAAGAGACTGGAGAGGACGGGGGCCAAGAGGCAGCTATGAGGCAGGCTGATCAGTCTCCCCCTCCTGCTGTGACCAGCTCCTCTCTCCCCTGGTCTCCTAGAACACACAGAAAAATGAAAACAGCAGGAAAAGATTGGTTGTGTGTAGACACAGTCTACCACTGCTTAGGAAAAACCCTGGAGAGATGACTTAAGCAGTTGTGGGAAGGTGGGGACCTTCAGTCCTTACAACTTCCTCACTGGGGCAAAACCTACCGGCAAGAGTTGTTGGGATTACTAGGCCTGCAATGTTTTGGTTGAGTTAACATCACTGACACCATATTTTTATTGCTGATCTATGCTTGAATCCAGCTCCTGACAAATACCTACTTTAAATTTCTTCCATTTTCATGACTTCTTACCCTCATTCATGACTTCGCCTAAGTCTGATTACTTTTATTAGAATAACTAGTTGCACATTTAATGAAAGGTTATTGTCTACCTATGACTTCTTATGAAGCATACAAGCAGAATGTCAACATTATAATTCTTCAAACATTGATGGTGTAGTTTGATTAACTTGTTATGCATCCTAGAGCTCCTTCCTACACACTCTAAGACATATGTTGTTTATTTCTTAAACTTTAAAATGTATAGATTTTTAAAAACTTAGATTTCAGTTACATGTTTTGAAAATCAGCATGCATTTGAGTTCCTGACCATGACTCAAATATCCTCTTTAGGCATGAAAACGGTATTTAACATGTTTTTTAGGTCACTTATAGGACAGAACACTTTCTAGGCAGCATATAAAAATAGAGCAAATACCACATGCACACACACGGGCAGAGCAATCTAAATGTCCCTTAACCTGCAGTGGGCCACCAAATTTTTGGGCAGGTGGGCCACTGTCAGGATCTCTACCTCTGAGAGCCAGCAGAAAGCCATTAAATGGAATGTTGTAAGGACAGGGAGAGGCTGAGTGAGCCTGGGATCCAGTAGTTCCCATGCTGGTCTCACTGCCATCACATGATAACATCGAATCCAGCTACAAACCTGTTTCTTAAGGTGGAGTACAACTCCATCCAAACCATGAAACCCACCTAAAACCAGATAAAAACATCCCCAGCCAACAGCACTTCTGGCTTATTAGGATTAAGTTTCACTTTGATCACATTCAGTCTAATACTGCCCCTAAACACTAGCTCAGGGCCTTCTATCATCTCCATAGGATCAGATGAAAAATAAAGAGTTTGTTTAGTGTCATTCATTTTTTTGTAACACTTTAGACTAAATTGAAACCAGTAGTTTCATGTAGATGCATAGGAGACAAGATGAAATTTTGTAGAACTCAGTAAGTCAAAAGCCAGGGTGTTGAGCAACAATCTCCAAGCGTGACCCTCTGGACCCTACGCTCCACCAAAGCACTGTTGCTGATTAATTTATAACCAGCAATCTGATATTTTGAAATGGTTTTCCTTAAGATTAGCATGGGTGTGTGAAGGAAAGTTGGATAGATCACCTCATGCAGGGATTTACTGATCTTTGGGACCTGGACCTGGGTCAGGAGGAGATTGGAGTTGCGGGAACTTTCAGATTTGGAGGGATTTTGAAACACGTCCTGAAATATCTTTTGGATTTTAGTTTTAACTACGGAGATTTGGCTGACCTGTCGAGAAGGAATATAAACATTGCTAGGTCGGAGCTTCCCCGAGATCTACTCTTCAGCATCAAAGGAAGGGAATTAAGAACAAGATCAGCAGAAGACAAAGTAAAGTGCATGTATAAATATGAAGAAGACCTGCAGAAGGGACTTGGAAAAGAGTTAAGAGCCTCAGACAGAAGATCACCAGGTTGATGGACTATATGGAATTGACGGAAATGACTGGCAGAATCCGAGACCAGGGAGAAGAGACGGTGGAAGAAGATTGGAAAAAGTTTAAAGTTTATTTATAGAAATACTGTAAAATTAATGAGTGTTAGAAAAATGTTGGAATGAAATTATATAGCTTTAGTAGAAATGTTATAAGGAGTTAAGCATAAATAAGTATTATAGTATTAATGGAAAATAAGGTTAAAATAAGTTAAGATAAGAAAGGAATTGCTGAAACAATTAATAGAAGTGGAATACAAAAAGGGAGGTGAGAGGAGGTCGATGAAACAAGGGAATGAAAGATAAGACATTGAAATGGTATGATGTATGTTTTTAAATTGTTTTTGCTCTGTTTTGTTTAGTCTAATGTGTTAATGTTGTGTTGTGTACTGTTTATATATTGTATTGTATTGTTTTCTCTTTCTTTTGCTTTTTTTCTTTTCTTTTTCTTCTTTTTTGTAAGGTTTAAAAGTAATAAATATTATTTTTTTAAAAAAAAAAAAGATTAGCATGGGTGTGTGGTTGGGCCTTTTGTAGAAATAGCCTTTTCTGTCAATAGGTATTCCTGGCATAAGCTGCCTCACATAATTCATTTTAGATCCCACTGGGCCAATGCTGATTACGGTTTGCATGCATAGTTCTGAGCTTATAGAGCCTATTCTCACATTCCACTACAGGTATAGGCATTAGAAGCAGGACCAGCAGGCAGACATTAACTGGCACAGGGCAAGTGGTTGCGATCCTGCTCCCCCTTGAGATTTTGTGACGGAATGAAGCATAAGATCAAATCTACGGATGAAACAGTAATGACTTTTCTTTTTTTTTCTTTTCTTTTTTTTAAAATCATGTTTATTAGAATTTCCAGAAAAATCCAAAATATAAAAGAAAAAAGAAAAAAGAAAAAAGAAAAAAGAAAAAAGAAAAAAGAAAAAAGAAAAAAGAAAAAAGAAAAAAAGAAAGAAAGATTTGCATTTAGGCCTTGCTTTCATTAACATCTTTCCAGGACTTCCCCACCCCGCCCCCTCTTGTATTCCATTTCCATTAAATTAGTTCCACAAGTTCTTACCCCAAATTTTAAGCTTACTATATTTGGCCCAATGTTCAATTTAATTCATCTTATATGACCGCTTTCCCTTTAAATTCCACCGTCCTTCAACTTAAAAAAAAAAATTTCCCCCTAAGATCGACCCCTGTTCCCTTCCACGAACTCCCCTCTTTAATACACAGAACAGAACGAAATAAAAAATAAAGAAAACATAGTTCAGAATATAGTTTTACACCCTTTGGATTCCGAATTTCCCTCCCCCCTTTCCCGGTTTCGATCCCCAATGTCCATCAATCTATCTACTGTCATCCTGGAGACCCCACATCCATGTCCAAATCTCTCTCAGCTCCACTTTGCCGTCTTTTTAGTAGTCTTTGCCATCTTTTTAATAGTCTTTAGTTTCAAACACCCAATCTTGGAAAAGCTTTATCTCAAGAAGGTCCATTTTTCTTCCATCCAGATCTCTGTATTCAAGAGTAAAACTCAGATTTTGTTTCTTAATCCTTTTAAGTCTGGATGTCCCAAATGCTCCCACTTCCAGCTTAGTCCAATTCTTGTTGTTCTCTTTCCTCACTTTCCTCAGGTTTCTTTTCCTGTTCCGCTGCAAAAACATTCTAAATCCAAAAGCTTCTAGTTCCTCTACAGAGGCTTTGTTTATTTATTCAGGAACAAAAACTTGCGTCAAGTTCCTTCCGTTCTTCAATAGATATATCTATTGTCTCCTTTAGTGTAGAGACTTCTGTAGACAAAATAATGTTTCATTTTTGCAGCTTTCCCAGGAGATAAAAAGTCCTGTTCAATTCCACGAGTATTTTTCCACTTACAACGATTCTTGTAATGTCCCAAAGCTCCCTCTAGAGGGATTATAGTAACTTAGTTTCCTTCCAGATCACACCCAAAAGTCAAACTCAGTAATGACTTTTCTTGCACAGTAACAGTTTGTATGATACAAAGGAATAGGATTGCCAGACTTTTTATTATTGTTATTCAAATTTGTAACACTTTGTGATGGAACTCTGGCAGACATCAAGTCAGATATATATGATCCTTTGCAACATCTGTGGCTGTCATGGAGCTACTGCTGGTGCTGCAAACCTTGTTCTGACACCATGACTCTCTGCTGCCTATACCTGGTATCACACATCACCTTTATCATCCTAGCCAACCCTCTGTGGCCATTTCTGGTACCTGTGTGTTCCACCCCTAGTTGGGCCTGCAATTTAGATATTTCCAGATTTTAGAACTATAGGGAGAAAACTGCTGTTTCCCCCTGCTCCCAAACAATTGGTGGATTATGATAGTGGGGCTTCTCCAGTTCCTACAGTCCTTTGACTTCTGATCAGCTGTTTGTTGGATGTTGAAAGAAGATGCATAAATGAAAGAAGAAGCTCAAGTCAACTGGCAGTCAAATCATCTCACTTTTGGATACAGAACAACTTTATATATTGAGTGATCAATGAAAAATCCTGTTGTCACTGGAATTATTATAAGCTTACTTTCTGACAGCTATATTGTTTTTAGCACACTTCTTATTTTTCATACCAATTAAGCACAGGATGTTAATCCAAATGGTAAAAAAACCAACCCATTTCATACAGGCCCACTTAACATATGGCCTAGAGCCAGATAAAGAGCATTTTGAAAAACTGAATGAGGCGCTCAAACAAGCATTCTTGTATCCAATTTTTGTGAGGTGATGTGTCACTGTGTCACTGTCCCTGGCCTTTGTGCCACTTTCACCTGCCCAAGATAAGCTTTGAGACTATTGTGCAACCCTATAAATAATCCCTCAAGAGTTACTAGCCTGCAAAAATAAAATAAAAACCCCCTCACTACTAATCTGCTGGGGGCTGCCAGAGGAAGGATGGAGAGCCTGCTACATTTTTATGCTGGGTGCAGAGGAGGTGGTTTTCCTCCCTCCGACTTAGTTTTTATGTTGGCTGCAGAGGGCTGACTAAGTGCTCTGTCCCTCCTTCACTGGAAAACTCACCTGCATGGAATTCTTTGTCACCTATGGCTATCATTAATTACAAGGCTTCCCCTGGAGCAGGGGAAAGTGGAGAACGGAAGAGTGGTGGAGACAGTTGAAGAGTGTTGGAGACAGTTGTGGGAGGAAAATGACATTTTAAAATGTGTGGATGAAAGCACACGTGGAAAGCCCATTCAGGAATTCTAAACATCTCACGCTCTGTGAAGGCAAATGGGAGGGCAATTGCCCATCCCTAAGATAAATAATGATTTAATTTTTTAAAAAAATCAAATAATGTGAAGTCTGATCCAATGGAAGCAAAGATTCATATATCTCCTTACTAGTCAAGAGAGATATAGTTAAGCCACATTTTATATAACGTTGTTTATAAGCACCGCTAATCACTTGCCTACAGAGAACAGGTAGGAGGCTGAGATTATTTGCCAAAGAAATGTCAGTGAATGAAATCTAAGTGCCTGAATTTTCTAATGGAGAACAATAACCTCTTCTAATTATTCTGTGGAAGGTATTGCTCTCTTGCTGCATATATCCACAAAGCTAAGACTGAATGTTAACTCTTTAGAAGTCTGAAATGTGTTGAAATGTCAAGAGCAAATGGAATGCCCTATGCTCTTTAAAATATCAGAACATTTGAAGTTAGTTCTGTAATTAAGTTTACATTGTTCAGACAAAACTGTTTTCTGGAATAACATCTCTTTTCTAAAACATAATGATCCTTAACTCTTAAACAATTAATCAAATGGGGAGGAAATGCAAGCTACATAGTGAAAGCCTTTGCAGATGGCCAGCAAAAGAACACACCTACAAATTAATTATTTCAACAATGTGTTCTATAGAAATAACTAAAAATGCCTAATTATCCAAATCTATTTGTTGCTTGAGCAAAATGACATATTTGGCCCACCTTGCTCATTTTCACATTTAGTTTGTTTGAAAGTGTTGGAATTTGATTATTCTAATGAATATTAAGATATTGGATATATTTTTCTGGTTCTCAGATACGAGTTCAAATGACAATTTGAAACGAACCAATTTTCAAAGGTATAGAGAACATGCATAACCATTTTGGGCTTCAAGACTGTTGATATATACATTTAAACACACTGCTCTTTATTTTTCAAGCCTGAATTTCAGGTTGGCTCCCATTCCTGTTTCACAAGACCAAGAAACACACCACAAGGCATTATGTCCTTTAAACACTATATGAATGGAACTTGGTATTCATGATCAGGACCCATTTTACATTTCAGATTTGAAGCCCAGCCTAACCCTGCCGCTAGTTCCAGGAAAGCCTTGAAAGATGTTACAAACATGGCAATACAATGTGTATTCTTTGGAGACTTAATGTCCAAATGAAAGACCACACATACATCCACACCACAGACCACTTGATGATTAAGAAAGCATACTGAAACCTGCTGTCTTTACTGACCTGAGAAACCTAGGAGGATCAAGGAAGTTTCCCAAAATTTCTATCTCACTCACCAGAAAACCAGGTCCTGAATTCAAGTGTCTGTATCTAGCTTTAGTGTCAGATTTTGGATTCTGTTGATGCACTGTACTGTCCAACCACATCCCAGTCTGAGTTGGTCTCTGACCTAGTATTACAGACACTCAGGATTATTGTCTTTGGGGCTTCAGTATTTGAGGCTACCCCATTTGAAGTAGCTCAGATCTTCACGGGGTTGTCCAACGCATCAACAATCCTATATTTATAGTAGCTTATACTCTGATCTGGTGTTTTCTGCAGGATACGAGGATAATGTACAAATTATGGAAGGGTTTGTCTAGCCCCAGGTCAAAACGTTTACTGATGAGGTTCAGACTTGCATCAACTATTTTGTTCTGCAAGTGGATAAGAACTAATATGCTGCCCCCTAGAGGCTGATGGAATCTGAAGAATTCCTTGAAGCCATCAAGGAGTTCTCATTTAAAATGAGTTACAGCCTGTAAGAGCATTAGTCTTCCTGTATGGAGATGATTGGGCAGTTGACATGATCACTCCCAAGTTCTGTGCTTAAGATATTTTTTCTTTTTTTTCAAGTCATTTTAAATACTTGACTGCTAGCAATTTTATGGTTTTAGTATTTTGAATATTATTCTTATTCTTATTCTTTTATATGTGATTACAGTAGTTATTATATTGCATTTCAAATTGTAATGTAAATTGTCCTCGGATAAGATTTTATTAAAGGAGGTATACATATACCCCAACAGCACAATCCTAAACATGTCTACTCAGAAGTCAGTACCACTGAGTTCAGTAGGCCTCACTCCTACATAAGTCAGCAAAGACTTCAGCCTAAACAAAGAAGCCAAGATTCCTAAGCAATCTTAGAGCTAAGAAGGATGCAAAACAGGGTAACCCAAATTATCATCCCAGGAAGTAACAATTGCTATGAGGAAAGTTGCAAGATCTGGGGCTTTTTAGTTAAGTGGGGGAAAGGCCAAGTAATGGGTGACATGATGTGGACAGTATTATGTTTTTCTTCCTGTCCCATAATATAGGAACCTAGGGTCATATAGTGAAGTTGAATATTGGAAGATTCAAGACAGACAAAGTACTTTTTCAGTGGAATTCACTGCCACACAATGTAGTGATGCTCACTAACTTGGAGAGCTTAAAAAGGAGGTTAGACAACAGATCTTAATGGCGACTAATCATGATGACTATAATTACAGCCCGTATCAGATATGATATGCCTCTAAATACCAGTTGCTTGGGAATTGGGGAACACTCAACACTGTTGAGTCATGCTTGTGACTTCCCACAGAAATCAGGTTGGCTACTTTGAGAACAGGATGCTATGCATTTGGTCTGATCCAACACAACTCTTCTTATGTTCTTAACTCCAGAGACCAAAGCTCATGTTTTTTAGTTCAAATCTATGCATGTTTACTCAGGGAGTTCAGTGGGGCTTTCTATCATGGAACTGGATGAAGGGTTGCAGCCTAATGCTTGTAACAATTTATATAGAGAATGCAAGAAATGTCATGTGCAAAAATTATGTAATATACCCTGCATAATCTCTCTAAATTATTGTTTCTCAAGTACTATTCCAGAATCACAAATGATCTTCCCCATATCCCTAGTCTACACAAAAGATAACCAAAGAAATCTCATCAATTAGTGATGTGCTGCTTCAACATATTTTGTAAATTTAATAAATACTTCATGAAGCAACAGGGTGACGTGAAGGCCTCCAACAGAGATTCCATGTCGCTACATAAGGTTTTAACAGAGCAGCTGTTGAAAGTTACAGCTTCCTTAGAATTTGCTCGGCTGCATCAGCCTTGTGTTAAGGGAGCAAAAAAAGTTAAAAGGTAATAAAAGCTAGGACAGCCTCCATTATTTTTTCAGTCTTTCCATAAAAGATGCACCCCAGGTACACTAATGCAAACTTACAGCCAATTACACAGTAAAGCAGTCACACTGCTTATCTTGTGGGTTGATTTATTCCTCTGTTGTGCAAGTTTCATGCTGATGTAACTCTGCTGAAGTCAACATATTCACGTGGAATAAAATTGGTGTAGCTCTGTCGCAAAAGTCCCTGAAGTTAAATAGCAGAACTTGTCTTTTTCAGCAGCCAATAAATACTAAAATACAAAGCAAAAATGGCTGTGTATAAAAAGTACATGGCAGGGGTGCACATGAAACTGCCATCCACCTTATGACTGGCTTTCATGTTCAACAGCATCAATTCATTTCATTTCGGTGTGAAGGCTTATTCTACACAACCACCAGCAAAAGCCTCTATGGGGCATGGGAGTGTCTTGTCTGCACTCCACTCAAGTGACACATCCCTTCCAAAAATATATTAGATAGTGATGCATGCCAAGGTTGTTTACCCAGTTCATGCTCATCTTTATCACATTTTTTACAAACTGCCTAGGAGTTTACATTTACTTTCTCATATATGGAGCATTGCGCTGCACATGTCTACTACAGTATTTTCTGTTTCCATGTGCGGGAAAATGCAGGTACACAGGAGGAACCTGTATCGAGTCTTTAATCAGACAGCAAGCCAAAATTTAGAATAAAATACAATGCATTTGTTACAGAAGACAAAGATAAATATTAATGTTGTTACAGATGTAAAACGATGATTATACCAGCAATAACTGAACTTTTTCCAGAAAATATAAATTAAGTAGGTTCACATTAAAATACAAACTGAACCGAATTTCTCATCCCTACCCAAGGGAGGGTTTTTTATAGAACAAAAGTGGGAGAAAGGTCTATACACCAGCATCTCATGGGAATCTTAGTTTCCTACCCAGAGTGATGAGTGCAGGATTATGTAGCGCACAAAAAGAGCTGCTTGTGTGTCTGGTGGTGAGCTCTAAATCTTAAGTAATGCTAATGAGTGCTAATGTGACTACGGGTGCTGGTAGTGCCTCAGTCATAAAGGTTTCTTTGTCAAACCAGATAAAATCATGATGTGTCTTGGGTGGCTTAATTAGGTTAAAAGGAATATAAGAATGCATTTGCATTTTCTGGAGGACTGATATGCTACACTTAACTGGCAATAATGCCCAATTGTGGATTACTGTGGGTAGTGGTCGGCAAGCTAATGCTGCAAGTGTCTTACTTATACACCTACTTTTTTGTTTTGAACACTTTTCTAGACAAACTGCATATTCCTTAATTAGGTACTTAAAACAACAGCATGACTCATCTACATGGTACCATGCGTTTCAACACAAAATTGTAACACATGCATAGAGTATACTTACACAAATAATCATTTATGTCCCAAACCCAAGAAATCAGAAACGAAATTAGCTACTCTTCTGCTCATGATGGTCTAATAGTATAGCACTGCCATATACAGCTGTCCTGCAATTATTCTTCTCATTTTGAGTGTTATTCCTACATATTTTGTTTTGGATCCAGACAAGCACCAGGAGAAGGTGGTGAGCAGAGTATAACTTTTAGGTCAATTTAGTTCCTTGAAGATAGGAAGTAGAAAATGGGTCTTGATTAAGTGTGGAGTAGACAATGAGTGTCAAGTTAGTGGGGAATTAACTCCCTTTGGAAGATTCCTTCCTTCCTGTTGAAGCTTCCTTTTACAAACTTTTTTTAAATAAAAAAAATAAAAACTAACTAGCTTTTACCTGATATTATACTGAACTGAAAGTACTTTTTAAAGTGCACGTTATCCTGTAGTTTTACGCTGTAACTTGCACTTTAGCTTGAATAAAGTAGACTAGTTTTTAACTGGTTTTCAACTGAATTGAAAGGTAAAACTTTCAAATGAGTCTTTTTCACCTTAAAAAAAAATCTCTTAACCTTTCTATCCTTGAAAAACCAAAGTCTACATTGCACCTATTTTAAAAGCTAAGATCACTTTTTTTGTAATATAAGCTGACTCTCCCACTAGCTTGTTCTGTATTGTGTGGAACTTACTAGGATTTTCCTTTTTTCTCTGCTCCAAAATTGGGATTCAGTCTAGTTTTCCTTGTTTACTGTGTTTATCTGTTCACTGTGGCCCCTCAATCTTCCCTATACCATAGAGCAGGGGTAGGAAACCTAAGGCCCGGGGGCTGGATGCAGCCCAATCGCCTTCTCAAGCCGGCCCATGTTTTTACATGAGTAGAATGAGTGCTTTTATTTAAAATGCATCTCTGGGTTATTTGTTCTTTTCCCCCACCCAAAAAATAATAGTCCGGCCCACCACATGGTCTGAGGAATAGTGGACCGGCCCACAGCTGAAAAAGGTTGCTGAACCCTGCCATAGAGAAATGTGGCATGAACGTTTTCATCATTCTTTCATACTTCTTGTTTTCACTCTACTTGGCCACAGGGTGTTAGGGGAGGGGTAGTACCATAGGTGGAGGACATACCATGCTCCTTCTGAGGTAGTTTGTTTACCTTTGGTCTCCACCCTGCACTCAGCTGTCACCTGTGACTCCTAAAAGCTGTCAGCATACGACAGCGGCCACACCCCCAGGAAACAACTTTGACTGGTCATCTAATCCAGGTGAGGACAGTCAATTCGTCTCAAACCCTCAGTGAGGGACTTCCCCTGCATGTGAAGATTGGTCTTGTCCATTCAATCTGCCAGAGCTTTTTTTTGGTCTAACAGTCAATAAGGTGGTTTGTGCATGTGCTGTAGAGGGAAGTGAGGGACAGATGGGGCTCATCAACCTGGGAAGGTAACCCATCTACAAGGAAAACTCTGACCTAAACCTCTGCTATCTTGCAGCTATACTCATTCATGAGAAAGGTTTTGGGAGTAAAACCTGAGGAAAAAATCTGTACCCACTGCATTTCAGGACATCTTTGGGAGAAGAAAAAGCTAAGGAGGAAACCCTACACAAATCATGAGTGGAGCTCCTAAGGCATTTGGATGGTGTTTTGTACGCCTCCTTCCGAAAACTCCTGCAGCCAAACTGGTGCCAGATGTATAGCTGTGCCTTCCTTTAGGCCACATCAGCAAGGCTGAGAGTGGGGCCTTGTCATCTGGGTAGGCCAGGACTTCCATACACACTGCTCAGGCTTGTGCCCTGGAGAGGTCACTTCGTTGTTGCTAATGCAGCAAACAATGTGGGAGGCAGCAGTTACAAGTTACCAGTCTGCAGCCACAGCAGGCACTATGATTCCCCAGTGGTTTGCTTTCACCACTGGAGACACATTCCATTGTCTCTGAAGACAGACAGATACCAACATGGCCTGGACTCTTCAAGAACCATGGCTACACAGCAGGCAAACCATTTTCAACTTTCCTCCTGAGTTTGCAGTTGGGATGGTGGAAGAGATCAATGACACCAGCCCAATTATGCAGCTTTAGAGTTGGGAGGAAGGAAAGCCGCTTATCACATTTGCCAGAGAGTAGTAACATACTAAACATGCTAAGTGTATTGTTGAAGCCTGGATAGCTTTAGTGGCTACCAGTTTGAAGACTGGGAAGAAATACAACATTGCAGCAACTTGTTACTTAATCAGTGATAGCAACGTTATAATCTCACTCCATACTCAAGTTAGAAAGAAGATCTTAAAATTCAAACATAGCATCATGCATTGTCTACAAGGGCAACATCCCCCTTACACTGTCAATCTTTTAAGTAACTGGCTTACTTCAAATAATAGGCTCTATTCGTTCCTACAAGGACTATTATTATCATTCCCACAATGCCGTAAGTGTGAATGGCACTTTACTGAGAGATTAGTCATTTTATAAGTTTTCCTTAGCAATGCAACTACAATAAGGAACCAAACATAGCTATTAAGCTTTATAAATGTCTCTGTCATTTCTAGAAACCACAGATTTTATCCACATAATTTGACTTAATAGAAAATATGAAAAATCATTTTAAATGCACAAATACTTCAGCCTTTCTTCTATATGTGCATATGACCTTTCAAGCATTTGTTACAGAAGTATAAGTGGTCAATGTACTCCAGAACTAATTTCTGCATTAAGGAAAAAAAAATCCAATATAAATATATTCTAGAAAAGAGGAAAATTACAGTACAGCCCTGATAAATGACTTAAATTATAAAAATCATAAACTGCTATTGAAACTAATTCAGACATACTATATACATGAATTAATTCACTTTCAAAAACACTAGTGGAGATTTTACAGTTTAGATTGCTAATGAATTTTTGTAAGTGTTAGAAATTTCAAAATATTTGTTTTGGAAGCATTGGCATTGTGTATAATGTATATGATGATATACATACTGAAAGGATATTTAAAACTATAGACTGTGTGCCAGTCTTGTAAAATTAATGCTATGTGTGTCACCACTGATTCCCAGAAGGGCCAAGATATTATCTAGGATGAGAAAGGGCAGGTTAGACTATCAGATAACTGAAGACCTCATCATGCTAATATTTCTTCATAACTGCATTCTATGACTGATAGTGCAGACATCCAACAATCTCATGTTGCCATTCTTGATTACAGCGGTTCTGTAAAGCCACAGGATTCAAGTATCTCAGCTTTGGGTTGCAATCCTGTATTAACTTATCTGGCAATATGTCTCACTGAGAGGAGCTCACTTTTGACAGATGTACATAGGATTGTGCTGTCATTCTGAATTTTAATTAAAGATACTTAGTACCAGTTTGCATTTGACCCTACCACGATGAACAAGAAAAGTAGAACCATATACTTCAGTTGAGAGTCTATTTTTAATGATTTCTGGTTGTTTCTATACAAGACTGCTTCATCAGTGCTTAGGCCCTGCTCTTCAGCAGTCTGGTAGAAGAGGAATTAAAACACCTCTGCAGCAGTTTCCTTGCATGCTTTTGTGTTTATTTCTTTATGTATATTATTTAAACCACTGTCTTATATTCCACCAAGATTAATTTTCAAAATTTGGTTAACAAAGCTAGCAACACTTAAAAACTCAAAACTATCTTTAAAATCAGCATTAAAATTCCCTGACCATCATTCTTTCTGGCAGAAGGATGATCCAGGCTCATGGACTTCCATGAAGCTTCTTGTTTTGCCTTAGAATTGAGTAAATGGCTCATTTTAGCTGCTCTGGTCTGTCTCCTTAAGGAATTCTACCTATACAATCATATGCATGTATATGAGGAAATGAGTCTCATTATGGTTATTATTATTATTATTTAAATTTCCTACCCATCCTCCAAAAGGAGAAATGACTTAATGTGTGGCTTTCTTCTGAGAGGAAGGGACACCTGCTCTTCACTATGCTGGGATAGCTCAGTTGGTAAAGCATGATACTCTTAATCACAGAGTCATGGGTTCAAGCACCACGTTGGAAAAAAGACTCCTGCATAGCAGGGGGTTGAACTAGATTACCGTATTTTTCGCTCTATAAGATGCACTTCCCCCTCCTAAAAAGTAAGGGGAAATGTGTGTACGTCTTATGGAGCGAATGCAGGCTGCGCAGCTATCGCTGAAGTCAGAAGAGCAAGAGGGATCGGTGCGCACCGATCCCTCTTGCTCTCCTGGCTTCAGCGAAAGTCATGCAAAGCCTCTTGAGCACAGCTGGAGCACTCCTGCTTCTTCGCTCAAGAGGCTTTGTGTTGCTTTCTTGTTTCTTGTTTTCCTTCTCTAAAAACTAGGTGTGTCTTATGGTCGGATGCGTCTTATAGAGCGAAAAATACGGTACCCATGTGGTCCCGCCCAACTCTACAATTCTATGATTCTAACTGATAAAACACCAGTAAAACATATTTAAAACAATTAAAACCATTTAAGACATGTAAAATAATCACCTACTCTCAAAGCTGATAATTTCAAGTTTGACAGGAACAGTATATTTCTGCCATCCAATGCTAGGATAAATGAAAATGTTTGAAATTGCCTCCTGAAAGCTAATAATGAAAGAGACAAAGCAGCCTCATCAGGGAGGACATTCCACAAATAAGGAACCACTACTGAGCAGGACTCGTCATGAGTCGGTACTAACCAGGCATAATCCAGGTGGCAGCAACAGGGGCTCACTTGCCAATTGTAGGGCCTGACATGGTTGATCTTGGGAAAGGCATTCCTTTACCTACTTGGATCCCAAGCCATTTAGGAATCCATATGCCAGTACTAATACCTTGGATTGAGCCTGGTAGCTTACTGGCAATGAATGCAGTGTTTTCAGACTGGTAAAACATGGTGCCATCAGGCTTCCCCACTTACCAGCCTAGTACACTGGTTGCAGCCTCCAGACTATCTTCAAAAGTGGTCCTTGAATGCATAGCATGTTACCGTTGTTCAGGCAGGACGTGATAAAGCTTGAGACATGGTTAGCCAAGTCTAGGAACGATCATAGCTGGTGAAGCAGCCAAAGCTGGGTGTTTGCACTTCTAGTCACAGAAGCTACTTTATTTATTTCAACAATTTGTATACCATTTAATCAGAGTAAACTCTAAGCAGCATACAAGAGACACAATACAATACGACTCCAAATAAGTTAAAACTATAAACTCAGAGTTCAATCGAATATTTTTTTTTAAAATATTCAGTAAGTTGTGGGAGCTCAACAAGATGGGGGGCTGTCTGACCCCAGCTGGAAGGGAGTTCCACAAAATTGTGCCCATTATACTGAACACATGGCTACTTGTGAATATTCCCTTTGGAGTCACTCCTTCAGGGTTGCCACCCTCTGAATGGTGATCCTCTGCCCATGGCTAGCTCCTTTTTAATGTCTCCCAATATAGCTAGCTATCAATCACTGGGAGCTAGGACCTGATGTTTCCATTCCTCATTCAAACATGCCTTTACAATTCTATCTCCCTCCTCTAGCACAGCTCTTTCGCTTTCTCTCACAAAGTCCAGGCACCAATGGCTGCTTCTCAGAAGAATGGCACATATTCCTTGCTATTGCATCTTCTCTGTTTGGATTAAGTCTAATGGGTCTGCTACATGCTGCTGCTCCTTCTGAGGCTTATGTTCAGGTCTTACTCCCATATAAGTGTGCATAGGATGATAAATAGTCTGTGTTCAGTCCTCATCTCCCAACAGACCACTGTGTGAAACCTATTTTTCCCAGTTTAAGAAAAGTTGCCAGTGAAGGCATAGGTAATTTTTTTTAAAAAGGATCTAATTGTATGTTTCATCAAGTTAAATCTATAAAAAGGTGAATATCCTTGTGGACATTTTGAGACTGAAGCAGGTATTATTGATAGAAAATAACTTTGATATTCAGAAGGGCAGACCACTTGATAATATAGCAGTCTCTTCTGACCTAAAAACTGCTTAATTGAAAGCAGAGATTGACTTTTCAATTGGTTGGTTTTTACCAGTTTGAATTTACCCTAAGGTTAACCCCTCCCTTTTCTTCCTTTCTTTTTCACAAAACTTGTCATAACATCTTCAGGAGTTTTGAGCTTTATTTACTTTATTCCACATTTTAAAAAACCCCAAACACTTACAAAGGAATGTAATGCTCCTTAAAAGTCTGTTGCATGAATTGCCTGACCCCAGAACTAAAGGCTCATCAGAACAGCCTCACTTCCTGCAGCACTTTTATAATAGACAATAGAACAAAACCTAACAAATGACCAGAAGAAACCTTAATAGGCTCACAAGTTCATAGTAAAAGGGAATATGGCTAAAGGCTATAGAATGATCTTGTTCCCTATAACGTTGCAGACTTATAGAAAACACTTCAAATAAGATAATATGAGGCTTCAAAGAGGATTAGAAAATTTGTTATTACATTTATAACATGAATGGATAAAGTCCAAGTAAAAATACAATACCACTGATTAGGAACTTTATTAAGGGAAATGGCAAAAACATTACACATTTCAGTTAGATAAACATTCACCCTGGAAGATACACAAAAGCACACACAATGCCTGTCCTACTAAATGACCTAAAATTATTGAATCTAAATATTAAAGAGATGTGAGTGCTGGAGAAAAGAACTTGTTTGGCCAGTTGTGAACCACAGACATTGTCTTTCTTATCTGCTATAGAGCACAGAGTAAAGCTGTTTGATCATTATAAGGCAAGAGTGGGGAACTGGATCCAGCCAGTGGACCAGGTCCTTAACTCCCCATCTGACACAATCAAAATTTGGCAGGTGAGTGGGGCTGTCCACCTGTCAATCACCCAGCACAATGGCATCAGGTAATATGGTATTTTAAGCATTGATAATCTGCTGATTGTTGAGACTTCAAGACACCATTTTATACTGCCAGGTGAGTGGCATATGGATGTGGATTGGCCAAAATGGCCTGGCAGGCCAAATGGGAAGCCTGGGAGACGTCATTAGTCCCAAGAGCCAGAGGTTCTCCACATGACAAGTCTATGTCTACTCACAGAACAGAACTCGAAAGGAGCTGAACATCTACACGTCACTCAATGGAGACAGAATGTATGGACAACTGCCTTATCTGAACAACTGACAAAAAGGATGCATGCCTTGAACAATATATCTGATGTGGACAATTTTATCAAAATATGGTACCCCTTTATAAAATATTTGAACAAGCACTCTGATGACTGGCACTAATGAAGGTTTATGACAAAATCTGATACAGTACATTAAACTTCTGTTCCAGCAAGTGAAA
Organism: Podarcis erhardii; assembly: GCF_964252035.2. Lineage (NCBI taxonomy): Eukaryota > Metazoa > Chordata > Lepidosauria > Squamata > Lacertidae > Podarcis > Podarcis erhardii. The sequence continues at coordinate 48,577,969 of NC_138498.1, read as the reverse complement.
TTGGGGAATGCTTAATGCTTTGTTCATATTTTGCTGAAAATAAAAAAAAAATTAAAAAGAAAGACAAGTCTATATGCACAACACTTTATCATAACTACGTATGTCAAACTACCACAAGTATATACAACCACTAAGACACATTTCGCAAATTTAGGAAGCATTTTATACATATAACAATCATATTGAAGTTACATGTTTCAAACACAAGGCTTCCACAAAAGTGAATTGAAACAGATAATTAAGAAGCAACAGCCAACTGTCCTTTATTTATGATTAACACAAGACATTTCTCTTTTATTTTCTTTATTTTCTCATTTTTCACCCATACTGTTTAAACTGCACACAAACACAGAACTCTACTTTAATTAAAAACAAGACAGCAAAAAATTGCACCTGGCGCATATTCAATTCAATTCAATTTTCAATTCAAATTGTAATACAAAATATACAACAAAATTCAGTTCACTGGCTAACTGAGCTGCAGGTAGTTTGGTTAACTACAACCACGTTTACTATCAAACTGATTTCTGCTGATGGCAACAAAACCACAATACAATTTTGTATTTTAAGCATTTTATTTATTTGTTTCTTCTTCTATAACTAAAATAACAGCTAATCACAATCTGTAGCCATTTCCAAAAAGAAACATGTCATTTGAAGTAATGCATATTATCATATAATGCCTGCAGATTACGTTTTATGCAGTACCAAAGTTGTGTCACTTGAATAAAATTTTAACTTTTATTTCAATAGTCTCACTAATGCCAGTCCACAGAGCCAGTGCTTTATCTTTGTTTTCCAGAATAAAAGTAAAAGGTAAAGGGACCCCTGACCATTTGGTCTAGTCGTGACCGACTCTGGGGTTGCAGTGCTCATCTCGCTTTATTGGCCGAGGGAGCCAGCATACAGCTTCCGGGTCATGTGGCCAGCATGACTAAGACGCTTCTGGTGAACCAGAGCAGTGCATGGAAACACCATTTACCTTCCCGCTGGAGCGGTACCTATTTATCTACTTGAACTTTGACGTGCTTTTGAACTGCTAGGTTGGCAGGAGCAGGGACCAAGCAACGGGAGCTCACCCCGTTGCAGGGATTCGAACCGCCGACCTTCTGATCAGCAAGTCCTAGGCTCTGTAGTTTAACCCACAGCGCCACCCATGTCCCGTTTTCCAGAATACTGCACAGCAATAGTAATTTTGTGGGTTTTATGTACAGGGGCAGCAAGGCCACAAAGATAGATATAGATATAGAGATGGAGATGGAGATGGAGATGGAGAAGGAGATGGAGATGGAGATGGAGATGGAGATGGAGATGTGTGTGTGTGTGTGTGTGTGTGTGTGTGTGTGTATAACACAGAAAGAAAAGGCATGAAGCTTCATCACTCACAAATGAGGTCAAGGTCCTATTGTCCAAAGAGAGGGAAATAACTAAGCCAGCCCCACCATGTGCAGTGCTCCACATGCTTCACTTTCTTGAAGATCAAGAGCTCTCTGGGGGCTCATGCCATAAGGACACAGAGACCATGTGTGCAGAAAAGTATCATACATACATGCAGAGGGTTTTCTGGAACCCTGTCAATAAATCTCCCCCTGCTCCTTCTTCTTAAAGGTTAAAATAGTTCAGTATCTTCCTGAGTTTGTATCTGATTGAATTGGGGCAGGGGGCACATTTGCTCTTTCAGCTTCATTTCATTTTTTTAAAAAAGTGAATTCAAGAGAATGCATGATTTTTAAACTGTTTTAAACTGTTAATGGAAAATGTAAATAGATAAAATCTTAACAGTGGTTGAATTTGAATATTAATTTTCTACCATGGAATCCTAGCCATGTCTACTCAGAAGTACTATTGGATTCAATGGGTCTTATTTCTAGTTAACTACTGTTAGGACTGCAGCCTTACCCATAAAAAATGAGCATGATATAAGTGAAGCTAAAATAATCAAACTGGTTATTTTAGACACATAAATTTAGAGGTTTACTTTTTTATTCTTCCTTCTTATGCATAGCCATAATTGACTGAGTACCATCAAATAGTCCTACATTAAAGAAACTTCTTGTATGATACAATAACAAATGAAAACGGTGTCAACAAATCACTTGCCTGATTACCAACTCTTATTTACAATAAAAACTATTCACTAAAAATAGGCACAAAAATTAACTTCCACTCAGAAGCAAACTTCAGTTTCAATTGCAGCAATTACATCCTTAGCTCTCCTATTATGTAGTGCACTGATACTTGCTCACTTGAAAAGGTGGTACGTACACGTTAAATATGAAGCATAGACTATGTCACTGGTTTCTGCAAATGATTTGTTACTTATTCAGATCAGTTAAAAAAACACCACAGCAACTTTTTTTTACCCCCAAGCCACTTCTGCAAAGGAGGAATATTAGCAATTTGCACTTTTACAATGGAGTTATGAAATGTTGGTCTGTCACATGTCTTTGCTATCAGGGTTAATTCTAGTTAACTATCCTTTACCTTGTCAGCTCCTAAATTGTGGAGATTACTTAAATTTTCATATCAGCTTTGTAAGAAGAGCAGCTGAGTATTGATCTTGGAGGAGGAATATCAGTTTACTGAAGGCAGCTTAATTGCTTTTTGAAGGCCATTGCATTGCTGTAGGGAATAAGCTGGTTTTCTTAAACTGTCCTCTACTACATTTCTATTGGGAAAGATAGCTCAATTGCTGAGTACATGCTTTGCATCCAGACAGTTCCAGCCTCAATCCCTGACACCTGGCAAAGACCCATATCCGAAACCAGGAAGAGCCACTGCTCAGCAGTGGACAATACAGAGTCACGTGGAACGATGATCTGACTTTGCCTAAGGCAGCTTCTGATACCTTTACATAAAGCATAGCAATTCACTAGGTGACGGCAATGTTTGATGCTACCATGCCTTTCTATTTTTAATCATGCAATATGATACTATTGTACAACATTATCGTGACATTATTATATCCTGCTTTAACAAACACCTTGATTAAACATCTTGGCTTAACCTCTGTGTATATATTTAATTAAACCCCCACTTCACCTCTGTATTTTTTACATCATGAAAACACTGCACAATTTAAATGTTCTGTTCTGTTGACACATCTTATTTACATGGCAGCTAATAAATCTCTTCTCTCAATGCCCCTGCATATATTATGAACTCGCTCACTATTAGTGCCAACGTTTCAGAGATGATGGCACTAAATATTTTCCTCTAGGCATAATATCATCAGACACATCATGGGTTTCAATGTATCCCTAAAAAGGCAGCTTCTGAGATAAAAAGACTCATTTGTTTGCTTAAATCAAAAGTTGTAGTGGATTAACTAAACTTTGAAATAAAATGGCGTGTAGTGGTAAACAAATCAGATCTGCACTCAAGAGAACCACATGACTACACCTGCACAGTCAGTAGCAATGTTCATGTGTTTTATTCACAGTTGCTTTCTTCCACCTCTTCTGTGCTGCAAGCCAACCTATTTTTAGAGCAGGTGGAGTTGGAGAGTGCTGTTCAAGAAGAAATCAAAGGTCCCACTAGGCATCTGCCACATTTGTTTGCTGTAGTAGAAACACCAAATTATGGCATTTAAAGACTAACCACTACATTGTTGTATATGAGTCTGGATCCAGATACTTAGGTGATTTGGTGATTTAAGTGAACTTTGACCAATGAAACCTTATGCTAAAATATATGTGCTAGACTTTACTGTGCCATTCACATCTCCAAACCCCAGCCAGGCATTCTTAAAATGTATTTTTTATATTTGTTTGTTACAACTCTAGTGTGGGACACACATTTCTATGCATTTCTGAAACCAAATTTCCCAGGTTCTGGAGTGAGCAACACAATGATGGTAGGTGAATTGCTCTAGTCTTGTGTCTGGGAAGCTCTATCCTCTACAGCCCTGGCAGTACTGGGCCTGAGGACAGGCTGCTGTAAGGCTGGCAGAGGTAGCCCAGATACATTTAATCAAACACACAGGCATAGCACATGAGGAACTTTGAGAAACTAAGTCTAGATAGCAGAATGCCCTCATTAGGTACCTGGGAGGGAGAAACTGATATGAGTATAGAGCTGTTCCAGAAAAAAAACAGGTTTTATTGCTAAAGTTAAAAAAGGCACACTGTAAGGCAAATTACTGAAGGCTTGTCCCAGAAGAGAGGAAGGGAGAAAAAGATATGGATAAAGAGAAGGATGAGGTGGCTACAAGCCAAGAGTAGACATGCTGTGATGCTTCAATGTTAGTGGGGAAAAGGGAAGGGAAAGTGGTATAAACTGTAAAGTGGATAGAAAGAGAGAAGAAATAATAGGAATGGAAGAAGAGCGAAAGATTTTAATCATGTTTAACATGTTACCTAGTTGCCATAGGCAACTAGGGATTTCATCCAGGTGAGTGAGTGGGGAGGATGGAAGAGGAAGATCATCACTGATCTAGGAGTCCAACAACTTTGCTTTCGAAAAACAAAAAAGCACAGTGGAAACTGAAAGGGAAATTTCAAGGTGAACAAAAGGTAGAGGTTGCCTGTAATTTTCTGAATAGAGGGATACATGACTCTTGGTTGGTCTGTTTTGGTACTAACTGAAAGGTTATGTAAGTGCTTAGTGCTCTCAGTAGTAATCGATAAGCAATTGGGTGTTGCCTTGATTGGTTTAGAAAACTGAGGACTTCTTAGCCAAGGCATCGAGGCGAAGATGCTCATTTGCCCTTATCACCAAAAAGTGGGAACTAGTCCTTCAAACAGATGATAACTTGGTTCAGACAATGCAGACAACATGACAATTAAGAGCAAAGGTGGTAGCATAGGGACAAAATGCAGATGAGCTGGTATTCTATTGTAACTTTTTTAAAAAAAACAAACGAACACCTGAAACTACATAGCACCAAGCAGCTGATGGGTGCTGAGAAACATAGCTTTGAAGTCTGTTTGAAAATGGTTTCAACACAGACTGCTTGCAAACTTCAAAGTGATGGCAGCCACACCTTTACCAGCCTCATACCTCAACATGGTACACAGGACAAGAAGTCGCTGTAATGGCCATGAGAATCAATAGGACAGATGTGTATGACCTTATCTGAGCAGAAAATTAAAAATAAATTTGTTAACTGCTTAAGTTAAAAGTAATTTGGTAGTCCAAAGCTTTGTTTCCATTACAAGACAGATATTTTGTGAGCATTCTAGAAATGAAGACTAATAATTTATATATATAATCCAACCACAGAATATGATTTGAAACATAATCTCCATTAAATGTGAGTTCACTGGACTTTACACACTACAGTAAAATAATTGCATTCAGTTGTACTTGCACTCTTTCTTATGGGACTTCCTGTTGTATCCAGGATTGCTACCCAAGTGTCCTGGTGTTTACAGTTAGACAAGGGAAAAGATATAAAGTGAAGAGGAAAGAGGATTTTAGCAAAGCTGTCAAGTTTTATATATGTCTACCATAATAGCTTATGCTAGCTTGGCTGTTGCTTTCCATTTAAATCAGATTGGTAGAGGAAATCTACCCCCCTCACCCCTTATATTTATTATTTCCACAAAACAGATTTAAATACAGACTTAGAAAAGAAAAAAGGGATCAACATTTAAGTATTATAGATTTTTTCAAATGTAAAAAGCTCTGATGACTTAGTTATCAAAGCACTGAAAAAAAAACCAAATCCATGTACCATACACTGCTTTTCTGTAATTTACATTAGGGTAAACTTTAAAAAATCAGTTTCATAGTACAATAAATAATGAGAATACTATTTGGTTGAGTATGTACAAAGATTAAATTATCTATCATTAAATACTAGTAAGTAAAGCACATATTCTTGCACTAGATGTGCTTATCTATTACATACAGAACAAATATAAAGTAAGAATCAGAGAATTGAATACCACCCTAAGGACAATCCTGCTTCTGGTAATAACTTAGAGATACAAAATGAGCTCATTCATATGAATATAGTGCTTGCACCAATTGTAGTATAAGAAGTAGTGAGTGATTCAACATCAGTACCATTCTAAGAATGCTTTCCAGATAATCCATCCAAATTTTATCTCAAGTAAATTGAATTTTGTCAGTTGAATTTACTTAGGAAAAAAATATATACCAATAGAATTCTACTTAAGAGAAATATCTACTGTTGATAACACTGGAACATTCACATTTTAAATATAAATTGTGGGAAAGTGTGGGGAGGATGGCATGGGTAAGTCTGTTGCAAGCTGGGCCTAAATGTCAATGGAGTTCAGGGTTTAGTTCAGTTCTGGGATCAGAAGACAAACTCTCAGTTTGCCTTTACAAGTCACCCAATTATAAATTTTATAATTACCTTTAAGACAGTCCCCTTCCCAATTATCACGAGAAAAACAAACTAGCTTTATGTGATCTGGATGATAACTACTCTTTAACTTTGTGAAATAATTTGAAGGCTTTTTACCATGTTTCGTTCAAGAACACAAGCAACTTGCCTGATCTATCCATCTCCCCATCGGTTACCCACCTACACATGAAGAGTTTTATGCAACTAAGGCATACATTAGGGACTTACTGGACCATCCCTCATGGATTTTTTTAGTTTTAAAATTATTTTTGACTAAGTGTAAGGCCCTTTCTTTCTACAAAAGCCTTTCCCCTCCTTTTAAATGTCTTTCTCAAAAAATGCATCAACATTCTGTAGGTTATTAATAAATAAGGTAAGTGCCTTAAGTGAGAATCTTAATTTAACATTCACTATCTACTCTGAGACTATAATGTTCAATTAATTAAGAAGAGAAATATATATACGCTGAAAAAGATATATACTGTTACTCATTTATTCCTTGAAAATACATCTAGTTTAACACTAAAGTAAAATTTCAGAAGGCTAAGAATGTATTTTGGACAAAGATCTATAATGGCCTCATTCACACAATATGGTAAGTCAACCTGTGGCTTACTGGGATGGCACTCTGCTTCTTCCTGGTCCTTTTGCTCCTGTACTGCACTGAGCTAAGCCAAGGTTTGGAATACTGTGTCATCTGAAATGGGTTAAGCTCAATCATCACTAACCATGAGCTGTAAACTATATGCTTCCAATGTTTGTGATTGTGTATCTCATAGGAAGCTGCATTCCATGTGCAGGAAATAAAGCTGAACCATGTTCTATAAAACTTGTCATATTTTGTGTCGTTTCTTCAGTCTAATATTTTCTAAACTGGCTGGCAACAGGTATCCAAGAGGAATATTTCCCAGTCCTACCTGAAGAACTCAGGGAAATAACCTGGGAGTTTTACATGCAATATATGTGATCTACTATAATGCTACAACTCCATCTCAGGTTTTAATTCCACAGACATACTCACAGTATTTGTGTTTCTTATAGTAAGCACTTTTACAGTTATCATAATTTTTCAACTGAAAATATGCAGAAATGTGTGTTTTATTTATCTGTTCTCTGTATTTTCTGCAGGAATTTGCTTCATGACTTTTGCTTTATTTAGAACACATTCTATTTCCAAAATTTATTTGAATTTTAAAGATGATTCCAATGTTAAAAGAGCTAGAAAGAGTCTTTAGTAGTTTTTTCAGTCAGAACTGAAAGTGAAGGATACTTTATTCAGGTTCAGCTACCTACCTACATCTTTAAGGAAAACCTTTCCTGTTTAAAACATCTCCCTTTTACTCTCAGGAGCTTTCAACATTATGGCAAGTCAGCAGAAAGTGGATCTGGCAGAGATTTGTGCATCTAGCTTTCATGCTTCAAGTATAATATCCAGGAAAGGCATTCTCACATTTTATCACATGAGGAGATACACACATTCTTACCTCAGATTGAAACCCAACATGAGACCCGCTTTCCTTCTTTTAACATACTGTATATAAAGTAAGAACTTCATCCTACATTTTATAAAGTAGATTGAGCAAATGTTAGTGTTTGTATTATGGTTGGATTAAATAAGATACCTAAAAACTGAAATCATGGTTTCCAAATATCACATTTAAAAACCATATTAGAAAAAAGTCATCTTGTTACCATGCAATACCAACCCCCTCCATTACACCAAGCTTGCAAACGCTTTGTTACAAACACTTTATTACAGTTATTGTAGATTGTGTGTTGCAGGTACTGCTGAGCTCATGTATGAAAATATTAAACAGCAACCCCCCAAAATATTCCCAAGTTTTTCCAAAGCATTCACTTTCCTGTATACCATGTGTGTGTGTGTCCAGAACTGCTATCACAGTGCTCTATCATGAAAAGAAGAAACAATGTGAATTTGAAAATCCAGCTTGATTGGTTCTTGCACACTGTGGGTTCCAATACACAGATGTCACTTTTTTTGGCGCTAGATATATACCACATCGGGCAGCATTTGCAGTTCTAATTATAGTTGTTTAGATGGGAACCAATCGAGAGATCATCATATATAACTATTGTGCTCACTGCTATACTGTAAAAAAATCCCCTCACAACAGGTGGTTAGCTGATATAATCAGTATGGAGTAGATGTGCCCTTTAAATAGCTCAGCCTTGCTAGGTTAGAGGAACTTGAATGTATATTTTCATTTTGCAGTGGTCAGAAATTATGGCTGGGCTTATCCCTCCCTTGTGTTGTCTTTGGCATCAGACATTCGACGCCAGCATGATAGGAACAACCCCCTGCCCTCCATCTTAGTCCATAGCTCAGGAGGAAAAATGGAGGCTCATCCCTGTTGCACTCAGCTTCAAGATTATCACTGGGAGACAGATATTTGCAGAAGGGACATTTGCCAAGGCAACCATGGTGAGAAAATTTGTGGAAACTTGGTAATTTGTATGAATGTGGCTTTGTGTGCACTTCATAATTATGAAGTTTTATACTGGAGAACATGAGCCAAGTCTGAGTCAATGTCATACAAACAGAAAATTAAAGGTTGCTTCACGCTGACAAACGTCCCTGTTCTCTTGCACTGCCCTGATAGAGATTACAGTATTTCATCTACCCATCGACTTGCTGCCTAACTGCTGAGGTCAAGGATTCTCTTGCAAGAGCTTCCTCTATCTTAATTCTCAAAGGATACAGAGAAATAGGTCATCCATAGCAGTACACTGCAATATGCTAATTCAGTATGCTACATTCTGTCAGTTGTATCAAATGTTGCAGGCAATGTAATGCCTTCGAATAATTAATTGCTGATGTTAATACATATATTAATCTAGCTCGGTATATGTTTTGAATACATGCAGGACTTGTATTGTAATTTTGTCAAAGGAACACTGTCTTCCTCTAAAATTCTATCACTAGGGCTGAATCAGAAGGGTTATGGTCTGCTTTCCTACTGGTCACCTATTCTTCCAAGAACATCCAGTTTTCTAGCTCAATTAGTTTTACCTGAATCAATATGACACTAACCAATATTTCCAGTAGCTGGATGTTACTTTTAAGCTGCATAAAAAGGAAATACAGCTGCATTGGTCCATAAGAGCCAATATTAAAATCCACAAGAGGGCTATATGCATATTAAGATCCACCCAAAATATGACAAAATAGGAAATCTTAAAAGTTTCCCAGAACTCTTCATCAGGCTAAATGGTACACAAAGCAGGGGATGAGATGGATGAGGAATCAAAAACAAAAAAATACAAATATTAGGTTGGATATTGTAGTCATGAGGTCTGTATTTACATGCAGTCTTAAGATGGAGATTGTAAACAATAAACTAGTCCCTGTTAGGTGCTGCAGTTATCAGGTCACCCATAGAATTATGGGATAAGGAAACAATGGCGTCTCCATTTTTTGAAAATATAAAGTCCAGCTGTTATTGAGATCTGTCTCACACCTTAAGAAAACACATGGGTTCCTCATTCTATCACTTTCTAGTCTTCTGTCATTCCTGTCATTCACATTTTTAGCTAGTCTCTTTTGCTTTTTTATACAGTGGTACCTCAGGTTACATACGCTTCAGGTTACATACGCTTCAGGTTACAGACTCCGCTAACCCAGAAATAGTGCTTCAGGTTAAGAACTTTGCTTTAGGATGAGAACAGAAATCGTGCTCCGGTGGCGCGGCAGCAGCAGGAGGACCCATTAGCTAAAGTGGTGCTTCAGGTTAAGAACAATTTCAGTTAAGTACGGACCTCCAGAACGAATTAAGTACTTAACCCGAGGTACCACTGTACCACAGTCAAAGTGTCTTGTTTATTTTATGCCTTATATTCAGTTTTGAGTATATGAAATAATTTTATCTAACAAGGAAGTATTGCTACTATAGTCTAAAAGTACAGATACGCTTATTGCTCACAGATCTCTACATAGCTTTAATGCAGACACATGCAAAGGAGGAAGTAATTTCATGCACCGGACAGAAGATATATTAATTAAGATAAGCTTATAAATGTCAGCTGTGGTTGTTTCCTAACCTTTTCCCTCTCACCTCCCTAGTAATCTCAAATAGGGAGAATTATAATTAACCCCAGCATATGCTCATTGAGCTTTTAACCCAAGAACATGTGCAACACACTTTGTTCCCCAGTTTAGAAAGGCACTGGAAACAACTTATAAGATCTATGTTCATATTATTTGCATTGGATCTAATTTCAAACACAACTACATTAATCACCATTTTAAATGGTAACCTTTTAGCTTGTCACTGTGGAATTTGTGATGAAACATGAATGATGACAGCGCAAAATGTAGACAAGATATCTAGGACACATGTTGACTGATCTATCCCCATCCTCATTATTGCCAGTTCTCACAGGGCAATTTCTACAATGGGATAAAAGGCTGTAAGCAATGATATTTAATGAGAGAGGCATGGTTGGGAGATTTACAGCGCTTAAACCCTGCCCACCAGGGAATCAAACAACAACAACCACCTCTCTGAAGAACATGTTCTTCAGTTCTGCTGGAGATACAGAAGAACATAGAGACCATAATAAGAAAGGAGTAGAAATGTCTGGCTGCAGGGGGGAAAGCACAGTATAAAGGGCTGAGCTGCTATAGGAGGCTTCAGAACAATGGGGCACGTCTTTTACCAAGTAAATCTTAACAAAGCTATCATTTATTTTCCTATCACATTATAATGGTTCTGACTGCCATTTGATGGCTGAAAATATCAAACCAATATATTCTTCCCAAATTAATAAAATGCAGATGCTAGACATCAAACCTGGTGTCACACTTATGCAAAGCATGCACTTTCCAGGACCCTGTAGCCCATGTCACAACAAGGACTTCAGAGTGTCAAGGAATGGACAAGGAATCGTGTAGTCCCCAAGAGTAGCATCAAATTGTCAGGCTAATAAACCTTCAGATATCTTTCCTTAAAAAAATTCGTATCAAATCCCCACTTGTTATTTCAAGAAAATGTATCTTTCCTAATATTTTGAAGCTATGGAAATGTAAAGTAGCCTTTTTATTACTTCACGTTAACAAATTTCCTTTCAAGCAGTTCTACCAATTTAAAAATACAGCACATAAGTGCATTGTGAGCACAGAATTTAAAGCATCTCAGTTCTATATACTTATTTTAAATTATTATAAATTGACCTATACCCCAAAATACTTTTCAGGGTGGGACACAAATATAAAACGCAAGCAGCGATACAATAAAATTAAGAGGAATAAAAGCATTCAACTAACTAAAAACACCACCATCTAAAATACATGAGCAAATAAACAGGTTTTAATCTGGTGCCAGATATAATAGTTTAAGTCCAGGAGGACCACAATCAGGAGGGTATTTCAGAGTTGTGGCACCATCATAGAAAAGGCCTCCTATTTTTTGTAGATACGTGTGATGTACTACTCCTAAACATGGAATTTGGACAAGGGTTGTCTCTGATATCCTGCATATATTTGGGTCTAAATTATTTGGGACCCAAATTATTTGGATCCAATTATTACTGTGATAGTCTAAAGAATGGTTTAATCTGAGAGAGTTTCCATATCTCATTTATAAAGGGTCTTTCAAACATTTATTGTGGTTTATTGTGAATGTGCAGCATGTTCATGCATGCTGACTAATCACTACAAAACAGGGTAGCACAGCTCTAACCCAACACCACCAATCAGATCATTCAAATAATAACCGATGTCCCATTTTTATATATATATATATATATATATATATATATATATATATATGTATGTATGTACCTGTTTCTTCAGGCTGGAGGTAAGGAATAAAGCTTAAGCTTCTTCAATCCCCTCTCTCACTATTCCTCAAGGTAAATACTGGCAGAACTGGCAGAAATCCCCTGACTTGAATGTCATATGAAGTCTTGAGGCAAACGCAGGTGAATGAGTAGGCCTGTAATCAGACTCGGGGTATTTTCCTCAGTCCAACATAATGTTTAGGCTTAGGTTTGTCAGTTGAAATACCTGTTTCTTATTTAGCCATATGTTGTCTTCCTCTTCAAGTTAATAAGGAATGCTGTTCTTTTCTCCCGGCCCTCCCTTTGCCTTGGACACTGTTCCCAGTACTGTACACAGAAACAAGAGGTTGTAGGCCTATAGAGGGCAGCTGTGGGCACTGATAATCAGCAGAGTTCCCTGTGGTGATGACTACAATTCCCATGATGCTTCTGTTAAAGCCAAAGCTATCTCTTGGCATTTTAGGCCAAGCAGGAAGTTAAGCAGTAAGAGGTGAGCAGCAAGGCATATAAATAATCTCCCTCTAGTTTATAGAATCATAGAATCATAGAATCATAGAGTTGGAAGAGACCACAAGGGCCATCGAGTCCAACCCCCTGCCAAGCAGGAAACGCCATCAGAGTACTCCTGACATATGGTTGTCAAGCCTCTGCTTAAAGACCTCCAAAGAAGGAGACTCCACCACACTCCTTGGCAGCAAATTCCACTGTCGAACAGCTCTTACTGTCAGGAAGTTCTTCCTAATGTTTAGGTGGAATCTTCTTTCTTGTAGTTTGGAACCATTGCTCCGTGTCCGCTTCTCTGGAGCAGCAGAAAACAACCTTTCTCCCTCCTCTATGTGACATCCTTTTATATATTTGAACATGGCTATCATATCACCCCTTAACCTCCTCTTCTCCAGGCTAAACATGCCCAGCTCCCTTAGCCGTTCCTCATAAGGCATCGTTTCCAGGCCTTTGACCATTTTGGTTGCCCTCCTCTGGACACGTTTCAGTTTCTCAGTGTCCTTCTTCAACTGTGGTGCCCAGAACTGGACACAGTACTCCAGGTGAGGTCTGACCAGAGCAGAATACAGTGGCACTATTACTTCCCTTGATCTAGATGCTATACTCCTATTGATGCAGCCCAGAATTGCATTGGCTTTTTTAGCTGCCGCGTCACACTATTGGCTCATGTCAAGTATGTGGTCAACCAAGACTCCTAGATCCTTTTCACATGTACTGCTCTCAAGCCAGGTGTCACCCATCTTGTATTTGTGCCTCTCATTTTTTTTTGCCCAAGTGCAATACTTTACATTTCTCCCTGTTAAAATTCATCTTGTTTGTTTTGGCCCAGTTCTCTAATCTGTCAAGGTCGTTTAAATAGGCTTTGGCTGCCTGCTCTGTCATGGTTGTCAATGTTAATGTTCTGAGACACAGTCCACACGTAATATATAATTTTCTTCCAGTGTTACAATGAACACATTGACATGATCAAATTTGGCTTAATAAATCAGGATATGCATGAGCTCTTACTTTGCTACTCACTTCACGTGAGTGGAGAAGCAAACCACGATGCTGCAGTTACGTATAGCTTCCTGTTAGGTGTGAATCAGGAAACTATGGTTAATGGTTTCTAAACAAGCTAAGATATGAAACCATGATTTAAAGTTGGCTTTCACTTCCTGGGTGTTTGCAGGCCATTATCCACAGTTCCTGGTTTGCACAAAATGGTTGACTGCAGCTTCCTAGCTTGTTTTCCCACTCAAGTGTAGTATCTGCATATGATGCTCTGTGGGAGCCCAAAATTTGGCACTCCGAAATGGATCGTCTAAATTATGTCTTCTCAATTTTGCACCTCCTTGACTTGGCACCCTGTGTGAGGGATCCACCCATACCGTCCTAAATATGAGTTTGTGTGTACTCTGACATATTAAACAAGGATTTGATCATGTGAACTAAGTCAGCATGTTATTTGTGTTATAGCTCTTCAGGTAGAAACCCTCTCTCCCCCCTTATGCTCAATTTTCTGTTCCCTACTCCCCCTGCTCAATTTTCCTACAACCTACATCCTAGGGACAAATGTTTGTTACTTGCTTCATTTAAAATTCCACTGTTTTCTAGATCCAGGGTTAAAGAGACATTTGTTATACAATTATACCCCTATAACTTACCGTATTTCTTTTGGTTATTCCATGACCCAAACACCCATTCCTGATAAAATGGAGAAGGTGAGAAAGCATGGCTGGAGCTAAAAAAGCTTGCTGTTGATTGTGTGGATCTGTGATCACAACATTGTATATTGGATATGGATGCAAGCTACACAAACACCATGGGGCCAACACCTCAGCCTGAACACATGGGCTGAGGCCATATTACATATTACATGGCTTTGTCGAAGGCCTGAAGCCTTATCTGACCTCATGCAATTCAGTAGTGAGCCTGCCAGATGCCCCGATCATTCAGCTAGGTGAAAATAATCTGGTAAACTAGAAAGGCATCAACCTCACATTCGCAGCAGCACTGGACCTCAAGGCATTGTACACAATGCACCCAGTAATGACAATTCTGTGATCAAAACTGCTGGAACATGAGTCAATGGACAAGGTGATGCAGCACATGTTGGCACTCAGGACCAGATCATTTGGCATCCTGGCATCAGATTTGACAATGGGGCTCTATACAGACCCAATTTGGTGCATTTTTGTCAGCTGGCAATGAAGTTTGGTTGCTTGATGTGTGCAGTGGCATTAGGGATTGGGGTTGCAGATGTGAGTAGTTTGGGGTCGACTCAAGTGATGGATAAGGCATTAGGTTGGATCCTGAGTCTAAGCGGACAGAGAGTTGGGAACACCCCACCCCGGTCCAAGGAATCAGGGTATCCGTTAAAGGGATCCAAGGGGAGGTACTTTTGTCTGGCTGCCCAGACGGAGGCTGATGGGCCATAGTACAACCAAAATGGTGTTCCTTTTGAGGCTTTAAAATGCAGCAGTTACTCAGTCACTGTGGGGAATCCAGATGTCTTCTGCCAAGGGTGTATTTTTATGAAAATGGTGAGCTTCCTCAGTGTTCAAAGTGCAATACATTGACACTGGGAAATTATACTACCACCACCAGCAATACCATTGTGGTAGAGAAAGCTCTGTAAAATATGGTTACACAAGCAGCTGGGTACCTATTGGATGGTGCCTGTAAAATCTGTGGCAACAAACACCAAGTACTTCCTTGGAGTAAAGTGCATGCAACTCCACTGGGAGAGTGAAGAGTTAATAATTGTAGGAGGGCCATCTGTCTCCCAGAGATATTGATAAGATGGTTGACTGTTCTTAGAGGCCCTAGATCTTAATTGCATTTTATATTAAAATAATTTAGTGTTATTTTAGTAATCAACAGTGTTTGTTCAAACAGGAAACTTGAGGACAACTCTACTACATCACTAGTCATATTATACAAGCACGACAGCACTTCTGTAGGGATTTTAAAAATACTGTGAATACCTGGAGCACTACTTCCCCCCTCCTCCAGCAATGTTCCATCATTTCCAGAACTCTCTCTATTTTATAAGATGTTTTATTTTGTTCTTCTTTGCAATCTCTCAGCAATCCTCCACAACACAGAGAAAGACTACCTTCTATCTATTATGTCTGGAGAACTATATATCACACTATTACAGGTCTATCCTTCAAGGCTAAAATGAGGTTGGGGCATGCTCTGACCAATTTCTGGGATAATATAGATTAAATTCTATGCTAGTCCTTTTCATTTCCAATTGACATCAACTATTGTTGCTATTCCATTAAATACTCAACTCATTCTTAAAGCTGCTCTAACCACAATGCTGAATGTGAAAGGGTGACATAAATAGAAAAGAGAGCCTGTCATTGATTTCTTCTCTTCCTTTTAGCTTTGTTGTAAGATCATCCTGGGGAAAAATTATTTGGGTAGACATGGAGCAGGACTGGTACCACAGATGGAAAACCTTTGTTATTTTATGCTATTAATATTTACAAAATTACATGCCCCCTAATTGAATACAAGTTTGTAACTCAATCAAGGGCTTGTGCTAACATCATAAATATTGACAGAACAGTTCACACGCTTAATGAATGGTGGAAAATTCTGGGAGAATAGTGCCCACCTAAGGATAATAGTACTTTTGTGTGCGTTGCCCTATATTCTAATGAAAACAAGGATTATTGTAGGACACACCCCAAAAAGAAAAAAAAGGATAAGCAGAAAGATCAAATCAGCATTTAAAATAAATGGGGGGGGGGTAGAGATGAGAACGGTAGGAAGGAAGGAGAATGCCTTTAAATTGATGCTGACAGAGGAAGATTACAGTTTGTGTGATGTCAGGTTTCAGATTACTATGCTCCATTTATAATTAAGGCTACTGTGAAAGCCTTTTTGACTGTAATCAAATCATAAGCAGCTGAAAGGAGTAATACCTTACAGAGAACAGCCGTTATCCACTAAACATATCTTACAATCTTGCACTGGCAAACATATCCACATTTGGAACATTAATGAAAAGTGGCATGCAGGAGCATTTACAGTGTCAAACTGTAACCTCTACTGTGCACTATCAATTCAGTTTAGCACCCTGCAGAAAGTACTCTGGGCCTGGAAGAATTGATCCATAAGGGAATATTGAATATTAAGGAGGAAAAAGAACTATATGGACTAGCAAATTATTATTATTTCTATAATTTCACTTTGAAAGCCACATATGCATGCTTAAATTTCTGTTGATGATTTTAATCATGACATTTTTATTTTAGGATTTTTTTGCTTTCTATGCTGTGTTGGGTGTTGCTTGCAATAAAAGATTGCAACATAGAAATATGAGATACAGTACATATTTTAAAAGATTTATATTTTATTATCTACTATTTGGAAGGTAATTTGGGTTAATACTAATGCTAAATATTATAATTTCTATAGGAGTTGAGACTATATTTACTCATAAACATTCCTTGTTTAAATAGAAAAGCAAATTATGGTTATAAAGCCCTTTATATAATCTTCAAATGGCCATAAAGGAATCAAGAGATTCTCCTTCTTAAATCTTGGACTCAGAACTTATTAACGTGACCTGTGTGCTCAGCCAACTGCTTATTTAACTTGATTTTAGAAATGCATTAGCAAAAGAGATGAATGAAATTTAATCCTAGCTTTATACTTCTTATTAAGATAATATGTGGCTCTGTTACAAGTGTGTACTACTGTACAAGCATTTAGTAAGTACGATAAGGTTAGCACAGAAAGATTGTATGCTGTAACTATTATGTAACACAAACCAACCATTGCTTATTAAAATACAGTCACTTGGACCTCTTTCATGCTAGAAACTTTAGTTTTAATTAGTGCAGGGTAATAGGATCTAATTCAGCAGGGCTCAGCCACTCTACTTCCCATTCCCTGTAAGATTTTTATGACCTCAAGTAGATTCCTTGAATTGAAATCCCATTCACACTATTGTTATACTTACACATTAAGCAGGGTAGTGTGAGTGAAATATTAGATTCTCCTGCTATAATATTTTAATTAGTATCTGAATTCTGTTATTTATGATGTTGATATAAAATACATCTGTTTATACAGACACTGTGTTGTAACCCCAGGATAAAATAAAATATGTGACATGTGTTTGTCACTCAGGCAAGTAGGGGGAAAAAACACTTTTACAGAAGGCTAAATGGTGTATCTCAAACAATAATTTACACTGGAAAGGTTAAACTATCAAATGAACTGCCTGGTTAAGATTTGCAAGCACCACAGTGATTAAGCACTTCCCTCCACTACATTTTGTTTTAAGAAGTTTACATGTGTAAACAAAAACAATTCTACATCAGACAGGAAAGGGGTACTTGTATAGATTCATGCTCATGACACTAGAGTTATAGGTGAATGAAGCCACTAATATCACTTTTGCACTGCAATATCCATTCAGAAGGGTCACGTGTGAAATAAGGACACAAGACAATAATTTTCAAAATCAGTTGGTTCTGTACATAAGCACAAGGTCAGTTTCAGAAGGTAAGATTGGTTTTGGTTTTTGCTCTGTTCATGGCATTTGATTTGTAGAGTCCCACAAGTTTCCGTCTAATCACCCATTTTTTAAAAACATCTATATAAAATTGGGAATTTGGAGCTAGGTGTCACAGGACAACTATTTCTCCTTGTCACCTTGATCAGGTGAGGCTGTAGAAATGCTGAACCACTGTCAGGACTTGGTGATGAACTACATGAGGATCAATAAACTGGAGCTGAACCCTGACAAGTTGAGTAGGTGCTTCCCAGGAGTAGGAACTGGGTGTGCAAATAGTACTGGCGGGTGTGCATTCCCACCAAAGGAATAAGCATACAACTCCAACACTGTAATTATAGATCCAAGTAGCCTTAGATCACCTTTTGCCAATTTTGGCTGGCTTGTCTGCTATAGCCTTTCCTGGACAAAAATAACCTGGCTATAGTGATTCAACCTTCCAGTTGGATAAATGCAATGCATTGCATATGTGGCTGCTGGTTTGGAAGATGCAATTAGCACAGAATTCTGACTGGTTAGTCTAGATAGAATCATATTACATCTATTCTGAAGGAATTACACTGTTTTTATTTGTTCCAAACTCAATTAAAAATGCTTGTGTTTACCTTTAAAGACCTCAATTGCTAAGGACCCAAATATATATTTTTGCATATATCAAGCTGCCTGTACACAAAGGTCTCCAATGAGACCATTATCTGAGTTCTGTCTGGAAGAGAGGTGCTTTATGTATTTACCCATGTAAGGTAAAGTAAAGGGACTCCTGACCGTTAGGTGCAGTCGCGGACGACTCTGGGGTTGCGGCGCTCATCTCATTTTACTGGCTGAGGGAGCCAACGTTTGTCCGCAGACAACTTCTGGGTCATGTGGCCAGCATGACTAAGCTGCTTCTGGCGAACCAGAGCAGCGCACGGAAAAACCGTTTACCTTCCTGCCGGAGCAGTACCTATTTATCTACTTGTACTTTGACATGCTTTCGAACTGTTAGGATGGCAGGAGCTGGGACCGAACAACGGGAGCTTACCCTGCCGTGGGGATTCGAACCACCGACCTTCCAATCGGCAAGCCCTAGGCTCAGTTTGGAGGGGACTTTCTTAGCAGGGGAACCCTGGCTTTGGAATACCCTCCAAAAGGAAGTAAGACTGGCACTAACATAGCATTCTTGTTGGGGCCAAGTTAAGTAGTTTTTTTTATTTGCCCAGACTTTTAAAATCTCAAAAATAGTATAAAAGGAAATTAAATTTCCCCTGTCTTTTATATTTTTACTGAAATGTATTTATATTTTTGAATAGTAAAATATATTCATTTAAGGAAAATACAGTTTTTACAGTTGTAATAGAAATCATGGTTGCACCATTTCTATTCCCCTTACCACGTCTAAGCCACATATACGAGTGAAGAAAGCCAAGTCAACTAACCTAGGATGTAATTGACAATTGTAAAAATTTTACATTTATCTCACTCAGCATGGAGAATCAAAAAGGCTATCTTGAAACTCCATTCCCAGAAACACTATTTCAGGAAGGCTATCAGCATTTAAGAATGAAGCATAACATTGGCAGATAAACTGATCTTAAGGGACTAGTAAAACAAATGGGATGGCAAATTAATCCTGCAAAGGAATTCCACCTATTGTTTTAAAATGCTGAATTTTTAAAAACCATGTCTCCAACTTTTAAAGGGCTTAAAGTTATCATTCTTTTGCCTCTTGAGGACATTTTCCCATTTGTGTATTATTATTTTTCTTGAATCCATTAAAAGGGTAATTATTTGCAAAAACTACTGATTAAGCTTGTGTTTGTCACAGCCAGATTCACTGAGTACATTATTTTTATATTTTGAAAAAAGATTCCTGTGAATTATTCTTTTTATATTTTTTTCAGCAGGCAGGTGGAAGTAGGCGTGAGTGGGAGGGTAAATGTTCAGGTGAACAGATGCCATAACTTTATTGAGAGGTTGTAAGGAAATGGCACACAGTGACATACTGAAGGCTGACATGAAGTATTGCAACTGAAACATTGTGACAGGGAAACATGAAAGTCGAACTTCCTGAGACTAACAGGAGAGTGAGAGACAAAAGCAGGAAAGTTAATGGGATTTCCTTTTCAAATATAGGATCTCCAGTGCAGTAACCGTAACAATATGCAGTGGTACCTTGGGTTACAGACGCTTCAGATTACAGACTCCGCTAACCCAGAAATAGTACCTTGGGTTAAGAACTTTGCTTCAGGATGAGAACAGAAATCACGCAGTGGCGGCACAGCGGCAGGAGGAGGCCCCATTAGCTAAAGTGGTGCTTCAGGTTAAGAACAGTTTCAGGTTAAGAACAAACCTCCAGAACGAATTAAGTTCTTAACCCGAGGTACCGCTGTAATATGTATAGTGGAGTATGCGGGTGAGTATGTAAAATGCCTTCACAAGGTTGAGACTATTGGTTAGTTTAGCTCAGTACTGTCTGCTCAGGTTGGTAGCAACTCTCTGGTGTTTTAGACAGGAGGTGTTTTTGGGGAGGGGTTTCCTATTCCCAGCCCTACCTGGATATGTCAGGCATTGAACATGCGACCTACTGCACGCCAAGCATGCATTGTAGAGTTGGAAGGGACCATTAGGATCATCTAGTCCAACCCCCTGCAGTGCAGGAATCTTTTCCCCAACGTGGGGTTCAAACCCACAGCCCTGAGATTAAGAGTCTCATGTTATACCAGCTGAGCTCTTGCCTAGGTTCTAGGAATCTTGGTAGATAAAAGTTTGAGGTATACTAAACAGCCTTAGAATGAGTATCTGTCCAATTCATGCAGTTTGGTGAATATTTTTTTGAAGAACATAGACATTTCACCATTTACTACTAAGCTGTTATGAATCTGGAATAGGATAAAGCCTGAAATTCAGTATTTTCATAGGCAATAAAATCCACCAATACTGCAATTGAAATTCCATAATATGCATATAAGTGAATGTGAAATTTCTCAAGGCAAGACAATGTATGCCGCATTGGAAGATATCAATTTCACACACACCAACACAGATCATATTGTTTCTATAAAATAACAAATACAGTCATGGGAAAAAGAAAGTGCACCCTCTTTGAATTCTGTGGTTTT
Source organism: Podarcis erhardii (assembly GCF_964252035.2). Classification (NCBI taxonomy): domain Eukaryota; kingdom Metazoa; phylum Chordata; class Lepidosauria; order Squamata; family Lacertidae; genus Podarcis; species Podarcis erhardii. The sequence continues at coordinate 48,556,728 of NC_138498.1, read as the reverse complement.
ACATATCAGGACATAATAGCAATCATTTGTTCCTTAGAAGGTCTTAAAATTAGGTAAATACAACCTCAGGTGAACAACAACACATGATATGTTACACTGTGTCATGATTTATTTAACAGAAATAAACCCAAGATGCAGAAATCATGGGTAAAAAACTATTTTGAAAAGAAAGACTTTAACTTGAAATCTCTGAAACACATTTTGGTCATTCTAATTGCTTCTGGAGGAGGTTCTCTGCTTAGAGTGAATGGCTTGGCCACAATACTGGCAGTGTAGACTGTACTGGCTTCTATGTAGTGGGTCTACAAGCTGCCATTTGCACCCTTAGTATTCAGTTGCAATTTAAACGTTCTCAAAAGTAGTTTCACTTTAGCAAATATTTTCTGTACCCTTTATATGCACAATTATTTCAAGAGACAATCATACGCTCTTAAATCACCCCCAAGTTTCAGTTTAATAACAGGATGAGTAGCACAAAACAGTCTGGCAGATGACCAGTGCATGAATATCATGCATACCACTTGCGTAGGAGCTAAGTTGTTCTCTACACCTAATATATGAAATCACATGTGAGGATAATGCATTCACTTGATAAATACAACCACTGAAGAATAGCAAGCAAAATCTATTGTTGGCAATCACCCAAAATTATAAACCTACTCATGCTGCCCTGTTCTCTGCATTTATAGTTGACTAGCATATTAATCTATACCTAGTTTCTACAGAAAAAAACTATTCAATTCATCCACTTTTAGGTTAATGGAAGGAAGCATCAATATAAACCTATTAAATATTAAAATCTAAATACTATTTAGATATATATTATAGAGTGTTTGGGGAGGAATGTATGTGTAGCATGGCACACTCTGAATATGACAATTCACACAAGCAAGCAAGGTCACTATAGGAAGCATTTATTCTTTGTTTTTTTCACAGTCATATCATTACTTGATAAAGACATAGAACTTTGGGCTTCAAAACATGTGAAAGGGTTCTTGTTTCCTACAAGAAGGAAAAGTCTTTATCAGTCTTCGCAGGGCTTTTTTGAGCTGGAACGTGCCAGAACACAGTTCCAGCACCTCTCACCTCGTCCCTGTGGCTCACAAGGAGACCCTCCCCAGAACATGAAGGGGACATCCTCCATGGGCTCCAGAGAAGGTCTCCTTGTGAGCTGGAGGCACAGAAGGGCTCTTCAGCCTCCAGGCTAACAGCTAATGCATGGTAAGAAGCCCAGCGCATCAGCTCTGCAAGCTGCCCTGTCTCTCCTGCTTGTGCCAAAGAGGTAAGGCTGTTCCATGGACTGTCAGAGCTGAGCCACAGGGAAGAAACCTCCCTGTACGTCAGCTCTGCAAGCCGCCCTCTTTGGGCTCTGGGGTGGGTCTCCTCTTTGAGCCACTAGGACTCTCCAGGGTGCTCCTCATTATATGCAATTTTGCATATGCCCGCAGGGCCCCAAAACGGAACCTCTGCACAAATGGGGAGTCACCTCTACTACTAGTACAGAGGTCTGTTTGTGATGAGTCCCTGCACCTTTATTCTAGAAAAAAGCACTGTGTCTTTGAAAAGTGAATGTGCCTGGCAGGTGTCCTTTGGAAGAACGTCCTTCAAAGTAGACACCGGCAATGAGAAAGCCCTGTTTCTTTTAGCCAAATGCCTAACATCAAAAAGGCAGTGTTTCACCCAATGAATTTAGAAATGCAGATAACAAACAGAAAGAGGCAAGCCATTTATGACCCAGGCCATTTAAAGCAAAACCATAAATGTATACGTGGTAGACAACCTAAAAAGACAATACTACAGTAAAAATAAAAATGTAAATACATCAGTAAACACCATTCCCTGATCTTTCTGACTGATCCCTCCTTAAGCTTTTGGGAATAGGCCTGAATCAGAAATGTGGAACTTGTGGCCCTCCAAATCTTAGACTACCAATCCAACATCCTGACCACTGGCCACACTGGCTGGGGCCAATGAAAACTGGGAGTCCAACAACAGTTGAAGGAGCTCTGGTTCTGCATTTCAAATTCTGTAAAGCACACTTTTCTAGCACTATATCTTTGTTATAATTATTTCTGCCTTCCTGATATTAATTTATGTTGACATTAGTATCCTGTCATATGGCACAGCAGTGCTCCTAGTTCCTTTGGCATGGCGATCTTCTGTTGCAAAGGGCTCTGCCTTTTCCAAGGACATTTTATGGACTTGCAGGTGGGTGCTACAATGCCCAACTGGGATGGTGGGAAGCTGCCATATGCTTGGTAGCAAACAAACAAGAAACACACAGTTCAAACGTAATGAAAAGGTTGGCACACGGTGAACACTATGCAAAAATGCCTGACACAAACAGAATGTTTCCAGTTATCAGATAAATATCAGATGATATTGAAAACCTCTCCCACCATTGTGTATGTTTCAAGCTCCTAACACAGAACTTGACAAATCGAGTGATGCAATTCCTAGGCTGATTAATTACTACAGTGGCACCTCGGGTTTCAAACGCTTCAGGTTACATACACTTCAGGTTACAGACTCCGCTAACCCAGAAATATTACCTCGGGTTAAGAACTTTGCTTCAGGATGAGAACAGAAATCGTGCTCCAGCGGCATGGCAGCAGCAGGAGGCCCCATTAGGTAAAGTGGTGCCTCAGGTTAAGAACAGTTTCAGGTTAAGAACAGACCTCCGGAATGAATTAAGTACTTAACCCGAGGTACCACTGTATTTACATTTGTTTCTTCTTTAGAAGAGCACAGGTGGTGCCACACAGGAAGCCCAAGTCCTTGCAGATACAACCGTACCTTGGAAGTCCAATGGAATGCATTCCGAAGTCTGTTCGACTTCCAAAATGTTTGGAAACCACGGAAGGCCCGTTGGACATTCAGCTTCCAAAAATAGTTTGCAAACCGGAACACTGACTTCCAGGTTTGCTACATTCGGGAGCCAAAACGTTCAAGAACTAAGCTGTTCGGAAACCAAGGTACGACTATACAGAGAAAATGTCATATGGTACTTGCAAGTGTTTAAGTTCCGCAGTGTTAAGGGCTGCATATACTTGGAGACCTTGGATGTGGGCCAGTGGCAAATGGGCCGCTAGTGCAGAACTTTGAGCAGAGGTGTACTATGCTAGCAGAATCTCATTTGGGTCAGCAACCAAACTGCAACATTCTGTAGTAACTGCAGACTCCAGACAAATTGCACGGAAAGCCCCACATAGATTGCTCTGCAGTAATGCAGTCTTGAAGTTACCAATGCCTGAATTACTGCGGTCAAGCTATCAAGCTCCAGGAGTGGCTACCACTGCCACATCTGATGAGACTCTGGGAAGGTGCTCCTAGCCACAGGGGTTAGCTGGGCCTCTAGTAAACAGGTCCATTTTTCAGATATAGGAACCACTCATCCACAGCACTTGCTGGAATTCAAACTTACTTTATTCACTCTAATCTAGCTCACCACTGTATCCAGGTCCTGGTCCAGGCCTGCATAGCCTCCTTAGTGAGATGGCATTGAGAAATAGAGCTAAGTGTCTCAAATTGCCTAACAATATGAAAAGCTAAGAAGAAACATAGGTCTTTCCTTTGCTCAGGTGTTTGTCTATCTGAAGCATAAGAAATTATTGAATTTCAAGGTGATGCTCAAGACAGAATGTGATGGTACAGGGGAAGAGCTGTAACTCAGTGGTTGAGCATCTGCTTTCTATGCATGAGGTCTCAGGTTCAATCACCAGCATCTCCAGGTAGTGCTGAGAATGGTTTCCTTGTCTGAAATCGTGGAATTTTGAAGGGTGGCTGTATTTTGGTTCTCATAATACAACAACCAAAAGGAGTCCACATGAAACTGTTCCATACATCTTGCGGCTTTTGTTCTTCACTGGCAAATATCCTTTTCCGTGGCTTTTCATAGCATGCAGCCAAATTAAGAGGTCAGGGCTGATCTATATGACAAACCAGTATGTACAAAATGGCTTGCTGCAAGGAGCTCTTGCCACCCAGAGGCAGTTTCAGGCTGGCAGTGCATATGGTGTCTGCATTACAAAATGTACCCCTTTCTTAAAATGGTATTTTTTATTGTATTCTTAAAAGTAAATAATGTAGAGTGAGTAAATAAGATAAAACATAGATCCAAAGATTGCTAGAAAATACTCAAAGAAAGAAAAAAGAATGAACAACAAAGATGAAACCTTAAGAGTTGCTTGTTAAGCTCACGTTTTTTAAGTTCCAAGGTGTATTAAACTGAATCTGAATTCTATCCAATGCACATCCATATTATGTGAGGAAGTACAAAAACTGATTTAAACATCATCTGTGAAAATAGCCTAAGTTTTGTCTTGGTACAGGGCAGATGACTGACTTCTCCCCATTAGCTGGACTGGGATTCTGCAAGTGGTCAGCACTCCTGTGGGTTACTGAGGGCAATTATGTACTTCTGCCTACAAGTCAAAGATTAAATGGTGAAAGAGTTATGAGCATTTCCAACCACCACACTTCTTAATTATTTACTTTCTTTTCTTAAACCTGAGCTCTGAAGGGAAAATATTTGCTCCTTTTTCTCTTCCTGCAAGCCCCTCTAAAACCATTTATTATTAAAGATCTTCTGGGGAAAGATGAGGACAAAAAAGACTCCTATCTAGAAAGCAAACAAACAAACTTTTTTGCTTACCTTATTTTGCTTGCTCTATCATGTGTTGAATTACTGAATAATATCAAGTGAGATCTAGACATTTGGATGATATAATGTGGTGGAACAATGTTTTGCTTGCAGCAATTATTTGTGAGTTTAGGCATCTGCAACACGTTCAGGATTTGTGTGAGATAAGACTCTGAAATAACTTTAACATTGCCCTCCTCTGTCTATTGTGAATAAAAAGATGGATTCAGTTGGAGAATAAAGTATTACACAAGTGACTTCAGCAAATCAGCGACACAGGCAGCAAAGGAAGGAGACTGATGTACAGAGAAACAAATACATAAATAAGTTCTCTAACATCTCAGTAATCAATCAGAACAATTATGTTTCTAACAACTCATTCCCACAACAGTTTTTGGGTTTTTTTGTAATTAAGCAGGTCTCTTCCCTCTCCCCCCCTCTGGCCCCACATATACTTTTCATTAGGGTGGCAGTACTCACATCTCATTTACTGTATGGACATCATTAGAGTGAGCAGCACAGAAAGATTATTAGCGCTGCATCTGAACTCTGCAAATGTCAAGCCAAATGGGAATGGTGGATAGTGATACGAAACCTATTCCAGTTATCATATGTTAATGAAAAGAAACAATTCAGTTTTCAAGAGGAAGAATGCATGAGGTAGATTTATGAAGAGCCAGCATATATATACTTTTCTGTATTCCCCTCCTCATTAAAATATGTAGATACTACCATTAGACAGTCAGTATACAAGCTTACACCACAAGCCTTCAGAGTGAAGCTAAGAACAGTGCAATTTGCAAGTTAGGACAACCACAAAAGTGGCCCTTGCTTCTATCTCTTAATAAAAATAAATAATTTACCATCACAGCTGATCAGACGAATTAGACACTAGTCACCAATTATGCTAGTGCAATGGCAATGAAGCTGATTGTTCTACACTAGTCTAAGGTGGCTCCTTGCATCATTGCTTTACCAGTGCCTCATCAGCAAAAGTAAAGTGTGTCAGCAAAATTTCTTATGTTTTTTCTAAGAAACCCTCTCCCAACTGATTTGTCAGAATCCAGACATCCAATTGTTTTTCAAAAAATGTTTAATGCTATATTACCTCAGTCACATTTGATATTTCTCAGAGGTTTTGTATGTTTATATATATGAATTTAATTGACAGTTTCACATTTAATATTTTGCAAATGCATCACAAATAAGATATCCAGATATGAGCACATGACCTCTATAAAATTTTAATTAATGAAGTTTTCCTACTAGGCCATGTGTGTGTGTGTGTGTGTGTGTGTGTGTGTATAAAATAAATCAAACACAAATACTAATAAAAGTGTTATAATCTGTTACACCATTGTATTCAAGGTTTACATACTTGTGCCTGTACATACAATGGCCTGGAATCAACAAACTCATTCCACTAGTGTAAGCCACACTAGCACCATGGGGCCCCTCCTCTCTCCCTATGCCTCTTGTGCCTCCTCCAAATCCACTTTGGAGAGTTGGGAAAACTCCTAGATAGCATACAAGGGAAGGAGACCCTCTTGACCCTCTCTAGTTGCAGGGAACTGCTTTCAGATAGCTGTATGTGTATGCACAACCTAATGCAATTGTACAATACCAGTCTGTGTATCAAAATGTGTCTACATGTGTATGAAATATATATCTTGGCCATTTATAGGACTGAGAGCAGCATTATATTGCAGGACCACCTTCTTTCATATATTTTCCCCTTAATGCTCTGGTTTTCATCTGCTCCAGCGCCTCAGCAGGACAGACCTGAGGATTAGGGATTTTTTCTGCAGTGGAAAACACTCTGTGGAACACCCTGCCAGTGAAGATTCTTCAGGTACTGATGCTTAATGTTTTATATAAGTTTTAAAAGAAATAAATCAATTTAAAAATGCAGTGCACATTCAGACATGCATCAGCACCAGCTACATGAGCAAGATGCTGCTACTGAACATGGAGCTTCCTTGCTAGATTAGGGCAAACATTAATATAGGTCTAGTAAATGCTATTAGTGCTCTAATATGCAGACATATTCATGCAAGCAATAAAATGTAGAAATAAATTAAAATAGTTAAAAATTAAAATATCACACCTCTATCTGATGCACAGTCCAGGTTGGAACCCTTGTTTATGACAACTACTGAAACTAAGACCACCCAAAACTGCAAAGTTTGGAAACTGAACACGTGAGAGGACTTGAGTGGATTTTAAAATGGAACTTGTGGAGAATTTTAGAATTCAGTTTTTGTCCTCCAAGTATCCTATTTGCACCATCACACACTTAACTTCTTCAGCACATACCAATTATCCAATATGTCCACAGCTAACTGAATATCATATTAGTGGCCTGTCTTAAAAGAAGAGATTTTGAGCTTCAACTCTCACCTGTTTTGATCTCTAGGCAGCTGCCAAAGTCTCATTTTCAACGTTATGATGCTCCTGCCTAGCCCTAAGTGTCAAGGCTTTGCCCTGAAAGATACACATGGTTCATTCTTCATTGCTGTGAGCACCACAAAAACATCACTTATCTGCCCTACGACAGCTCTCAGCTCTTCCTTTCGACTTCAGGCAACTGTCCCTTCACAATTATTTTGTGAGTATCTGAGATTAGGGCCATCTTAGAATTTCAAATGTGTAGGTGAGTCAAAAAATATCTTCTGTTTTACAACTATTTCCCTTTTATTCCTCCACCTGCATTCTAATAAAACAATAGACCTTTTGACTAAGTGGTTTTCATGCTTTGAAACTTCCCCCAAACAATACTTACTTCAAGAAAATTGAATAAGGCATATGACAGAGAAGAATGTGCTGCAGACTTATTCAGTGGATACTAGGGAATTAGACTGGTTCTCCCCAGTGACCCTAGTCCAGAGCCTATCCTATTATTTAGGCTACGTCTGGTTTTAGGAATATGTTTCCCCAACCCCTAGGAAGGCTGTGTAGCATATATAGGGGGAGGAGAGGAGGAAAAGTCCCATTCCAGAAGTGGGAATCCTTTCACTGATGGGACATGCAATTGCATACCATCCTATGGATTTTACTTACCCATTTTCTCATTGACACTGCTGTTGTGGCAAGGTTTAAGTGCTGAAAGCTGTAAGGCATTAGGGGTGTTCTCAGCCCAGGGTTTCTCGTAGCACCAATCAAAAGCCAGACTAAGCTCAAGAGTGCCAACTATGCTACACTTCAACTCCTGTCACTTAGTTGAGAACTCCATCAGTGGATCTCAAGGCCTGGCCCTGCATATCTCCACCCTGAGGAGCAACTTTTTTCAACAGAAAATGCCCTTTCTCTGGCGGGATGACTTTGTTAATCCGTGGGTAGGGAAAATCCATGCCAAACTTCTGAGCATCGGAATTTCCCCAGCGGACTCCTTAAAGATGAACCTACGCTCAGCCAAAAGCCTTATCGAGCAAAGATTAGCAGACATTGAAAATCAACACAACCTCTCCAGGGGTGGGGGTGTCTGCTCCCCCAGGTATCATGGAATAACCCCACCACTTGGCCTTCCATCATACATGTCATCTCTTTCATCTGTACCACACCGACTTGCATTTATTCGTGCAAGGTTCAATGTTTTTCCATCGAACCTGCTGAGCCACAGATTTTCCAAGGGTTTGGTGTCTCCGCTATGTGAGTGTGACGGGAAAACAGTTGAATCTCTTCCACATATAATGTTCAACTGTCCCTTACATAGCATAGCCAGGACTAAATTCCTGGGTCCTGCTTTACTGCGCTTGGTTGGCAGGCCTGCTGAGTCACATGCCGCACTGCTTTTGCAGGATACAGATCCTTCTGTAACTCTGCAGGTGGCGAGATTCCTGAATGCGGTTATCTCACACACAAAAACCACCAAAAAACAACATCAACAACAAAAACTAATCGGACAGTTATGATGAGAGTGCAGGACGGATCTCGTCTCCAGTTCTCCTTTTTCTGTGAACCGTCCCTTGGATCTTTCCGGGCCCCAAGCTGTTATTTGTCACTGCTCAATGACCCACCCTTGCATCGTGGTGTTCCCCTTCTGTTGTTAGATGTATTGGTTTTTATGTTTCTGTGCTTTTATGTTTGTACATATTTTATGGGCTAATAGCCGTAAATAAATTATTATTATTATATTATTATAAAATGCCCTTTGCGCCTTCCCCTTTTGGAATCTGATACCTGAGCACCTGCATTAGACTACATTATGTAACTCTGCCCCCTTTGACTTTCGACTAGCGCCTCTGGAACTGGACCTGAATGTATCTTTAACAGGGTTTCTCACATCTGTCTCCCCCACAAATGAAACTGATGACCCCTGGAGCTCAACCTCTTGGTGGTATGATACCAGATGGGTTTTGACACAGTACAGTTGACATCATAAATAACCCCTTCTGCCTTCCTTGTGTGCCTCCAAGCTTCTTTTTTAAAAAATGCAAGAATGTTCATAGTGTATCATTTTTCAATATTTGCAAATGTTTGTTTTTTTGGTTTTTTTTTGGCGAAGGTCTGTTGCCATATCAAGCAATGCTATCTTGGTCTATAATTATATTTGGACCAAAAAATAACTATTTTTAAAAAATCAATACCATTTATGTATTTAAGATCTGCACAACTGATTTATGTGTTTGTGATCACTGCTCATTTCGTTTTGTGAAGCTGCCTATTACTGGTTTATTAAAGCCTCATTATAGTATTAAGCCTGAATGTCAATCTTGGTTCCAGTCCAGGCTCTGCCTACTCTATTTAGTAATTACCAACATAAATAATATCGAATTGGAGTGAATTTGGGTCTTGCTGATCAATAGAAAATTTACTCTAGACATCCTGGCACTTTGTCACTATTCCCCAAAGAAGCATTATTAATACAAACTTGCCTAGCTGAAAAGAAATATGTGTGCATAGTCAGAACAGTAAGTTGGCCACTAATTCAGTTTCTCCACAAAGCAGTATTATACCACACCGCAGGGGGGGAAATTGCTTACTTGATGGGCAGTGCAGTATTGTTCGCACACTCTTATATAGCAGAGTTTTTAATCCTACCAGATAAAAGCCTAGGCAGCCAATAAGGGCCACATTAGGCATGACATAGAAGACCCATCATTTGATCATCTAAAACTGTTTCTGTTGCTGAAAGAATCTACTGCATGGTGGAAAACTGGCCACAGGCGTTAACTTTTTCCTCATGCACCATTATTGACATAAACTCCGCCCATGCTAACAAGTATACACAGCAGATGGAAATGGAGGTACAATAGAGGTATCTTTTTTCCTTCTCCACTGCTAATAGAGAGGTTACTTTGGGAGGTAACCTCTCCTTCCCCAGAACTATGGGTCATATCTGAGGGCACTGTGGTTGCTTTAATGAAAGAAAAAGACTGAGATAGATCTAACTTTACAGATTTTACACCTAGTCTGACCCTAAGAATGCAAAACATACTGTAAATACTATCATTTACCGGAGGGGATATATATATATATATATATATATATATATGCTTTCGTAGATTTTCACGGGTACAGGAATGCAGGTTTTGGTGTCCTCGGGTGTCTTCCCGTGTAAAAGTTGGGGTGTCTAGGCGACGTTTCGACGAGGTCTCACTCGTCATCTTCAGGCTGGTGCTTTCGGCTTCTTGTTAACAAGAAGTAACAAGAAGCCGAAAGCACCAGCCTGAAGATGACGAGTGAGACCTCGTCGAAACGTCGCCTAGACACCCCAACTTTTACACGGGAAGACACCCGAGGACACCAAAACCTTTTGGTGTCCTCGGGTGTCTTCCCGTGTAAAAGTTGGGGTGTCCTCGGGAAGACACCCGAGGACACCAAAACCTGCATTCCTGTACCCGTGAAAATCTACGAAAGCATATATATATATATATATATATTCGTTTACTATGGTAAATTTACGTTTTAGACATATATTTAAGTGGACTATAGGGTGTACATTAGTAGAAAGATAAGCAATCAGCATCCCTGTCCAAATACCATTCACCAAATATTGATATTGATGAGAAGCAGCTGTGTCAATGGAACTTCTCTGTGTCATACCTTTAAAGTAATCTTACACTACTTTAACAGCCATTGTTTCCATCAAAGAATTCTGGGAACTGTAGTTTGTTAAGGGTGTTGGGATATGTCAGTCTGTGAGGTCGGCAGCCTTAAGGCTGCTTTAAATGAATGGTATGAATGTGACTGATTCATAAAAGGCTATTTTAGAATGAGGGGGAATCAATTTTTTTCATAGTTTTCTTCCAGCAAACAAGCTGCTAACCAGCAGTGGTGTAGCGTGGGCTGCCAGTGCCCAGTACCATGCAAAGGGGATGTGGGAGGGAGGGAAACAGACGGAGTATGCATGCACATCCAGCTGCCTAAGGGTGTCACCCAGGAAATCACAGAGATACGAAAAGAAGAGTCATTCCATTATCTGGAAAGGTCACTTCCTGGTTCGCATGGAGAAGCTGTTTTCAGTGGAGCCCATGTGTGCCAAAGCTTGCACATTTTTAATATTATTTTTATCTAGCTTAGAACAAAAAAATACAAGCAGTTCCTATGTTTATTTTACTGGCTGAGGCATTGTAGTAATGCATCACTTTCTGAACACTGATTTATAACATTAATAATCATTTGGGAAAATACCTTAGTTTAGAAAAAGCTTATCATAATTAAAATGTAATTAAAAATCCAACTTTAAAAAAGCCCCTCTCTTCACACTGTTAGTCATGACACCGACACCACTTTGCCATTAAAATATATCTTTAAAGGTATCTATCAAAAGTGTTTATTAAAATCTAATTACATAGATGATAAGTGTGCATTTTTCATGTAGCACTTGAAATAATCCCCAGTTGATTGGGTCTCTTTTTCCCATCAGGCTAATTTTATTCTTAAAAAAACATTTTTATTTAATCTGTTGTAGAGGGTTTAACACACTCCATAGGATATCTAAAAGATCTAAAAGAACAATTTAATTAGAAGAGTGTTTGATGCTCAAATGCAGATCGCAAATGCATTTTCTTTTCATTTTCACTACAGGAAATGGCCCAATGGAATTTTTATTTATACGAGATCTGCAGTTGGAAGGAGGGTTGAACATTTCTCAAATGAAAGGGGTAAATCAGCATATGGAGCACAAGTAGTTGATTAATTGCTGCATATTCATCTCCGTGCTATACTCCTTGGCTCCAATCAAGAGATATTATGTACATAAAACAACATCTGTCAATGCCTGATAGTCCAACAGGTGGTCAGCAGTATCACTTTTGATAGCACCAGTCACCTCTTTGGAATGAATGGGGATAGTGAATCTACCACCACCATCTTTGTCACAAAGTTGTTGGCATCAATCATCAGCTCAGTGGCTCCCAGTCTGGGATCAATAACTATACAAGCAGCTCCAAGGTCCAGATATTGGGCATCATATGTGTCACACCTTTTGTATATATGACTTCCAAACCATCTGGAAATGTAATTATGAAAGCCCATATCATTGTAGACATTCCCTGATATGGATGAGGACAGCTGGATGGGGGTGGTAGACTCAGATTTATAAATGGAAGCTAAGCATCTCATGCAAAAAAAGAACAGATTATTTCTCATTTTGATTTACAGTTAGAATCCCCAAATATCAACAGGGTAGTATTCATTTAAGTTATTTACTTTAGTTATGTCCACTGATTTTAATCAGTCTTCTAAACTAATTAATAGTACCACCCACATTATGTACTCTGCAAGGTCTTCTGTTGCAGTGATGCAGCTGCCCATTCCCTGGGTTCACTATGGCACATAGGAAGTAGAATGATGGATCAACCCTCAAACAAATTTGGTTGAAGTAGGATATGTGCAGAATATTTGCTCATCTTAAAACCAAGGTATAATTGTCAGGAGTTTTAACAGATGGTGGACAAAAGAAGAAATAGCTAGTGCATTGTACGTAGCGTTAAACAAGTGTAAACTGATTATTCTGCTCGTTAATACCAAGAAGTTAGTAGTTCAAAATGATTTATCTGTTGAAATGAAACAACCTAATTTATGTAGCTTTCTAAACAAAACTTATACTCATTTCTGAAATTTAAAAAACCTAATATCTTGAAGTTTTTGTTTCTTATGTATATGCCAATGGATTTTAGGACAGAAAAGGAATATACCGGTACTCAGGTCATAGAAACAGCAACAACTTTGAAAACCCTTGGATAAATGTAATGGAAAACAGGAAGACAACAGAGAAGTTTAAAAATGTAATTTATGAATATAACAATTTACTGAAGGAAGAGATGAACGACCTTGTAAAAATCTCTCGTTATTGCTAGACATTGTGCTGGATAAATGTTCTTCTAGCCTTTCCAAGTGATAAAAGTATTTCTCATTCCCTTGAAATTTATTAATATTAGAATTGTCTCCAGAGATTCAATAATTTTGCAAAGGCTATCCTGTCAAGGCGGGGTTTTTTGTGTGTGTTTTTTTGCTTTGTTAGGCCAGAAGACAGACATTTTTGGAAGCTACTGCAAAAGCCACTTACTTCATGAGCATAACTGATAAATTCTAAAAATTACTAACAATGGGTAAAGGGTTTTCCTGTTGTTGATGGTTCTGAACAATAAAATTTACTGTACTTGAAACACAAAACAGGAATATAAAATTAACCAGAACAATGCATGCTGGTTTCAACAAAAAATTACCTGCAAATTTTATTAGAATCTGTATTCAATTTCAAATGGCGACTTAAACTATGAGTACCATTCACAGTGTTCTGGGGATTCTCCTAATCCCCCAGAGTCATTTTTTTTTGGCGCTGCAGCTGGAGTAGAGGGGGAAGAACCCCTGTTATGCTAGTGGGAGCCCTTGTTGGCTTGAATCTAACACTAGTCCTACTCAAAGTAGAGCAACTGAAGTTAATGGACATACACATGGAAGTCATACACATGGAACAGGATTTATGAAACTGGGTTCTACTGCATTTTCTTTTCCCCTGCACTCACTTTCATCCCTAAGGGTCTTCCCTAGCTAACAGGACCAGTGGTCAGAGATGATGGGAGTTGTAGTCCCAAAATATCTGGTGGGCCGAGTTTGCCTATGCCTGGTCTAAGGGGTGACTATAGACGAGAATTCAAACATTTAAATCAGCAGCAAAAAATAATGGGGGCATCTTATGTGACCAGAAGTGTCACATAGATTAGGGCTGCCATACGTCTGGATCTTCCCGGACATTACTGGGATTTCAAAGGGATTTTGGCATTTTTGTAAAATAAAAGGAAATCCTGGGTTTAAGCACTTTTGATCATGTTTGAGCTATATAAATTAGACACCGTACATCAACAAGGGCCTATAAAGTGGTAGTATTCAAATATGTTCAGTATGCACATTAATAAAGCCTTGTAGTAACACTGAACATCTGTTACTGCTTTCTCTATTTCTTCACTGATAGAAAGAGATGACCATTTGGAAATCTGTACACAGCTGAAAGTGTGCGTGCCAATATGCCCTAAAACTAAATTTTAATAATGGTGGTAGATAATTGCTGCAGGCCAACAGAAAGGGCTTGCATAGCAGTTTATTTGACAGGACCTCAGAAGTGTCCTTGAAAGTTTATTCAAGTCCTGTAGGTCAACAATAAAAGAGTTCAATCAGCAATTCTGCCAAGGTTTTTCTCTGACCCAGATGATATGCCTTTGATGTTTCTGTTACTTTGAAATTTTAACTCAGTACAATTCTACCTTCAAATATTTCCCATTGCTTGAAAAGGGGTTTCAAAATAAAACCAGTTTGTGCTTTAAAAAAATCAACGTTAATTAAGATTTGGACAATATAGTTGCAAGAAACAAAACAAATGAGCAGGAAAGTGTATAAAAACTGGGTCACAAAATGAAAGTATGACTGAGGAGGGAACTGCCACCCAAACCTTCATTTCCCTGTGTGATGGTAACTGGCCTCATATTCCACACCCCTTGGCCCAATACTCTCCTTCACTTCTTTCCCTCAGCTCTAAGTACTGTCTCAACTTTTCCCTCATTTGTCTTTGATTTTTGTGGGCACCATCACTTTCTGGTCCAACTTTCACCCCCTTGACCCCTCCTACTTCTACACATTCAACCTTAGCTCCCTGCTGACTGTCCTTGCTTGTGAGTGTTTATTTTACAGCCTCCCTTCCCTTTGGACCTCTTGAGCAAAAACTTGCTGTTATTGATGGAAAGATCTGTGTGGGTAGTATGAAAAGATTGGACTAATGACCGAATGTCACACTCGTTCCTTTTAAATTTGCCTATACACACAAGAAGTCTGTCTCACAGATGAAAGGTTACAGATTTGTCTATATTTCCCTCCATCTCAAACAGTAACCTCTCCATGTAGCAAATACTAGTGAAGACTGGTAAACACTTGTAGACACTTTAATATTCTTTCTTGTAGGCAGTGGCTCCTATCAAGAAATGAAAAAGTAATACTGGAAGAGGCCCTCCCATTGTGGGGAGTATGTTTCTGATTGTGGAAACAAATTTGCCCCTCTATTAAGGAATAAAAACTGGCAGAGAGAAGTCTGGGGTTGGTTTGCATGAGGTATTAAAACTATATTAATGAACCCCCAAAATTAGCATAACAAATTGCAAATAGTAATCCAGTCTGGGTATCAACCACACACCAGCAATAAATTGTCCCATGTAACTATCTAATATATTTATAACTATATTTTAAAGTGGCAGAACTTTTTCTTCAATTTCATTAGTAGTTTCCTTGGTCAAGGTGAATAATAATATACATTTCTCCACCCCTTTTCCTGTAATGAAACAGGCTTCAGTTTAAACTTTCATCTGCACAGTACTTCAAAATGCATAATTATGATATAGTATTAAAATAGATAGGATTAAGCTATTCATCATCAAGTGATCTAACTAAAAATATCAACAATAATTAGTCATTCAACTTAATTAATTTTCCATACATGTAAGCACTGATATCCTTCACTTAAACAAGGTGAAAATAAAATAAGAGGCCCGAATTTCTCTGTGTAGATATGTTCCCTGTGTCTAAAAGAAGTGTTTTAAAAATATATGTATTTTTGTTACAACTGTACTGCTAGCAAAAGGCCTGTGCTCCAAAGCTGACTCTGAATAACCAGGATGATTAGATTTGAATGTGACAATTTACTGAAATCTGTGAGCAAAGACATCTTCGCATCAGAGTCAATTGATTCCCATGCTGAATTAACCAAGAATGGGAAAGTTTTTAAAACTATTGGATGAGATTATTTTCATAACTGAACTTGAACCTACAGCACTAGGAAGGATAAAGTCAAACCACCCAACAAAAGAAACATTAGTTCCTTTGAGCTCCAGTACCAGCACTTTAATGTTGTTTTCTAGCTACCTCCTTTGTGTAGCTAATATTATGATCACAGATGAGATTTTATACACCTCAAGCCTACACGTCCTTGAGTTTGTGCTGAAGAATGTAGCATGGCCTTGTACAGTTAATCAAAACGGAGCTTGCAAATTGAATATTAAAGTCCATGTTGAAATGGAACAGACAAGGATAAGCATCTGAGAAAGGTGTAAAAAGACACTCAAATCTCTAGGGGCACAAATTCTTCACCCACATAACCTCTGAGGTCATTTCTCACCCACACAGATTCTGTATCCAGCAAGGACATGAAGAATGTGCCCATTCACACGTTCTGCCATTTTTTACCCAGTCCTATATCAATGTGTCCATCTTAAATGCAGTCATTCCTATCCTCGTATGTACGGCACTCCCCATTGCTTCAACTGCTGAAAGTCTGCTAAAGGAAAAGTATTCTGCCATTTAAAACCTTGTTTCTTTAGATTTAACCTCAATATTCAGTTTGGAGAGTGACATTTCTAAGAAACTGAGGAGCAATCCAACTTTTTAAACATGCAAATTGTATCTGTTGCAAAAATCTGAGGATTAAATGTATTTTGCCATTACTGTTCCAGTATGAACCTTTGTATCTAAAATATGCCACAGCATAGGATAGAGTTGCAGAAACATTTACTGCATACTAACTGAAAATTAACCTTTTGACACTGACCAGTAGAAAATCAGCTTTGTGTGTGTGGAGAGTCTGGATGTTGGGTGACCCGTGCTCGTGATTACAGTATCTGAAATTCTGAATGGCTAGAGAAATAGGCAGGGATAGAGCAATATATTTTCTTTGGGAGAGGCTCTCCATGTTAATCAGTGCTCATCAATTAATATTTTTAAATTGAAAAAAGTAGACACTTCTTCATTTTACTGATGCCTCCATTCCTGACTGGAGAAAGATTTGCAGAAGGTTTTTCTTTTTCTTTTCTGTTTTAAATAATCTTTATTATCTATCTGCCGCCACAAAAAACCTTGGCTCCAAGTATGTTATAGGATCATGTTTACTACATAAAGTTACTTGGAGCTACTAATACATGATACATGGTTTCAATTGCAGCTTTGATATGACTAGACAGCTTGGTGCCAGAGATGAACGATTGAAACAAGTAAAATGGGTTTCTTCTTCCTGGTTCAGTTATCTAAGCCTCTGCTTTTTACCCAATCCACACTTAAAACCAAAGAATCTACAGATTGATGTTTTAGAAAATTGGCATAGTCCTCCATGCTAAAAATAATTTCCACAGTCTACTTGTAATATTGCAAGTAATATTGATATTATTCTTGTTTAGCGAGTTAAGATTTTTAGATTTATGTCATTATACTTCTAGAGCGTGCAGGAATTAAATTGAAACAGAGACCAACACATCAGGAATGCCCTAAAGCCTTTGCATGTTTACAAGCAGTTTAAGTACTCAAATAAGTACTTTCCAAATTAGGAGAATTTAACATGTGTAAAAAGGTAAAAGTAAAGGGACCTCTGACTGTTAGGTACAGTCGCGGACGACTCTGGGGTTGTGGCGCTCATCTTGTTTTACTGGCCGAGGGAGCCAGCGTACAGCTTTCGGGTCATGTGGCCAGCATGACTAAACCGCTTATGGCGAACTGAAGTGTTTAATGAACAATAAAACATGTATTTTACACATGTGTGTTTGTTATGATGCAATCTGCTTTCCTGAGAGAATATCAAAAATTAGCAAGCATCAGTTTGTTGTAGGTGTGCACTGGCATGCTTTTATTGTTTTAATTTATGTTGTTGATTTTACTATGTGCTTATTATAATTTTACATGCTCTTAGTACTTTAACAGTCCAATGGGCTAAGAATGTAAAACATGATTTCTTGAGCTGAATAATAAAATTGATTAGTTTCAGGCTCTTTCTTTGAACTCCTAACAGGTTTTATACAGTTGTTGCACTATATGCATCTTCATCACTATGAATGGAACAAATTATATACTGTACCTAATAGTTCACCCATCCATTTTCATCATTGCAAAAGTGACGGTTAGAGCCAGTGAGCACTGGAAAAGGGAGTGACCTATGTATAGATTTCCCCTAATAGTTCAGAATGGATAAAGTTGTTCTTTCAGGCTGCAGCACAGCACCCCTCAAATGGTTTGTTCTCCTTGTTCTGACAATAAATGTTTCAACATCAACCATCAGTCTCTGTGCGACAACCAGAAATTCTCACCTTCGCTGAGTGACTTTCTACATCTCTGATTGTCTGCTTGCCTGCCTGCCTGCCTGCCTGCCTTCTTCCCATTCCTGCAGCTTCCTTGTATACCAGTTACTCCCCTTCATTCCTGTTCCAGACATTACTTGTAACAGAAACCAACTTTTATTCTAAATCAATTCTCTGTTTTTAAAGTTTTCATTTATCTCTGGATAAAACACCTATTGATTTGAACCTTCCTATACTAGAAAAGAAAGAAAGAAAGAAAGAAAGAAAGAAAGAAAGAAAGAAAGAAAGAAAGAAAGAAATGTGGCACTTAAAACTAGTTGCTAAATGAACCAAATCCTTAGTTTAATTTCAAGAAGAAATTTTCAAATTAAGATGAAATGGACTCACCACTATCCTAAAACAAGAGAATAAAATAACAAAGAAACATGCCACTTTGTTCTATGTGAAAGAGAATACTTAATCACATATCAGCAAAGAATTAAAACACCACAGTACATGAAAGTGTTCTCTTTCTTATTTTACTGGACAAATTAATTGCCAGCAATGGTAAAACTACAAAGCTCTTTAAAATTGTTTCCTAAATATAATAAACAGGACCTAGCACATCTAAATTGCAGCTTCTAAGATCACCATGCAAATGACGGTGGTTGAGGGGCTTCAGCTGAGCTTCTTTATTTAAAATTAAATTGCATCCATCTTTAATGAGTTTGCCAGAAAAAGCTCCTATTCTTTTCTTGGTGCCACAGGACAAAATTATTTACATGTAATCATATTGCTCTCTTCTTCCTCTTAATGTAGAGGATTTAACTATTATATGTATTTTGGAGTCAGATCTAACCTGCAAAAATAGGCGCGGCCTATCTGACGTCCCTACGGCAAACACATTAATAAATCAATTAATAAAGAATTCTTTGGTCCAACTAATAATTTGCTGCTATTCTTAAAATTAGGATGATGATTTTAATGTTTGCTCTACTGCCAGGTGAGTAGATAAGGGTTCCTGCAGTGCAGCTTGTAGCATTTTGTAATTTTTCTCTAAACAGAGGTCTAGGAGTACAAGCAAAGCAATTGTGTTTATCACAAAAATCAAAACAAGAATAATCTTGGGTGTTTTTTCTTTCTTGGCACATATTTGATATTAAAATATAACAGCACAGCTGACTGCAATTGTTATAATAATAACTACTTAAGTGATAACTGGGACAAGAGCAAAATACAGAAATAGAAAAATCATCACAGCAAATTTTGTATGCACATCACTCCCCACCCCCACCCTGTCTCAAATGAAACCAAGGACTGATTTTGGCCATGTTTCTAGGTTAGATTACCCCATTTTCTGCTTTGAAGCATAGGAACAGTTCTGTGAAACACACATGCTTGACTTTGTAATTCAGTTTCTAATTGCCCCTGCTTGCACTGGGAATTCATGGGGGAAGATGTTAAGCACCTCAGTTTATGAAGTGAAATTAACACAAGCCTTTTTTTTAACATTTGTGTTTATATGGAGACTTGAACTCTGGCTGCACAAAAGCTGTGAAACCACTTTATTTGCTAATATAACTTATGTAATTGTCATTTTTACACGGCCATGCATTGCTTCCTAAGCTGTTTGAGAAGGCTGACAGTAACAACTACTACAACATTCCTAATCAAATTTTCTTGAAAGAAAAAGCTGAACTAAGCACATTTGTTTTCCTATATATAGCTCCTCTTACCTATATAACATAAGAAGATAAAGTGGAGGTGGGTGCATTAAAATTACCTATTTTATTTCTATTAAGTAAATATTATGGTATGCTTCACAATAAAAGAAATGATATCATGCACAAAGACTTCGTGGAAACAGGCAGAAGTTTCTAGGTTTCCCATTTCCCTTTGTGGCTTAGCAGCATTAAACAACAACAACAAAACAGTGGTACAGATGCTCAGCAGAGAACACGAATCTTATTTACAGTATATGTGCATGCAGTGACGCATTATCACAACATAGCCCAGAAAGACACAGGGTCATTGTGCTCCATATAAGCAGCAATTCATTTCAATTACTTTGGCTGCTAATGGGAGCTGGTGTCCCTGAAACAGATGTTACCAGCTGATAGGCAGAGACTAGAAATGACATTTTTTCCTCCTAGTCATTCATATTTCTACATTCCGTATGTAGTAATAATTACTCAGATACAGCTGCTACTTGCAGGTAATCTGCAGAGTCTACTCTGGATGCAGGTTTCTGTAAATTAGGCACGAAATGAGCACTGGATGTTGGTCATAACCAACAATATAGAATCTTGTTACCACTGATACTCGTTTATTTTGTGCCCTCTGCCTTTAGGCATTTAAGTATTCTGTTCAACTCTATCCCCCACCACACCTCAAAAAAGTTCCCACCCCCACAAAGATATGGTTTCTAAAATAAAAACACAAACAATACACCTAGGAGATTAAAGGTAAAGGGACCCCTGACCATTAGGTCCAGTCATGACCGACTCTGGGGTTGCGGCGCTCATCTCGCTTTATTGGCCGAGGGAGCCGGCGTACAGTTTCCGGGTCATGTGGCCGGCATGACTAAGCCGCTTCTGGCGAACCAGAGCAGCACACGGAAACGCCGTTTACCTTCCCGCTGGAGCATTACCGGTACCTATTTATCTACTTGCACTTCTGATGTGCTTTCGAACTCCTAGGTTGGCAGGAGCAGGGACCAAGCAACAGAAGCTCACCCTGTCATGGGGATTCGAACTTGCCGCTGATCGGCAAGTCCTAGGCTCTGTGGTTTAACCCACAGTGCCACCCGTGTCCCTACACCTAGGGGATTAACTATATGTTAAATGCAAATACATGTTCCCATGTATTGGGTTGGTACAAGTGCTTAACCATTTCCCCACAAATTTCTTTTTTATCCAACGGTATTCTAGACATGTTTGCAAGGGTAAAAGATGTGTTTACAAACATTAAGAACAAGAGTCCAGCTAGTTCTAAGGTCCCTCTAAGATTCTGCTTACCACAGTAGACAGGCATGACTAGCAGGGCATGAATGCCTGCCCTTCTGCAACTGCTATTTACAGGTACATTGACCGCAAACCTGGAAATTTAATTTAGCCATCATGGCAAATAGTCACTAGCACATCTCATGGCTGTGAATCCCACCAATTGTATGTTAATTATATGTTGTGTGAATATCCCCCCCCCCTTGTCTGTCCTGGATCTATTGCCTATCAATTAAATTGGGTGAAATACAAGTGCCACTCTGGGGAAACTCCTTGGGGGAAAGATTGTTAGAGAGCATTTCAAGTAGGAGCATCAAGGGTTGAGCACTACCTTTCCCCAGTGCTCTTCCACTTCAGTAGAGCAATCCTAACCATGGCTGGGCAGCAGTGGAGTGTGTTGTGGCAGCATAGTCACCACATTTGCAGCCCCATTGCTCATGCCAGTCACGGCAAAGCCCTGATCTGTGCCATGCCACCCTAGACTTGGGTCTGCTGCTAATTAGTGACAGCAGAAGGACCAGCTCATCCCTCCTCAACCCTAGGACACCATATTTTTGAGCATTTGAGCAAAGTAAAACAGTGTTCTAGCAACTGGCTGACAAGGTAATAAATGGTTAGATCCATAGGGAACTGGGTCTTTGTGGTTCACATGTTGAATGGATATAGCGCAAACCTAACCAAATCTCTGGTCATTCATATTCACAACAGATGTTTTAGTTCCTCAAATAAAATACAATACTAGTGACTTTACTCACATGTCTGTTGACAGGATGGACACCATCAGGATAGTAGAACACAAAATACTACAGACCTCATTATGGTTCTGTAGCATGGCAGACCTCAGGTAATGATAGGGCTGAGGAAGAGATAAGGAACTTTCCGAATTAAGAGTTGTTTTCTACTGCTATAACATAGTTGCTGTGAAAGATACAGATGATGGATCAAATGAGGGAGAACTAAAACAGTGTTTCTTGAGGTAGTGCTTTGGTTGCAGGAAAATTGCTGGTTTCCACAATCAAAGTACAATGTATGATTAATAAATGTGGTTTCCCACTCCCAAAAATGTTGTGTGCTACCCCCAGCAAGATTATATCAGTACCATGAACATTTATTATCTACGGTACATTTCCTGCTATTTCTTCTTCTTTTAATGGCAAATGCATTTTTCCCTATTAATAATTTTATTTGGCAAGTAGGGAAAACCCTCAAAAATAGAAGAACAACCAGTACCAATTAATGGAGTTATTGTTTATAGAGCTTGCTAATGTGAACCACAAAGGATATCTAAAATAGCCACCTATTGCCACCATTCTATTCCCTCACCAAGCTGTTACAACTTAAATAACATTTTCCAAATAAAAATAAATTATGTCTGTCAGTACTGTTCTATTGGTGTCTGCATGGATTGCAAAATATATAAAGTCATTCCAAAGGCATCAAGAGAGAATGTCCGCTTGGCCTTTCAGGAAATGGGAAATCACAGTCCTGGGTATGTTTGCAGACCTGAAAGCTGCATGTTGGGAAGGGGTGATAATATGGAAAGGGTTCGACGGGAAGGCGGAAAATGAGGCCGCATGGCTGGCGCAGCAGCAAGTTGAGCTGCAAACCCCGCCCCCTCCAAGCCACTCGATTGGGGGCTTACCTGTGGGCGAGGTGCGCCAGCCAGATGAGTGGGGGGAGCAGGGGGCAACGCCCCCTGCATGAGGCAGACATCGGGTCCCACCCACAACCCCTCCCCTCTTTGCAAGAGGAGAGGCTTTATTGAAAATATATGTTGCCCTGCCCAGAAACTGCAAATATATCCTTTTGCCATATAAATGGTCCTTCTATCTGCACTTCTCTTCTACAGCACACACACAAACTATTTTTTCTTAAAACTGAGAGTGAGCAGGAAATTACTCTAAGGCACACCTGTCTTTTTGCAGGAAGCAGCAGTGGCTCAGAGGTGCGGGAATGTGCAGGCAACGGCGTCCTCCTACGGCAGCACTGAGCTCATTAGTTTGGTAACAGGCAAGTTGCAAGGGGCAAAGTTGATGGGACAAGGATGAAGGAGTTTTGGGAGAGCAGTGGTAGCCCTGCACATGCAAGCACACACAGAAGGTGCACTGCCAACCTAAGCTCTCATTTTCGCTGGTACTTCCTGGCACTGCACTGGCTGCCTATTAACTGTTGAGCAGTGTGCTGTTACTGTTGATTTTGATTCAAGGTTTGATTCAAGGCTTACAAAATCCTAAATGGCCCTGGGCTAAATATCTACAAGAGTGCTTTCTCCTTTACAGCCAAACTGATCCTTAAGATTGGCTAAGGGATCTAGTCTTCGGTTCCCCATCAGGATTGGAAAGGTTGGGGTACAGAGATGGTCCTTCTTTGTGGCAAGCACCCAATTCTGAAATAGTCTCTCCCCTAGGGATGTTTGTCACCCTTATTGCCAGTCTACATGTGTCAGCTGAATATATTTTTGCTTACTTATATTTTGATAATGAGGTGTTTAACCCTCAGCAGCCATGTTTGAATCAGTGTTTTAACAAATTGTTACTACCGGTATTTCTTTTTAGTATATGCTTTTAATATTTGAGCTGTGATGTTCCTACGATTGTTGTACATTGCCCTCAGCTCCTTTACAGGAAGGGCAATTAATAAATACTTTAAATATACAAACTTTTTTTAAAAAATGATGTTTTTCTTTAGGAAAGTTTAAGTATGATCTGAAAGGTGACCAATTAAATTACAAAGACTCAGGGGGTGGGCTAAACAGGGGGTAATATGAAACAGTAGACTAGAAAGGGGAATTGGGACAATACTATATGTCATTATTACCAGTGTGTGCATTATCTTGTACACAACAGAGACGTAATTTAATTTCAGTGTAGTCATTTATGAGAAAATTAGACTTGTTGATGGGTAAGCACCATTTAAAAATTAACTGAATCAGAAAGAAGCAAATGCTCTTACTTACTAAGAGCAGCACCAATAATTATTCAATGAATTTGGAAATTTAACTCCAGCAGTGAAGTATATGAGACTCCTGCTGACAGTGGTCATCTGAGAAATAATGATTTATAGCTACTCAGTGCATGCTTACTTATGTGAATACATTTTTCCACTAAGGACTCAAAACAAAATAAGTGCCCTAGCCATTTGAATGGTTCTTTCAAAGAGATGGAAAAGTAAATTGAATGCTAATAAGTGGATTTAGCACAGATGATTTACTCAGCAACTCTGAAGTATAAAACCTGCAAAAGTAACAACACCGTCAAGTTAACATTTATATATATATCCAGGTTATGGATATGTAGAATCATAGAATCATAGAGTTGGAAGAGACCACAAGGGCCATCGAGTCCAACCCCCTGCCAAGCAGGAAACACCATCAGAGCACTCCTGACATATGGTTGTCAAGCCTCTGTTTAAAGACCTCCAAAGAAGGAGACTCCACCACACTCCTTGGCAGCAAATTCCACTGTCGAACAGCTCTTACTGTCAGGAAGTTCTTCCTAATGTTTAGGTGGAATCTTCTTTCTTGTAGTTTGGAACCATTGCTCCGTGTCCGCTTCTCTGGAGCAGCAGAAAACAACCTTTCTCCCTCCTCTATGTGACATCCTTTTATATATTTGAACATGGCTATCATATCACCCCTTAACCTCCTCTTCTCCAGGCTAAACATGCCCAGCTCCCTTAGCCGTTCCTCATAAGGCATCGTTTCCAGGCCTTTGACCATTTTGGTTGCCCTCCTCTGGACACGTTCCAGTTTCTCAGTGTCCTTTTTGAACTGTGCTGCCCAGAACTGGACATAGTACTCCAGGTGAGGTCTGACCAGAGCAGAATACAGTATGCTACTTTGAGCAAAAAGGAAAGAGCAAAACTGGAAGCATATTTTTGTACTATACACACTGCAAATTTTTGATTGTATGTGTATGTTTCTGATACCTGCAGCAGAATATGAAGCATTATCTACAGGCACTGCTAAATTATATATTTGTTGTAATTTCACTCATACACAGAAGTTACTTCTGATCTACCTAAGCCATGACTGCTCCACATATGATATTTTGCAATTTAATTTTGATAACTGCCTCTTTTAGGAATAATATTTCCAAAACAACCCTCTGGTGCTTTGTAGCTTGCAGACAGAGGTCTGTGTGTTTACACTGACTGATACCATGTCCTAGTTTTCTCTATCCATTTCACCAAAATTGAATGGAGAAGGGGGGCTCTTTTTCTTTCTTTTAGGCAGTGCTATTTTTCTAGAAAAAGAGGTGCCATTCTCTTAGAGTGGCAATAGCGCCTACCTGAGAGCTGCCGGAACTGAGTTCCTGTGAGTTCCCCCTACAAAAAAGCCCTGCTTTTAGGTAGGAAGTCCTGTTGTTTGGTATAGTGCCTGGTACAATATTGCTCTCCAGAGCAGTATCATAATTGCACTAATGAATAATAATGAATAATAGAAATAATTACTTTGTCTTTCAGCAGTTAACTTTCAAAAAAGAAATGTGGGAATTCAGACGCATGAAAACATATGATTGGCATCTACTTCTTCATAGCAGAACATAGTATTTCAATGTCAGTGTCAAGAGAGTTGAAATTATTGCAGTCACTTATTGTAAAGCAGTATTGTAATTAGACTTCCTTTGTTTCTTGTATTTTTTTCTCTTTGGAACTGCTGCTCCAGAATGTGTGGTGCTAGCCAGTGTAAAAATGCATATTTTGTCACTGCTAGAAACTAATTAAATTGCAACATATTGCAGATTCTTAGTATTATTTTCTACAAATCTACAACTTTTTCTCTTATATTTTTAAATCAAACTAGAAGAATAAATGAGACATTTGAAAACAATTTTAGAAAATGCATATCATAGTGTATAAATATATATGTAGAAGAGTTAACAACGAAAGAATGTACAGTAATGCCAGATGCTGCCACCAGTTGTTGTTGACTATATTTCTTTTTTTACAAAATGTAAATTTTAGCATACCCTATCTGTATGATGTGCTTTCACAACAATCAAATTTCTTGCATGGATCCAGCTGTGAAATTACAACCGAAAGACATCTGTCCTTTCATCTTTTATTCTGGGATTTCTGAAAGGACAAGCTATTTATGTGTCTGGTGGGGACTTTTGCTCATGAAGATAATATTTTAGTGAATCAATCATCTATCTGCTTAAATAGCCTAATGCCTAGCTATAAAGTTTCAGAATACAGAGCTGAAAATAATTCTTCAGCTCTGCTCAAACAAAGCTCCATGACACACAGTTCCTGTTGCTCTACTTGCTTCCAAAACTCAGAAAAACCCAAATGGTTAAAAAATAAAAAATAAAAAAATTGTCCACTAGAACCTTATAGACCAACTAAGTTTGTTCTGGTATAAGCTTTCATGTGCATGCACACTTCTTCAGATAAGGTGCTACTGGACATTTATTTATTTATTTATTTATTTATTTATTTATTTATTTATTATTTTTACTTTGACTGTGTCAGACCAACACGGCTACCTACCTGAATCTAAAAACTCCAAGAGTTTGTGTTTAGGCAGAAAAAAAGAAATACACCTTTCAAATCAAACAAGTTAAAAAGAACTTTGAAAATAATACTTGGGTGAACCCACTGATGATATCTGCTGGCATCCAATGTGGGATAAGTGTCCTTTCTGATCAACCTCTGTAAGAGAAATGCACTCAGAATATGGACCCTAGGATTGTTCTTCTTACCATCTCCTCTACAGACTATCTTCTCTCCTCTCTCTTCTGCAGACGCTCAGGACTTCACCCAGAAAGACTTTATAACTTGCCTAATGAATGTAGTGTGCCTTATAATCACTCAGTACTGGAGAATTCTAAATGCTGGTTTAGACAAGTGTGGGACTTTATTTTAAGGGAAAACAACAAACCTTGAAACTGAAGAAACAACATAAAAACAGACAAGTTTTATAAAATCTTTATCTCCTTTATCTCCATGAACATGGCTACAGACTGTCAGCAACTCATTGGGACATATGGAAATATACACTTCTTTGAACAAGTATTTGTGTGTATTTAAATTGGATTGGAACTGTGCTTGAGGAGCAACTGTGCTTGATGGGAAGGAATTTTCCCTTTCGATAAAGTTTATTTTGAAAACGATAAACCTTTTTAAAAACCAATAAAATTACATCAATAAAACAAATACAAAATTCATCATAGGGTATTAGACCAGATTAGTACAGCAATATAGCTGGATCACTTCTCAGGTAAAACCTGGGTGAACAGGTTAAAAAGCAAGTGTTCAAATGCCAATACTTATGGAAGTGTCCTTATTTCACATAGTGTGTCTATCTATCTATCTCTGTGTATTTGTGTGTGTGTGTAATAATTTATATTGGAATTATAATAAAAATGGTAAAAAATATTGGGAACAAAAAGAAACCTCAGACTAAAATGATGGTTTATAAGGGGAACTGTTACTCTTAAGTAAAATAATATGAACCACACCAGCAAAACAATGAAAGAAAAGGATAAATATATTTAACCTGTAGTGGGAGCCACAAGCTGGCAAGGTATAGTGAAATCCTTTCTCTTTACTATTAATTTGAAGGATTGTCTATGTCTTCAAACATTTGAATTCTGTAATTGGACCTATGCTTTAAATTATTATATGATTGGGTATTTGTGTTGTTCATTCATCTATAATGGTAAGCAGAAAAACTCTTACAAATTATAGGAAACTGACATGTTTCGATATTGAATTTAGAGAAATGAAATTATTTTTCTTATTATATGTACAGAAATGATTTGGATAATTAAATATTCTTAATATAATCACTTTTAAATTCATCATCAATTATAAAAATGTAAGCAAATACTTTTTCCGTTTGATTTTTTCAAGGCCCTAATATACCAATTGTTACCCATCAATGTTTGCACATAATATCATGTAGTAGGATCTGCTGTTCTATGGAATAAGTTCCTCTCAGAACACTAACTCTACTGTGTATGCCAATTTTCCACCTCAATTTTTGCCTGATGTGTATATGAACTAGAAAATTCAAGGAATGTTTGTTGCTTAGCTTCCTCAATTAAAACCTTCCCTCTCGTCCATATAGTGACGAAAATGTGTTAAATCTCACAGTCAGCTAAGAAGCACTCATACACTATTCCTAATTTCATTTTCTACAGCAAAGCCAAACAAGTGCCACTTTGTTCCATCTTATCAAAACAGATGAAAAGGGAAAAAATATTGCAGTGCTAAGCACAAAAGGGAGGTGTTCAAACCACCGGGGTCAAAATGGCCCGGCATACATAGTGAGGACTTATAGTAAGAATTTTGGAATGACATTGCAAAAGTATTATAAGAGTTAAATAACTGCAGCGGAAGGTAACAGGAAGGACACAAATATATTTAGTTAGCAAAGTATTGATGTCATTGAGGTACAAACTGAAATGGGCTATGACTATACTATTTTGCTCTGGGAATCACAAGCAGAAAAGCAGTTCAGCTTAAGCCCTGCTGATTAAACTACAGGAAGAAACACAAGCATTTAACTGTAAATGATCCATGCAATCTTTCATGCCTGCTTATTCAAAGATAGCATTTATCTTGATGTTCATAACTAATAAAGACTAAAGCAGTGGGAGGGTAAGTTTTAACGTTTGGGGGTAGCGATGGCAGGAATAGTGCAGAGATTTCTCGCAGTGTTTCATTTTCTACCAAGCTAACCATAGCTGACTTCCTTTCTGCCTCGCATTGCACTGTGGCAGGCATAGTGAACTTCCAGACCACAAGTCAAATTAGGCTCAGCAGGGTTCCTAATTTGGCTTAGGAAGCAATTTTCTCAAGCCACCCGCACCTCAGGAGGTTAAAGTGTGGTCCCAATATTGCTTGACAAGTGGGGCTTGCTGACAGTGAATCTCACTAGCATCAACCACACTAAGATTTTCCTTTGGCAACTCATAATGCAGAATGTGGGGGTTGCCATCTGCACTGATAATCGGATTGGTGCTGAAAGGGATTTGCTTTCAGCATAGGTAACTAATTGGTGCTGACAGCGAGCCTTTTTCTTTAAAGTTATCATGTCAAAGTGGCCTTCAGGAGGTGGGAAAGGTTGAGCTCTGACCTGCCAGCCAGAAAAAGATTCCTCACCCCTGCACTATGGTATCCATCTAAAACAGGGCAAGGTACTGGTCAATCTAAGATAGAAGTATGGCTTCCAGATTCATAATTATAAAAAGAGCAGGAGAAAACAAACTTGCTCCATCTTCCATGTGACAGCCCTTTAGATATTTGGAAGATGGCTATCATAGGTTCTCTCAGCCTCCTCTTATCCAGGCTAAATGTCAGTTGTAAGCTGTCTTGAGAATCTTTCAGTTGAAAGATGGGTATAATATTTCAAAATGGAAAATATGTGTTGGAATAAGATTATAGAGGCAGAGTTCACTTTGTTGGACACAGTAAAATGAAATGAGAATTTGTGCAAAAGGGGGGGTGGGTGATGGTGAGAATGAACTTAAATCATATACAGTGGTCCCTTGGGTTACAGACACTTCAGGTTACAGACTCCACTAACCCAGAAATAGTACCTCGGGTTAAGAACCTTGCTTCAGGATGAGAACAGAAATCGGGTGGCGGTGGTGCGGCGGCAGCGGGAGCCCCATTAATTAAAGTGGCACCTCAGATTAAGAACAGTTTCAGGTTAAGAACGGACCTCCAGAACGAATTAAGTTCTTAACCAGAGGTACCACTGTACTAAAAACCAAAGATACTGATACCCATTTAGAGCACATTCTCAATAGCAACTGGTTTTGTTTCTGGATTGCTTGTATTTGCCACTTCATAACTTTGGCTAATTGATATTTTAACTACGTATGCAGTTTGTAAATATAGTATAAACAAAACTGCCAAGTTGAATGCTTTACCAACATAAAGGAGACTGCATAGGGAAGGACAGTGATTGAAATCAGAATGAGTTATCCCATAGCATTTTGAGATAGCATACTTTAATGCTAAATACATCAATTCCTTGATGTTTACTGTGCTAATCTGCATGAACACCTTAACTGATGGCTTGTTAACAGCTCATTAGCAGCACTGAAAATCCCATGATAAACAGTGAACACAAACCAGGTAAATGGACAATGTTTTCAGTGATAACCTATATCCTAAACATTCAAACACTGCAGGTTAAAAAAAAAAAAAGGATTATGTGAAGTTGAACAGAGGGTATAGGAGAAAATTTAGGGATTCATCTTTATATAAAAGCCCTGAGATCACAGGGTATTGTATTTAAAACATTTGTATGAAATGTAATATTATATATATATATATATATATATATATATATATATATGAAAATATTTCTGATAGCCATTATATTGGTCTGTGTTAAAATTCAATCAGATTTCCTTCCCACATAAAAATATCTAAAAAATACCTCAGACACTTTGGCATTTTTACTATCTGTATGCAAAGTGTATTAGTATGAATTTCAACATACCACATAAGAGGCGTTAGCAGCATCATAACACACTGAAAACCTATTTGTGTTTTCTGGTAAGGGAGTATTGAGCTACTGAATGTTGTCTTTACTTATCTTTGGAAGAAAGCTTTATTATAAGCTCATTTCAGTTGAACAAATCTCTCCAGACTCCCTGCTGAGCAGGGCATTTAAACTTTAAAGCTGAAAGTCATTCATTTTTCTTTGCTGACAGTGAAAACCTTAACTGTAGAGGCTTCATGGTGTACATGGAAGCTTTTAGACTTTTCATGTGTGGAAAGCATTAAAGTATTTAGCTGCTTACTATATTTTTCTTCAATGAATGGACATCAAAGGCACACACTTTCACTGGTCGCTTTGCTGGACTGTTTCTTAGCCAAGTGGCCTTAATCTCATTCCATTTAGACTACCCTTTAAACTCTATACAGAAAGTAAGGTGCGAGAATGTTTGCTACATCATGATGCAGTTCATTTTGATATATTACTATTATTGAAGTGAAGACACAGTTATGATGCTTATAGAGGACATTTTGGACTAGAGAATGTAGCTGTATGTATGTGACTTCCAATTAAAATGTTATAACTAACATAAATATGGAAAATATAGACAGTTCAATTTCTGCAAATATCTTTTCTGAACCCCCTAAGTACTTTTTTTAAAGGAACTCACTAATAAAAATCTTCAAAAACTTGAATGTAAATTGTTAAAAAGTGTTTGAGGGGGACACTTCTGAATATATATAAACTCGTGAACAATCAGCTTTAACTTATCTCATTGATTAAAAAAATCATCTCTCATACTGACCTAATGCCTTTCATAGGGGCTTAGATCATAATGAGAGCTTCACTATGGAAAGGAAAATAAACCTTGGCACTCCTTTTTCAAATGAGTTTTGTTTTAATATAATAATAATTTATTATTTATACCCCACCCATCTAGCTGGGCTTCCTCAGCCACTCTGGACGGTTCCCAACATAATATTAAAAACACAATGCAGCATTAACACTTAAAACTTCCCTAAACAGGGCTGCCTTCAGATGTCTTTTAAAAGTAAGATAGTTGCTTATTTCCTTGACATCTGATGGGAGGGCGTTCTACTGAGGCGCCACTACTGAGAAGGCTGTCTGCCTGGTTCCCTGTAACCTCACTTCTTGCAGTGAGGGAACCACCAGAAGGCCTTTGGTGCTGGACCTCAGTGTCCGGGCTGAACAGTGGGGGTGGAGATGCTCTTTCAGGTATACAGGGCCGAGGCCGTTTAGGGCTTTAAAGGTCAGCACCAACACTTTGAATTGTGCTCAGAAACATACTGGGAGCCAATGTTGGTCTTTTAGGACCGGTGTTATATGGTCTCGGCGGCCACTCCCAGTCATCAGCCTAACTGCTGCATTCTGGATTAACTGCAAGGAGCAGGCGTCTTTTAATTTCGTGGCTGCTGTCACCATCTGCAGTGATCATGGAGCGCAAGAAAGTAAAATCTCTCACTATCTCCATTTCTTCCCCTTCTATTTGCCAGGAGGTGATGGGCCCAGTGGCCATGATCTTTGTTTTTTTGATGTTGAGCTTCAGACCATATTTTGCGCTCTCCTCTTTCACCCTCATTAAAAGGTTCTTTAATTCCTCTTCGCTTTCTGCCATCAAGGTTGTGTCATCTGTATATCTGAGGTTGTTGATATTTCTTCCGGCGATCTTAATTCCGGCTTGGGATTCATCCAGCCCAGCCTTTCGCATGATGAATTCTGCATATAAGTTAAATAAGCAGGGGGACAATATACAGCCTTGCCGTACTCCTTTCCCAATTTTGAACCAATCAGTTGTTCCATATCCAGTTCTAACTGTAGCTTCTTGTCCCACATAGAGATTTCTCAGGAGACAGATGAGGTGATCAGGCACTTCCATTTCTTTAAGAACTTGCCATAGTTTGCTGTGGTCGACACAGTCAAAGGCTTTTGCATAGTCAATGAAGCAGAAGTAGATGTCTTTCTGGAACTCTCTAGCTTTCTCCATAATCCAGCGCATGTTTGCAATTTGGTGTCTGGTTCCTCTGCCCCTTCAAAATCCAGCTTGCACTTCTGGGAGTTCTCGGTCCACATACTGCTTAAGCCTGCCTTGTAGAATTTTAAGCATAACCTTGCTAGCGTGTGAAATGAGTGCAATTGTGCGGTAGTTGGAGCATTCTTTGGCACTGCCCTTCTTTGGGATTGGGATGTAGACTGATCTTCTCCAATCCTCTGGCCACTGCTGAGTTTTCCAAATTTGCTGGCATATTGAGTGTAGCACCTTGACAGCATCATCTTTTTAAATTTTAAATAGTTCAGCTGGAATATCATCACTTCCACTGGCCTTGTTATTAGCAGTGCTTTCTAAGACCCATTTGACTTCACTCTCCAGGATGTCTGGCTCAAGGTCAGCAACCACACTACCTGGGGTATACGAGACATCCATTTCTTTCTGGTATAGTTCCTCTGTGTATTCTTGCCACCTCTACTTGATGTTTTCTGCTTCTGTTAGGTCCTTTCCACTTTTGTCTTTTAATATGGTAATCTTTGTATAAAATGTTCCTTTCATATCTCCAATTTTCTTGAACACATCTCTGGTTTTTCCCATTCTGTTGTTTTCCTCTATTTCTTTGCATTGCTCGTTTAAGATATGATAGCCATCTTCAAATACCTAAAGGGCTATACCATGGAAGATGAAGCAAGCTTGTTTTCTCCTGTTCTAGGGGGTAGGACTCAAACCAATAGCTTCAAATGACAAGAAAGGAGATTCTGACTCAACATCAGGAAGAACTTTCTGGGAGTTAGAACTCTTCAACAGTGGAGCAAACTCCTTTGCGAGGTTGTGGATTCTCCTTCCTTGGAAGTTTTTAAGCAGAGGTTGGGTGGCCTTCTGTCATGGATGTTTCAGTTAGATTCCTGCATTGCAAGGGGGAGGACTAGATGAACCTTTGGGATCCTTCAAACTCTATGAAGAACTGAGCTTTTGTGGAAGCCACAAAAAATGGTTCACACACTTATACACAGTTGCACATCACTCCAATCACCAAACAATGCAAGATTCCAAGGGTCCCAGGCACAAACCCAGGGTATGGGTATCTTTATGATATATGGTTTATTTACACATATATACAACCTGATCCTACTATGGAGGGGTTCACAGCAACAACACCCCAAAAGGTTCTAGCCATAGCCTGGAATTCAAACAGAAACATTATCTCAAATGCTGGACACTGTCTCCAGCTTGCTGCTTTTCACTCCTAGGTCACCTCACTCCTAAACTCTCAACTCTGGTTTTGTTCCTTCTCACTGTGAGTTATTTGCTGTCTCCCACAGAGCCCTTTCTTTTGTTCTTCTTACCTATCAGCAGGAAGCTAGCCTGGCTATTCAAAAAATTAGAAGTATTGATTAGATTTTTAGACTTGCCAGACCCCAGGATTAGAGGAGTCTGGCACCCAGCTTAACACCCTAAACTCACAAAAGTATATAAATTTGTCCAGTTTTGTTTCTGTGCTCATGGAAGTCCCTCTCCTTTAGCAGAGGCTTCTGTGAACAGGAAGGGGAAGAAGGTAATTCCCCCACCCCCACTGCAAATTCTCATTTTTATCCATATCACAAACTGTTGTGTGTAATTCCCCAACCCTCTTGAGTGGCTCTGAAGGGTGAAGAGGTGCCTACAGAGGGAAGGGGAAACCAGCAAAAGTAATCTCTCTCCTCTGCCTCCTCTGGGTCCAAGTGACTTCTGTGAGCATAGGGAAGCAATCTGATACAACTCAGTGTGAGCTATATATTCAGCTATTTCAGAAGAATTATTCATATTCAATGTAAATTTCATAATGAAAACGTCTGCTGCTCCAACAATTAGTTTATTTCGTTTACAGATTCTTGAGGGAAAAGGAAGTGACAACCATTTTAGTATTTTTAAATCTATTGTAATAAATATACTCAGATACACTGAAAGCAACAACAATAACAACAGCAACAACAGCTGGTTTTATCTGTAGCAATGGCCTGCATATACTGGACCAGGATTTACAAGTATTTTATAAGCAAGAACATTGTGATTGCATTTACTTTTATCTTACCCAGAGTAACATTATCTCTTGCAACTGTGAAGAAACAACAGTATCATATAAATCTGATTTCAGGAATTGCCAGAGCTGCAATATGCACAAAACAACAACAAACAACCTATGGTTACGTGGAACATACTCAATAAACACACAAAACGTAACCAGCTGTACTTTTGAATAAATAAGGTATACTATTCATTGTATCAATTTATAGATTTCAACTGAAGTCTCATAAAGTTCGACAAAAAAAGCAGAAGACCCAGTGGATCAGTTCATTCTCTAGTCAGTTCATGCATAAGGTCCATACATGTATAAGTATCTATTCCACCTGTCTGTTCAAAACTACAGCCGGTTACATTTTGTGTGTTTATAGAGCTGTAATATGAGGCATCTTTCCCTGTGCCCTGCTCACAGTTGCACATGCTAACTGCTAAAGAGAGCCTCATGATCTTCTCCTTAGAGTGTAAACCCCACTGTAAACCCCTTCTTCAACAACTATACCTCCACTTCTGTCAAAAGCAAGAACAAATTTCCTAACCAAAACTGAAAAGTCCTTGGCTTTTCAAATGACTATAAATTGCATGGCTAAGTGCATATGGCCACAGGGCTGTCACAGTTACTTTTCTTGACAATTCATCATAGCATACTAATTCTGTAATATCATTACTGCATCTCTTCTCACTGTACTGATCCAGGCAGTTAATTTAATCAACTAATAATAGATTCAGAAATGGATGCAAGGGGCCCTAGCACTTCAAATTATATTACTGGAGATGCACAGCAGTGAAAGCAGCATATTCACTTCTTACCATTAAATGTAACCTCCAGAAGTTATATATTCCTAGTGAGATGGGATTTTATCTCTTTAAAAACACCAACAACCTCAGAACACAATTACAGAGTTTTAAAGATAGTTTTTCCTCCCAGCAGTAATAAAACCAGATCAGAAAACTTCTCACCAAGCAAATTTCTAATTTCTAACAAATACTAACAATGCAATTCTAAATATGTTTGCTAATTTCAACAATACTTACTCCCATGTAATGGAACATAAACTTGCCTTCTGAAATAGGTTTCACAAAATAGGCTGTAAATAATCTTATGGTACTTGCAA
Organism: Podarcis erhardii; assembly: GCF_964252035.2. Taxonomy (NCBI): domain Eukaryota; kingdom Metazoa; phylum Chordata; class Lepidosauria; order Squamata; family Lacertidae; genus Podarcis; species Podarcis erhardii. Next base: position 48,520,914 of record NC_138498.1, on the reverse strand, counting down.
AGAAAAATGATGGTGTAGGGAAAAATACAGCTCTCTAGTGGAACCCTCTAGTGTTCAAACATCAACAATTAATTTTATTAAATTTTAATATTTTCTCCCAAATTTTTTTTCCTAGAGATACTCAACCTTAAACACATGATTCCCCTTGAACCAAACTATCTATCTCCATCTATAACCATGTATGCTGTACGTTATACAGTATTTCTTTCCTGATAGCCATGCCCTTATTTCTTGATAGGAAGGTCTTTGAATTGTCAGTGCATATATGTACAGTATATATTAATTGAAGGACACTTGTACATCATGACATCCAGTTCTTACTATAGCATTACATACATCAAATTAGAAGAAGCATGCCAAACTCTACTCTATCCCATAGTTGTGTGTGCGTCTTGGTCTTACTATGAAATCTCAATCCTTCCATGTCGTTTTTGCATTCCTATGATACTAGAGCAGCTTGGATACATGTAATCACAGGGAAGCACCACCACCACCATGTTCTGGCTCTTCAATAGAGAGATTAGACCAAACTCACAGAGGATGGCTAAACAAAACTTCCATGAGGTGATTTTAATACATTTTAGTATTTTAACTTTTGTATGTTTTTGTTATGTAGTGAAGTTTCACCCTGGGCCAGCAGGGGGATACTGTATATAGTTTTCACTCAGGTCTGTAGATAGTTTTCCCTCAGGTCCACGTCAGTTATTTTAGGCGGGAACTCTGGGCTGTTGTTGTTACAATGTTGACAGCCGGCTGCCTATAAAAGCAGGCCGGCTGAGCTGTTTGCAGTCAGTTCTATTCCAGCTTACGAAATAAAGAGCTACTTGGAGAAATCGCTGTGTCGTCGGCTATGTCAACCCACAACTTAACAGTTTTAAAGTATGGTTGTGAATTTTTCTTTCATTGCGTATAAATTTCATGAAATAAATAAATGTTCAGATGCTGCGTATGTTTATGGAAGCGATCAGGGGATGCCCATCACCTTGCTACCTTGCTATTTTGCTTTGAGTTTCAAAAGAATCTCATTGTCAGAATCAAAGTGGAAGCATCAAGTGAATATTTATGGCTTTTCCTTGTGGTGAAGCCAAATTAAGTCTTCCATGTATAGGATTATTCTAGCAATCAATAGTTTAAGAAGCAAGTATATTCCTATCTAAAATTTTAAAGAACGGAAAGCGGAACTGTACACCAATTATATGAATTAGCTACCTACACAGATGCCTGATGAGTACAGGATGGTTTTTGCAGTAGGTGTACTTGTTGGAGAACAAATTAGTGTTTCACTGATGCACTTATAATCCTGTTATCATATCCACAACTGAAAGATGATTAACATACATTCCTCAGAGAACTTATCTGGAAATAATTTTAGATCTATTTTATGCAGAACTATGGAAGCTGCCAGTCAATTAGATCTTCAAGCACACTGAATTCCACTGAGAAAAACTATAGCTAACTATAAACTGCTCATTTAAATTCATTTAGGAGTGGCTATGTACAGGTTTGTTGCTGCGTTTGAGTAATGATGTATCAGATATTTAGCACCTTCTCAAGGATTTCAATTGTGTAGGAGGAAAGAAGGAAAAATGTCAAATTCATGCTGAAAGACTGGCAAATTTTATGTCCGTATCTCAGAACAAAACAAGTAAAATTACTGAACATATGGCTGATTGAATTTAATAGACCCTTTCCAAAATTATTCTGACTACCACATTTTAAAAAAATTACATTTTTAAAAAATGTTCACCATTGTACCATCTGTCTCTGCAAATGGAAAGAAGCTGAAGAGTTCTGATTGCTATTTTCCTAATCAAGATTGTCTAATATATTTCTAATATGTTGATTAACCAGATCTGACACTGTATACTGGAGTTATTTAGAAGTATGTTCAAATAACTGGCCACATACATCTTTTAATTCCATATCATTCACTTTACTAAAATAGTAGTATAGAAACAGGGAGTGATTCCTGGTTTTTTAAAGAATGTACCGTAAATAATCTTAGTGGCGATGTTTTACTTTTCTTAAAAATGGCAAAATGGAATGTATGTATCTCAAATATACTTCAGGGAGTGCATGAAATTTGGAGACTGTTCACAGACACAATGAAACAACAATTGCTCATTTGATCAAAAGTGCAGAGATAGTTGTGGATATGGTAATCATGTCACATAGAAGCACAACAGGTACTTAATAGGAGGCAAGCCATCAAATATTCATTGGGACTGAATATTTCTTTCCTGGGTCAGGAAGACTGGAGCTTGGAACAGCTCAGACTAGGAGCTTTTTCATGTATGTATATATGTATGCGTGTAATTTGCACCCCACACCTTTCTCCAAAGAAACCCAGGGTAGTAAACATATTGATACTAAAACAATACAATTAAAACTTCCAAAATCAGATAAAAATACAGGCGCTAGAACCTCCATCGCTTCCTGACTCTCAGCCCGGCTTTCTCACCAGGTTTGCTTGTATCTCTGAAGGATCTGGAAGCTGGCCAGGGACCCAAGCAGCTGATGTGAGGACCTCAAGTCCTGAGGCAGGAACATCCAGACCTAATGGCTCTTCAGTCACTGGCAGTGTGAATATCTGCTTGGAGGTTCACTCTGCCTACTTCTTAGGTTTGAGGTCTGGGTAGGGTGGAATCCTAGCATTGAAGTATATGAGGAGGGAAGCTCTGACAGTTTCCTTTCCAGCTGTGTACACATACTCCATTTACAATGATGAAAGCAGCAATTTTTTTCTAGCAACATTCCTGGAACAATAGTAAGGGCCCCATTCAACTAAACAATTGTGCTAGCAGGAGTCAGCTCACTACACACAGACAAATCAAAATACTCTAAGCACTGAATTGCTAATATTCCCATAAGCAGGTACAAGTACTTTGTATGTCATCAATGTGTGCTCTATGATCTTGCTCTTATTAGCTAAAACACACTTTTCAAGTACATTATGGCTTCACTTGAAATAATTGCAACTGAAATGAACCCATTAAATGTTATCGATCTCTCATGATGATCATGATACACTACTATCAAGAGTGACTTCCTGAACTTCATTTTGAATGATATTATAAATGAAATGTATATTGTTAAAATGTGTACAGGCCGTGCCAATACTTAAGGCATTTAATGTTTTCTTTATACATTTTAAGAAGCAACAGCAACAAACATGTCAGTTCTATAACCCTCCTTCTTAGAGGCATTAATGTCAATGAAACTAACAATATCATAGAATCATACATTAAGTCATCATTCCTAACCCTACTTACCTAGGAGTGAACCCCACTGAATTACAGACATAGTTAGGATTGCAACCTAAAGTCATTAGTAACTTTAGCTAAAGTGAGTAAGAAAAGGTAAGATAAAAGGTAAATACAAAATATTCAATGACTAACAGAAATACCACTGGTAATATTTTGAAAAATTCTGGAACCAATACCCAATATAGTTTTCCTCCATGCTTGTAACTAAACACCAACAAGTGAAAATTTGTTTTACTGCTATAATGTACTAGACAATTTTTTGCATTGTTCTTTATCCAAAACTTAGGCCATTTTCATAAAAAGTATTCTTTTGTAAGCATTTTTTTAAAAAATGGTCTAGGGGCAATTTCTAATGTATTTGGGATTCTTTATGCCACAGAAAGCAAAACCTAAAGTGAATTACAACTTACAAAAAGGCTCACTTCTACTTTTTATATTCTTTTGCAACATTCAGAAGTAACACATTAGAAACTATGACTGCAATCCTATACACACTAAAACTGACTGAAACCAGTGGGCTTTACCTCTGAGTACACATCCATAAAATGGGCTATAAGTAGCACATGGGTGACATTAGAATTTCTTGTAAAAATGTGCTTAGGTTTCAACTGTTTAGTACAATGTGCTACAGTAACTTGATATACAGAAGTTTCTTTCAGGATTCCCCCCGCCCCTGCAATCCATTGTTACTAAATAGTTTTCCTCATTGTACAAGCAAAACAAATGTTGAAAGGTACACACTTGTGAAATTTAAGCATATAATGTGGCTCTTTGTATTTAGCCGAAACCTGGCAGTTGGCTGCAAATCAATTTTTTGTCTTTCCTGCTTTTGTTGGCAGACTTCGCAGAATTTTTTATTATACGTACTTTGAAATTCATGGCTGGCATGAACCTCTGTGTGTCATATTTTTAAATGAAATTTGGGCAAGAAAGTTAATTCTTATTAAACATACACTTAGCTGGTTGTGTTGCTAACAATGGAATACAAAATACATTTGGCTGCAGTACTAAACTTATTTTCTCTGAAGAAGTCTCATTGACATTGTTGGGATTACTCTGGAATAAATGAGACATGAATTGTAGCCTCTCCTTAATATTGTATACAAACAATGCTATTAATTAAAAGTAAAATTCTGGAAGCACTCTACAAGATCAGAAAACATACATAAGCTGGTTGGTAATTGACAATGGGGTGTGTGTCAAAAAGATATTGTGAGAAGCTTCTGTACCTGCATTTTGGAATCAGAAGAACTTGTTCCAACAGAGCCCTCACCCCTTTTAAAAGGCACGTACAAATGTCAGAAAAATCAGTGGCCATTTTTTGCTCAAGCCTACATACCTGAGCTGAATGTTCTTCATGGGGAACCATCAGTTCAGTACAGTGGTACCTCAGGTTAAGTACTTAATACGTTCCAAAGGTCTGTACTTAACCTGAAACTGTTCTTAACCTGAAGCACCACTTTAGCTAATGGGGCCTCCTGCTGCTGCCACACCGCCGGAGCCCGATTTCTGTTCTCATCCTGAAGCAAAGTTCTTAACCTGAGGTACTATTTCTGGGTTAGCGGAGTCTGTAATCTGAAGCATATATAACCCGAGGTACCACTGTACTAGAGATAACCAATGACTCACACTCAAGGTATAGACTGCTAATGAAATAATTTCCTTTGGACTCCATGCATATGTAACAGGTTCTGTTAAGATATGACTTTGCTTCTGAATTCAACCATTTAGTCTGCCTTGGGCTCTCATGCTCCCTTTCCACAACACAACCATAAAACCCTTTCCCCACTAGTTAGCTGTCTTACATGAAATGAGAATAAAAGGGGTGGGAGACAGTTTGTGCAAAGCCTGTTACCTATCTTATTTCAGATAGTGAAAGAAGAAGCAGTTTTTTGCCACAGCGTGCTCCCCCCCTTTTTTACAGACCATTATAATTAAAGGACTATGTCAGATAACTGGTCCATTATATATCCAATATTCCGACTCAGATCAACTACTTTTCCTTCCTGGGTACAATTAGTTGCCAAAGCTGCCATAAGGGTCTCAATGCAGGGTGGAATTAAATAATCTAGCTGGAATCTGAATTTCTCTGTTGTCAATAAATATAGGTGCATATATGCATCCTATTACATGTGGGAAATAATTCAATTTCAATACAGTCATTTCTAGCAGCCAGTCAAATATGATGTAGAAAATAAGCTAAGGAAGTGACATGTTTATTAGGCTTTAACAACAGCAAAGAATATAGTGATTTACTGTTTTAAAATAGAAATGTATTTATAATCAATATTGTTTCAAAACAAATTGTTTCTGGAGCATTAACAAAAATGTCTGCAATACAGAAACAACATATTAATTAATTATTCTCTTTTAGTCAATGCCACTATAAATGAAACACCTTTATAGTTGTGTCACAGAATAACTGGCATGCTTAATGGGAGGTGGGGAAATTATTGTAAATACATAAACTCCAAATAAATTTCAGCATTGCTAATGATATTTCAAAGAATAAACTACAAAGTCACCAAGGGAAAAAGGCAAGAAAAGGTGCAAAAACAATCAAATCCAAAAGCTACAGAGGGAGGGAAGTAAAACTGTTGATGCTAACAGAAAAGGCCGAGGGCCAACTTCCACAAACAAAGCAAAGCAAAGCAAAACAAAACAAAACTTAGCAACATCACCACCAAAACAAATAAACTTATATTCCTTTAATGACTAAGAAATTTAGTAAGCTTTGGTGGTTTACTCAAGTATATTGCACCAGATGCATGAAGTGCTACCCTCGTTTGGCAGGCTATGAGCGTGGGAAACAACTGTAAACAGTGAAATTAAAATAGTATGGAATAAGTACAGGGAAGAACTCAGTGCTTCACACTTCTGATCATTCCATCACTACATCTCTGCTCCCCTTTCACGCTGTTCTGGAACTTCTCCCGAAGCCCCCAGAACCACTTTCAGGGGTGCGGGGGAGGGGAAATACCACTGCTCTGGCAGGAAAATGTACCCTCAGTGTGAAACGTACCCACAGTTTTATTTAAGATAAGTACAATGAACATTCAAATATCAGTAATTAGTGATAACACAATCTTTTAGTACGCTAGGTAAGTTAATATCTGTACTGCAACTGGAATTCATTGCTTCCACTGAATCCCAAATGAATCGAATCAAACTTCATTTTTAGTTCAAATTGAGGTACAGTCATACCTTGGGATAAATGTGCTTCAAGTTAAGTATTTTCGGGTTGTGCTCCGCAGTGACCCGGAAGTAACAGAGTCCGTTACTTCTGGGTTTGCCACATGCGCATGCGCAGAGGGTCAAAATGACATCGTGCGCATGCGCGGAAGTGGCGAACTGCAACCCGCACTCACAGATGCGGGTTGCAATCGTTTCAGGATGTGAACGGGGCTCCGGAACGGATCCCATTCGCATCCCAAGGTACCACTGTATTGTATTTCACACTGAAGTATCCCCCTTCTAAATTCCTAAATTTTTGTATGGACTAGAGCCTGCTTCACCAGATGCACAGAAAGCTAATGCAATAATAAATTTGTTAGTCTTTAAGATGCTGCAAAATGCTTTCTTACTTTTACTGTTATCAAATGTGGCTCTCTCTCTGGAAATGGTTATTAACAAAATATTTACTGAAGGTACAGCAGCAAATGAACAACTTTTATTAGAATTGCATCAGTAACATACCTGTCTACCTAAAACCACCTATTTCTTAAATATTTGGTTAGTCATACAATTAAAATGAGGCTATAATTAAATCTGGGTCATAAATCAGTACCTAAGGCTGTCCAACCATACTTTTTCGTGTATAAGACTAGGTTTTTTCCTTAAAAATTATGCTAAAAAGTGGGGGTCGTCTTACAGATGGGTAGTGCATGGGGTGGACGTTTGATTGGTTTCTGCTGCAGCTGTCAGTGACTATTGTGTGCATTATTGGTTGCTGTGTCAATGGGTGGTGTTGATTGGCCATCGCTGCAGCAATTGGACGAGCAATTGGCAGCTTCTGCCGACAAGGGGACATACGGGAGGCGGATTTTGCGACATGTGCGGGTGAGCGATTTTCAGCATTCCCCCCTAAAGAAAGCTCATCAACTTTTTGCCATTTCCCCCCATTTTCTGAAATTTCAGTCCCCCAAAATAGGGGGCGTCTTATACATGGGGGCGTCTTATACACGGAAAAGTATGAGAGTTACATATATAAAGTATCATATAGCAAAGCATGTGGTTGTATCATTGCCCTCTATAGATATTTGATATACTAGTCAACAATCAGTCATGCAGAGAATATATAGCACAGGAGCTTGTAAGTCCTGTGCATCTTTTGTTTTGGGTGTAAGGTTGCTCACCCATCCCCCCTCTTCTGGAAACCCTTCTTCTACATTCAGTACAGATCTCTCTCACCCACAGGACTCTATGGCTGGCTTGGGGAAAGTGTACTGAATTAAGCTAATAAGAAAATGAATAGGTTTCAGTTAATATTAAACGTTATAAGTTATCAACTTGAAGCATCTGTTTCTAAATTAACATGAATCAGAAAATCGATTCCTATCTGCATCACTTGTATATTACCTCCCGCCCTATACACGTGTTGAGAAGTCAAATGTTGTATCAGCCAGAGTGGTTACACTTGTTAGAGATCGGATTCCAATAATGGTTTCTTAATGCATCTATATCCAGCTCTCTCTCTCTCTCTCTCTCTCTCTCTCTCTCTATATATATATATATATATATATAATCTCTCTCTCTCTCTCTCTCTCACACACACACACATGCACACATGGCACTACCATATGTATGTTGTTGTAATGGAGGAGGCATGACTTGTACTTAGGCACAAATAGTATCTTCTGTGGATTAAAGTGTAATGGGGGAAAGAATGGCCTTCTCCAGTAAACTTTGATAAATTTTGATAAAACTGCATTTCTGAATAGCATAAAAGAGAGTTATATAATTCTAGCTACTTTGCTTGGAATCACACACTGTGCATCAAGATTTGAGTGACATGAAAAGACAACATTTGTCCTCCAAACAAACTCACTGCAATAGCATGATTATCTTCTGATCTTAGCACTTAGCTTTCTTCTTCTTATTTTCATGGCACTCATATTGTTGTGCAATTTATATCACTTTCTGCTCAGTGACAAAATATTTTTAAACCACAGGAGGAATCTCAAAAAGTATATTTCTCTTTGAACTCAGGCAACAGAAAAGGTATATAAAGTGAATATTTATACCATGTTATGCCATTGGTTTACAACAAATGTATGGGTATTCTTTGTCTTTAGCTCTGCATCTATATTAATTTCAAAGTCACTACTAACTTTTTCAGCTATTCCCTAATGCACATTTGTACATCTTCATAATACCTTCAGAATAATTTATAATACATTATAGCTCTTTTTAAAAAAAGAAATCATCATCCTTTTGATCTAAAAACCCTTATATTTCATCTTTAATACATTCTTTTGAAAAAGACTTTCTGGAGGATTTGCCACGTATGTTTTATTCCTCTAAGGCATCAGCAACATAGAACTTTACAAAGGAACGCTTCATCACATGTACAGAATGCTTTGAAAAGTTGGTGTTTTGTCAAGTGACAATCTTCTCATGGAGAGAAATTTAATATTATTGAAAACACCTAAGTCTAAGGAGCATTTTTAAACATTATTTCAAAAACGTGGTACCATCCAAGAATTTTGTTGTCCAGCAGTTTCCAGAGGGAGAGTTGTCCTTTGTTCACAGTTGTATTTGTTTTTAGGATTAGTTTTATTGAGTCAACTGTGTTCCAGTACAGTGTTTGAAAGAATATGAAATATATCCATTCCATTATGATTTGTATTTCTGCAACTGTAAATTGTAGGCTCTTAGCCAAAAGATCAGAGATACAAGAAATCAACCCCCACCCCCCAATGTTCTGTTTTCAAAACTGCATGACTGAATAATCAGGCTTACATCAAACACCGCTGAGAAGACTAAATGGGTATTTTGGAATTAAGAACATATTTCCTACATATATTCAAATCTGCATGTAAAAGAATTGGCATGTAGAATCACTCTTTCAGCAATTAAAAGACAAGGAAATATTATAGGTTACCTTAATGATGGTAACCAATATTTCTTCTGGAAAAGAAGCTTTCAACACCTTGATTAAAAATTATAGAAGGCAAACAAGTTAGAGTTAAGTCTAACACATCTATTTCGAGTACATGACATGGTGTCTAGGTATTTTATTAGCTTTAATTATGTTGTTTGTGAAAGATACCCAGGAGGACTATGGCAGGGAAGCACCATGAAAAATATAGTCTCACACCACAGTGCTGATTATTCACTGCATATTTTCCCACAGGGATAGAGTCTTAAGTCTCGATTAAAGCTGATAGCTAGGCTTTAGACAATGACTTTCTAACTTTTCACACAGGTTTCTTCTTAAAGTTTTTCTCTCTTTGTTTTTCAGTCACTGAAAGCAATACCAGAACATCTAAATCAGTTAAATTTAGTAGCCATTGTAGTTATCTAAATTTTAATAAAATATGCAATATCAGAAACACCCACTTGAGAAAGTGTGAGAAAATTACAACTTTTATGGCTGTTCCCTGCAAAAAAAAAAAAAGGTTTAATTAAGGAAAGATTAAAATTAAAGTAGAATTATTTTAAGCTTTTTGAGCATCTCAGTCATGTTCACATTTAGACTATCTATGCACCAGAGGCAGGTGCTAAACAGTTTTTATCCATATTGTGAAAGTTGCATGGCAATTGTGTGCTCTAAACCCCGACTGAATAATATTAGTTCTTACTTAGCGTTATTACAGCTGTTTCCATTCCATCTGAGAAACAGAAAGGAAGAGTTCAGTGTCCTCCTATCAACTCCACAGAAGTCAAAGTATGGAGAGAATTGTCACTGCTGTTACATCCAAGCAGGCAAAGGGAATCTCTGTTTAATATATGTCAGCTCATAATCTTATGATACTATCTAACACACAAATAAATCAAGGAAATGTTAAAGTTTAAACTTGTCCCTTTGTTATTCAGTGAGGCTGACAATAAAAATCAATCTATCTATCAGTCAATCAAAAAATGTCTGTTACTATGCAGGCTGCACAAATGCACACACTAAGTACTCCTCTTGGAATAAGATTTGATGCAAAGGGAATGTCATTTCCTTGCAGCTTCTTTAGGAAGCTACGAAACTTATTGCTTCTTGGGCAGAAAAGGTTATCTAGTTTTGGGTAACTATAAGAACTGTAACTGATGGTGGCAGTACTCAGATGAAATTAACACTGCTGAATGAGGTGTAAAAAGAGACATATGCTCCTTTCCTTTTACACCTTGCTGTACCAACCAAAACACTTCTAGCTAATGTTCAGAGGGACACCTGGAGTGGCATCCAAAGCAGTGTGGAACCACCACTGTGCACACAGTGAACATAGTTATTTTCTAGACTATGGCATGCTCTCAATATGAATTTTTGAAGGTCTTTGGTGGACATTTGTTGGATACAGTATCTTTGAAGGACATTGGTATGCTGCTACAATAACAAATAGCCATTCTCCCTCATAACATGAAAAGTATCATAGGCTCTCCTTTTAACAATCGAATGCTAACAAAAACTATTAAACAATAATTTCTCCTGAAGGTTCTTCTGTTCTTTCTGTTTGCTAAAGGACACTCACTTTGGAATATGTAGATATATTCAAATATAGTGCTCTAACTCATAAATCAATGCAGATGGAGACAGACAGATAAATAATTATAAATACACAAAAGATTACATAAGGGAAAATAATCTCTTTTATTTGCAAAAGTAGAAGAAGGTTGTAACACCTGATAATGAATTAAAAATGAGCAATTAAAAATGAATCAGGTGGGGGGGGGGAGCTATTCAATTCTAAAGTACTGTATTGTAAGAAAAGGAACTAGCTGATACCATTGAAGATGAGAATTTAAGATTGCATTTGTAGGTACTAGGAAAGATGTTCTGTTGAACCCAGTGGGGCTTATTGCCAAGAAAACTTTCATAAAATTAAGTAAAACAAGAGAAACCGCGCACAGTACACATACTGTGTAACTTTCAAAGCTGTGGCCCAATTTGAGATATTATATGTTGCATAGGAAATCATGAGCATAGGCACAGAGGAGTATGTGGATCCAACAAGTGGAGCTGCATGCTTGACTCTTTAAAACAAATAAACTCTACTACCCAGCTGTTTGGGTGGGTGAGCTAATTTCCATCAGAATTCCCTTTCCATACAGTAAGGAACCTGAGGCCTGGGGGCCAAATGCAGCCCCCCAGAGCTATTTATTAATAAATTGCGCATATAGATATAGATATAGATATAGATACACACACACACACACACACACATACATACAAATAATGTTTACGAAATAAATACCTCAACCAGGGCAAAAACACTCAAGAATGGAGACAGGCTGGAATGTGGAGTGCCTCCCTCCTCAAGCTCTAGTTTGTCTCCACTCTTTTGAATGTTTTAACCCTGGTTGAAATGTGACCTCAAACTGTGCTAATGCCTGTTGCTTGGATGGATGAAGAATGGAGAGATGGACTTGTGTGTTGGAAACCCCTGGCTTTTATGTGGCTGGAATATAGTTTACAACGCAAATAAAAGCATCGCATTTATTCATCGGCTCATGTTTGGCTCTGGCCCTACGCACACTGTCACTGGAAGGTTGTCCATGATGCAAAGTGGTCCTCAGGCTGAAAGGGGGGCATGAATCAGGTCAGACACTCCTTCACACAGTACATAATTAAACTGTGGAATTATCTGTCACAAGATATGTGATGGCCAACAACTTGAACCACATTAAAAGGGACTTAGACAATTTCATGAAGGATAAGGCTATCAATGGCCACGAGTCATTGTATTCTTGATACAAGTACAAAATGAATAAAATATGTATTCTCCTACCAAAGTCTTTATATTTCTTTTTTAACCATTTGGCTAAATTTGGCTTAATCTTTGCATTAATACTATAGAATAATTCTGCCTTCTGGCCTGTACTGCACACCTCTATAACTCTTAAATGTCCAGAAACAAACCGGATTTCCCTCTGCTATTTTCTTGCCGCAGAAAAATCTCTCCTGTAAGAACTGGGGGCAGGGTTGAACCAAGGTAGAGGTCTTTAGATGCTCAGTAAAGAGTCCCTGATATCTGCCTGTTATTATATCTCTGCATTATGTCTTACTTCAGCATGTTGATGGGGAAGCATAGCACAAGAATTCCAATGGTTGGTGGTAGCTGGAATAAGCTAACTTACAAGTAAAACACCAGGATCTAAATAATGAGATAATGGTTTATTTGAGGGGCGAAATGCCTATATAAAGCAATGGTTTATGATGTACCCACGTTTGTCACAAGAGGCAATTAGCAAGTTGTATTTTAATCATCTCAGAGAAACTATCAAAAATACGAGTTTTGTGCAGTATCTCAATCTGCTAATAACTGCCTAGGTTTCTTTCATTTACAGAAATATAATTTTAAAACTGTAGCTCAGCCTGTCCTTTTGTTACATCCAAATGCTGACTATTAAATTTAGAAATAATTGGAGTGAATTCCATTTGTCAGGAGAAACACTTGTAAAAATCTGTAAAGGTTTTGCCTCCACAACGCCCTATATATAATTAATTCAGATCTGACACATCTCTAAGGTTACCTCCTGAGGAAAAGGTAACCTTTCAATCATGAAAGTTAATCCAATGTTAAGAAAAATCCCTTCACCATCAGTGGGGAACACTCAACTGCTACCTTTCAAGATTTTTGAAAGTGATTCATGCCTCCAGCAAACAAAAGATGTTCATATATTGTTTATTTCCTATAGTCATGCTGCTATACCACATGGCAATATGCCTACACACAAGCTGGATTCTCGGATTCAACAGGGAACATATGCCAAACAAAAATAAGTTTAGACGAGGGCACCCTCCTGTATGTTCCTGTCAGGCCTTTGTTAGCAGTGAAAAACTCTTTCTGTCTGCCTATTCAGTGTCTTCTTTACACGCCTTGCCTCTGTGGAAAAAAACCATGGGTCCCCACCCCCCAACTTCAAGTATGACTAACACACTTTATGCAAAATCTATTTCCTTTAAAATAGTAAAAGCATGTGGTAGGAGGCTGGCGGAAGCTGACCCATCTTCCTTCAGCACTCTGCATTGCTCAACAAATCTGCTTGAGAATTGTGGTCACTGCTGAATGTGGTGGGCTGTGGCAAGGGGGTCTAGGTGGAAGGAGGCTGGCTGAAAATGGGGGCAGCGGAAATTTCCATGAGTGGGATCCAACCCCTAGTGTCCTAGTGTCCTTTTTACCTGTCTTGCATGACACAAGACAAAGCTAGCCTGCATGCACCAGCTGAAACCCAGGGAGGCGATTACTGGAAAACAAACAACTTTCCAATCACTTATCTTCATGCTAATAAGTCTATGCCTGCCTTCTACTTAATGGGACAACAACAACAACAACAACAACAACAACAACAACAACAACAACAACAAATTTATACCCCACCCATCTGGGCGACTCCCAACAGAATATTAAAAACATGATAAAGACAGAATATTAAAATATTAGAAATATTAGAAAGAGGAAGTTGGCACTGCTACATTATAATTCACTCTGAAAACCCCAAAGCTGCTGGGTCCTGCTACACACTAATTCCTTACAGCCAATGACAAATACCTGTCACTATTGTGAGGCCCCAACATCCATTAGTTCCTCAGTTACTGTGGATTCATAGTGGCAGTAGAAAGCCCTTCTGTCCACAGAGCATTTTGCGCACAGTAGAGGAGGGAAAGTTCATCCTTGTGTGTTACCCCCTTCTCATGTCTGCCCAGTGACATTTACTCTGTCAAAATGAGGTGAAAACAAGACGACTGTTCCATTGTTTTACCTTTGCATTTTTGCTCCACTGTGAAATGTGTGATTATGAATGTGCTGGAGATGGTTGTGAGCATGTAAGGGATTAAGGTGACTGAAACAGATCATGATATATGTGTGTTGTAGGGAGTGAGAAAGTGTGTGATATTGTGTGCATGAGAATATGGGGATTGTTACTGGCTGTGTGAGGGTGGTGAGGGGGCTAGAACTCTAATGAATAAAATGAATGTGGTCCAAATAATGACATCTGGGCCTAAAATATTTCCAGGGGGAAAAGCTTATGTGAAAACCACACATGAATGATTCAGAACATAACAACAGTTATATACATATAAATATGCATTTAATGGTGCATGATATTTAAAAGTTTTAAATTTATCTGTTAAAATGCACATATGTATTTGTCACCTTTTGACATTTAAAAATTATGATACAAATATAACAAAATACAATACAATGGTGCAGTTGCCATTGTGGCATTGTCAGGTGATATTTTTGTCACATGAAACTGGGGTGTATAATTGTTTAACATACTATTTACACAACTATCTTACATACGCAATGTTTTAAAGATTATTTTATATTTTTATTTTGCTCCGTTTGATTCATTGTATTTCTGAACAATGAATTGCATAAACCCTTTACCTGTATGAAACCCGGACTGTGTGTCAAGTCCTTTAGCCACCTCCACTAGATAAATTCCCTCACTCCCCAACTATTTTCTCTCAGAAGCGCCCTTAGGGCTTTGACAGAAAAACAATTTAGAGCCACTTAAGTGACAGAGCTTGATACAATACTTAATGACCTTGTAAATGTGCCACTAGAGAACACATAGAGACAAATACATGCATGACTCCATGCAAGTTCTCTTTGCATCTGGGGACAGTTTCCTTAATACCTGTTTATTCTGCAGTATATATATATATATGTGTGTGTGTGTGTGTGTGTGTGTGTATATAATATATGAATTTATAAAGTTCTTAATAAAACAACCCCTAAGTGGTGTATATAGAACAATTTAAAACATTTATCAATCTACAAATAGTTTCAACAAACGTTAGAGATATACAGATATATCTCCAATATTTGTACAAGTTTAGACAGGGTTACAAATATATATATATATATATATATATATGCAGGTTTTGGTGTCCTCGGGTGTCTTCCCGTGTAAAAGTTGGGGTGTCTAGGCGACGTTTCGACGAGGTCTCACTCGTCATCTTCAGGCTGGTGCTTTCGGCTTCTTGTTACTGGAACAGAGCAGGATCTCAGTGTTTGAGTTCCTATAAATACTGTAGAGGGGGTGTGGTGTATAGCCTCCAATGTTCTGGGCAGAGAGGAAGTTCCCAGGCTAGTGTGCCTTTTCTTCTTTTGTTCCTTAATTACTTGAGAGATATCTTGAGTGATTTCTTGAGTGATATCCTGAGTACCACTTAGGTGGGTCATTAGGTGGGGATTAGTTGTTAAAGTCTTTGTGTCTTGACCTCTTGAACTTTGTGAAGAGTTTTCCTGAGAAGATGGCTGTACTGTACTTAGTTGTGCTCTGGCTTGGCTTCGTGTATAGGGGCGAGCTGTGGTTTTGTGGCTTGTGTCAGCCAGATCTGTGTAGGGATTGCAGGGGGGTGCAGCATCCGGAGGTGCCACCATGGATTGGCTACTGGATGGTGTCTGTAATTCATCTGTGGAGAGGGTCTGGGTTTGGGTCTGGTGTGGTTGATTGGTGTTGGCGTTCTGTGTGCCTCTGGATCTGGTGTCAGTTTTTGTGGGGAGGGCTAATTTCCAGATGTCTGGCAAGCGGGATGTGTCGTCACGCTTGTTCATGTTGTGAGGGTGTGACCTCGTCGAAACGTCGCCTAGACACCCCAACTTTTACACGGGAAGACACCCGAGGACACCAAAACCTGCATTCCTGTACCCGTGAAAATCTACGAAAGCATATATATATATATATACACACACACACACACACACACACACACACACACACACTGTATATGTGTATAACTGTGTATCTGAAGAAGTGTGCATGCACACGAAAGCTCATACCTAGAACTAACTCAGTTGGTCTTTAAGGTGCTACTGGAAGGAATTTTTTTATTTTGTTTTGACACACTGTATATGTACGTGTACGTATAAAAGAAGGCATCCAAAACAACACAGTGAGGGTGCTTGCCTATTGCTAAGAGGAGGGGTTACAGGGAATAGTGAAAACCGAACTTCTCAGAGATGTCAAGCATTAATATGGTACCTGCTAGAGTATTTGCTCAGGCTGAAATGCTTGAATAGGCACGTGACAGGCAATGTGATCCCTACTTGAGCTTAGACTGGTAGCAAATCAGAAGCCAGTGTAAATATTTGAGCAGAGATGTGATATGCTGGCAAGATCTTATTCCTGTCAGCAATCGTGTTGCAGCATTCAGTAAGTTTTTCAGCTTTTAGACAAACTGCAAGGGAAGCCCCATGAAGAGTGCATACCAATAATTCAGTCTTGATATTAGCAGTTGCTGGAATACAGTGGTCAAGCTATCTTAGTTCAGGAACAGCCACAGCTGGCACAACAGCTGAAGTTGGTGGACAGCACTTCTATCACAGAGGACCCATTGGCTTCTGGTGACAGACCTGGATCCAAAAGCACTCCCCACCCTAGGCTGTGTGTTTGCTAAACTGCAGTAGTGTCTGGAATGTACACCAAAATTGATGCAGTATCTTGGCACCTCCCTGCCACATGCCCAACAAGACACATTCTGACACTTTGATTTAATAAAAAAACACAGGTAGCAAACCAAGGACCAATAGTGGTAAGTACAGTCGTACCTTGGAAGTCGAACAGAATCTGTTCTGGGAGTCCATTCGACTTTCTAAACATTCGGAAAAACAAAGTGCAGCTTCTGATTGGCAGCAGGAAGCTCCTGCAGCCAATCGGAAGCCACGGAAATCCTGTCAGATGTTCAGCTTCCCAAAATAGTTCACAAACCAGAACAGTCACTTCTGGGTTTGTGGCGTTCAGGAGGCAAAACATTCGGGAACTAAAGCTGTTCGAAAACCAAGGCACAACTGTACATCCCACAATGCCAGTTGGAGGATACGAATTCTGCAACTATACTCCTTCCCCTGCCTTTCACTCAGGAGGACTCCACCAAAATATAAAGTAAAATTATTCTCTATTTATAGGCAGTCAGAAGCACTGTGTTGGCTTTCTGGTGGTTGCTGTTGCTTTGTGGGAGTAAGAGGGAGAGGGACAAGGTGGGAGGAATGTTGGCCCAGTGCAAACGCTGAAGCAGAGTCAATCTGGTGGTCAGTCATGCCGGACACCCCTTCCACTCTCGTTAAACAATAGTGCCCCACTTGCCAGGACACTAGCATAGTCATTCTGCCATGCAAATAAACTGAATAGGATTGAGATCATGCTGATCCTAATAAATTGGTTATTATGGCATGTACTGCTGCTCTTTGATGTGTGTGTATATATATAAGAACGAATCAACACACCCTCACCACTATCCTCAGCACTACGAGCCCCAATTTTAAACCTTATTTTTTGGTAAAACCCCCCCATATTTTTAGACATTCGAAGATGGGGAATCTATGTATGTGTGAAATACTATGTACTTGTACTATGTAACACGTTCTTTTGTAATAAAATTTAAATGGAACTTCAGGAACATGTTAACTATATTTTTTCTGCTTCTTTGTTACTAATCAATGAAACACAAGACCCAACCAGTCTGTCCTGAATTTTACTTCATTGTTCTACTTGTAAAATGATGTTCAGTTATTATGTGTCTGAAAGGGAAAAGTAAAATTCCAAACTTAAGCGTATTATTTGAAAATGAACTGCCAGAATCCAATATAGTAATATATTTATGACCTATTAAAAATATTTATTTGTGAATTTTACCATTTTTAATTTAATCTAATTAAAAATGCCTCTATTAAGAAGTAAAAAAATAGTTTTGGTAAGAATCATCTACTTGATCAAAGTATTAACCTATTTACAGTACTTACCACCAGGACAACCTTTTCCTACTAAACTCAGTATACCCCAGAATACTTACTACATCTTTATATTATTGCATCCTGTGTCTAACAATTTAATTGCATTCAGTTTCAGTTTTCCAATGGGACCACATTATTCTTCACACACATCCAAGTCACTAGAAACTGGTACTACGTATAGCCCTTCCTAATGTATTCAGATTTTTAAATGACTTATATCTGTGAAATTCAACACCAGATATTCAGTTGTACTTATGTCACTGAAAGCCTAATGCTAAAATACAATGAATAAGCAACCCAAAGCATAATTCCTATGGAGTTCAGTGGGATTTCTTCCCAGCTAAGTGTGCAAAAACCTACAATGCAGATTCCAATAAAGGAAAACATTGTTGAAACAATTCTGAATGTACAAAAACAATTATTGCCTGAAATTTCATCAACTATAAAAGTTTTGTTTTTCACCCTAATTTAATAATGCAAGACCACATATTTGTTGCATACTTGCTGTTTGTATTCCACCCTTCCCCTTGGAACAATATGGCTTACAGTACATGCCATTCTCCCATTTTATTTTCATAACAAATCTGTGAAGTAGGTTTGGCTGTGTGACCTATGACTCGCCCATTGAAAGTAACAGCTGCAGAATGATTTGAAGCTGGATCCCCTAGTCTGAGTCCAATACTCTAGCCACTACATCACACTACACTGAATTGACTCAATATGCTGGTAAATTATTTGTTGCAGGTTAGTTCTGCTTAGCTTTTAAACATTTTTAGGGATGCCGTGTCTACTCAAACTCAGGTCACGAAATTCATATATATATATATATATATATATATATACACACAGTATGAGCCTGTGCCCTTAACACTCATTCCTACTGAGACTGAAACCCTGAGAAGGCTATAATCCTGATATTTCAGGTCATATATTGAAACATGGCAAACACCTTTGGCAGCACTGTATAACATTATAAAGGCAGCAGAAATAAGCACAATTAGCTTGTGAGAAATGTACTGCTCTGCCAAGGAGCTGGAGCGCCTTGCTCCCTTCACCACACTCCTCTTCTTCTGACCCAGGTAAGTTCTGAGCTCTTAAGAGGGAAAGGAAAGAGGGACCAGATGTCAGAGGAGGCAGTGGCAGGGACCCAAAGTGTGGCTGAGCATGGCCTACTTAAAGGTAAACCAATTAGAGGCACTCGCTGTTAACAGGTGTCTCTTCTTGATGAGGTGCTACATCCCTAGTTGTCTGGAGCACAATGGGGTTTCCAAATATAGAATTCAATTCAATATATCCTCTATTTTTCATACATTTTTGCATCAAAGCAAGAGCAGGGAACATTTGGCCACTGCCAGTTTGGATAATTGAGCACACTGAAAATACTGTAATTGAGTTTATACCCACACAAGGAAAGACTACAGTATCCTTCTTTGAACTTTCAGGAGTCCCCTCTGTAATAAATATTAAAATTAATAATGGTTCTACCCTTCTGGCTGAGTTCAGAATTAGGCTTGACAAACAAAAAACAAAACAAAACAAGTTTATTCCTAGAAGAATTCAAATCCCACTGCCCTGCTGAACACCTGTCCAAACTCCTGCAAGTCCTTTTAACTCCTGCTCACAACCTCACAACCCTTGCTTATAAGTCCTTGTAGCTTTTCCTGACGCCCACTTACAAGGCCTGGTGGCAATGGCAACAACAAGAGCAGTGATGCACATGCCTTGCTGGAGACCTCTCTTGCTCCCTGGTAGAATGGTGCTACAGCTGAGTCCCCAGCCCTTGTGATGCTAACATGGTCCTATTCAAGGAACTAGGGAGAGAGCAACAACCTAGTTATTGCCAGCAAGTTACCTGGGAAGGTGAGAGGGAGAAAGGGTTTATTTATTTATTTGTACTTATAGTCTGCCCTTCACCAAATGGTCCTAGGGTAGGTTACAAAAATATCACAATTTAAAAAAGTGCAATTTACACTGAAATCCCAAATAAAATTGAAAAACAACCAATGACAAAATGACAAAACAGGAGTGTATAAAACAGCAACACAGATCAGTGCAGGAGGAAGAAAGCATCTATTCAACCAAAGGCTTAGGGTAAGATGTGCATCTTGACCGACTGTTGAGAAAGCATACAATGATGGCACAAGGGAGGTTATTCCACAACCTGGGACCAGTACAGATTAGGCCTTTGCTTGCCTTGCCAAAGAACTCACATGGATGTAATGCTTTACTCAGGCAGAAAAACATTACAGAATCCCCCCCTTCAATTGGACCCCATAAGACTTACATGTAGGTCTACAAAGGCAATAGTCTAGGCTTGGCAAATATAGTAAAGAGGGAAATCTAAAGATTAGTTAGTCAAAAGAACAAGGCTATAGTCTTTGGAAAGGAACATCAGAAACATCAACAATAAATTAAAAAGTCATTGATTTATTATTGTGATGAATTCAGATAACTAGGAATTCATTTTAAGGATACACTTTCTTGGAAGACTCATTTTGAATATAATGTAGCTTTCGTAATCTAGAGATTCAACGATCTTGTTAACATTTTATCATACAAATGCTAGCTTTTATTTGGCACTGCTTTAAAACTGTTTTGAAACTAGAATTCAAATTGTAAAACTGGAAAAGTGTTCCCCAACCTTGTGATAGATGAATGATTTTAGGTTTCCAGGTGGCTGTATAATAAATAAAATTGTAGAGATTTTTATTTGGTTACTCTTATGTCTCTGAAACTCTGGAAAGCTGTGGTGGTTATCCATTTTCAGACATATTATATATATATATATATAGATATAGATATATATATATATATATATATATATATATATATATATATATAATATATTATATTATATATATATATATATATATATATATATATATATATATATATATATATGCAGGTTTTGGTGTCCTCGGGTGTCTTCCCGTGTAAAAGTTGGGGTGTCTAGGCGACGTTTCGACGAGGTCTCACTCGTCATCTTCAGGCTGGTGCTTTCGGCTTCTTGTTACTGGAACAGAGCTGGATCTCAGTGTTTGAGTTCCTATAAATACTGTAGAGGGGGTGTGGTGTATAGCCTCCAATGTTCTGGGCAGAGAGGAAGTTCCCAGGCTAGTGTGCCTTTTCTTCTTTTGTTCCTTAATTACTTGAGAGATATCTTGAGTGATTTCTTGAGTGATATCCTGAGTACCACTTAGGTGGGTCATTAGGTGTGGATTAGTTGTTAAAGTCTTTGTGTCTTGACCTCTTGAACTTTGTGAAGAGTTTTCCTGAGAAGATGGCTGTACTGTACTTTGTTGTGCTCTGGCTTGGCTTCGTGTATAGGGGCGAGCTGTGGTTTTGTGGCTTGTGTCAGCCAGGTCTGTGTAGGGATTGCAGGGGGGTGCAGCATCCGGAGGTGCCACCATGGATTGGCTACTGGATGGTGTCTGTAATTCATCTGTGGAGAGGGTCTGGGTTTGGGTCTGGTGTGGTTGATTGGTGTTGGCGTTCTGTGTGCCTCTGGATCTGGTGTCAGTTTTTGTGGGGAGGGCTAATTTCCAGATGTCTGGCAAGCGGGATGTGTCGTCACGCTTGTTCATGTTGTGAGGGTGTTTCTCTATCTCGATGGCTTCCATGATTATTCTCTTGTGGTGATGACAACATGAACAAGCGTGACGACACATCCCGCTTGCCAGACATCTGGAAATTAGCCCTCCCCACAAAAACTGACACCAGATCCAGAGGCACACAGAACGCCAACACCAATCAACCACACCAGACCCAAACCCAGACCCTCTCCACAGATGAATTACAGACACCATCCAGTAGCCAATCCATGGTGGCACCTCCGGATGCTGCACCCCCCTGCAATCCCTACACAGACCTGGCTGACACAAGCCACAAAACCACAGCTCGCCCCTATACACGAAGCCAAGCCAGAGCACAACAAAGTACAGTACAGCCATCTTCTCAGGAAAACTCTTCACAAAGTTCAAGAGGTCAAGACACAAAGACTTTAACAACTAATCCACACCTAATGACCCACCTAAGTGGTACTCAGGATATCACTCAAGAAATCACTCAAGATATCTCTCAAGTAATTAAGGAACAAAAGAAGAAAAGGCACACTAGCCTGGGAACTTCCTCTCTGCCCAGAACATTGGAGGCTATACACCACACCCCCTCTACAGTATTTATAGGAACTCAAACACTGAGATCCAGCTCTGTTCCAGTAACAAGAAGCCGAAAGCACCAGCCTGAAGATGACGAGTGAGACCTCGTCGAAACGTCGCCTAGACACCCCAACTTTTACACGGGAAGACACCCGAGGACACCAAAACCTGCATTCCTGTACCCGTGAAAATCTACGAAAGCAAATATATATATATATATATATATATATATATATATATATATATATATATATAAAAATTTAAAAACATTACTTCAGTTAATCAACACATTTTTCAAAGCTAGTAATACTTCAATGTTCATAGAATTCTACTTTTAAATGGAATTCAATCTTAAGAAGCTCTAAAAGTGGAGAGGCATCCTGTAAGCCTAGAATGTGAATTAGAATTAGCACCAGTGTTGAAAATATTCATGTTAGAGTGATTTATTGCAATTAAGCTTCCACTAAGCTACTTGCAAATGTACAGGAAAGTGCCAAAATTGATTTAATACCAAAAGAAAATTGACAGTTTATTATTTTGAAGTGGAATGATATAATCTGTGATTAGCATTCAGTATCAAAATGCCAGGGTTTTTTTTTATAGAGCTTTTAAGTGTGTTTAATATAGCAGCTGAACCATAGCAGTAAAAAACCCTAAGAATTAGAAATAGATTCAGTGAAATCTATTCATCACAATGACAGTTCACATGGGCAGGTGCCCATGTATAAAATTCATTTGAAAAACAACAACAACTGAGCCCATGTGCCTTGCAAATTTGCACTGTGTGTGTCTGCTTTTTCCTACAGTATAGACTCTTGTTATACCTTTTCAAAAGGTGCATACCTAACAAGTTATTGATTTGGATCTGAAGGACACAGTGTTTATTATGTAGGAAGCCATTGCTGGGCACAAGCGTGAGAAATTAATGATAGCTTTGTAAGTGTCCATGCAGTGGTACTGAACCAGTGGGACACCTGTCAATCTGTATGATAATATAGCTCCAAACTTTATAAAAATCGGTGATGTGAAAAAACATTGATTTTCTTGTGGTAAACAAGATTTTTCAAAGAGAAAAGCAAAATGTTTAAAACGTTAATACCTCTGCTTGTACAACTGTAATTTAACATGTGTCTAAACAGTTTCATGCTATGCATAACACACAAGAAACCTTTATTTTCCTAAAGACTTTTAAAAAGAAAACAAGGGCTAACCACCTTTTGTGTTTTTCAAATAAAAAAAATCTCTGACATATTTACCCAAATATGACTTCAATCCAATGCTAGCCTTATACAATTTAGTGGCCTGAGACAGTCATATGTACACAGTCCAGTTTTGAAATGCTTTTTAAAAAAATGTAGTTATACTTTTTGTATCCAAATATGTTTGCTTTTATCCAAAACCTCTATACGAGGGCTAGAAATGTGACTTTTGGGAAAACTGAGACCTGCCATAAATTCCTAGGAAGATCAACAACAACAACAACAACAACAACAAAACTTGCTCCTGTAAAACAAACAAATTCACTAAAATAGATGCACTACGGGTCTGCCAGTTGCTCACCTATGACTGAGATGATTGCAGCAACATGTTTATTTCACAAGGAAAATGGGCAAATAAAAACTTTTATAATATATTATAGAGCAAATACCTGATCCTAAATATGCACCTATATATGTAAATTATGAAATTTATGGGAGAAATAGGCCTACCGTTTTCCTCATCTGATTTATTGTCATTGTCAGAGTCAGTCAGGGTAAGGGCAGAATTTTCACGGCTTGACAGACCGGAACTGCGCCTGGATTTAATCCCTCTCCCCCACAGCCGTATGGCGTGCTCTGGAGACATTCCTCCCTCTGTATCTGAGTCAGCATCAGACCCAGTGCTGAGGGAATAGCCTTGGTGAAGTATCCCTATGTCCGAACAGTAGCCGCTTCGGTGGGGAGAAGGTTCACAGATTCCTAGTTCAGCAAGGGTGAAGTTAGTTCCTAGGGAAAAAATATGAAGGGAAAAACATAATTAAAACCTGAGAGAACTTTTAAATTTAAATGTAAATTTATTGGAAAATTAAAGTAACAGACCTTTTTTTACCTTTCCATTTATGTAGAACATGTATAGAACTAGGTGTGCAGATATTGGCAAGGCTGTTCAGGCAGAACAATATAGCAACATGTATGGGGGGAAAAGTGTTTTCAAGAGTTGCAGGGTCCACAAATACTTCAGTAAAAACAGCTGGATACCTAAATGGTAACATGTCACTTTCGCTATCATGTGTATGCAATGTTTTTCTCTTTTGTGGATGTTTAAAAAACCACTGACTAAATATGAATTATGTAAGAACAGGGGTCAGCAAACTTTTTCAGCACTGTCCCTCAGACCTTGTGTGGGGCCGGACTATATTTTGAAAAAAAAGAAAGAACGAATTCCTATGCCCCACAAATAACACAGAGATGCCTTTTAAATAAAAGCACACATTCTACTCATGTAAAAACACTAGGCAGGCCCCATAAATACCCCAGAGATGTATTTTAAATAAAAGGACACATTCTACTCATGTAGAAACACTCTGATTCCCGGACTGTCCGTGGGCCGGATTTAGAAGGCAATTGGGCCAGATCCGGCCCCTGGGCCTTAGTTTGCCGACCCAAGTGTAAGAAGATGGCAGCCAATGCTAATTAATAAAAGGGAATTGCAAAGGCCTGCACACATGTTATTCCAGAAATTGACAGCTCCAGACTTAATATCAATAGTGGATAGACATAATTTATTAGTGATAAGCAAATACCTACCCAGATAATATTGAAATGTAGCACAGCAAGCAACAATAGCTATCCTGAAATAAAAGTATGTTCAGTATGTATGTATATACAGTATGCTGTATATGTACAGCTGTTATGACTTATTTTCAATTGCCATTATTCAAATAACTAGTTATTCAAATAACTAATAAACACTATTATTAAAATAACACTTAAACCAGAAAACTGACTTTTAACAAAGTCAGTTAACTTTTATTTCTATATTCTTAGGTCTGCCAATACAGAGAGAAGAATTCTTTTTCATGCTAACACAAACTTTCCATCATTAAAATCATTTCTACTTGTCTGACAGAATATTAGCTCTCCTCTTCCTGCCCTCTGTTTTGGGGTTCCTTGACCCCCCTAGGACTGATGGGGGCATTGGGGGTGCTTGGGGAGAGGAGAGGAGAAATTATATTGCTCATCTTTGAAACACTGTTCTCCATGGAGTGTGCAGAAAAGCACTGCAAATAAGGTTTGAAGGCACAGAATGGAAATTATTATTATTTATTTTGACAATGATCAGTGTTTGAAATTCAGTATGTTAGCCAAATGTTGTTCATGCGACTTAGCATTACATTAAATGATTCTTCATTTAAATTTTCAAGAAACCAAAACAAGTGTTTCTATACTATGATATTGTGCCCAACATATTCAATGGTTATAACCTAAAGAGTTCCTTAAGCCTACACAAGTAAAATAAGGCAGTGCAATGTATGCCTAAGCTAAATCACAAATTGCATACTATATCATAAAGTTCTCTTAGTAGCAAACATAGTTTATGCTGTGGCCTTTGGCAAAGGTAGCTTGTTAAGAAAAAACAAGTCGAAACTCTGATTGAGCTCATGTACATAGTCTTATGGTTCTCTGGATCATTGCCCACATCTAGCAACTTTTATCAGTTTCCTAAAATGGAGAAGGGAAACCTGGAAAATGTATTATAGTTGGGACAACTTATAAGCATTGGCTTACTTTTCAACAGTCTTCACCTGGTGTCCTCCAGATATTTTAAGCTCCAGCCCCAGCAGCCCCCAGTTGAAGTCCAAAACATCTGAAGGTGAACGATGGCTGCTCTATAACTCTATAATTGTATACCTAGAATAGTTTGAAGTACCCCAAGAACCATAAATGAAGCTTGCTTGATCTTTTAGCATTAATATTTTATTGATTTTCAGTAAATTTAGTGGTATTCCGTCTCAACTCATTTTTGCAGAATTGTACATGTTATACATAATGCACATGTATTTGTTTTCTTAGTTTTTATTTTAAAAAGATATATAGATATATCTATAAAAGCATGTAAGTGATATGCCTACGCCTTTATTTACTGATCAACCTGTATGCTGATGGGAGGAGACTGCTATTCTCGGTGTCTATAAACGAAGATACCATGAGTAGGTTCCAGCTCAAATGAAGTGCTTTCAAGTTCTGTTGATTTCAAAGGTAGACTTAGGCTGCAATCCTAGTATATCCCACCCCTTGCTCCTAAACCACAAGTTGCTTAAGACCTGCAGAAATTAACCCCAGGATATGTAAAATACTGCTAGTAAGCGCTCTGCTCCATACCTTCCTCCTACGTCTCTTTAAAAGTTTGGAGCATGAATGAGCAGTTAAGTATGTGGGTGAGACAGCAAAATAGTCAGCTCCACAGCTCTGATTAAAGATAAAGAAAGGTGGTTGCCTGAAAATAATAATTCACACAGTATGAATACTAAAGTTAGTTTCAGTAATTCACAAACAAACTGTAGCATACTTCAATATGACAATGGTATGTGTTCTGTTCTGGATATGAACAGGTAAAACTTCTCCAGGCAAAAATGAAGACATTAAAAAAAATCCTGTCCATTTTATGCCACATCCTAGTTGGCAACGACAAAGAGAGGGGAAAGCTATTGACCAATCAGATAAGATGTTGGGTTTCTCGTTTTGCAGATACATATGGACGGGATACTTAACACACTGTATAGCTCAAAGGTATAATTTTTAAGATATGTCCTTGAGGAAATATATCCTCCCTTCCTGCTACTCAATCCAGAAAAACTACCACCTTGTGTACATATGCAAGTTGTATCCAGTCTCTTTAAGTTCATATGGGAGTTACCTTGCTATTATGGAAAGACATTATTCTTGGCAGATATGGTGATTCTTAAGGAGAAAAAGGTTCATGCTCCTACACCATGGAAGTTTGCAACCAGAACAGTTCTACGGCTCCTGGGCCAGATCAGGTCCACCAGGGTTCTAAATCCGGCCCGCCTGGCCATTTAAGAACCTGCTGCGAAGCCAAGACTCCCGGCGATGGCAACTTGTAGGCTTTTCGCATTTTGTGTATGCATGCATGTTTCTATCTACATATTTGGTTTATCTTTTAAAAAAATATTTATGCTATGAAACTTAAATAGGAAATGTGGATACAGTACAAGCACAAAATCAACAGATTTTTATTCACATATTTATATTTCGAAATAAGTGTTCATGCACGCATGCACGCACAAATGCATTCATCTTTTAAAGTAAACAATGGAAAATGAGAGTACTGTACATGAAGAATTTGAAAATTATAAACTCAGCAAGCAAAGCAAAATCATAACAACTTGTTCACCAATATCCATGGAAAATGTATCTGTAAAAGTGGCTTATTTATTAAAAATTGAAGGGGATAATGAAGCTACAATGAAGAAAGAAGTCTACTATTAAGTGATCCTGAAATGAGCAGAGAATATCAAAACATCTAAAATGTATTCTTCTTGGTTGGCAACAAAAGCAAACATGAACATAATCAAATTCTGAATACATTAAATAAGCTGTTTTATAAATGCAGTAATATATTTTAATGATAAGCTGTAGAATTTAATATCCTTTAAATGCCCAGATGTTTACACTCTAATTAGCATTTGGTTTTGACGTAAAATAGTGTAACACTTGATGCCTGAAATGAACTTAATGACTCCTCTTGTTATTTTGTATGTCATCACTGGAACTATAATGAATGGGACAAAGAAATAAAGAACTTGCTTTTTCAGGCACTTCAGCTTTTTGAAAATTAAATGCCTGGCAAAACGCACATGGCTCCTGAGATAAGAAGCTAACTATTCTAATAAACTGAAATATGCATCAGAACAGGGACGCGGGTGGCGCTGTGGGTAAAACCTCAGCACCTAGGACTTGCTGATTGCATGGTCGGCGGTTCGAATCCCCGCGGCGGGGTGAGCTCCCGTCGTTCAGTCCCAGCTCCTGCCCACCTAGCAGTTCGAAAGCACAATTAAGTGCAAGTAGATAAATAGGTACTGCTTTCTAGCGGGAAGGTAAACGGCGTTCCGTGTGCTGCTCTGGTGCCAGTTCGCCAGAGCAGCTTCGTCACGCTGGCCACGTGACCTGGAAATGTCTGCGGACAGCGCTGGCTCCCGGCCTCTAGAGTGAGATGAGCGCACAACCCTAGAGTCTGTCAAGACTGGCCCATACGGGCAGGGGTACCTTTACCTTTACCTTTATGCATCAGAACTGTAACACTGCCATTTGACCTAAAGCAATAGTTCTTCTATACCAGTGTTCAATGTAATAATGAGTAACGTGTCCAGAAAGATTAAGCTGGCTTACATCAAGAAGCATAAAATGTCCAATGCTAATTCTAAATTTCAAATAATTTAAGTTATGCATATAATATTTGTAGTACTTGTGGAAAAGTAGACTATTTCTTCAAACTTACAACAAATTGCTTTATTCATAAGTTATACAATAAAACATTATACACTTGGACAACACTTTTTGGATTGCCTTGTTGGGCAATGTACAGCTTATCATAGGGTCCAGATGCTTATCATAGGGTCCAGGGTGGTTCATAAATGCAAAAACTATATCTATTTTACCAGAAGCCTTTTGGCAGGGACCAAAAGATTCAAAGAAAAGACAAACCAGATGGAATGTTATATTAACAAGAAAGGAACAGGATATGCAAATAATAAAGACAAGGCAGTGGGTGGGATAAGAATGAATGAAAATATTTCCCACTGCATGAGGCTTGGCCTTCTCAGAGACTATGGATGAGATTCAAATATCAGCTTACATTCATGGAAGGGGTTTCCACTAGTCTACTGAAATGGTTTTAATTTGTTTTCTTTGAACAGCCAGTCCCATATCCCAGCTGTTTTTCAAATGGCCTTGGAAGCAGGTCCCTTGTGGTTGGGGTAATGTTTAAATAATTTGACTTCCTGAGTGCAGAGTGACTGCTGATAATGGGTAAACTGTACCCATTCTGATTAGATGCCAGTTCTGTGGTCAACACTCAGGCAGTCAATCCTCACCCACCCTGCCATGAGGGAATCATTCATGGAAAGGTGGTTTCCATGTGGCTGACTGGTAATTAATGGGTCACATTGGGTCATTTAAAAACAAACATACATACACAATAATCTGAAGTGCCCCAAGGCTCCTAGAACTATTTGCACATTTATGCTGGATTTGGACTATGAAGACCAGGATTTAAATCCATACGAAATCATGAAACTTACTCAAAGTTCATTGGGTAACCTGTCTCACAGGAATACCACAAAATAAAAAGGGGTGACCCAGTTTACACACTGCCTCAAGCTGGTTTGATAGAACCATTGATACATAAATACTCAACAAGGATGATTAATTTTTAGTAGTGGAGGTCAGATTGTCTTTCCTATTTTATCCCTCTAAATCACTTTTCAATTAAGCATTGTACATATTAGGGCAATTCATACATAGCAATTTCCCAAAATTGTTTTTTATAACAATTATTGGCAAAGGTGACAGGAAATAATTCAATGGGAGCATTCATTAAGACAATCTGATTTGACAAGGCTTGCTGAATTAGTACAAAACAGACCACTGCACTGAACCAACAGAATGAAGTAAAGGTTTCTGTCTATGTGATTTTCAGTCTTCAGAGCTAGAAATGTAGAATGCAGTTACATCAAACAACTTGTTTACACTCTGCTTTATAACTTGCCAGTTCAAAAAGGAAAAAAAAATATTCTATAGATTAGCATGACCCCAGTTACAGGTAAAGAGTTCTCTTCCTTTAATAGCTGTTAGATCTTTGCTTAGAAGGGCTCTCTGTACTATACAAATTGTGTTAAGAAGGCAGGGACATCACAGCAAAACACCCACATAGAAATTCAACAAAGCTCACAAAGTATGTGAAAGAGGTTCCATGAACCCATGTAGCCATGGCTTATTTATTTTAGCAGACTCACGCATAAACAAAGAGAAAAGCTAACCAAGTTTAAAAGCATGCTTTGTTATGAGGAAAAGGGTTATGGGAGTAATAAAAGTGAAGTGTGGGTGGGTGGAAACTTTTAGTCCTGGTTTTAGAAAACAGAGCCAATCCTGTAGAGCAGCCTTTCCCAACTTGGTGCCCTCCAGATGTTAATAGACTGCTATTTCCATCAACCTCCAACCAGCACAGCTAGCTGAGGGCTGATGGGACTTACAGTCCAATAATGTCTGGAGGGCACCAACTTGGTGACAGCTCCTACAGAGCAAGATACAAGAGTCTGACATCACTATATAGCAAATATTTCTATGTATTTGACTGGTGTGAACTTACGCATTTCTAAAATAAAAAAACACATGTTATTGCTCACTCAAAGGTTCTGGAAAAATATTTCATAAAACCCAGTAGTATAATAATAATAATAATAATAATAATAATAATAATGGACATATGCCTTTTTATGTAATGAAGAAGGCGAAGAGCAGAGAGAGAGAACAGAGAAAAGCCTCTGGTTTAGCAGATTAAAAATGCCAGACCATGAAAATGCCAGACCATTGTTTCACAAAGCTTATTCCAAAATCAGTGGGAATGGAGCATTAATGGGATCTGATGACTATAACTATGAATAAAATAAGCACAGATATCAGAGTCTCAATCATATACTATTATATCAAAATAAGCAGAATTGAACAGCACATTACCCTGTTATACTGTTCACTTCTGTTTTTGAATCAGGAACACATTTTAATGTGGTGTGCTATATTTTATCCCCCCCTCACTGTTGTTTAGACCTTGTGAAACAATTCCTGGTTTCATGGTCAATTTCTATTGTAGTGATATAAAATAGAGCACTTGGCACCAACTCAGCCAATTAACCATGAGCTCGAACATTCATTCCTACAGATGGTGTATCTGTTTCAACATAAGATTCATTTATTTGTTTGCCTTATCTGCCAATGACTGGCATCTGTAAATTTAATATACAGACAGGAGCACAGGCAAGTATACTGACCCTTTCATTAAACAAAATCTGCACAGTACAATGTGCTATTGTCACAAGTAAACAAATGCTGATGCAGGTCAGCATTACTAGATGATTACCAACTTCCATATTGCTTGTAAAGGGAGCTGAATGTGATTCTCTGCATTTATGTACTAAGCTTATACAATTCCTTACTCTAATCCACTAGTCAATATGCACATAAAATAATAAAAATGAGTTGCTGGAGCAGCATGCTATTACCAATAGATACCAGCTAGATGCCTCTTGTAGCTTACAAGCAGTTTATGAAGTGAGAGCCTTCTTCTGTTGTTTCTCCCCAGTATCTGGTACCCAGAAATATACAGTGGTACCTTGGGTTACAAACGCTTCAGGTTACAGACTCTGCTAACCCAGAAATAGTACCTCGGGTTAAGAACTTTGCTTCAGGAGGAGAACAGAAATCGCGCGGCGGTGGCGTGGTGGCAGCGGGAGACCCCATTAGCTAAAGTGGTGCTTCAGGTTAAGAACAGTTTCAGGTTAAGAACAGACCTCCAGAACGAATTAAGTTCTTAACCCGAGGTACCACTGTATACCGTTCTCACAGTTGCCAACCAGATCCCTGGAAGCCTTTAAGCAGCATTATCCCTGCTTGTGATTCCCAGCAACTGGTATTGAGAGGTATACTGCATCTGACAGTGGAGGTAGAACATAGCCTTTATCATTGTGACTACTCATCACTGATAGCCTTATCCTCCATGAATTTGTCTAATCCTCTTTCAAAGCCATTCAAATTGATGGCCATTGTTATATCTTGTGGAAGTAAATTCGATTTGGAAACTTCTCTTTCACTTTCTCCACGCCATACATAAGTTTATAAACCTCTATCACATTGTCTTACTTTATCCCATTTCTTCCCTAAACTTAAAAGCCCAAAATGTTGTAGCCTTTCCTCACAAAGGAGGAAATCTTACAATATATAATTTGCTACCTCATCTACTGGATGGGGTGGGGGTAGCAGTTAATTTGGAAAAGATGTCAGTGTGTGTGTGTGTGTGCATGTGGGAATGGAACTTATTTTGAGATACAATTATTTGTGAGTTGTTCTCATGATTACTAATGAATGTCCCTACCATAAATCATTGATTACTCCATTTCCTGAAATAATTCTATGTGGGGAACTTGAGACTCAGAATCTAATGGATACATTTTTGGACTGTGATCTGGGACAGAAACCATTTCAAATCCCTTCTAATCAAATCCCTTGCATGGGAATGTCTATTTAGTATTTCCTCCATCCCTATAAACTATCAGTGACCTAGCTGGAACCCTAATGGCATTAAATCTATTAATGGCAAGATCAAAGTTATTGTGTATCATACAATTTGGGTTTCAGAATCCCACACAGGAGACAACACAATTAAATATCCATGATCCAAAACATGATGATTACAAAGACTCTCATACATCTCAGAATCCTTCTGTTTATGATGACAAATAATTTGTACTTATTTGAGCGTCTGTATTTATTTGAGTTACAGATAGGTAGCCGTGTTGGTCTGCCATAGTCAAAACAAAACAAATTCCTTCCAGTAGCACCTTAAAGACCAACTAAGTCAGTTCTTGGTATGAGCTTTCGTGTGCATGCACACTTCTTCAGATACACTGAAACAGAAGTTTCCAGACCCTTCTATATAGTGAGAAGGTGGGGAGGGGTATTACTCAGAAGGGTGGTGGGAATGGGTGATTGGCAGATAGCTGTGATGACCCTGTTGACGACTCTTAACGACTGCAATAGGTCTTACAGGAAAAAGCAAGGGGTGAAAAGGTGAAAAATGGCTTTGTCATGTATAATGAGATAAGAATCCAAGGTCTTTGTTCAGACCTGTCAGTGTATCTGAAGAAGTGTGCATGCACACGAAAGCTCATACCAAGAACTGACTTAGTTGGTCTTTAAGGTGCTACTGGAAGGAATTTGTATTTATTTGAGTGTCAGTGGGACTATTTAATTTTAAACTCTGGTATTCCTTCTTCTAACAGTTCATGGATTAGCCTGTCCATATGATTAAATGAGACTTGGGCTGCTGAGAAGACACTTAAATATTAGAAAACAGATAGAATGGATCTGAACTGCTAGTTTATGATTTAAGTTGCACCATCATAGTACAATCACAAGCCCAATTTGAAAGCAAAATAATCTTAGTAATCCATTGCAATCCCATGCATATTTAACTGGAGGCAAGCCCCACCGAACACTGTGGGACTTGCTTCAGAATAAGCATATTTAGGATAGCATTGCTAATCTCACCTTGTGTTATGAATGTCTCAGTTAGGATCATTTTCTGTTTAATAGCTAAAATATGCAGCTAGGGCAGGCTCTATGGGAAGCATTTTGGAACAGTTATCTCCTTGAAAGACCAAGGGTGGAAGTGTTTATTTTTTCATAGGATGCCAGGAATGTCTCTCAAAGGAGCCTGAGATTTCTTCCTATTTGATGTCCTAATTTTCATAGAATTAGTAAGAGCCTGGTGGCCTCTGCAAACTTAAATATTCTGTGTTGGAGTACACACTGTGGTAATTTTTATCTACATTGTTAAGTTTCGTCTAGCTTCTGTTTGAATGTGGATTTAACTGCTTTTGTAAGTTTTCTATGGTACAATTATTTCAAAATGCCTGGCATTAATAATCCTTTTTTATATTGCTAATAGAAATATTCTGCTTCAGAACCTCAAAAACAGAAAGTTTATATATTTTTCTTTTTTGCATTGCATGCACTGATGAACTAGCCTGCTCAGCAAGCATTTAACAGATTAGACACTTGAACATGGTTTCAGGCAATGCTCTCTCATGTTTCTGCGTATTGCCTGATAAACACTTCAAAGTAAACCGCTCATAAATATGAAATGAAAAGCCGAGAAGTCGTTATGCACAGCTTTGAGATACAAATCTCTTTATTCCCCTCTGAAGTAGGGTTTGATTGACATAATGAGTCATAGATCCTGTCCAGGGACTCACTGCCTTATCCCCCTTTCCTCAGGAGACAGGGAGACTTTAAAGAAATGTACTTCAGAACTTTGTGACAGACAGCTATATAAAAAAGTTGAACTCTACATACAGTGCTTATTATGTTGCATTCATAACCAATTTTGGATGACTCTGACATATGCCAACGATTGATAGCAGATCCATGCAGGGGCAATAATCAATGGCTCCTTTTACTCTCTAAACACATTGATTTCAAAAGGCCATATATGCTTAGAACAGCATCTTCAAAGGACTATCATAGTAAGATTTAGAAACTAACCATATAACTGTGGTCACTGCATGTTAATAACGTGCAGGCGAGTTTATGCAATGACCAGGAAATGGTGTTGTGCCCTTGCCCCTGCTCCCTTGATGCCAACACAGTAGAATCCTATGCACTGCAATGCAGCCTGACTCTCTAGTTATGACATGGAGTCCCCTTCATGTGACCAATGAATGAAGGGGGGCCTTATTGGGTTAATTTAGGGATTTTACTATCCTTTGAAGCTGCAATATTAAGTAATCTGTTGCGTGTCGAGGTCCCCAGGTCCACCCCAATAACTCACACATCACACAGAAATTTTTGTTTAAGATTTTTGGCATAATTTTGGCCACAACTTTATTAAAATACAAATTTGTGAGTGGTTGCGTAGGCATTGGTTGCGACTATCTGCCCCCACCATGGGGGACAGACTGACATTCCGCACGATGCGAAAGTCAGAATGGGGGAATACACTTGGGGGTTACGCGGAGCAGGGAACCTGCCCTCACCCCAAATGCAACCAGGAGCTCATTGCTATGGCCCGAGCCCCCTTGACAGAGTGGACAAGCAATAGTTAGCTCCCAATTCCTTTAACGGAATCCCTTGCAGCAGCAGCATTAGAGGGGCAGGCACAGCCAATCCATGCCCCTCAACCAACCAAACCATAAACCAATGCCTAACCGCGAACCTTACAAGTTGTGATGATTTGCTACGCAGTAGGCAAAAACCAAATGGCCCCAGCCAATCAGCCAGATGGACAAAATTCCTACCAGGCCCCCGCTCCAAAGCAGACGACCCCATGACAGGCATAACAAGGTCAAAGCGAACAACCCTATTCTAGGGAGGGAGGGACGGGCAATCCAATGCACGGGCGAAAAGAGGAAGCCCTAGCCTCGTGCAAGGAGTTTTACTATTTCTGGCTGTCAATCAATAAATGGCAACATTAACTTCTTCCCAACAACAAGGGAAGCCCCAATCGCATCAGTGGCCAACGATCAATTAGCCCGCCCCCCAACTTTGGAGTGTCCTGGCGGCCCCCACCGCAACACGTGCTCTCCATGAAGGAGAACATGCTTTGCGGAACAATTTGTGTTTATTACAGCAGCATCTAAGAAATGTATTATCCATAAGAAATTGTACTTCCAGAAAAAAACATTTTCTGGGATTCCTCTCTAACCAATGTAACAAAAATTTCAGCCACTGACCATTTCACCCTGATTATACATTGTCACATATCATTAGCTGCATGCACATATCTATCTGGCACTGTCTTTGTTTAGTTTTATGTGCCAGTTGAAAACCTTATCTCTTCATGCAGAGCTTTGGTTGGGAGGGTCACAAGTAGATGAGATTGGTGGTGATACACAGTGTCAGTATTATATGCTGAAATTTTTAATTTATTTTTTGGTTGTTCAGTGGTTTCTACAGTACCACTGCTGATAATACTGTATAGCAAAATATTTGTTTTCACATGTAACATGATCACTTTGCAAATGAAGATAATATTTAGGGCTGGGACCAAAGCTCAGAGGGAGGGATTTCTAACCTGTTTTAATCAAGCTTTAAAGAAAAACAAAACAGAATTACCTTTAAGTTTATTTTCAGTTTTAATGTATCTGTTTCTTTCTTTCCTTGTTTTATACTCCAAGTTGCTTAGTTATTTTGGTAAAAAAAGCAACCAATAAATTTAATGTACAAACAAACAAACACTTTGTTTTTTTCTGAAAGTGAAAAAATTCCCACATTATTTATTTTCTGCTAGTAAAAATACAAAAATTATAAAAGCAACTAACAATTTGCTGCCCTTTCATGAAACCCAAGATTAGGCAGCTGTTTCACTGTGGCTAATGATAGGGCTGGCTTGCTGAAAAAGGAGCTACTATTGGCACCAGTGGCAACTTACCTCCTGGGTAGAATGTCAGCTTTGGCAGACTAAGGTGCAATTTTGTTGGGACCATGGAAGGTGGAAAGAGTTAAACCCCATGTACTTTGTTCTCAAACATGAAAAATTATATGCAGTCATGCATTTCACGGACCATCTAGTTTCCCCCTTAAAATGTTTACAAATGAAATATATTGCACTAAAGAACACTTTGATAATGTAAGTCAGCATTCCTATACACACTTATTTGGAAGAATCCTGACATAATTCTCCCCCAGAACTGCTGCCTAATGAGATCCAATTTAAATAACCCTAGCCCTACACAAATAACACTTCCATGTTAGGTAAAAGCATGCAAACCACATATAATCATTACTGTACTGATAATTGCATGTACAATTTCAAATACATGTATGCATAGTGGAAGAGGCATAAAAAATTGCTGATATACAAGAAATGAACACATTTGTTTCCCATACAAAAGTGCTAAAGTGTAGGAAGTTGACTCCTTCAAAGTTGTCCTTGGAAATTTGAAAATCATGATGGTTAAACGTTATGCAGATTGTATCACTATTACTTAGCAACTTCACTAGCATTAGCTTTTGTTTGTGAAATGTAATAATAATATAGGAATGGGGAAAAATTAAAATTACTTATCTAAATGAAATTAAAAATAAAATGTGAATAAGAAATACAGTGGTACCTCGGGTTACATACGCTTTCAGCTAATCCAGAAATATTACCTCGGGTTAAGAACTTTGCTTCAGGATGAGAACAGAAATTGTGCAGCGGTGGCACAGCGGCAGCAGGAGGCCCCATTAGCTAAAGTGGTGCTTCAGGTTAAGAACAGTTTCAGGTTAAGAACAGACCTCCAGAACGAATTAAGTTCTTAACCTGAGGTACCACTGTATATGGAAATTATCTGATATATCGCACCATCATAGTCATGTTGCTTGGAAGAAACTCCAGTTGGCTTCCATTGGATTCACTTTCAACTAAGCACTTTTAGAATTGAAGCTTGAGTGGTTTTGCTGGGTGTATTTTTCCCCTAGAGGAAAATGGAAAGCTTGCAGAATTCTATAATCTGCATTTATTATAGTGGGCTTTTGTATTTGTAACACAGAAAAACTCAGTTTAGTAAACACACTATCACACGAGGTGTGTTGAAATATAAAAGTTTTCGTACTGCTGATATCTATTTCCAGATATATTAGCACCAGAAGTAATTGATTTTAGATGCCTTGGTTTTTACAAAATTAGTAATATAAGAGCACAGACATACACTTTTGCAAATATCAATGAGCTATTTACATTTAAATTTATAGACCACATCTTCTGGTATGCCCCACGGAGGACCTTAGGGTCTACAAATAACAACACCCTGAAGATCCCAGGCCCCAGGGACATTAGACTGGTTTTAGCCAGAGTCAGTGCCTTTTCGGTCGTGGCCCCGGCCTGGTGGAATGCTCTCTCACAAGAGACAGGGGACCTGCAAAATTTAACATCTTTTCGCAGGGCCTGCAAGATGGAGCTGTTCCGCCAGGCCTTTGGCCAGGGTTCAGCCTGACTCATTTTCTCTTTGTATAAGAACAAACACAAAGGAGGTTTCCCAGCCTGCTCACAGGTCCTTATGCAGTGGTACCTCAGGTTACATATGCTTCAGGTTACATACGCTTCAGGTTACAGACTCCACTAACCCAGAAATAGTGCTTCAGGTTAAGAACTTTGCTTCAGGATGAGAACAGAAATTGTGCTCCGG
Organism: Podarcis erhardii; assembly: GCF_964252035.2. NCBI lineage: Eukaryota > Metazoa > Chordata > Lepidosauria > Squamata > Lacertidae > Podarcis > Podarcis erhardii. The sequence continues at coordinate 48,482,657 of NC_138498.1, read as the reverse complement.
CGGCACCGCAGCAGCATGAGGCCCCATTAGCTAAAGTGGTGCTTCAGGTTAAGAACAGTTTCAGGTTAAGTACGGACCTCTGGAACGAATTAAGTACTTAACCTGAGGTACCACTGTAATATCAGTGGAAATAGTTGGTCCTGGCGAGTATTAACTGCTTTCAATTTTAATCTGAGGATTGCCATTTGTCCAGTCTAATCTTAATTTCAATTTATTTGAATTAATTTTAGGGTGTGTTTTAATCGTTTGATTGCTTGTTTTTATGTATATTGTATTATTTTTATGATGTCAGCTGTTCTGAGCCCAGCTTCGGCAGGAGAGGGCGGGATACAAATAAAATTATTAAGTATTTCCTGTACACAAATTGTTTTAAAGAATTTTAGACAGACCTTTTTTGCCCTTGGGACAGTTGTGCAGAGTCACTCAGATTCTAAATAAACAGCAATTTAAAAGTTAAACAATTGCTAAAAAATTCAATCTTCTTACTATTTCCAGATCTCCAAATGGCAGTTTTGAATTCTGTGTAAAATGTCAGGTGGATTCACACAAAAATCAAAACAAATTGATGGTGGGCAAAATATCTTCACCCCAAAGGTTTGTATATTAGATGGCTTATCATGACCACACCATTACCAACACAGACATACAGAAAGACAAACAAAACTCAGAAAATTAAAACATTTCCTTCTGAAGTTATTTTAATTTGACTGTGTTATGCCAAAAATCCATCCTGCTTACTGTGATATTTAATGCATTAGATAAAACACTTTGATAAAAGAGGATCGAAATAGCATCGTCTCTTCTATGCTGATCCAAAAAGAACAGCTGTCACTCACATCCTTGGCTCCAAAGGTCTCTGGAGTGCACTGAAAGCAAGCTGTCTCCAGGATAAGGGCTCCTCAGAGACTTGCAGTCTCTGCATGGCCTCCAGCAGAAAAGCAATGCTTTGCTCACTCAATAGATTAGCCCTTTGACTTCGTTCTTTCACTGGCTAATATAAATATATGGCTTAAGTGAATGATTAACACTCTCCCTACAGAAATTCAATTAAATACTTGGAACCTCAAGTAAAAATATCCAAGGAGGTTCCAAAACATTAATGTAATTAATTATCAATTATTAAAACTGTCTGTGAAAGACAGGCCTGGCAAAAGCCATTGTCTTCTACTTAACCTTTTCCTTCAGCTTTTTCAGGAGCTACTTTCCCGTTTTATTGGATTTTGTCTCTCAGAACTTTTGTATAAGACACAGCTGAAAGGATGATCTTCCTTCAGCACTTGTACAGCCACATCATCTCTGTGGATCGATATTGCAACTGACCCTTCTTCATAACACTGGCTTACACCACGGCAAAGCTCTGCTTGTAGTTAGTACCCTTAACAATCATTGTGCGCCACCTCTTCTACAAATGTCATTAACCTCAATAGTACTCAAACACTCTCCTTCTCCCATTTGCTGGGGGGGGGGGAGCATGTTCCAAAGATTAAAACAATCTGCCACTAAAAAATATTTGCCATTAAACTTTAAGAAGCAGCTGTGCCACATTCTCTGATTTTTTTTTTTTTAAGTTGATACTGTTTGTTAGTACAGATTCAAATATGAATTAGATCACACAGGCTAGCTCTAAACACATCCAAGATGCGTTTCAGTTTAAAGCGTTGTAAATTTAAACAGGGAAAACAAGTAGAGAAAAACAGGACTTCACATTGCCATCTGGTGGCACAATGTTATATCGCACATACAGCACATAAAAATCACTTTTTCTTTACCAGTCTAGCTAAGTCCTCAGTCTAAAAGCCAGACAAACACAGGGTCTAGTCTCACAACAACAGCACAGCCTGATTTCCCTCCATTACACTCCCTGCAAACTACTGCATAGTCAGGGTGGGGAAATGCTTCTATAAACCTTCATTAACAATTACTGCTAAGATGACCCCCGAGGCCTGTGTGTGACAGACAGGACTGATCTGAGATTTTTTTCATGTGAAGGATGAAATGGCAGCCTCCTATTCCACAAACAGAAAATGACTGCACTGGTGGTCAAATCTTACTTCAACACTGGGGATGGGAAAGCATCTACAACTAAAAGGAAGGGCTACCGGTAACTTAGGAGGTACATGGAACCCTCCTATGCCTTGCCCCTGTTCCCTGTTCCCAGCATCCACTTCCCAACTTGTTTCCTTGTTCTGCTTAATATTAACACCTATATAAGTTACTATGATTGAACACAGTAATCAAGGTGGAGGTATGATTACATTTTATCTATGATTTCCTAGTCTTCTCCATACCCTTAACACTTCCTTTTTTGTGATAATCCAAGGTAGTCATCATTTTTAATCACAAGTAATAATAGTAATTTGTTTCAGCAAATTGAGATTATTAAAAATATTTTAGTTAGCCGTACAGACTCCTTGGAACTGGGAGGCTCTAAACCAAAATAATTTGATAGCAGTTGTAAAATGACAAGAAGTCCAAATGCAAATTTGCACCCAAGTCTCATATTGAACTTCCTTCATTGTGGGAAACAGGAGTTTCCCCAAAATCTATTAGAAAACATAGCTGGACTACCAGAGATTTTGTATGGCCATTGTATAATAACTGTTGAAGATGATAAGGCAATTGCAGAGTATCATAAATGCTACTTTAATGTAACTCCTATACTGGTAACAAAACTGAAGGACATTGAGAATATTACTTGGTACAAATTGGCTAAGATAACAGATAACATTTATACAAGGATGGGATCTGCTGAACAATTCTGGTTCTCTAGTAAGTTCAAGGTGTTGGTACTAACATATAAGACAATCTGTAGTACAGGACCATGTTTATTGAGACACTGCCTTATCTCTTATACACCCAATAGAGCTCTGTAGTCTGTGGGGAGTTTCCTGTCAGTTCCAAAGATCTCAGAGGCCAACTCCACAGTAACTCAGAGCAGGGCTTTTAGTGTGGCTGCCTCTGTTCCATGGAATAGCATTCCTGTCAAGCTATGCCAGGCACTCACTATCTGCACTTTCCAGAAACAAATTGAAGACATTTTTGTCCCACCTGGCTTTCCCAGCTGCATAAATCGGTCTTTACCACAAATGTCTACTTGTTAGGGTTTTATCCTTGTTTTAAATGTATTTGTCATTTTTGTGTTTTCCACTGTTTTTAATTCTCTTATGTGTGAATCGCCTTGAGACGGCAGTTCAGAAACTGATCAATAAATCAATGGTAATAATAATAATAATAATCAGAAATGCTTGCATGCTAAAACAATCCTAGAAGTAATTCTAAAGACAAGAGGCCAGAGATGCTGCTTTTAGTGCTTCACGAGCTGGCAAAAAATTACTATGGAGGAAAAAAATGGGTTAAATACATGGATAAACTTGATAAGTCAGGAATTTTGTAACAGGAAAACCATGACATACAGCCATCAATAAACATGAGGATAAAAGCGGCAGCTTTGATGCTGTGTACTTTGACTTTCTAAAAGCTTTTGACAGGGGTCTTTCCCAAGGCTAAGCAATCATGACATAAAAGGAACGTCCTTTTGTGGGCATATCTTGTTGCTTTTGAGAACCTCTCTTACATTACTATACCACTGTTTAGTCATGGTATTATTCTGAATCTCTTTGGGTCTTTTTAGTTTGTTATTATTATTCAACACAAACAAGTCTGTTGCCAGTGCTTTAAAAATATTCATTAATTGTGCTTTTAAATTTCAAACTTGTGCTGTAATTTTAAACAGATATTGGAAGTAAGTTTACATGCACAAGGCATACAGTAGACTAACATGCTGGTTATAAACCGCACATTACATTCAACCTATTAAGAATAACATGCTGATAAGGTTTCTAATGTGCTCTTATTTCCAACCCACATTTATCAGACTGATTTAGAAAATATAAGCATTGGCAAAACTATCCCTGCAGAGGTTTATTTGGAAAATGAAGGCTGGTTTATTACATTCAAAGTACAATAAACATCACTACTATTTTAGAACAACATGGAAGATTTTCTTTAGTTACAAAAGTACGTGCAACGTCTCTTTTTTCAGATCACAGAGTCTTTTTTTTTTACAGATCAATTATATTCAGTGTGAGACATTGGTAATGCAAGTCTCTATTTAGTTTTGTAGATGGTTTATTGTTTTAGCACTTGTTATGTGCTGCATTGGGCTCCTTTCATAGGAAGGGTATGATATAAATTTAATATATAAGTTAAATAAAGAAATAAAGAAATGTCAAGAATTTATAAGCAGGGTGGAAGTGGAAAGGTCTTCCAATGGCTAGATTCCACACAACTCAGATACTCATTTGGACGGAGGAATCACATGGGATGAGACAACCATATGGAAAGTAACTGTATCAATCCTCCTTAGGGCTGATGACACTGACAGGGTTGTTTACTTCCCACATGATCCATCTGCTGTAGTGTAAGATCCAGTTACCTCAAAATGGCTCCGATAACAAATTACTATACAAACAGTACCATGAACAGTGGGTAGAGTAGCTCATATAGCCTGTCATATTATTCTCATAGAGAGGGAATGCATCACTGTTATGCTCTGGTCCAATCACAGCACTAAACTAGAATGGGAGAGAGCACAGAAATTGAAACTACCCTGCCAACTCTTTGCACACATTGAAAGCTGAGAATGACAGGTTCAAAGAGAAAAGGATAGGTGACAATATAAAATGTTGTGTTTAATATTTTATCAGAAATTGCTGCCTTAAAAATGCTCTGGGAACATCTGTGTTCAGATAAGTAACTTGCAAATGCAGCATCTATTGGTATGTAACATCTGACATTTCCATAAAGATTATTACCTCACTAGGGCTTCTGGAACACATTTCTGATGCCAGAAGGAAAATTTGCTACTCTCAAATCTCAGACCAATTTCCAGTCCATTAAAATTTCCTAAAATTAATTTAAAATGCTTCTTAGTTGGAAAGACCATATTTAACACCCGCGTTTAGAAGAAGTAATATATCCTGGCATCCCCTGATGAGGATAAATACTGTTGGTGGTGGAAACAACAGTACATGCAGATATCCTTCTCTGAATGCAGCCGCTAATAGCCATTTTATTCAAGGCAATGCTTTGATGCAGCTTTTGAATCTGCCTTGGCAAATTGTTTAACCAAAGAACATGGCCATCAAAAGCTTCCTGTTCTTGGACACAATTAAGAGCATCATAATTCTTTGCAGAATTGTGCAGAAATCTACTTGAATCAGTTGCTCTAATCAAATCTCTTCTTTTGTGGAAGAGGGGGAAAATGTCAGTTTTAAATGACCTTGATCTGTGTTTCATTTTGGAGTTTTAAAAAAGCAATAGTGAGCTGGTTTACATGGCTTAGTACAGATGTGTGAGTGTGAGGGTTCCTGGAGAGGTGATCCCAGCCACTGTGCTCCTTTCTCCTGGTACTCCTGCTGCTATACTGTTGGGAGTCCAAGGTCTTTTTCAGCCAGCGCTTCACAGTTTTCACTTTGCTTTCTGTCAACCCATTACACTGGGCTATTTAAGATTTGATGTTACATGAATAAAATCATAGTCCTTAGTAAATTTACTAAATTCTCATGCTTAACACTGAAGACCATTATCACTCCTGGGAATCTGAGGCATCCCATATCTGGAAAAAATAGACCTCAAGTGAATTATTACACTGGTCAACAACAAATTTGTTGTCTGCGTTTTTTCAGTTGATTTAGGACGAATCTGATGCGCTGAATCCAAAAATAACATTCGTTTTGCTCAATCAGGTCAAGTTTTTGAGCTATGGCCACATGTCGTTTTTTTACGTTTTTGTTCACAAGTACGCTTGTGTGGAGCATTTTAGAAGAAGTTGGTGGGGGTAAAACGCCATGTCGAATAATTGTTTTGATTGGAAATGATTATTTTAATGGCAAGCAGTATTCAGGTCCGATAGTTCTGGGTGATTATGTCGAAAAGGGATCAGTTTGAAGTCATAAAACCTCCGTTTTTTCTCAGAAGAGAAGGACTTGGTGTACTGTGCAGATATTGCGCAGCTTCTGCTCAAGCTTGGAGTGCCACAGTACGAACCCAAAGATTGGCGACTGTTCATTGACAGCAGCAAGCGATCACTGAAATATGTTCTGCTACACAACGACAACCAGTTTGCCTCTGTACCCCTGGCTCACTTGAGTACACTGAAGGAGAACTATGAAGTGCTGAAGTATGTGCTGGAGAAAATTGGTTATGATCAGCATAAGTGGTTTGTTTATGTTGACGTGAAGATGGTGAACTTTTTGTTGGGACAACAGTCTGGCTTCACCAAGTACCCATGTTTTCTGTGCATGTGGGATAGTAGGGACCGTGCTCAGCATTACACGAAGAAGGACTGGCCTGTGCGGGAGGAACTGGTGTCTTGCAAAGAAAGGAACAGTTACAGATAGGTAGCCGTGTTGGTCTGCCATAGTCAAAACAAAACAAATTCCTTCCAGTAGCACCTTAAAGACCAACTAAGTCAGTTCTTGGTATGAGCTTTCGTGTGCATGCACACTTCTTCAGATACACTGAAACAGAAGTCACCAGACCCTTCTAAATAGTGGGAAGGTGGGGAGGGGTATTACTCAGAAGGGTGGTGGGAATGGGTGATTGGCAGAAAGCCATTTTTCACCTTTTCACCCCTTGCTTTTTCCTGTAAGACCTATTGCAGTCGTTAAGAGTCGTCAACAGGCTCATCACAGCTATCTGCCAATCACCCATTCCCACCACCCTTCTGAGTAATACCCCTCCCCACCTTCCCACTATTTAGAAGGGTCTGGTGACTTCTGTTTCAGTGTATCTGAAGAAGTGTGCATGCACACGAAAGCTCATACCAAGAACTGACTTAGTTGGTCTTTAAGGTGCTACTGGAAGGAATTTGTTTTGTTTTGAAAGAAAGGAACGTCATCAACGACCCTCTGGTGGAGAGACACAGAATACTCTTCCCACCGCTGCACATCAAGCTCGGCTTAATCAAGCAGTTCACCAAAGCTCTGGACAAGGATGGTGACTGCTTCACGTACTTGTGCCAGGCTTTTCCAGGATTGACCATGGAGAAGTTGAAAGCTGGCATCTTTGACGGTCCTCAGATCCGTCAGCTCATCAGAGATCCAGAGTTCGGAAACTCAATGAACCAAGTGGAACTGGAAGCGTGGAAGGCATTTGTTCTGGTAGTGAAGAACTTTCTTGGCAACAATAAGGCCAGAAACTACGCAGAACTTGTCAACAACATGCTGACTGCTTTCGGAAACCTGGGCTGCAACATGAGCGTCAATATGCACTACCTATTTTCACATATGGACCGGTTTCCTGAGAACCTGGGTTCAATGAGTGACGAGCAGGGGGAGAGATTCCATCAGGACATGAAAGAGATGGAGACCAGGTATCAGTGTCGCTGGGACGCAGTCATGATGGCTGACTACTGTTGGACTCTGAAGAGAGACCTCCCTGCCGCTGAGCATTCCAGGAGTTCCAAGAAATGGAAGTTCAAGCCCTGAAGTTTGAAAAATGGTGAAGCAACATCCAATTTACGTGTACTTACCTTTATCAATGCCCACCATTCAGTTTACAGTAAACCTGACCTGATGGAGAGAAACGGATGCCATTTCCTGATTCAGCAGTGCAAAAATACCCTAAATCAGTTGTAGAAATCTAGACAACATTCAAAAAGTAAAAAATTGTTGCCCAGTGTTACCTATTGAACTATGGTATCCTCAGGTGTGGCTATCTTGAGTAAGAATCTATGACCAATAAGCAGTCACATCCAAGACATGCAAATGAAACTATTGCCACCTTGTACCAAGGTCCTAAAGTCTCTTGCTCAATAACCATGGGTTGCTTTCTGTTGTCTAGGCTGATATAATTGACTTGTGGGACATTTTTATCTATAGTCTCATTCTTTTGTGGCTACTAGAACCCTTTCTGGCTCTTCTCATGCATTTCTCTATCCCAAGATGCCCTTCATGCGTTTTCATAAGCATTTCTGCCTATAAGTGCTTTGGGTGCCACAATCATATTTGTGAGCTCAGTTGTATGATAATTATATGGTCTTAGCATTCTGTGTCCTGACACGCCTGTAGAGATGGCCATTTTGACCATTGAAGGGTATCACCATTGGCTTCTCTCAGTTTAGTCCATGCTCTTGTAGGCACTGGCAAGTTTTATAATTTTATAATTGATGTTTTCTGTCTCACCCTCTGTCTTGCTACTTGTTTCCACTATGCTCTGGACAATGCATCAGCCACTACTAAATCTTGTCCAGGTGTGAACTCCAAGGAAATATCATAGAATTGCACCTGAAAAAATAACCTCTGCATCCACAAGGCCCTTTTTTGCAATAACGACTTGAGGTTTGTAATCTGCTTAAGCTAAAATTAGTCTCCCTCTAAATACAAGAGGCAATGCCTCTTTTTCTATTTGTATGTAGTTGCATTTGGAGCTGGTGAGATCCCTTGAAGTGTTTCTCATATTATTCCATCAATGCAGCTCCTACTGGGCCATGTTTGCATCCCCTGTCCATCTTTTTGTAAAAGTGCTCTCAGACTGAGTAAAAATATTGCCATGTTGGGTATAAATTAAGCCTAGAAAATTCTGTACCCTTTCTTTGTCTTGGGGAGGGGGCATAACTGTGATGGCTCTCCTGCCTCCAGATCAATCAGAAGTCCTTGATCTGTTAATATTTCTCCCAGAAAGTTTATTTCCTTTAATCTGAATATGCATTTTCACAGTTTATTTTCACCGCTGTGGCCTAAGCTCTTTCTAAAACTTGCTATAGATGTGCATCACATTATGCTTTAGTACTACCCCAAATAAGAAAGTCATTTTATGTGCTTCTTTTGGTGGGGTGTTAATTAAGAGATGTTTGCACGTTGCAGCCTAGTATCTCTGTTATTTCCTTGTTTCTTTACATTCTCTTCCCCCAGGGGCTGGTTCTTCTATGAAAACCTACTCTTGTTGCATCTAAGATTCCTGGGGCTTCTGTCTCCACTAATTGTATTAATGGAAACATTTGCAGTTTTTCTCTCTGAGACTTGCATTCTAGCCTCTCTTGCAGCAGCAATTGGTGCAGTCTTGATTGCCCTTTCTAGAGTCAGATCACATTCTTCCAGGAGTCTTTTTTGCAGTTTGCAGTCTCTAACTCCCAACACTATCTGATCTCTAATTAATGACTCTGTTAGGGTCCCAAAGTTGCATGTCTGACTCATCAGTTTCAGGTCAGTAAGGAATTCTTTTACTGATTCCCCTTCATGCTGCACTCTGAGGCAAAACTTTTATCTTTCATAAGTCTCATTGCTCTTGGGCATGCAATATTTTTCAGCTTTAGAGCTACTGAAAAACTAGCCTGTTCCTCCTGGCTTAACTTGCATGGCATGGAAAAAACCTACTACCTTGTGCCCTGCTATATGCAAAAATATTGTGACCTTTTGCGGATATTATTTTTCATGCTTTTCTGTAGCTTCCATGTAGATGGTCAAGTCTTGCATAAGTCTTTTCCAGGAATTTGCTTCATTGCCAGTGAGTTTCAACTCCCTTGGAGCCTTGAGCCATTCCATCTTTTATACAGGCCATTCTTGTTTTGCATGCGGGTTCTGTTCTGGATGCCTACATACATAAGCCTGCTCTGCTCCGTCCCTGCCCCATTCCACCCCTTTTCATGATGTTTTGGGGTTTGGCACCATGTGTGTGTGTGCGCAATCAGACACCACTTGTACACGCCTGAATTGGCCATTGCCTGTACGGTGTTCTCTGTTTAAATGATGAGCAGGTCCATTTCCCCCCTGCACTCTCCAACTAGAGTTGAAGCTCTGGGGCCAGCTGGGGGTTGGAGGATGCATGGAAAAGCGGTGGTGGCTGTGCTACCACACGTCAGCTGATAGGCAGGGAGGTTGAGCAGCCTCAACAAAGCCCCGCTGTGCCTCTGGTCTCTTTGGGGCTTTCTCTGCCCTCACCGAAGTCCTCTCTGGGCTCCGGGGAGAGTCTCCTTGCAAGTCATGGAGACTCTCCAGTTCTCTCCCACCATGTCTTGGTTTGAATCCATTTATTTATTTATTTCCCAGCACTGTCCTATACATTGTCATGCACAAGTCAACCGCACACAAGGGGGGGGGGTGCGCCTGTATTTTGACCTGGAGTGAAAGAAGCAGCTAGCAGGCTTTCAGAATTAGAGTGCTATACCACACAGTAAGAGGGTGCAGTAACCTCAAGATCAGGGCAAAAATTTTCAGCAGGGGGCTGGTCCACTGTTCCTCAGACCTTGGGGGGGGGGGCAGACGGCAGCGGTTGCGGCGGCGGGACAATAAGCAGTGCATGAAAGGGCTCCAGAGAGGGGCTGCTTTAAATGGTGTCCACTTGAGTGATCACGCTGCTGACGCTGGCACCAATCAAAGCTCAGCCCCCTTCCTCCGCAGAGCGGGGAGAAGCCAGGAGGAGGGAGGGAGGTGGCACTGCCACAGTGTGTGTGTGTGTGGGGGGGGGAATGGCACAGCCCGAACGATCAGAATCAGATCCACGTGGTGATTCCCGGACCGTCCACAGGCCAGATCCAGAAGGCAATTGGGTCAGATCCAGCCCCCAGGCCTTAGTTTGCCGACCCATGCTCAATATAGTATGGTGTAATAATGCAGATATATGCATTCCTCAACCCATTCTTCACCTTACTGTTCTTCAGAGTAGTGTTTTTGTACTGTTAAAATATTAACTTGCCTCTTGACGAATCACTGTATTTATGAAAGCTGTGATCTGACAGGTACGGTATACATAAAGCAAAATGAAATTACATGCTGTATATATGCAGTACTTAAATGTCATTACAATCTGTTTGGTTTTTTGTCTAAACTAAACCAGTAATCTGTCTAAATGGCTATTTTACTTTTGACATGCACCAATTCATCCTTATATTTATTTTGTGTCCAGTCATGAAGTTTTATTCAGAATGGAATGTGAGAGAACTTCAGGATTGGGCTCTGGGGATTCAGAACATGAATAAGTTGATGGGCTGTGGGGAAAGTCAGTATTTTAAAGAAGTCTCTTCCAATTCTCCTGTCATAGCCTTCACCAGTCACTGAGCTTTACTTTCCAAAATTCCTAACATAAAATGTATTTTTTTCTTTCATAGGTCGACATTCTTCAACTTTACACAGATTCAGTCTTCCAAGTACATGGGCAGGAAGAGGAAAACATCAAACTTTGTGGATGTCACTTAAAATGCTTTAGAGGAACCCTCCATAACTTTGTGCCTTCCAAATGTTTTAGAGCGCAACTCCCATCATCCCTCACCATGGCCATGCTAGCTGGGCTGATGACAGTTATAGAGTGAAACTTGAGGAAGGCTGCTCTAGAAGGTCTTAACCAAAGCAAATTTCAGGGGAGTGAAATTGGTGAAGGGCAGGTTAGAAATATTATTATTTGTTTGTTTATATGCAACTTATAAACCACTTAGAAGCCATTTTGGCATACAACTACAAAAATTAATAAATAATTTTAAAAACACAAGAACTATTATGTTGTTGTTGTTTAGCCACTTAGTCGTGTCCGACTCTTCGTGACCCCCTGGACCAGAGCACTCCAGGCACTTCTGTCTTCCACTGCCTCCCATAGTTTGGTCAAACTCATGCTGGACTATTATACTGGACACTAAAACATCCTCAAAATATACAATAAAAGAAGCAATTAAAAAAGCATTAGAATCAGAACAGTTAAAAAAAATAAAAGAACATGAAATGAAATGAGAAGTTCAATTCAGGTGTGTCTAAACAGGTGTGTCTTCAGGATTCAGCAGCAATTCCAACACTGATGTGCCCTCTCATTTTTCAGCAATGATGACTTTCCACAATGCTAGTGCCGCAAGTGAAAAAGCCAACTTCTGTGTTACTGCAAGTCTATAACCATCAGGGCATGGCAAAACACAGCCCTAAATGGGCAGTGGTCCAAAGTTTTTTAAGGGCTTAGTATGTAAGCAGCAGAACTTTAAAACTGGTTCGGTGGCTAATAGGCAGCCAACACAGCTCCTTCAGCGCCAACGTGATATGTGCCCAATAAGGAGCACCACTCAACAGCTGTGCTGCAGCATTCTGTACCAGCTTTAGCCTCTGGACAAACTGTACAAATAGATAAATAAATAATCCAAATTAGCAGAAGAAAAGGTAGGGTCTACTTTGCATCCCCAATAAGAGAAGTTAGAATGCCCAATGAAGGTTATAATCAACCGATCTATGTATAAAGTTTTCAGAGGGAAAGGCAAGCCTTCCATAATTTGCTTTGCAACACATGGGAAAACATACTGCAATCTGGTTGTGCAAGTTGTACTTCAGCAACAGCCAGAAGACTTCTGTGAAAATCAATATCATCTTTCTTTAGTTGAAAGAGAAGATACAACAAATCCTGTAGACATCTGTGTGAAGGGTTTTAGTGCTCACAAGTGAATTTTATCAAGTGCGTATTTTGAGAGGACAATCAGGTTTACATTACATGATTATTTACTTATTAAAATGACTGAACGATTATGGAAATCTGTTTTGACAAGTATTGCCCTGATTTATTGCTGTAGACTATCATGAAATGATTTAAGATGATGCTCATCTTATTTTAAGGTAGGTTTAGGTGTCTCAGCACAGATTAAAACACTGATTAATTAAATTAACATTTCCACCATGTAACTAGCAACATTTGTTTTGCTAGTTATACTAAAGGAAGGAATATGTTTTAGTCAGCATGCAATATTAAATATGAAGATGGTAAGTGATATTGCTGCAACATTACATTGCTTATGAAAGTAAGCATCACGTCCTTCCATTGGAGACTCTGAACAGTAAATTTTGTGTGAAGAATAATAGAATGTTAGAGTTGGAAGGGACCACAAGGATAATCTCATCCAACCCCCTGCAATGTAGGAATATTTTGTCCAAAGTAGGGCTAAAACCCACAACCCTGAGATTAAGGATCTCATGCTTTACTGACTAAACTATCCCAGCAGAGGAATAACTCTGATTTTGTGGTCAAGGAGAATGTTTTGGAAGCAATGCTAAATGTACTGTCATGGGCACAGCACTGCTAAACCTAAACATCGAGGGGCAAAGTGTTAATAAATAGTTTTTATCCAATAGTGGCTTTGTGCTAGTGGAACCACTTCTACTAGTGCAAGACAGAGAATTGTATTTTGCCAATGCAGCCAAAAGTGGGTGGTGAACTCTCTGGAACAATATGAGGCATGGCACAAAAGGCTGCAATTGATAGTGGGTATAGGCAGCGGTGGAGCAACATGCTGCAGCCCCAGGAGCGGAGAACAGGCGGCGGCGTGGCGCATCGCCCACGGGGGCATGGCGAGCGATGCAGGGGCATGGCGCACATCCGATGTTGCGCGGCGTGTGTCCCGGGAGGGCGCGGTGTTCGGCGTGTGTCCTGGGGGGGGGGTAGGCTGCAATGACACCCTTTCCCCAGCTGGTGCCCGGGGAAGTGCACTCCCCCCCTTTGCCAATGGGTATTGGTGAAAATGGGCTGCATTTGATAGGTTTTATGGGTTTTTTGCCCAAGAGGCCTTTCATTTTTCATCATTTGTCTGCTGTTTTACTGGATGATGTTTCTCCTTCATTGTTGTTTACACTGTCACACACAGCATTTTTAGTTATTCAATGTAAGCTTGCTTGGGGGAATTAATAGTGGAAAGGACATTAAATAGCAATTATATAGGGATCTGGTTCTTAGGGTATTTTACATTAAGTTAGGACACCATACATGGGAAGGTAACAGCTGCTTTTTCCTCTCCTCTCCTTATGTCTTTGATTATTATATTATTCATTATAGAATAAACAACAAAAGCCTGAAATTACAGACAGGAATAGAAGAAAATGTGAAAATGGTAAAAGAATGTAACAAATTGGAACAGTGCTGAATTTAACGGGTATTATAATATAGGGAATTGTTGCAACAAAATTTGTGCCTTCTTTTTAAAGGTTTTGTGTGCGAAATGTGGGAAACTGGATTCTGTGGCACGCCTACAGTTACAAACATTTGAAGTTATTAGGTGGTATATTTGAAATGATTAAAAATAATTGAGGGCACACATCATAGCAAAAGAGCTGCTGAAGAATAAATTGATACGCCTTAAAAGGAAAATCTTTTAAAAGTTAATATAAGGTACAAAAAACCAACAAAATAAAAACCCACATGAGATAATCTATTTGGGTAGAAATAATCTTTGCCCTTCCAACAGCCCAGAAGAGCAATGATTAACTCCAGTTGTGGAATGAGAAATGCTAAACGAAACAAAACAAAAAACAAAACCCAAACCCAAAAACAGACTGCCTAATGATCTCAGACTATTAAGCTACACACCAGGCAACAAAATAATTACCTGCAACTCATCTCTTTAGATAATATGAAAAGTAATATTTAATCGTAAGATTATGGGACTTCAGTACAAGGGTAAAAACTATTTACCAAACATGCAGTAGCCATGGGTTATGACAAGAAATCAGCGGGTAGATATTTGCATGTTGGAGATAACTGCAATGCTAGTATCCTCCCAATAATTTAACACCATCTCAACATTGATACTGCACAAATAACAAATACAGTGGTGCCTCGCAAGACGAAAAGAATCCGTTCCGCGAGTCTCTTCGTCTAGCGGTTTTTTCGTCTTGCGAAGCAAGCCCATTGACGGATTAGCGGATTAGCGCTATTAGCGCTATTAGCGGCTTATCGGCTTAGCAGATAAGCAGATAAGCGGCTTAGCGGCTTAGAAAAAGGGGGGGGGAGGAAAAAAAACCCGCAGGAACTCGCAAGACATTTTCGTCTTGCGAAGCAAGCCCATAGGAAATTCGTTTTGCGAAGCGCCTCCAAAACGGAAAACCCTTTCGTCTAGCGGGTTTTTCGTCTTGAGAGGCATTCGTCTTGCGGGGCACCACTGTAACCATGGATCAACTTCTCATTGCCCCAAGATAAGTTTTGGATATGTGAAAATGTCTAAAGAAGATTTTGACTATCTTCATAACATGAGACAGCAACTGCTCCTTTGTAAACATGGTACTGCACCATGTGGACCCTCCAAGTGTCCCAATTTTCCAAGGAACAGTTCCAGATTTACAGAAGCTGTCCCAGTTTCTGATTTGATCCTGGAATGTCCTTAGGACGTCCCTATTTTTATCAGAGAAATATTGGAGTGTATGGAGTTATCTGAACCCCTAGTCATCTGAAGGCAGCCCTGTATAGGGAAGTTTCTAATGTTTTATTATGTTATTATATATTTTGGAAGATGGCCAGAGTGGCTGGGGCAACCCAGTCAGATGGCCAGGGTATAAATAGTAAAATAATAATAATTTTATTGTTTATATCATGTCCATCTGGCTGGGTTTCCCCAGCCACTCTGGGCGGTTTCCAGCATATATAAACAAACAAACAAAAACAAACAAACAATAGAATAGAATGACCTTATTTTCATTGCAGAAATGTTGGAGGGTATGGCCATGGCTTGCACTATTTCTCAGTGACCTAGAGCCACAGCACATATGTCCAAGCAGCAGCAACGAGCATAGGTTCTGTAGGATTAATAGATAGCAGATCCATTGTTTGCCTCAGCATTTCTTGAAAAGCATGGGTTCCATAAAAAATCTTTTCCTACAATGTCCTAGGAAGTGAGTGAAGAAAGAAATAAGCTGAAGAGGTGCCTTTATTCTTCCTGCTGTTGTGTCCTGGATCATAGGGAGAGCAGAAGCAGAGACTGAGCCCAGCAGGGAAAGAGCTATAGAAGAGAAATGCATTTCAATAATGACCCAGACCTCCTAGAGTTGCTTTCAGCTAGGGAGCAAAGCACAAGGGCCCCTCCCCACTCTGGATTTCACCCTATGATGTAACTACAGAAATTTTCTTTCTTTCCTCTGTGTTGCTTGTGGTTTTAGAAATCTGAACTTCACAGTCTATGTGTCAGCAAGGTGAGCTTTCCAATAACTGGATTCCCCTGACAGTTGCAGGATTATTTTTAATCTTACAATCCCCATTAACAGGAAAGTACTTCAGGAACTTTTCATATGGTTAGTAGGGGCCAAAGAGATGTTCTATATTTCAAAGTATGGCATATCTGAAAAATGTGCATGCCCAATCTTTTCTTCAAAACTTTCAAGAAACATGACTCTTCGCTAAACCTAGGTGGCATCCAGTGATTTTGCTCCATGAATAGAAGCTTTTAGATTTAATGCCACCAAATTGTTTACTAATGTTGTAGTTAAGAAGTTCTTTCTCAATTTTTAACACGAATATAACCTCCTTTAGTTTAATTATTATTTTTTGAAAATTATTAAAGGAATTTTCATTTTAGATAGGATGAAAGAACAATTAAACGGGACCCAAGTCCCTTCAACATGTCAAATGAAATCATGGTAAAAAACAGGGACTCAAGTGGGATATTCTTGATATTCTTACAATAGAAATGCAATTTTGGTGGAAAACTTTATATTACTACTCCTACTACTATTTAAAGCTCTCACCCAGTCTTAAATATAAAATCTGGGGTGGGGTGGGGAGTAGTATAGCTATGTAAAATAAAATAATAATTATAAGTTATTCCATTTATATGCTGCCCTTTATCAGAACATTCTAGGGTGGTGTACAACATTAAAAACACATTACAGAACATCAATGATAAAACATAAAAAGTTAAAACAGTAATAAAAATAAGTTAAAACAGTTTACAAACAAAAGAACAGGGTGGGTCCTAAAATCATATATATCAAGTGTCAAAGGCCAGGGTAAAGGAGACATGTCTTCAGCGTATAATGGAAGCTATACAATGGAAGTCCCAGACTCACCTCTGTGCATAGGGATTTACACATCTTAGGTGCTACTACAGAGAAGGCCCTTGCTGAGGCTGCCACCCCAAAATTTATGGTGGTGGTGGAACTACCAAGAGGGCCTCCTTTGCCAATTTTAACACCCAAAGTGTCTATAAGGGAAGAGGCGGCATTTCAAATAATTGGGACTGAAGTCTCTTAGGGCTTAAAACACTAGTGTGCATGCTTTGAATGAAATGAATTGGCAACCAGTGCTGCCATTTTAAAACAGGAGTTATGTGAATTCAAAACAGAACCTAGCCACCAAAATCTCCAGGTTGCATCCTGGGGTACCCCCCCCCCAAGCTATGGCTCTTGCCATCCAAAGAAATGCAACCCCATCTAGAACAGGCAATATAAACATCTAAAGTGTGGATAGCATGTTCACTCATAAATATCTATGTTCATGGATCACCTTTTCCCCCCACTCATGCTATAAAAAGAAAGGCCTCTTCATGTTAACTTACCTAGCAAAAGAACCTCACACGTAACTTTATCAGCCTAGCTCATTCTTGACAGACTGCCAACTGAATAACATCCATTACTGTATTTCCCAGGCCTCAATAGGAAGTACACCGCAAACCCTTTTGCCTCATTTTGTCAAATATTCACAAACCAAATTATTTTATAACAGAACAACATAGTTACATATATATGCATCCCGTTTTGCTGTGTGAGGTGAAACAGGAAGTACTACTCCACCCTGCTGCATCCCTTACCTAGGCAACGGCACTTCTCTGCCAGCAGCAGAGGTGGCAGAGCAAGAGGGGTTCCAGCAGGGGCTCTGCCACCTGAGGCAAATGGTTTATGCTACCTCATGGATGGGCCATCCTTAATGGTGCTCGCCAGAGGATTTTAGATTACAACTCATATTAGCAGCTCCAGTCAGAACAGCCATGGTGGCTAAGAGTGATAGAAACTGGAGTATAAAATCTATGGTGGGCACCAGGGTTGGTGAAAGCTGATCTAAGTTGATTTCAGTATATTGCACTGGCAAGCAGACAAGAATATTTTGTATCACAATATTCTGAGTATTGAGTCTAGAACATAACACACAAAGACAGCTTCCCACCACAACCCAAGGCTACTAGCCATGCTGTATTACTGCTAAGCTTTATATAAACTCCATTGCACCCCATAGTAAGTAGAATATTCATTGCTCGCCAACAACCTATGTTTATATCATGCTCTGGAGGTGAAGCATGTTACTTTTCATACTGTTATACTGTTTTCACAAGTAATAGAATCTAAAATATAAAAAATAGAGTAAGAGGCTCAAAATAAAATGCTGCACTGTATCTTGGTTGTGTGCGTGCAAAAGCAAGTTAGGTCCAAGACAGGAATCCATGTTTTAACATACGTTTTCGTGTACAAAATATATTTTGTATTACTATTATTTACATTCAAAACCAAACTGCATGTGTTTTATAACAGCTTTTGATATGAGTTTTTAATTTTACATTGAAGGAGGACTGAAAGGGCAATTTAGGCAATTTAACCTTTGTTGGAATCTGAGAGGTACAGGGAGTTATGGCTGGGAACCCAATTTATCCAAACTAGTCTCAGATCCATCTCTGACTTGCAGCAGTGATAATGGACTACACTGTATTGGGTTACACTGCTGTAAGCTATTATTTTTCAACACATTTCCCCAACCTGTAATAGGAACATGACAGTGAGCTACACTGCAGGGATGCTGTATGCTACTTAACACAACCTGCAATGTGGGCATAAAAGGACATTGAATAAATTTGCCTTTAAGTGATTCTATTGCAAAGGAAGAGACTCCCTTGGAAGGTGGTGGACTCTCCTTCATTGAAGGTTTAGAAGCAGAGTTTGGACAGCTATCTGTCATGGATGCTTTTGTTAAGATTAGATGGCGGTCGGGACCTCTTCCAATTCTATGATTCTGTATCTATCAACACACACACACACACACACACACACACACACACTCCTTCAAACATGCTTTCATGACAACTTACATAAAAATATGAGTGAAAAAACCACAACTAAGTAGGACTGAGACTGCCATTTATTACCCCTCCATGGGTAAATTTATTTCTCTTGGCACTACCTCCCTCTAAACATTGTTTAAATATTTGTTTGGCATTACCTCATTATTTAAATTAAATGGGTTTTTAAAAATATTGTACTAAGATTAATTTAAACACTGTCTCAGACTTAGGTCTAGTAGACTGAATCCTAACATCTCAATGTGCTTCAGTAGGGGATTAAAAAAAACAAACTGTCAAGTTGTAATTTTTTTTAAAAAGAATAGTAATAGCCTTCCTCCATGCCCAAGATGCTTTTATAATGTCTATTCATAAGTAAATTCAATTCAGCGAAGGCCCTTTCTAATATTAATTGAAAGCTTTCTGTTTGCACATTCAGCCCATTTTATTGCTTTCTTGCTTAGTGCAGCTGGAGGATTACAGATGCCCCTTAATTGGTCAACCTTTGTGCTGTTTATATGTGTTTACTAATGTACTGTTTGCTGTCCACTGTAAGAAAATGGTGCTATGTCATTATAATGGCAAAAAATAATTATAAAAGGAAATAAAACATAACTTTAACGGGGATTCATGAAATGAAGGTATAGATACAACAACCCCTTCTTCTTGTAAACAGTGTTTGTTTTGGGCCTTTTAATAACTTTTTTAAGGTTTTAGAAATCTTTTTTTCAGGTTTTTTTCCACTGTTCAGCTTATTGCCATTGATATTAGTTATGTAAATATATTTTGATTTTTTTTACTCATGTTTTAATATTGTAATTAAATAATTTGCCTGACCTTTTTCATAATTTTGTTATTGCTAAAAACTGCGAGAAACAATTTAAATTTTATTTTTGTGTTTCATAAAAATGGCTTTGCACAAATGGTTTGTAATATAGCTTTATAATATTTATATTCATAAAATACTCATAATCATAATGCCCTGAGGAGAACTCAGTTCAGAATATATTCAAATTAATATTTTCTTCTTCTGCATCAAGATTTCCCCTTTTCCTTCTCCTCACCCCCTACAACTGGCTCCTTCTTCGTTTTTTTCTGTTAGAAGGAGCCACATCAACATATAACATGCTTCAGTGCCAGGTTCAGGGCTTATCAATATAACATGGTGTATGCACCATAAGGCAAGATTAATGTTGTAGAAGCCATGCACTCTGGTGCAAAGTGATATCATTTAAACCTGTGTTGGAGTGCTAAAAGAAGAGCCAATGTAATACAATGGATAAATTATTTACCATTTCGCATTAGCAGACACATGACATAGTGCAATATAAGTAATCTAAGCAATAAATGTATATTTATAAATAATCTTAGCTTCAGAGCATACCTTTTCCATTCTTCGTGATTTGGGAAGAAAGATCCCTGTTGTCTTTGATTGGACCCATGCAGTTAAAGTTCTCTGTGACTTTGAAAATATATCCTACTGTGTCAATGAACGTTTCACTAGCACTTGTGTGAAACATTTGGTTTT
The DNA here is from genome assembly GCF_964252035.2 of Podarcis erhardii. Lineage (NCBI taxonomy): Eukaryota > Metazoa > Chordata > Lepidosauria > Squamata > Lacertidae > Podarcis > Podarcis erhardii. The sequence continues at coordinate 48,462,363 of NC_138498.1, read as the reverse complement.
TCTAAACCCTATTTGAAAGAAATCATTTGACTTTCAATAAGGTTTACTGTATCTTTCTCACTTGTATAGAAATGTTGGCCTCCAGCAATAGTAAACCACATATTACTCATACTTCTTAATCCTTCAAAAATCAAGATTTTAATTCGCTTTAATGCCCTTTCTTTTAATTAGAATGTTGCTAAATCTCTAGGCAGTCTTACTAACCACTTTAACCTCCTTTTAATTTGTCGTCTAGAAAATTATAACTCTTCATTAACTTTGGGAGACAGAGCATTAAAATTGTGATATATCATTCCCCATTTTATTAACAATCTACTTAATGAATTCAGTGCTTGAAGCAGATCGTGGTGATAATATATGCATTTACAATGTTTTTTTTAACAAGAATTTGGCAAGAAAGCTAATATGAGAGCACACATTTAATTGCATGCATAAGAATACACGTGCACAGACTCAGACAGAGAATCAAATGCAGTTTGGAAAAATTCGATTTTAGAAATTATGGAAATCAGAGAACAAAACACAAATGCGTGCTTTGATTAACTTTGCCAGAGATTCACTATCGCTATCTCAGAAACACCAGAATTTAATTTATAACACTGAATCATGGCTGACAAATAACAAACACTATTCTTATGCGGTCAAACGTTTGATGATTATAGTGATCCTAACCTCTTTCTCAGTTTGGCAGTGTATCATTTGGAACATATGTCAGGACATGGGTTAGGTTCAGCCAGTTAACCTCTGAAATAGTGTCAAGTAACAATCAATATTTTTTAAAGCATCAACTTTATTAGAAAACAAACTAAGATACATTGATAAAGTACAATTGCTACTTAACTGAATGGTAGATTTAGGAGGGGTTGTTGGGCTATTGAGTTGGGCTTAGGCCTCACCATGAGGATGAGGCAAGAGGAAAAAATCTCTTCAGAGACACGATTGGTTCCTGATCAGGAAAATAACAGAAAACTCACCTCCTGGTAAAGTGAGGGGGGACACATGAACGACTGTGAACGAATCTAACACAAACACAAACTTATAAACCATTGCAGCCTCCACTAGGGTGTGGTCCCGATAGCCCAGCGACCCTTCCTAAATATCCTATTCAGGTAAGTACCAACAGCACTATTTCAGGAGCATAGCATATCCAACTAGGGTGACTCCAAGCTGCACTGGAGATTACTAAGGCAGAAGGACCTGCTGCAGGACCATATGGCCCAAAGCGACCTCCACTAAGGCATCTTATGATGCCTTGTGAATGTAGTCAGGGATACCCAAGTAGCTGCCTGACAGATATCAGTCGAAGAAAGTTGCTGAAGTGGCTGCTGCCCTAGCAGAATAAACTGTAGAAGAGAAGAAGAGTTTGGATTTGATATCCTGCTTTATCACTACCCGAAGGAGTCTCAAAGCGGCTCACAATCTCCTTTCTGTTCCTCCCCCACAAGAAACACTCTGTGAGGTGATTGGGGCTGAGAGACTTCAGAGAAGTGTGACTAGCCCAAGGTCACCCAGCAGCTGCATGTGGAGGAGCAGGGTAGCGAACCCGGTTCACCAGATTACGAGTCTACCGCTCTTAACCACTACACCACACTGGCTCTCTAATAGAAGGTCATGGGGGTAGCTTCAAACTCCATATGCCACCACAATAATAAGCTTATTAGATGTGAGGTGTGCACTCAAGGTATACATAACCAGGACTAAAGAATGTAGATTTACTAGCTCCTTGTTTCCTTTCATCCTACTTCCTTAGGCAAAAAGTTTAGCTCCTCCACCTTATCTAGGTGGCTTAAAGCTTTTATTGTGATGGCATATGGAGTGCCAGGATTTTCCAATGGGTGAGAAAGGTTGGGACAAAATGTAGGGAGAACATGGAATCTTGACAGAACTTTGGGTAGAGAGGAGGAGTCAGTTCTCAAAACTGCCCATTCCTTATGGATAAATGCTTTGTTATGGGATAGGGTCTCCAACTCTGACACTCTTAAAACTGGAAGTAACAACTATTTGTTCAAGGGTTCAAATGTAGGCTTCTGTAGGGCTGAGACAACAGCATGCAGGTCCCAGGAAGGAAAACTGTGGGCCACCAGTAGACACAGTAGGGCTGTCCCATCAAGGATGTGCTTCAGCAGAGGATGTGCCAATAAGTGGGAGGCATTATCGAGTTGCCACTTGGCGCTTCAGTGTGTTGGGTCGAGGATGTCAGGGACTGCTACCTTGTCCACTGACATAGCTGTGCCCAAGGACCACTTCAGAAAGGTCTTACAGGTGGCCTGGTATATATGCTTCATGGAAGGATGGGAATGCAGGGTGGTTGTAATTATTGGTTGAGAGAGGCTCAGTCGCTTCAGGTGCCTCCACTCAAAGTACATACAGTCAGACACAGACAACAGAGAGCAGAGTGAATGAGTGGGCCCTGGGACAGCATGTCCTGGTGAAGAAGAATGGGCCAAGGGGGTGATGTTGCCAGAGCTAGAATCTCTGACATCCATGGTCTGTGCAGCCAAAAGGGGGTGGTCAGCATATCTAGCACAGCATTTGTTGGAGAATGGATGTGTGTGGAAATGCATAATGTAGACCAGGAGGCCAAGAGAATGTGAGGGCATCCCAACCTTCTGTTTGAGGCCCCTGGAACCTGTAAAAATTCCTAGGAAGTTGGTGATTTCCCCAACTAGTGAAGAGGTCCTCCTTGCAGAGTCCCATGTGAAACTGAAGCTGGCAAAACAATGGGGAGTGCAAAGTCCATTCTCCTGGATCCAGCCTGATGCAACTTAGCCAATCTATCTGTACATTGGACACTCTTGAGATGTGCCCCAGAGGTGACCACTGCCCCTGAACTGCTTGTCCATTGCAGTGAGTCATCCATCCCTGTAGGCTGGTGTCTGTGGTTATTACTGTGTGCAGTGGATCACAGGATAGAGTCCCTTTCTGCAGGTTGAAGTTCACCATGAAGCACTCTGGGGGGAGGAATAGGTGCCCTGCAGGCATGTCTGTCCCCCTGATAAGTCAGCAATTGTGGGGTGGTGGTGAGTTGACTCTTCGTCCAATAACAAAGCCAAGTCTCTGTAAGGCTGATAGAGTTGATTCCAACCGCTGTTGTGCCAGAATGACAGACCGCACTCTCAGGAACAGGTCATCTGGGTATGGATAAATATGGTCACTCTGGAGGCGGAGGTGTGCCACCAAGATCACCATAATTTTTGTGAATACTCTGGATGCTGATACAAGGCTGGATGGAAGCAAGTTGTACTGGAAATGAAACTTTCCCAGTGCAAATCTGAGATATTTCCTGTAGGAAGGGTGAAGGGTGAATGAGAATGTGAAGGTACATGTCCTGAAGATCTATAGATTTTACATAACCGCTTTGTTGCAGGGTTTCTCCAGTTGAGGAGAGGAATTCCATGCGGAACTTCTTGTAGATTACCTAGCAGTTCAGGAACTTGAAGTCCAGGACCTCCACTTGCTGAGGTCATTTTTGAGAAACACAAAAGAAAATTGAACAGAATTGCTCATCTGCTAGGAATGGATCGATGGTTGCTATGTCTAGAAGCTGGTGTACACACTGTCACATGATCCTTGGAGATTGGTGATGAGACAAAATGGAGGCATGGCTGAGCCAAAAGTTCTGTTTTGTATCCATACATTAAAGAGTTCAGAATCCACAGATCAATACTGATTTTCTGCCACTAACTGGAGAAGAACTGAAGACAAGTGAATTATTGAATAACCCACAGTAGGATCCTGCCAGGGGTAGACAAACCCTGCACAACTTTTTCAGGGATTGTCTACCCCTGGCAGGATTCTGCTGTGGGTTAGTCAATAATTCAACCCATATGATAAATGCCCTTGAGAAAATGGAGGCAACACAAGCCTATCTAAATGAAAAGCAGCAGCCTCAAGAAGTCTGCACGAGGCAAAGTCTATTCATCTCTCCATGGTGTCCTTTAGTTCAGAGTCACCTTTTTGAGGAAGCAGATTTCTAGAAACTAAAATGGTGACAGGTTTGTCCACTGAGGAGGATTTTAAAGAGGACATAAACATTTATTTGCAATCTGGCCTTTTTAAAAAAAACTGAAGGGCGGTTGGAATTAGTATGGAAGAGGACTGTGGCTCTGGAGCACCGCAGTTTCCTTAGAAGGAGCAGGGGGAGTTTAAAGCTAGAGCAGTCAGGGATCTGTAAAGTCGTGGCATATAATGCAGATCCTGAAAAATATGGTGGGGCTGCTGTTCCTCAGAGATCTCACCATTGCTCCATTCCACCTTCTTCATCTCAGGGATGGAGCCTTCCCCATGAGATTGCATAACCAGTGGGTCAAAGGCTTTCCTTGCTGTGTCACTCTAGATTAGTTGAGCCAGGAAGCATACCACCAGCACCATCAGCAAGGGGGGGGGGTCTGGGAAGGGAGGGTTCTCTGCTGTGGTTGCTTCTGCTTCCCAGATTGAGAATCAGAGATCTCAGAGGCAATAGACACAATTAAGGCCTCCTTCAGTTGACTAATTAACTGAGAAGTCAGCTGCAAACCCCGTGATATATTGTGATAGGTGGGATGGAAGGCCACCACTTTTCTCTCTGTACCCGTATTGAAGAAACAGGCAGGAGCAGAAAGCTGATTGGTAACCAATCACATCCCAGAAGAGTCTTTTCCTCCTGCCTCATCATGAAGGCGGAACCTAAACCCAACCTGATAATCCAGCGACACCTCCTAAAAATAAATATGCTTATGCTAAATTTTAGAAAGCACATTAGTTAACTCCTATTCTGCACAATTAAATTAACTTTTAAAACAAATGAAGTGATTCAAAAACAAAAACAAAAAAGTTAGGCAAGATTTCTATAAATGTGGACCCATTGAATAGCTCTTCCCTGGCTTTTATCATAGAATACTGGGGCCAGATGGGGCAATACTCATATCCTACCACCACTTGCCAGCCATGGCATTGATGTGAACACAAGCATGCTGGCCCTCCTTGCCCAGTTGCTGCACTGCCCTCACTTCTGCACATCCACTTGGGACGGAATATGCAAATGCTGCCTATACATGCAATGTCCAACATGTGTGGGTGATAATCATGCAGTTGGTTTCCCAGCCCCAGGAAATCAACTGCATGGTTTTAGTTAATGTGAATTAACTAGTAAGGCGTTGCTGCCAAACAAGCGGGGGGGGGGGGAGAGAAAGACCACTCCTCTCCATTTGATAGCCAGATTTGGGGTGTGTCAATATCGTCCAAACCAACAGCAACTTTCACTTGCAGCAATATATATATATATATTGTTTTCTTGACACAGTATATTCAGTTATTTCAACAGAAAGCCACCTACAGGACAGAATGCTTTCTGAGTCCTGCAGCAAGCAAGCACTTTGCCAGGGCTGATAATTGCTTCTGTACCTCTTTTGAGATGCCTGCAGCTGTAGTAGGTAGCAAACAGGAAGAGCTGCTAAATTCATTCCTAAATTCTCCAGGACTAGGGAGCAGCCAATGGACTTGCTAAACTGGCAACCAGCCAATTTAACCTTGCTAAAAGACCCAACAATGGAATTTTAAATTGTGAGCAGCTACTTATTCGGTTGCATTCTTGGCATCATGGAATATTTGAGGGAGATCATTCTACTAGCTAAATTGATCAGCGTGTCAACTCTATACTGCAAATCACTTCTATGTAAAATGTATGCTTTCTCCGAGGATTCAATAGCTTTTAAAAAGACGCGAAGTCCCCCTTTACAAGTCACATTTGTGCCTTCTCCAGGGACGAACTAACTGTAAGTGGTGTTTTCTTCCAGGCAACTCTTATGGAAGAATTACATTTTGTTGATTTGTTTCAGTAATTGTATGTACTGTAATTGTATGTAGACTATCACTCTCTGCTCCAAAATATATTTACTTACTTAAAATAAACAGCTATCCAACTACAAAATGAAAGTGTAAAATATTAATCAAAAATCAAATTTAAAATAAAAAGTGGGCATTGTCTCCTGCATCTTAGTATAAGCAACTCCCTGTCTGTGTGGGGGCTGTGTTCTGGGTCATTACGCATGTCAGCAGAGCACACATAAGCACACTGCACCCCATTCAAACTCTTCAGGGTTTGAAAACGGCATGTGCATTCATGGCTGCACACACATCATACCCACGCAAAGAGGACCCCACCCCCAATGTTGGGGGCAACTCCATGTGTCTGCGCCCACAGCTGGCTGTTGAAGATCATTTGGCCACATAGCAAGGCAGGATTGCCCATCAAATGCTCTAATTTGAACTGCCTAATCATGGACACTTGAGAGGGTGGAGCTTCACTGGCAGACCGGAACGTGCATGCATCCACTCTGGTCTGCTAGCTACACTTAAAATCTGACTGCACATGACACTTTCAGCATAGTCAGCAGAGAGCAAACCCTCCCCCCCTTTCATGCTGCACTGTATTGTGATGTGTTTTAATCATGTTTTGCCGTATTGGGAGCTGGGAAGAAGAGGAGGAGGAGTTTGGACTTGATATCCCGCTTTATCACTACCCTAAGGAGTCTCAAAGCGGCTAACATTCTCCTTTCCCTTCCTCCCCCACATCTAACACTCTGTGAGGTGTGTGGGGCTGAGAGACTTCAGAGAAGTGTGACTGGCCCAAGGTCACCCAGCAGCTGCATGTGGAGGAACGGGGAAGCGAACCCGGTTCACCAGATTACGAGTCCACTGCTCTTAACCACTACACATTGGGCCCATTGTGTTTTTTCTTTTTTTGCCTCCCCCATAGGAAAATGTCACAACCTTTGGCAGGTAAGGCACTGGGTGGAATCCTAGTCATCAAGGTTTTGAGGTAATTTGGGTATCATTCTGACCGAAGAAGTACTCAGGATACTCTATTAGAGGGGTCTAGGTGGAATTCTCTGTCCAGAAGCCAAGTGTGTGGCAGATGGGCCATAGAGCTTCCAGAGGCAGCCTGGGAATGGCCACCCTGGTAGACTGGCATTTTGGGGAGGCCACAATCCTTGGCACAGTGCTGTAAAATGTTTCAGCTCTGCGGCAGGAAGCTGAAATGGATATACACCCAATGCCTGAGCCAAAGTACACCTATATCTGAAATCAATAAAGTTATGGCCATTTTTATCTCAGATTGTTATCTTGTCATGTTTGTTCCTTTACATCTTAGCTATAGCATCTGCACTGGGAGGGGCAGCACTGGGACCACGGCATGCATTTGGATAAAGCTGAATCATTGTGTTCAAGTCCCTCCCCCCCCCATTCCAGTCTTCTGACATCCTCTCTGACTACTGATCATCAAGATTTGCAGTAAAGCTTCTCCTCTTCCCAGAGGGGAGGGGTTGTGAGCGGGAATCGCTTCCCGTGCTCTCAGGTGCCCGTGGCCGGGCCCCCTGTGTCTCTGGAGTCCTGGTCCTGTGTTATGCACCCCAGCCAGCCAATCCGACTGGCTGGGGGGGCGTGGTTTAGCCATTTTAAAACGGCTGCAGGCCCACAAGCTCTTCACAGTTTGGATAACTGAATCACCCTGCTGTTGCAGAACCCTTTTTATGGCAACAAAACTCTTATCTGCTTGATTATATTATTGCTCTGGTTGCAGTTAAATATCATCTTAATTATGTGGGCTCATCTTTAGGGGCTTGAGCCTTAAGGGCAAAATATTGGGTAAGATCCATTTATTTTCCTTTTCCAGTCCCAGGATTCCACACTAGAAAACTTGTAGGGTTTTTTTGGAAAGTGTGAGATGAAAAATTATCTTGAATTTTGAATTAAGAATCTCTGGAAGAAACCCAAAGAGCTCTGGGAATGTAGGATAGATGGGGAATTACAGAAAGAACCAATAGTAACCCCCCTCCCTTCCACCTTATGCTAATTAGTGGCAGCAGGAACAAGAAACAATAAATTTAGGACCCCCCCCCCCCGACAATTTGGAGGGCTAGAAAATCACTTATGAAAAGAGAAGGGAATTTTAAACTAAAACTATCTTTTGAAAATGCTAGATGAAGTGATGGTGTGATCGAGCAACACAAATAAAAATTTGCTGCCTCCCAGGGCAACACTTTTAAAATTTTAAGTAATAACGTCCCATCAGACTATATCAATAATAATGTCCCAGCTTACTGAGTGTGTGTGTGCGTGCGTGCGTATGCGCACGCACACACACACGTCTTCTACATAATACAAAATTTGGTCCCATTAACAAGCCCCTTTTCAGCTTTGCATTTATTAAACAGAAATTGTAATCTGTTAATAAAAATGATAGAAAGGGTGTCAGTTAACAACAACTGAATGTTTCACAAAACGAACTGCAAAACGATTCAGGCAGGTAGCCGTGTTGATCTGACGCATTCGAAATATATATATATATATATAAAATTAAAAATGTCCAGTAGCACCTTAGAGGCCAACTAATGGTTGCAAAATGGTTATTTTCTGCATCCATCCCTATGAGATGCTACCATTTAACACCAGTTTCATGGGCAAAAAAAATGAAGCTTTCCACATACTGCGACCCAAATTTTTAAAAGCACCTTTTGGTTTTGAGCAGAGGTCTCTATACGGACTATTACCTGAGGATACATGGAAACTGTTGGAAGCCATAATCCAATTATTCTCCCCAAAAAAGTACAAGGAAGAAATAAAACTACTAATATTCATGCATGTTGTTTGGTAACAGCATTATACCATAAGGAAATCTGCAATAATTCATAACAGCATCTTGTAATAAAACAGTTTTATGCATCCCTCTCAAACTGTTTAGTGCTCAGATCTCATCAGACGGCTGAGTAAGCATTACTCTTTGGGACAGTAAATCTCAGTTTCCAATATGGTCTGCATTCAGAGATATGTATTTTAGCATTCATTCTAAAACACTTACAGCTAAGTATTTGTAAAGAATGGGAAGCTATATATTTAAATGTCTGAATGCCATTTGCTTTGTCAACTCCACTAATATAAGTTTGTTCTAGAGATGAGTCAAATGGGTCTTCAGGCAGTCCTGCATCAATATTATGGTATATTCAACCACTTAGGACAAAACAGTTACAGCTGTTTATTTTTTGTTTATTTGAACCTTGCACAAAAGGGGTTTCTGTGGGGTTTTTTAAAAGACAGAATTCATAGCAATCTTGGCAAGCTATGCTAATGTGCAATTTCAGGAAGATATGGAAGAAAGAGTGACACTGGGACAGCAGGAAACACATTTTAACAGGCTCCTTTGAGTCACATAACATTTTCCCCAGGCAAGCAAAGGGAAATCTATGTATGTAATTGCATGTCACAAGCATGTGAGTATCTATTTTTTTCTGCAGCAAAGCAGATTCTAAATAACTACAATTGTTGCAATATATACAAACACACATACTTTTATGTAAGGGCTGGTATCTTGGGTTAGAGGAAACCAAGTCAGAAAAGTTTTGTCAGCATCCCTAATTACACACACACACACACACACACACACACACACACACACACGCAATGCTATTCTTTTAAGGATTATTCACATGAAAATGTAATTCCTCTGTACTACACAAGTACAACATATGGTAGTAGTCAATGTCTACTAGTGTAGGGTTGCCATATCTTGAAGAGCAAAAAAAGAGGATAACCCAAGCTGGGCAAAGAGGCGTGTGGGCATGCGGGGCTGCTACGCCTATGTACATCTTTCCCTGGCTTGGACTGGCAGTGACCACAGCATGCAGAACACCCACACACCTCTTTCCCTGGCTCAGGCTGGCAGTGGCAGCAGCGTGCAGAGCAGCCCGCCCCGTCCAAGCCCCCAACTCCCCCCCCAAAGCCCCGGACATTTCCTTTAAAATGTAAAAATCTGCCTGGATGGGCATGTTGCCCCCCCCCCAAAGAAGAGATGTCTGGGTTTCCCCCAGACTTATGGCAACCCTGTACTAGTGGCTTGAGCCCATAGATGAGGAGTTGCAAACTTCAGGCTTGAAGGCCACACACAGGCCCTTTGGACTCTCCTCAGGCCACAGACCCTCATTTTTAAACCGTTTTATTTCATGGTGTTTTGATGAGTGCTGGGCAGCTAATTCCTTGCAATTCTTCTGACATAGCCACTATTTAAATTTCCCACAATATCCCAGTGATGCTATTAGTGGGATGATGCCACTTGTGTTTCCCACAGTGCCTCCTTTTGAGTGTTGCTCAAAATGATCTATTTTAAGTTTGATTGTTGTGTCCCCCACATTATTTAATTTCTATAGGAAGATGCTGCAACAGAACAGACAAAGATGTGTGGAAGTCCTTGGTATTTAAGTTCAGTGATGGACTGGATATAAGTTTAAGACCTGAAGCTTAATCTATGCAAGTCAGACATGTCTTTCATTAGTCTTTCATTATCTTTAATAGGATATGTGCATGCTTTTTGTTGCTACATATCCTTTAAGAATCCACACATGCTTGGGACCTCTCCTAGACCTGACACTGGTGGGGGTACATGAGGGCTACTATTTAAATCCTCATTTTCAAGTCCCCGATAAAGCTTGTTTGAATTTGTGTTATTACTTTCAATTGGGTGCTTTATGAATGCATGTTCCTCTTTAATTTATGTAGCTATCACTCCATAGTGGAAAATGGAAAGAATGAAAGTTTACTTTATAGTTGTGTCAGAAGGTTAAACTATCGCAAGGGAACACTTTTTTAAAAAAACAGTAGATATGTCATGACAAACTGAAGTGCATATCAAGATCACTGCCATTTTCTTAACTAATGCCACTGAACTAAATTAGAAAAACAACTGGGGAATTTTATTTTTATTTTAAAAAATATAAAAAAATAGAGGGAAGATCCACACAGCAATACTATACAGATACTGTGCCATGCTTCACTGAAATTAGACCTCCTTGTAAAAGAAAATACAATAAATATGTGCACTGTACACTTATCAACACATATGACAAATTAGAAAAGACTTTATCAAATCATTAAATAATTACTTGTTGGCTGCACATATTAAAATTTTAAAGCATATACTATTTGTCCTCATAATTCCTGGAGGAGATGGATTACTAGATTGGCTTTGGTTACAACGTGAAAAAAGAGAGTGCTCAGTAATAACTTACTTATGTGACAGCTAAGAGATGGGGCTTTTGATCATGTAACATTCTAACTGTAGTTTGCAATAATTGTGTGTCAGTCTTCACACCTTTTCCAAGTTGTTCCAGATCTTCAAGAGAAAAAATTATAATGACAACACTGATAATTAGTCATATCCTATGTCTACCTAGAGTCATACAGAATATTATACAGACTTCCTGCTTTTACCTTGCAAAGTACAAAAACACTGCAGCGACTCTCTGCTTTAAATTAATGCAATTAAGATATATCTCAAGTAAAGCATCCAGATATAAATCCTCCCAATACTATTATAAAATTATGGCCCTTTTAAAAAAAGGCCTCTATCTTGTTTGTTTTGGACCAGACCATGTTGGGTCCTCAGAAAAAGCATAATTTTTAATTTATTGTGGCATAAAATTTTTCTGCAGCTCTGCAGTGTTTACCTAATACAGTGGTACCTCGGGTTACATACGCTTTAGGTTACATACGCTTCAGGTTACAGACTCCGCTAATCCAGAAATAGTGCTTCAGGTTAAGAACTTTGCTTCAGGATAAGAACAGAAATCGTGCTCCGGCGGCACCATTAGCTAAAGTGGTTCAGGTTAAGAACAGTCTCAGGTTAAGAACGGACCTTCGGAACGAATTAAGTACTTAACCCGAGGTACCACTGTACATATTATTACATCAACAAGGTATTAACTTGTTCAATGGCATCCACACAAGGCAATGAAGTCCATCTAGTGTTACCTTGCTCAATGGCACCCACAGGAGCGGGGCCAGATGTACCACGGAACTATTGAAAAAGGTCTAATTCTCATGACTTCTATAGATATCTGTCCATTGCAACTAATGCCCATTCTATTCCTGTGACCTCTGAGCCACAACAAGGCACTAGTTGCTAACAAGACGTTATTCCAAGATAGATTTATGCTGTTATGAATTGGGGAAGAAAGATAGTCAACAAAAACCTTACTTTTACTTCCCTTGTGATATTATTATAGTCTACGGGCAGCCTCATTGCAAGCTCTTGGCCTGTGTGGATAAAGGGGGACTGCATGAACAACCAATATTGGATGGACCAGCAAATCAGACAAATGCCCCCATTTAATAGAATGAGCCTCATGTTTAGAGAGTGGCCTGATAAATCCATTTCAGTGTTTCCAGTAAATAAATCTTGTGACCTCATTTAAACTCCAAGTTATTCTGTTGAAATCTAATTCTGCATCCTGAGGCAAATTGGTGCAGTTGGCACAAATCAGCAGTTGCTAGCTTGACATATGTGATTCTGCAGTACTTCAGTGTACTTAGAATTCAGAATACTTTGCTAGCAATAAAATGCACTTTTTAAAAGGAAAAAAAATGTTCACAAGATGTACTGTAACTTTCCTGAAAACTGTGTTTCCTTTCCATCAAATTATACATAGGACAGACCTATATTTATGTACCGCTAGTAACCACCTGTATACTTGATCCACCAACAAACAAGAGAACAATAGAGTAACAGTTTTTTTTTCTGGCGGTGCATACAGTTACCCTTAAAATACACTCATACAAGGCTAATTTACTACACATATTGTTTACTTCAAAGTGGGAATAAACAGTCAAGGAAATGTAAATTAGTAGTTACAGAAATAGTAAGTAGGCCAAAATATGGAAAGAAAAATAATACCAGGGGAAAATAATTGTATTTGGGAAACTAATGTACACAACAACTAGAAAAGATGGTAACCATTTTATACCAAAAGAAAGCTGAAGCAATTTCATGAAAGAAGAAGAAAGTTGGGTTTTAAAATCAGTGATCTAGAAACAAAGAACCCTATTGCAGTTTTGAAGCTATGCAAACACAGGATAATTTATACACTTCATGAGCAACAGTTCTTCAGCTGAAGCATAGTTACAACTTAAACATCACAAGGACCATTGACAAGAAGTGTGTACGCTGTTGTGCCTGAATGTGAGGAATCCAGATTCAGATGCTGATTCAGCAGTAAAGCTCACTGGGGTCCTTAGATAAGTCTCTATTCTGCAGTTTAAGCTGCCTAGCTCACTGGAAGAATGGCAGGGAATATATCTACTGCACAGAGATATTGTGATTTAACGTTCATAGTGCCAAAGAAATTTTAACAATTTTGAAAGAAACAACAAATACCTCACAGGGAATTCTATCACTAAGAGCTATTAGCTCCAATCCAAACCAAGCACATGCATACAGTAATTTAAAACATGTTTAGAGGGCATCAGGTGCTTCTAGCTTTGTACAGTAGGATAAAATTAAAAGCTATGTTGAACAAATACTCTTCCATGAGACGGAGCCGTATATGCTTGTGGATCAATTTTGCTGGGAAGACAATCTTTTGAGAAAAGTATTGCCTAGGATTCATTCTGGGCTAGGAAAAGCAACAGAAATAACTTCATTGACATCAATCTTACAAAGGGATTATAGGACTTAATATCATTCTATATGACAACTGGACATTTGAAAAGTGTGCTGGTTTTCCCCACCCACCATTTATGCCTGCCTTAGGAATGTTACTATCTCTTAATAGCCAGACTATCTGGAACTTTTCATATCACAAGTCTGGGCTATGTTTTTCTGTATTTGAATTATTCACACACTGAAAAGGGTAAGACACAGAAGCATAATAAATTGTCACTTAAAATAACATTGAAAGAAACGTACGCAAAGTAAAAACAACATGTAAAGATACTTCTCTCAATCGTTTTTGTTATAATGGAAAAAAGTTATCAAAGGAAGTTTACACATTCATGTGAAGAATTTATGTCAATCTAAAATTTAACATGGGCTTTTGATTCTGTGTGAGGCACTAACAAACTACTAATGAACTTGAAAATAATTAGATGGGTCTTCTCCCTCCATTTTTAAATTAAATTAAATGTAAGGCTTATGCAGTGACAAAATTATGTCAGGGAAAAGTGTACATTCTCCACATTTCAATTCACTTCAGTAAGAAATATGGGATAAATTACAAAGTACCTCATAGGTAATGATTACCAAATGTTAATCACAATGTTTTACTCATCTTATCAGTAATGCTAGTCCCACAAAAAAATAAGTAGTGAAAATGTCTCTGTTATACCTGTAATGAACCTTAGTGACATAACACAAGGATATAATATGTGGGCCTCTCCAGAAATATGACAACATGACAGCTGGTTAATACTAATAATTATTAATACCTCTATGTTAAAAGGAGGAATCTAGAAAGGCTTTCTGAATATGACAAAGCTAACATATTCACCACTTCACTTCACAATGAAAACTGAATTTTGTACTTGCATGTCAAATCACAACTGAACACATCTTTCAATACAAATGCAGAGTAACTGCATGGACACTTAAATATAGTGCTGTAATGGTATCGTTGAAGTAAAAAAAAAAAGTGTCTTAGAACATACCTTGTCTTGGAAACTCATCAGACTCTCTGTGAACTAGGTCAGTAACTCGATTTCCATAGTGCATTCTGGTATCATGGTCATAAGCCTTTAGTGTCTCACTTGAACTATAGGACTTCTGAGTAGGCACTCTACAGTCCTCACTGTCCAGTGATGAACTTGTGTAGCGACATTCCTTTCCACACCTGCCTCTTGTCAAAGAGCGGTGCCTTCGATCTTTTATATCCATAATTCTGGGAGAAAAGGAAACTTTTTCCCACTGATGTAAAACTTTAAGGCAGAGACTGGTTACTTTTCCACCTACAAGAAATAAAAATAATGCTTAAGTATAAAGTGATGACTTAAATATACATTTGTTTGTGTGTGCGCACATCTGTGTGTATGTGTAAAGTCACATTTTCTCACTTTCTTAGAAAACTAAAGTGAAAAAGACACAACAGCCAACAAAGCATTTCAATTGCTTTAAAAAACCTATATGGGTAATTGATCCTAATGGAAACAAATGAAAGAAATTTGATTTAACTGCATGAGTTATATTTTATTAAAACTATGTTTTTATTGAAGAGTTTAAAAATTGATGATAAAACAAACTGCTGTAATCTTTTCATTTATGCATGCACACTGATAACAACATGACAGTCCTTTTGACACTCTGATATTAGCTCATGCTCTGCAACAACACACAGAAAAACAGATTGGAAACAGCTTTAATTACTTCCTTTTATAGCTGCAGGAGGGTCTGAAATGTAGAGCATCATATGAAGTGTGCAGATTAGACTGAAGCACACAGTGAAGTTTAAAGAACGAACCATTAAGATTCACAAGCTATACAAGCAAGTTTCAGAAAAACCACAAACGCTTCCTTAGTATTCCTTCATAATTTCCCTTTTTCATCATACTTTTTTTTCTTCAACTGGCTTTCTCACCCACCATAAAGCTCCACCGGTGTTCAGCAGTTTAGAATTGCTCCCTTAGTCTAGTTATGATCACAGCCTAAGCATTTTTTAACTCTCTTACTACATCAGGGGTTAATAACCTTTTGGACCAGCAGGCACATTACAAATGGTTAGGAAATGCTGTAGGTGTCAGTTACAAAATGGCTCTCATGGGAGCAGGCCATAACACAAAATATGTACCATGGAGGGACAGGCATAATTTATCATAGCTGCTGTGGATGGCATGGCATCACACGAAAACAGGGGGCCATCTTTGCTGCTCCCTACTCCCTCTAATCACATGCTTGTTGTGGGAAGTCACCTATGTGTCCTGATTGTGCAGATCATGCACACAATGATGCTGTTGGTAAACAGGGAATGTTTCCATGTACCAGGAAAAATATACAATGTGGCCACACCACATTTTCTCTCCCTTTCTCTCTCACACACATACACACACAGAGCACATGCACACATATAGACTACAGACACACACGCTTCTCTCACACACAATCACATACTTCGCATATGCATCCCTCAGTCTCTCACACAGACTGTACACACAGCACATACACCCCTCCCTTTCTTACAGATCACATGTACATGTATGCTTCCCCCCCCCTCCAACTCTCACACACCAAGAGATATCTCACTCTCTTTCTCTCTGCCCAAGTGGATATCTCTCAATAATACACACATAGCAAGAATATACTTGAGCACACACATTCAGAAAGCTCCTTCATGGGTGAAGGAAGTGCCTGCTATTGGAAATAAATAAAAAGGAGAGCCATGAAATGTGTGCCCATGGGCACTGGGTTGGCAATCTCTGTACTACATCATTCCCAAATCTCTGGTATTAATACTCATGCAACCTCTGAATCTTTATGGGCCTGACAGACATAACTTGTTTTAAAATTTATATTCTGCCCATACGGCTGGGTTTCCCCAGCCACTCTGGGTGGCTTACAGCATATATAAAACCACAACAAATCAAACATTAAAAAAACAAAATATCCTATACAAGCAACAAACAAACCAAGAAATCAATAGAAATCATCATCAACAACAACAACACTAAACAGTTTACAGTTATACCCAAATTAAAATACAGTAACCACCAACTCCAACTAAACATTTAACCAACACCAACTCAGAGGAACCAAAATTAGAAACATTTTAAAATATTTTAGCCAGTTGTCACAAACCAAGAGTTGTTCCAGCAATGTCTCATTGGCCTCCCAGGAGCCTCTTTTAGCTGTTCAGGGTGAGGTGGGCCCCGACCCCTAGACCAGGTAGAAATGTGTTTTGCAGCATTCATGGCAGCAGCAACATCCCTGGATTTACATAACTAATATACGGAAGATAAGCCAACAGATGGCTTCTAGCTTAGCTATAGAAAAAGTGTGGCCAACACCCTGAAACCGGTATTCCTCTGATTGCCAGGATTAAGAGCAGGCTACATGAACCATGAAGCAATTTTAGGTAACCAGGAGAACCAGATGTTTGAAGACACCCACATGTATATTACAATCTGTGAATTCTTAAAATCATAACAAGTTTATTTTTTAAAAATGTGAAAATCCATGAGACAAGGTAAAAAACCAGAACAATAGAAAACCAAATACCTATCGTTTTCTGGAAAAAAACACACCCAAAACCAATATAAGATACTTACTTAAAAGCCTGCAGTGTTACAATTGTAAAAACCATCAGCCTGCATATATTAGGCAAATTTATATACATGTGCATAACTTTAAGCACACGGGCAGCATACTTTTAGTATTCAGTATGTGTTTCCAATATTGGAAGTTTTGCTTCAGGCTTGGAAGTCTAAATATCACAGAAATGTATATATATGGGGGAAGCTTTTTGCTTAGAGGGCATGGGGAGTACCTAGGTCACCACCCTCAGATGATGATGATGATGATGATTAATTAAATTTGTGTACCCCCCTTCATCTAAAGATCACAAGGCAGTTCACAACTTAAATATATAAAAATGAAAAAACAAACACACTTAAAACATCATAGAATGTTGATCAGCTAAAGGCCTTGGATCACTTGTAGGTGGAAAGCTGGAACTGATAAATACTATATGACATAATATTCATAGGTATCAACTAGTCCAGCCCAAGGTTTTTTGTTGCATAGATGATTTAAAGTTTTGCCACCACACTTCTTTGGTGAGCAACATAACAATAGAACATTGAACCCATCCAGCATCTTCTATAATATTTTTAGAAAGTAGCCTTGACATGTCCACCCGCTTTTGTGTCGAAAAAAACTCTTGGTTGACATTCTGTCAGAAAGAGAGAGGAGGAATGGAAGGAGATTACTGAATCTGTTGGTGGAGAGGGTCTGGGTTGTCCCCCAGGAGACCACATTCTCCACATGCTGCTGTTTGTTTCAAGAGAGGAGGGAGAGTTGAACAAACCAGCTGTCACCCTGCCACTGGAGATGAAGGCTGCCCTGGCAACTGGGAAAATGCAAGACCCTGAGTCAGATAGTAAGTTGGCCAGGCAAACTTAGGCCCCATCTCCAAGGGTGCATCATCAAATGCAGCTGTACAAGCCAACACAGCCTACTTGGGGTGTTCGCTTGCTTGCCCACTCCCATTGCTTGGGAAGAGAACCAAGAGAATGACTGTGCCTACCACACCCTTGAAAAGGGTGTAAGGTTGTGACAATGCCTTAGATTGTGCCTAGCCATGTATCTTAGAGCCCTGCTTCTGAGCTACTAATTTTGCAACCTGTATCCTAATTTATGTTTAAACCATGTGCTAACCTTTAGAATCAAGTCCTCAGGAATACTTGAGCCGAGAGTCCAAGTTCTGAAAGCAGAGTTCCTGACCAGGCACTTGCTCTGCATTTCACCCTCAGTGCAGCCTGGGAATGCATGATTCACCTTTTCTGGCATTTTGGCAGTCTTCAAGAGTATTTCTGAATATGGCCACTTACTCCAAAACAGCTTGACTTTCTCTTGGCTCTTCCACCCAGATACCAATCTCCACATGTTATTATCCAGTAAAAACCTTACTGGGGACATGAATCTCTCTATTTGAATTTAATCTACCAATAAAGACTGCTTCTCCCTTCCTATGTTCCACTCAGTAAACTTCCTCCATCTTTCTCTTTTCCCTCCTCTTTTCCCTCCTCATTCTGCCTTCTCTCCTTTCCATTTAGGCACTACAGTGGTACCTCAGGTTAAGTACCTAATTCGTTCCAGAGGTCCATTCTTAACCTGAAACTGTTCTTAACCTGAAGCTAATGGGGCCTCCTGCTGCCACCGTGCCGCCGGAGCACGATTTCTGGTCTCATCCTGAAGCAAAGTTCTTAACCCGAGGTACTATTTCTGGGTTAGCAGAGTCTGTAACCTGAAGCATATGTAACCTGAAGCGTATGTTACCCGAGGTACCACTGTACAGCAGAGTCTATACTAGTGAATACACAGAGACAATAAAAGTATTCTGTTCCACATTCATGTCCATGTCAAGTAGTTTGAAATGAGTTACAAAGCAAAAATGGATACATAGAATAGCTAGTAAAACTGAGAATGAATTATAGCATAAATGAAATAAAGCAAACAGCGAAAGAGAACTATAAATGACTTCAGGTGACTTAGAATCAGTAGTTAAACTGCAGGTTTAACATGAGTTCTGACTGGTAGTTGCTTTTCTCTGTGCATTTGTTAGCTACAAGGTTCCTCTGGCTTTTTGATTTTTATCATGCAACACAGAAAATATGTCCTGTGCACTAGAATCACATTTATTACAATTTTTTTAGTGGTTACGTAAAAAAAGAAATCAGTCATTATGATCAAAGTTCTTAGTCTTTGTTAATTATAAATACTTTCCTCTTGCATAAAAAGAACAATTATCTACTGCTACAGTGTTGTTAAGGTAGATAAAATAATTTATCATTGCATAATTAACACAATATTGTTAAGCATGCTTTAACAATTTTTTATAATGGATTCATATCACCAGAGAATACTTTCGATTAAGCAACAACTTTAGAAACAATTTTTGACCATGAATGTCTAAATTGATTGTCTAAATTGACTTCTAAAAATCAGATATGTATAAATGACTTTTTTTAATAAAAAAAACCAACCCAAAACCCCACACACAATCTTTTCAGTTGCAGGTACATAGATCTAATCTACATTTTTTGACTCAAGTTCTCTGACTCTCGTCCTCTGACATCCAGTACGTAGCTGTTGGAAGCACATATATTCCCCAGTATGTTATACTGCTTCGAGTGAAGACAGCACAGCACATTCCCTCTACAGTATATACCAATGTTTTTAATATTTTGTTTCACACATAATTGTGGCATTGTTAAATCACCCTGTTAGCAGGTAGAGCTGCCATCAGGATCATGAGTGATTGACAATTGTGTGGAGGATTATTTAGATGAACATATAATTTCATATGGGTGCTGCTGCAATTTCCGCAATGGAAGATGCTGCTCAAAGATGCTGCCACCATTAAGCAAGCCATGACAATCTCGGATAAAAAGGCAACACCATTTCTGCTAAGCCCATATCTTATGGACATAAAGAAAATAACATTTCAGCTATAAAGAACTTCATGGTTAAGGATAAGAGAGAAGGGAGAAGGACAGTGAGATCAGAAGAAGGCAGCATTAATGAGAAAGGAAAAGCGGAAAGGCCAGTTCAGGAGATACAAACTGTTAGTAATTTCATTCTCTCATTGCTGTTGGATCTCGTGATTCACTGTTTACATTCCATTGTGATAGGAGTGTGGGAACGGAACTCAGACACTGTACTTCCGTTCTGTGTGCTTTTGTATTTTTTCTTTGTTCTCTGCTTTCGGACACAAAGGACATGTGTGAAGCTGCTGCTCACACTAGCTATGTTTGTTGTTTTGATTTGCTCTAAATAAAGAAGCTTTCACGATGCCAAATACCTCCACAGCCTCGCTTCTTGCTGGTACTCTGCTACTGCATTAGCGTGCCCACAGCTCCACTGGATGTGGGTCGCTGGACACTTGCATATGCGAAAGGGTACACATGGCAGATTCGTGTATGCAGCAGCATGCTTATTTCTAGTTATGCTATAGAGCAGATATTGGACTACAGTGCCCATCATCCTATGCTGTCTTGGATTGAGAGAAATGTAGTTCAGCAACATATAGAGGATACCATCCCTGGTATAGAATGTCCCACTGGGTGTTGAGGAGACATGCTTCTTAGCTTCAAAAATCAGATTGTCCCTTAAGCAGTAGGAACTGCTGCACCAAAAATTAAAGCAGCAGCAGCAGCAACAACAACAACAACAACAACAACAACAACAGCAAAGGTCTGGCTGTGCTGTGCACAAAATTGATTGTATGCACATATTTAATTTTCATACTACATTACATCTTTAGACTCCAGTTACTCTCAGAGATTCATGTTGAGAACAACTTTGATAATATGCTTCAAAAACAACACATTTGTGTGGAACTCTCTTTCTCTCTCCCCAAAATATGTATACATGACATGATGGCATCACATTGTGAATTTCTCCGCCCACACTTACATTATTGACTGATGCTGGTATGAGTAAAAAATCTTATGACACTATGATGTCATGCCATATGATGGCTGCTAGTACACATTATGAGGGAGAGGGGGATCTCAATATGGGGACGTTTCTTTTGGCAGCATTCCTGTGTCCTGTGACAGCTCAAAAATAATAATAATAGAACTGAGCTGGACAACTTCCCAGACTGCATCTTAATACATACAATTTGCAGCCAGATCCAACACATTTGTATCTATTGGGTTCAATGACACTAATTCTCATGTTTGTGTGCGTATAATGGAAGCTTTAATTGTTCTGAGGCTGTAGCAAAGACAGACAAGTCCAGCCCTAGTCTTTGAGTCAAACTACATTTTACAGTATATTCAAGGTGTTGTTTGCCCTTCTGTCTTTTTTATTTTTAAAATGGGTGATCTGAATTAGGACCACAGTGGGGGTGGAGAGTGATAGAAATCCTTTCCTTCTTGCGGTGGTCTTAACAACCACCCCCACTCCAAAAGCTGCACCCCATGAGAAAAGCTGCTCTTGGCACTGATAGCTTTCCTTTCAGGGCAACTCCCAGCTTCAGGGAGCAATTTTTGTGATTTATATGTATGAGGGGAAAGAGTTTTAACAAACATACACACTGACTTGGTCCTGATCAGGCTTACCCTATCTATATTTTAAACAAAGATGCAAGTACAAACCATGTATATGCATTACGTTTGACCAATTCTCTTTGTTTTCCTTTTACTTGCTAAATCATATACTGTAAGCAAGTTCCCCTATCTTGGCAGCAGTAGCTCAAAGCTTTTCCTCCAAACATCTGGAAAAAATAGAGAAAGAAAGAAATTGGGGGGGGGTGGAGTCTCTCCAGCAGTATGAATTCTCTGCTCTTGAAATGGACACAGGATGGAAGTTTTTTTAGGCTGGGGAATCTTAGACCAGGGGAGGTAAATTAGTTGTGTGAATTGCATATGTTGATTGAAACCTGACAGCAAAATTGTCAACTGGAGTCTTCTTGTAGTCTTTTAATTGATTCATTTATCACAATACCTTTTCTGTTTATTTTTTTTGTGATACACCATGGAGCATATAATTTGGGAAAGGGGAATTGTTGGAGATAATTTACACATTTCCAGAACTTTCTCCAAAAATAATTTCAAAGGTTAGTTTAAAAGCCCTAGATTTCAGTAGAAGAAAGACTGAAGTTGTTTCTTATACAAGTAAATGGAGCTTTGTTCTGCCTACCTTTGAGCATAAAAGTTTCCTTTAGTGTACATAAACCATTAACTTAGTTACCATGAATTCCTAGTGCTTTATGCACACAAAACTTTGTCAGAAATAACACAACTTCCTACTGTGAGCCTTTGTCCTAACATTTCAAAGCGGGCAGTAAAAACTCTAAGAAAGGAAAAGGTAAAAACACACACAAAGAAATGGACAACTGAAACCTTTAATGAATAAGGAAGTGAATTCCAAAAGGGGAGAATTTCATACCTTTATTTACTATTTTATATCCTGCTATCAAATTCTTTTATGAACTTCAGCTAATCATCAGTATATTACATTTAATACAATCATTTTTTCAAATTAGTAAATGGTAAAATTGAAACTATTATGAATTCAGTAATTAAAAAAAATCCTATTACTGAACCCCCTAGTCTACCCACAGTATGCAGAAATACATTGCCTTATTTACAGCTTACCATATTTACAGCCTACCATCCCAATAAAGATACCTATGCATAAAATACTACTTAAAGCCTAGTGCTCCAAGCCAGAGATCAGTGCATGCTTAGGCCTAGGCTCGATGTTGGGAACTCAGGAACCACTCACCCTCCATCTTCAGATTCAGTTCATCAGCCCACTACTGCATCCAGACATATAGCCACTCATGATTGTGAAGTTACAGAAAAATAAAAGCTTAGTATCAGCATATGATTACACTTCACTCCAAATCTCCTAATGATAGCTCCAAATGGCTTTATACAGATATCAAATAGCATAGGAGACAATATAGTGCCCTGTGGCCCTCAGAGCTCAAGATCCAGAGGACTAAGAAACACTTATCCAATGTTTTTTTCTCCCTGTTCCTGGAAGCAGTAGTTTAATCACTGAAGAAGTGTCTCCAAATATCTATCTCCTAGGAGGATACTATGTTGATGGTATCAAAAGCAGATGATGGAATGTACAGAAGCAGTAGGGCAAACTCCCACTTGTCTGTCTCCAAATGAAGGTCATCAATCAGGGCAACCAAATCACTCCCAAAAGCAGCTCTGAACACAGAAATGGTTTGGAAATGGTTTAGAGCAAGACCTCTCCTCGGGTGGCGGTTAGGCACTGGAATATGTGTGGTGTGTTGGAGGGCAGCTTGTGGCCATCACCTCCCCTTCCTTTTGGGTATTCCATTAAAGGGATCTGGCGGTTGTGGATCCTGTCCGATGCCCTGCTGGTGGCTAGGGCCATGGCACAACCCCCGGTGACGTCAGGGGAAGCTTCCAGTTGTATTTGCATCAACAAGCTCCTCCCACTTGTTGTTAACCCTCAAAAATGACTTCCTGCTGGATTGAGTCAAGTATAATTTGTTTGATCCAATGCCTAAGCCAATACCACTTACAGGCTGTAACCAATAAAGTTGTGGCCTTATTTAACCCACTGACCTAAAATACATGTGTCCTCGTGTCTTATTTTATCTCTAAGCGGGTGGCGGCTCCTCGACTCACAGTTACCACAATTTGCGGGGGGGGGGGGAGTAGTGATGAGATGCATGATTTTGTAGTTCAGAGGCAATATACTTTCATTGTATTTCTATGAAAATTCTCATCAAGATGGTATGTTTGCCTTACTGAACAATTCTTTCATTTCTTGCCAATTTCCATCTATAATAATCTGTTCTTCTTCCCATTATGTTTAATATATTCTATGTTATCTTACAGCATATTTCACCAGTCAAGTATAGTTAGCCAATTTTTTTGTTAAGATGCTGTATGTGTTGGTAAAGAACATTTATCTTAGCTCTATAGAAGATCTCTTAAATTAATTCATTGAAATTGCATTCAAATATTTAATATAATATTCTGACCTTTTAATTGCTTTAAAAATGTTAATTAACCTATGGTTCCATGCTTAAGAATTTCTCTTTAGTAACTGTTTCTCACTCTAGTTTCAATGAATACTTTAATTGCTGGTGAATATATGAATAGTCAAGGGTCCAGCTTTATGAGGGTAACTATATATACAGTGTTTATGTATATTTTAAATATTTTACTTTAAACTGCCCTTGAATTTGAACAAACAAGATAACTACCAAATAAATGTTGCTCTAGTATAAAAAACTTACACTGTCCATTTCACTTATCAAGAAAAATATGTATACAGTGATACCTAACTAAGTCATATTCAGAGAAGACATATTGAAGTCAATTGTCAAAATCATTTCATTTGGTCTGTTCTGAGTATGACTAAAATTGGATATCACTCACAGTATTTTTACATATATTTTTTTAAAAAAGGAATTCTATGCATAAGGGAAGGGTTATTAAAACAGAAACTATCCTCCAACATAGCCCAGATACATTCAGCAAAATCAATATATTTCTCAATAGCCCTACAAAATCCATACTGATAAACACTAAACCAGGAAGAAAGGCCTAAACAGAGGTATGGTGTAATATATGTTGATAAAGGTCAGGGCAACAATCAATCAATCAATCAATCAATCAATCAATCAAGGTATCTGAATATATTGCAAAAATTAGAAGAACAATATTATTTTAAAGCTAAAGGTACCCCTGACTGTTAGGTCCAGTTGCGGACGACTCTGGGGTTGTGTGCTCATTTTGCTCTATAGACCGAGGGAGCCGGCGTTTGTCCACAGACAGCTTCCGGGTCATGTGGCCAGCATGACTAAGCCACTTCTGGCGAACCAGAGCAGAACACGGAAACGTCATTTACTTTCCCGCCGGAGCGGTACCTATTTATCTACTTGCACTTGATGTGCTTTCGAACTGCTAGGTGGGTAGGAGCTGGGACTGAACAATGGGAACTCACCCCGTCGTTTAAACGGCGTTTCTGTGCGCTGCTCTGGTTTGCCAGAAGCGGTTTAGTCATGCTGGCCACATGACCCAGAAGCTGTACGCCAGCTCCCTCGGCCAATAAAGCGAGATGAGCACCGCAACTCCAGAGTTGTCCGCGACTGGAATTAACGCGGGGTTCCTTTACTTTTACAGAAAGCTTGGCCTATCGCTCAACATCCCAAAAATCAAAGTGCTGCACCACAAGGACTGACGTTGATGCCCAAATCCAGCATTGCCTGAGCTCTGTAAATGCAACTTTCTTCCGACTGAAGTCAGAGTGTTTGAGGACCAGAACATTCACAGGGAAACCACAATGTTTTTTTTTACAAAGCTATTGTTCTACCAACTTTACTGTATGCTTGTGAAACATGGACCACTTATAAACGCCATCTTCAACTCTATCAGTGCTGTTTCTGAAAATTTTTACATATCACTTGGGAAGACAGGTGAACTAATGCCAGTGAACTGGGCAAAGCAAAGATCACCAGTGTCGAAGCAATGTTTCTTCAACATCAACTTTGTTGGACTGGTCATGTTATTTGGATGCCTGAATAGAGCAACTACTCTATTCTGAACTTAAAAATGGAAAGCATAATGCTGGTGGTCAACAAAAGAGGTTTAAAGACTCTCTCTTTAAAAAAAGTTGTATAAACACCAACAACTGGGAAACACTGGCCTGCGATGGCTCCAATTGAAGAACAGCATTTTCCAAAGGTATCATGGACTTTGAAGATGCTCGAACTTGAGACGAAAGGGAGAAATGTGCTAAGAGAAAGGTACATTTGGCAAACCCTCACCATGATCAACTACCACCTGGAAATCTATGTCCCCACTGTGGAAGGACGTGTGGATCCAGGATTTGCCTCCACAGTCACTTACAGACTCAGTTTTAAGACAGTGTTCATGAAAGACAATCTTACTTGAGTATGAGTGATCATGGACTCTCATTCCTTGGAGGTTTTTAAGCAAAGATTCCTGCATTGCAGGGGGTTGGACTAGATGACCCTTGGAGTACCTTCCGACTCTACAATCCTATGATTCTAAGATTCGGTACATTACGAAGACAAGATATCAACCCACCACATTCACTCCCACACCTGCAGTTGCAAAGGAGAAGCAGAGCTGCATGTTAGGGTTGACATATTTCAAAAAGTAACAACCAGGAAGTCCCCAAAGTTGCTTTTTAAAAACAAAAACATCAAAAACCTGCAGTTGGATTCTTATCTCATTATTCTTAAGAACTTGGATTCTTATCTCATTATACATGACAAAGCCATTTTTCACCTTTTCACCCCTTGCTTTTTCCTGTAAGACCTATTGCAGTCGTTAAGAGTCGTCAACAGGCTCATCACAGCTATCTGCCAATCACCCATTCCCACCACCCTTCTGAGTAATACCCCTCCCCACCTTCTCACTATATAGAAGGGTCTGGAAACTTCTGTTTCAGTGTATCTGAAGAAGTGTGCATGCACACGAAAGCTCATACCAAGAACTGACTTAGTTGGTCTTTAAGGTGCTACTGGAAGGAATTTGTTTTGTTTTGACTGCAGTTTTTCGATTGACTTGCCTAAGAAAGTGCCACCTTTCAGAAATTCCCTCTCGACGTTGATTCCACCTTTGAAATCCACCTTTGAAATGGCAGTCCTACTATATGTCGCCAGCATAATGCTGAGTGTGCCTAAACTCTGGACAGCCCCACTTAGTGGTTTCATGCGGGATAATATTGAATCTTGTGGAGCTTCGCACAACACTCTCTGAAAATGACCACCTAAGTAGGACTGGAAACACTGCATAATGATGCTGTCCACTCTTGCTCAAATAGCAGCTCCAGAAGGATATCTGGGTTGGTGATATTGAAAGCTGTTTAGAGACCAAGGAGAATTAACAGGGACACTCTCCCTCTGTTCCTCTCCTGACAGGGCAACCAAAATAGTTTCCATGCCAAAACTCAGCCTAAAACATGATTGAAATCAGATTACTCCAATGAATCCTAGAACTGGCCTGTGGCCAGAATTCAAGAACTTTGCCCAAGAAGGGGAAACGAGAGGTTGGTGATCAAAGGCAGATCTGACGAAAAGGCAGGAACGACTGCCAGACAGGCTGCAATTTAACAACCCCTGGGAACAGGCCCAAGTGTCCTCATTGGCTGATTGGGCCCATTGCCAGGGGAACACCGAAACAAGGACAGCCGTCAGACGGGTGATCCAGGCTGTCATTGGTCAGATCGCTTGCATGGTCTGTGGCCTGGCCGTAACATTGCCCACCCAGGAAGGTGAGTGAACTTCTGTGAGGATTATATTATTCAGAATTTTAAGATTATGAAAATTCATATAAATCAAAACATAGCTACATAGACAATAATGCTATATTTGCTAAGAATAAATGCTGCGGGTTCATAGTGTTGAAGTCATTTAATTCACATGTATAATCATGATATGTGGGGACTTTTACCATAGTAATAGCATGAAATGCAAGAAAATAAGTATTTGCTGTTATTTATTGAAGGATCAGAAGTATAACAGGGACTGGAAAAGTAGGAAGCAAAGCTAAAAGTGTGACATATTCAGATTGGTTTAACAGGAAGCATTTACAAATAAAAAACTTCAGTTAATTAATCACATACTTCCATAGGTAACTTTCACTAAAATCAGGAATAACTACGGTACTTTTCATTACACTGTAGAAACCCCTTCCTATGGTCTTGTTTTTAAAATGACTTTCAGAAAGTATTTATAGTTGCCTTATGGGTTGACTTCTACCACTTTAACCTGGGTTTTCATGAGAGTCATTTTGTCCTATAACATCAGGTCATTATTTTTCAGCTTGCACATCTCCCAATAAATCACACAAGGTTGATAGTGACTAGCAGTGATCCCAGTGCAAGAAAGGCCACCTTTTCCATGCTTCATTTAGGCAAACTCTCCACTGATGTGACAGGGGGTTTGATGGGGAAATAAATAAGGCCCAAACCCTGCAATTATTTAACTGCCATTCAACATGAGGACTGAAGGATCACAATCTCTGTAACCAAGCTCTCAGTAACTAAGCCTATGGACTGCTGCATGCTCATACAGCTACCTTTTCCCCCATATTAGCTGACTTCAAGTGAAAACAAAACAAAAATAAGCGAGGGTCTGAAATTAAGACCTGAATTAGTATATCATTATATTATTCTGTCTATTCATATTACTAAATTAGGTTACAAAGAAAACTTATCTGACAAACTGGAAGTCAGTTAGCTTGCAATGGACCTGAGCTGTGTTATGAAGTGAATCCCCGCCCCTCACCTAACATAGCCAACAACTTGCTTGCCAAGAGTATGAAGTGATTCCCCCCCCCCCCCCAGATGGTGCACATAGTGACCACTGGGACATAAGACTATATACACTGAGTATTTATGTAACAATTCATCTCATGCTCTGTATACAGTTAAAATAGTTCAGTAAAACAAATAGAAACTGTTCAGGAAATATTTGTGAATGGGGAACAAGCTAGAACAATGGCAAAAATCTGTTTCAGTTGAGAGTTAGATCTAAAAATTAGAAAAGCAAGAAATTTGGTAGGTCAGCTAATAGGTCTTAAACTAAAAATGGAACCTTTGGTCTCTGAATGACGGAAGAGAGCACCTCTGAACCCACCATGGCTGCACCATGCGGCAATGGCCGCCCACCCAGAGTCCCAGATGAGTGCCTATTGTGATAAATTCTGCAGTTTTAGTTTTTAATATGCGAACTTAATTTGTACCAGAGGTCCGTTCTTAACCTGAAACCGTTCTTAACATGAGGCGCGCTTTCGCTAATGGGGCCTCCCGCTGCTGCTGCGCTGCTGGCACATGACTTCTGCTCGCATCCCGGGGCAAAGTTTGCAATCAGGAGCATCTACTTCTGGGGTAGCGGAGCTCGTTACCTGAAGCGTTCGTAAGAAAGACGGTACGTAATCCGAGGTTCCACTGTATTACATTTTACTTTCCCAAAACTAGTGACTTCAATACAACTGTGGTCGCCATCTTCAATACAGTGGTACCTCGGGTTAAGTACTTAATTCGCTCCAGAGGTCCGTACTTAACCTGAAACTGTTCTTAACCTGAAGCACCACTTTAGCTAATGGGGCCTCCTACTGCCGCCGTGCCGCCAGAGCACGATTTCTGTTCTCATCCTGAAGCAAAGTTCTTAACCTGAAGCACTATTTCTGGGTTAGCGGAGTCTGTAACCTGAAGCGTATGTAACCTGAAGCGTATGTAACCCGAGGTACCACTGTACAAGGATTTAAAGATTAACTGGGTTATGTATCAGCTCTTATAATATGTCCTAACTAGAAAAACACGTTATCTAGTCCCATTTTCATCAGAATGAAATCACACATTAACAAAATATCAGACAAAGTAACAATACATTCAACTGCTGGTTATAAATAAGTTGTGTTTACTCATAGTGTATCAAATCATGATTTTTTATTCTCTTGCTGTTGGACTGAGAAGACACGTCCCTCCACCCAGCTGTGGTGCTCAGTTCTCACAGAGTGGCTTATTAGTTAACCTCTCTTCCCAGGGAACTCTGAGAATTCTACCTATGTAAGGGGAATAAGGATCTGCCAAGAACTCTCAGCACTCTTAAGAAACTACAGTTCCCCAGCATTCTTTGACGAAAGCCATGACTCTTTAAAGTGGTGTGATACTGCTTCAAAGGTACAGTGCACATGGGGTCTAGGTCTAGAGATTACTTGGGTCATTTTCCTGAGTATATGCGTAAACGTAAAAAACTATTAGAACAATTAATGTATTCTATTTACACCTCATATAGTGTGCCTTTTTACAAGGATACACATTGCATGCAAGAACTACGGTATACACGATTATGATCACGTGCTTTAAATCAATAAAAATACAGAAGTAAAGAAAGCACATCTAACCAAGTTAAGTACATTATTATTATTAAAGGAGAGATAGTATTGCAGGTTTGCAGTATATAAAATTTACAAGTTGAAAGCTGCCAGGGAAGGTTTGTAGGCATAACTAAGACTCTAAAAAATGATGACAACCACTTATTAAAAGCATTCAGGTGCTTCACCAATTTTGAAAGAGTACTTTCTCATAGCATTTGTTAATAATGAATCTTTTCAGGCAAATATCAAAGAGTGTATGGTTCACATATTTTTAACTGAATTAACACATACTTTTAGTATTTATGAAAACTAATGCCTAATTATTTCTAAAGAGTCTATCTAGGGAAAATATTTTATTAAAAAAAGTAAAAAAATAATGTTCTTTTTTTGGAACTGAATGGGATTATTTGGGCAGTCAGACAAAACAGCACTTGAGTACGAATTGCTTCACAGACTTTATTAGACACATTTTATTGTTTATCTATTTGTGCAGAATTTAACTGCACACAACATTAAGATGATTGAAGTGGTTATTTCCAAACCATGTGCTCACTCTTAAATCTGTTAAATCCGTTTTCCTTACTAATATGCAATTTTAAACCACATTTCCTCCTCAAAATTGCATTTCTCAACTTATTTTGTGATTTTTAAAAATGAAAATTGGTATATAAATACTCAAAATAAATAACAATGATAGCTTTTTAAAAGAAAAACTGAGCAACAACATTCCGGAAGTGCAAAAGCTGAAGGAAAACTAGACACTTGTATTAACACAGCAGGACAATGACTCCTTTTCACTCCCAAGGGACCCATGATTATTACGTTTTTAAATTAGGTGACACAGCAAATACTGTTAGGTGGCCTTCATTGTTAGCAATACATTCTACATTTTCAAGGCTGAGGGAAAGCTTATAATGTTCTTTATAATGTTTAACCAGAATCTCTGTTGTAAATTGAGCCCATTGATTTGGGTCTGTCTACACTCTAGAACAGCACTGCTGATCACTAGTCAATACACTGAACAGCCTCCATCCAGTATGAACCAAAACACAGTGCATAGAGTATAGTTTGGAAGTACATGAATGATGCAGTTTTACTATCTGGCTTTGAGGACTTAGATCTAAAACCACTGGGGTGTTATTTGAAGAAGAAAAAAGTTGTATAATTGACAACACCACAGAATGCTAGTAATTGCAGCCAACTTTCACAATAAAATGATTATTGGGTTGGATCCACAGAAGAATAAGCAGAATTCTGCTTGTGGAACACAATTTTTATAGCTCTTCTCCATATTACAGCCCTGTATCCACACAAACTCTTTCCAAAGGTCAAGGGACAGGCTTTCTTAAGAGTGTCAACTCAATCATTGCTCCTTGCCACTTTAGTGTGTCCAACTGTGCTGCTTCCTGACGCTATACTATAATAATGCACTTGTTTTCTATAAAATATTTCTTTAAAGTAATACACTTTCAAAATACACATACACAGGAACATGCACTCACAACTAAAAATTGTATTTTGAAGTGAAGTTGTGGGAAATCCTATTCTTTCAAATAGATTCCACACCATTGTACTCTAAGAATATTAATTTCACATTCCTTATTGCTCATTTAACATGCAGTACTGCATAATAATCAGTTATATGCACAGAGTAAAATATTTTCATTATATAACTTAGCAAGGGGTTTAGAATTAACAGAGAAAAGAAAATGTAAGTAGATAATAATAATGGAGTTTATGTCAGCAGAGAAATTGCATTGTAATTAATAGTTCAGTTTTGGTGTGTTGACTAATTTCTAATTAAAAACATCATTCTTACATTATTTTTAAGGACAAAATGATTTTAAAAAGTAGGGATGTTAAAGAATGTGATGTGTGTGTGTGACATTTATCTTTTAAATACTTAAATTATGTTTTTATAGAAATATGTTTAAAATAAGGTAAATATGTTTAAAAATATAAGGTTGTGAGTTTTTAAAAACTTGTAAGTATTGTATGCTTGGAGCTGCTCATAAAGTTGTATTTTTTATGCTTCCAGTAAATGATTAGTGTTAACACCAAATCACCTTTCTGTATTTTAATAATAGACTTATATGCTCCTCAGGTGTAATATTGAATTTTCTCCAATTTCGTATTCAACATATAATATTACCCTAATATCCAGCACTGTGTATTTAAAAATGAGAGACCATTTCACAATATTTGCACTATATTTGCTACAGTAGAAAAAGAGATGGAGAGTGTAATCTTTAAATCAAACTGTCAAATGAAGAGTCACTCAATTTATTAAAAAGAAAACACAACATTTCTTTTAACACACAAGCATGGATATGTATCTAAAAATCTACCAAATGAATATTTATAGAAAAGAAGACATTAAATCTATAGCCCCAATTTTTAAAAAATATTTCTGGGGTGAGCAGAGTAACTCCTTTATATTTATATTTTTGTTGTTAAAAAAGCAACAAATTAGTAAAAATTAGTAAAAATTAGTAAAAAAAATATTAACCATGGTTGCCAGTAATGTAATGTCACCATGCAGTCCACTAAAAAGTTTAGATAATAGAGCACAACTTAATTATAAATATAATAAAATTGCTGTGCTCCTGAAATACTTTCAATTTGAGGTTATAGGTTTTGATGTGGTGTTTAATATGAGAATGCCATTTGGTTTGCCTTATTAGAAATCCTCTTGAGTAGCACTGCTTGAGTCTGTTTAAAAGAAAACATATTTAGCGAAGAGTTTTTAAGAGCCTGAGTAATTTCCATAATTGTGACAATTGGCAAAATTTGATTTTCATGTTTCAAGACAAACAATCATTGGATTATTATCTGCAGTCTAAGCACTGGAGCCTAACCTCCTAATTAGGATGAAAAACTCTGTCAGTTGCAAGCCTAGTAAGTCACAACAAGTCAATATTTTTAATAAGGATTAATTTAAGAAACTCTACAAGGTTGTGTTGGAAGCTATTCTGGCATGTCTATTGATTAACATTTGGTATTACAGCCCATAAAGGATTTATTATATAAAGTAACAATGTAAGTGTACAGTTTCCACTTATTAGCAAAATTGCTTAAACATATCATATTTTAGAAAACTATAAATTAGCGCACAACACCAAAAGACAACAGATACAGGATAATTGTTCACTGCAGCATTGATTTTCAATAGAGTAATACCGCGCAAGTTTGCAGGTTGTGCTTCTCGCAAAGCAACCTGCATTAGAAACTTTCATCTGCATTTGCAATCTCTCTCAATTACTTCTCTACATGTTGTCATGCAGCGTAACAAACCTCCTGGTGCTTAGACAAGGCAGAGGTTTATGTGCAGTCATGTAGGGGATGACTAATTTCATAATTACATCAAATATGCTAATTACAGGATACAAAGAAGACTGTACAGCTAGATGTGACGAAATATTTCCACAGCAAGAAGAGCAAGGAGTCCGAGCCTTAGCATTACTGTGCTTGATTTCCAGAATGGGAATGTACAATATTCTGGGCACCCTCTGGAATTATATACCTATAATAATTCTTCAGGCACAGAAATATTCATTCAAACCAGCATGAAGTTCACATATAAATAGTTTATCTGACTAAAGGTTTGGGCTGGAACTGTCTTACATCTACAAGAACCAAAACCTTTTTAAAAAAGGGGGACTATTTCAAGTAAAATAACTATTTATACCTCTCTGATTAAAAAAAGGAATCATAGCCATTGTAAAAAGTAAATCAAAATTCAAATGCAGTTTTCCCCCTGGAAATTTCAGAGATCTAAGCACAAGGCTATTAACTGATGCTAGGTGGCAGTAGCATGCAATTGAAGCTACACACTCTCCAATGCTGTTCAAAAACAAGCAGCGTGTTCACAAAAAATTATGTTAACAACATACAGTAAGACCCTGTATTTACTGCGGTTTCAAACTCTTGAGCACTACATTACCTAAACAGATACCTTGAGATAACATTTCCTGCTTGTGAAATCATACACTGGGAGGGGCAAAAAACTGTATTAACTAAATTTATATTATGATAAGCATAATAGATCTGCTGGAAGAACTACAATGGAAGTAGCAATCATTTATATATATATTTGGCAATGTGGAACATGATTCTTCTCTCTTTTCTTCAAAGCTAGCACTAGTTCAGAATTTCATTTTCCTCACCTATGTCTCTTTGGCAGGTATTCACAAATTTTTGGTGGGCATGCTGGTTTCCAGGAGCTGCCCTGACCTTCTGCTGCGTTTCTGAAACATAGCATAGGTCACAGGCAATTCCTCTACTTCCCTCTCCAGCTCCAAGCTTGGAGAGCTTGAAGGAAATGACCAATAGGCACAAGAAACAATGTACTTCTGGTTCCCCTCTCCAGCTTGAAGCTGAACAAAAGCAGAGGGGTGTCATATTATTTTGCCTCTGTACCTGCTGGGTGCTTTGAAATCAGAGTGCCTGGCAGACAGAGACAACCGCACATGCTTCAGCCTACCCCTCTCCAGCTTGAATATGAAAGAGGGTGGAAGAAATGTGCTGTACCTTCTTGATTCTCTGAGCTTGAGGAATGCCTGGAAATTGCATAGACAGGTATACTTGCTTTCTCCTCCCGTCTCTAACCTGGAATCCTGAAAAAGTGGTTTCTTGCTTTGGTCCTGGTCCTTCATGTTGCCACAGCAGAAGAAAATATATTAAAGAAGCATGGTTTAAGAGAGAAGAATATGGGTGGGGAATAGGCTGAGATCCTCCTTCCTATTCTGCACTTTAAATCTCTCACTCCCACTCTCACATTGCTTTGTGATGATTTGAAAATGACATGGTCCTGATAAGTGGGTCTGCTACCATGACAAAATTCTGTTTTTCAGCTCAGTTCTTTTGTCACTGAGAAAAACAAACAAGTATTAATTGTCTCTGCAAAGAAGGAACTTATCTGGATTTGCTACACTTGGTTGGATAAAAGTGTTGCTAA
This sequence comes from Podarcis erhardii, assembly GCF_964252035.2. Taxonomy (NCBI): domain Eukaryota; kingdom Metazoa; phylum Chordata; class Lepidosauria; order Squamata; family Lacertidae; genus Podarcis; species Podarcis erhardii. The sequence goes on along the minus strand of NC_138498.1, from coordinate 48,427,538 downwards.
CACACAATATGCCCAGTTTAAGCAAAATTATGTTTAGAGTTTGTAATTTAAGACTATTTAAAAAAACAACCCTGCTGGATCAGGCCAAAGAGCCCATCAAGCCCAGTTTCTATCCAGATGCCTATGGGAAGTCCACAAACAGGACTTGAGCACAACAGCACTCTTCCCACTTGTGATTCCCAGAAACTGGTATTCAGAGACATATTGCCTCTAACAGTAGAGGCAGAACATAGTCATCACCACTAGTGGTCATTGATAACCTTATACTCCATGAATTTTTGTGCTGTGTGAAGTACTTTTGTCTGTCCTCAATTTTCCAGCATTCAGCTTCATTGAATGGCCCCAAGTTCTAGTATAACGAGAGTGAGAAACATTCTGCATATAAGAGGCTCGATCCACAGGACCTTTCAGGGGCACAGTACTTTCTCCTACTTCTTGATTTATATGACAATATTTCATTCCTAATACAGTGGTACCTCGGGTTACATACGCTTCAGGTTACATACGCTTCAGGTTACAGACTCCACTAACCCAGAAATAGTACCTCAGGTTAAGAACTTTGCTTCAGGATGAGAACAGAAATCGTGCTCCGGTGGCACAGCGGCAGCGGGAGGCCCCATTAGCTAAAGTGGTGCTTCAGGTTAAGAACAGTTTCAGGTTAAGAACGGATCTCTAGAACGAATTAAGTACTTAACCCGTGGTACTACTGTAGCCTCAGGAAAACAATAGAGAATGTAAGACTGGGGGAGAGTTCCACTATCATGCACATATAACCTACCTCTCTTCTCCAACTCAGTTTTTATTTGGGTGGAAGGGGAACAATAGAATTAAGCTGCTTAATCATTCATATTTTTACATCTCTAAAATGCAAGTTATAAAATTATATTCAGCCCTGCCTTTCAGGGCAGAAATGTGAATGTCTATAACCCATCCCAATCCCAACTGTTTGTGCAACAAATATGCACTGCAGAATCCCGATGAGTGATTGGGACAGACATTCTGCACATATTCCTCCATCTCCATTGCAATCAAAATGTCCTAATCCTTCAGTGGGCAGCTTTAAATAAAATATTTTGCACCCGCACAACTAGCCATACCATTTGTAACGCAGATTTAGAACAGTTGATATAATATTTAACTGCACCACTTTATAGTAGTTCAGTTTGAAACAGAGCCACATCTCCTCCCCATTTCTGCATACAAGGCATTTGCTAAGAAAAAAACATATTGTGTTAATGATTTCATGTGGAACATATTTATTTTCCTTGTAAAACAGACATAATAGAAGAGACTTGCGAAGTTGTGGTAATCTACACAGAAAGTTCATCACACTTCTCTCCTTAGATTTTACTAATGATGCAGACACATTTGCTGAATTAACTATAAAAGCTACTGAACTATAAAAAAAGGAAACAGTGATATGTATGCCTCCAAAGTATAAAACTGTAGGTGTCATAGCCAATTTCTTCATTAGTAAGAGACACTCTCACATGCCACCCATCCTGTGTATTCTCAGATATCAACACCCTGTCTTATCCTGCCTCAATATCTGGCTCATCAAATTATTCTATCTAACTGATCTTTCAGTTTAGGAAACCTTCCCCCACCAATTATTTAAGTGTAGTTATTTGTTGTTGTTTTTAAATAATAATAATACTGTAAACCATTATTCTTCATTCTACTGTCCATAACTCCTGCTATTAGTAGCCTTTCATTTAAGCACTGTCCCAGGGAGAGCAACTGCCATGAGGTAACTTGCTATATTTGTTTGTATAACATTATTCTTGTTTATAAAACCCAATAAAAAACCCCCAAACAAGCAAATTGCAGCAAGTTGTGGGAAAGGAAAAGAACTAAGATAACATTAGGAAGATCTTTTTGGCTGGAAACCTGTGTTTCTAACATACCGGAAAGGAGGAGGTTACAGTAATCACACCACAACAATGTTCCTTTTGGTCAGCAAGTTTCTTTGCTCTCCTTGCTTAGTGTACAGATGTTTTAAGAAAAAGCTGATAAACTGTTTTTCATAATTCCACATATTCCTTCAAGACTCAGAAATTATATAAACTGTTTTCAGTACTTTTGCTGCCTTTTTGAATCTGTGTTGTAATTACAGCTGTTTAAATAGAGAAACATAACCTACCTTTTCCTCCTGACAAGTATATTTTACATTGCACACATGCATTGAATTTTAGCAACAAATCACAGATTAATAATGACTGAAAAGTAAGACGCTACCCAGTAACTGCCAAAATATAAGCCACCCTGATAATTACAGCACTTTCCTGCCAATATTAAGCCACAGTCCGTCTGCAGTGCTAAGATCGAAACATCCCCTAACCTTACAGCTATCCTAATAGGAGTATTTACAGTGTAAAAAACAGTAATCTTGAGAAGATCTGAAATGAAAAGAAGAGTAGACTTCTTGAGAACACCCTGCCCCCTGCATCATAAGCATCCACTTTGGGCGACTGAGGAGGGACAAATGTGTTCACAGCATGGCTCCCTGTGAGGGCACATCCACACTTCCCTTTGTCCCATGATTTCCAGGCATGGGTCCAAGAGATTTTTATTTTGTCCTGCTGCTTTCCCCAGGAAAACCTGTTGTCTACTGCTGAATCAGAACAAACAGTGATCCGCAGAAAACCTGATTGACATCTGTTTCGATTCAGTAGTAAATAGTACGTTTTCCCAGGGGAAACGGCAGGGCGTAAGAAAAACCTCTTGGCCCCGTGCCTAGAAGTCATGGGACAAATTGAAGTGTGGAAGAACCCTTAATGGGGACAGAAAGATTCTTGCCAATGTCGTGAACTGGTTACATGGTACTGCAATGTCATCACGTTGGCTACTTGATTCCCAGTTGACTAGGATACACAACCAGCAAGAAGAACATGCAGTTTGTAGAGAATATGGCTCTGAAACAACAACATTTTGCAAGGTCCAGAGGAAGAGTGATTTGAAACCTCTGCCCTTCTCACTGCATCATGTATTAATATCATTTTTACCTTCAACTGTGAAGAATGCATAGTCCTTTCTTAAAAATGATAACTATATTTTTACACCAGACTGACTGACACCAGAAGCAGCACATTTAATTTTTAGGGACAATATATCTAAAGACAAAATTTATATTGGATTCATTTGCAATGTATACAGGGGTGTATCTAGAAATCTTCTCTTGCTGCAGCCCAATAAATTATACAGGGGCCTACTGTAATTCCTATGCATAGTGTGTGCTTCTGCAACACACCTTGTATTTCACACCCATACTGCATACTGATGCAATACACCTGTGCATTTGCCTTGTTTGTATGTACATGCTTCGTTGCTTAGAATCACATTCCATGACATTTAGAATCCTACATAGTGGCAGAAAATCCTCAGAACTGGGAATTTGATAGCACTAATGCAGAACAGCAGAATTCAAGCTTCACACAAGAAGCAACATGAACTCTAACAAAATTTTATTTGTAGTGAGTATGTCAGATTGGTTTCTCTCTTTTTTTGCATCCCCACCCTTACCAGAACATTGACAACTTCACATGACTTGTCAGGAAAGATACCCCCATCTTAAAAACACTGATGAACACTCTGTGGAGAGTATCAGTAAAAAATGCTCCCTCACTTTCACAACTGGATGTGAGACAAGTGGGAACAGTTTTAACTGGGGGTCTCTCTTCTCTGTATTTGTAGAGCCTTGATAGGACTGTTTTCTCCTTGTCTCTTTTCTGAGTCGCCAAGCAGAATCTGGCAGTGATGGCAGCTGATAGCCTAGAACAGGCTTCCTCAGCCTCGGCCCTCCAGATGTTTTTGGCCTACAACTCCCATGACCCCTAGCTAGCAGGACCAGTGGTTAGGGATGATGGGAATTGTAGTCTCAAAAACATCTGGAAGGCCGAGGTTGAGGAAGCCTGGCCAAGAAAAAAAACCCCTAGTTTATCTAGTGGTTCAGCTGTGTTGCTGCTATTAGCATTACCCATGCTAGGGATGGGGTAGAAATTTGATTCAGTTTGCATTTAAAGACAAATTTATCAAATTCACACTGTATAATACAATATGAGAAATTTGCACGTTTGTGATGCAGTTATTCAAACAATGTTTACAAAAATGCATGTATTAGGGAGAAAATGTGGAGAAAAATATGATAGTGAAAATGGCATACAAAACTGTACCATATTAGAGAAAATTGCCTCCAAAATTTGTATATTAAGCAAATCTGCAATAAAAATGTGCTTATTTTTTAAATACATACTAACATTATGACAGGATATTTTAAAAAAATGCTGGAGACTTGTGGGAAATTGAATAAAATTGAGAGGTCATTCCATCCCTTCTTTTGGTTATCATCTGTTGGTCATGCTGTCAAGGCAACCCCACAGCGGCATTTGTATGTGAGTTTTGCCATTAGGCTTATGGACTTTGCAAAAAAGGAAAAGGAAGTTAGTCGCAATGCCAGTATTGATGTGGCTCCCTCCATATTTTGGTGTGACCTCCTCCAGTGCCTCACTTAAGAAGTTAAAAAGGTAATTGTGGGAGGAGTACAGTGTTATGATTTAGGGATGGTGGTCTGAGTGAACAGACAGGATCTATTCTAATCCAGTTACTTCAACTGTACTAAGCCTGGGCATGAACTGTGTTAGCTGATAGCTATCAACTCAGCTGCCACCAATATCACAGACACACCAACATTCAAAGAAACAGAACCAACCATGTCAATGAGGAGTTGTGCTTTCAGCATTGTAGGCCCACCTCTATGGAGCTCCTTTCCACAAGAAGTTAAACCATCCCTACTGAGTTCAGATGCCTGGTCAAAACTGTTTTATTTCAGGTAACTTTTAAACCCTGAATGCTCCTAAGAAGTTTTACATTTTTTAAAGAAAAAAGTTCTTAAAGATTTAAATTTTGGAGGTTTAATTTATGTTTTAAATATTTTATTGTTGTAAGCTGCTGTGATATTTAAATAAATAAAAATTACTTTTAAATAACAGTTGTATTTTATTTTAAACATCATCTACACTACTATGTTTTAACTCTCATTTGCTGTTTACTATAAAGGTTTACTTGAGCAGTCTGATATGATATTCATAGTTTATTCAGAACTTACAACATTTTCTTGTACTTGAGTCCTGTTTGATGGTTTTCCATAGGCATCTGAGTGACTACTGTGAGAAAGCGTGTTCTTCCTAAAATGAGAGCACGGGTTGTGGTGGGGGCTCCCAGGCCAGCCCTCTGTTGCCAGGCAGGTTAATGGTTATGGCCTGGCGCAACGATTGGGTGACCGGGTTGCTGGGGCAAATTGCTTGTAGCAAATTGGGTGGGTGGGACCTTAGGCTTTAAATATTGGGGCTCACTGCTTCTGCTTTCTCTTTCGCAGTGTGCATCGGATCATCCACCTGCCCGCCCTGTGTTCCAGTTGACCTTGCTTTGCCTGTCATGGGGTCGTCTGCCTTGGGGCAGGGGCCTAGTAGGAATTTTGACATTTGGCTGATGCCATCTGGTTTTTGCCTACTACTTAGCAATTAGTCATAACGTGTAAGGTTGCGGTTAGGCATTGGTTATAAAAATTGGTGGTGGAGGGGTCAGGATAGGCTGTTCCTGCCCCTCCAATGGTGCTGGAAGGGAATTCCGTTAAAGGAATACTGGGACTTGCCACGATTTCGTCCAATCCCTGAAATGGGACCAGGGCCGGCAAGCCTTGGGGAGCTGGTTGGGTGAGCGGTGAGGGACTGTCACTCAGCTCAACTGATCCACAACATTGTTTTCCCTTCACTGGCGTCCGATGGAGTTCAGATAGTCAGTTCTGTCCCAGGCGGGGGGGCAAATAGTCATAACCAATGCCTAAGCAACCACTCACAGATTTTGTATTTTAATAAAGTTGTGGCCAAAAAAGTGCCAAAAACCTTAAACTTAAATTACGTGTGATTTGTGAATTATTTTGAGGGGTGGCTTGGGACCTCCACACGCAACAGTTTATTGGATTAGATGAACCATTGGCCTGATCCAACCGGCTCTTCTTATGTTCTTATGCTCAAGAAATTAATTTAAAACAGTAACAAAAAAGTATTTCAGGGGAGAACTGAATTCTCTTCCTCCCAATATTAGTTCCAGTTATTGACAAATATACTGACATCCCTTAAATTTAACAGTCTTCACTTTCCTTCATTCCAACAGAGCCAACAATAAGAAATACAAGAGTTTTGGTTCAAAAAATCTTATACATATATTCCAAAGCAGCACAAAAAGGGAAAAGGAGAGAGAAGACTTTAACAAGCTTCCCTATGAAGGGGAGCAGTTGTTGGTTGATCAGATGATAAAACAGTTTAAAGAATGGAATGTTTGGCAGCAGGAGGCATGATGGAGGCAAACACTAATTAATCAAACCTCCACCTGCTTCCCAAATATTATTTCCTTTTCTGTGCACTCTTACTTGAGAGCATGTCCCTCTGAAGTAAGTGGAGCTGAAAACAGCTGGCAGGGAACAGGAAAAGACAAAAGTAAGCCACTTTCTTTGCAAGAAAGACCCTTCCCTTGAGAACAGGAATGGAAAAGTTATCTTGGTCTTATCACCAATGAAGAGTTAAATTCGCTGCCTCCAACAGCATAGTCCTAGGCATGTAGAAGTAACTCAAAGTATTCACTAGGGCTTCCTCCCTAGAAAGGGTATTTTCTTTTTCAGAAAGGGGACTGATTGTAATTATCAATCAATCAAACCTTTATTGCATTAGCATACAGCCATAGCAGGATAAAACAAAACAACAACAACAACAACAAAAATGCTAGAGACAAACAACCAAACAAAATTCAAAGCGATATTACTGGGGTTATGACATTTAAATTACCCTAAGACAATAATGTAAAGATTTAGTTGCCAGCGCCGGGAATCTAGAATGCGAATGTATATAAAGCATATAATGGCCCCAAAATATGCTCGGGACATTAGGTTAAAAAGGTAATAAAAGAATTAAGACAGGTCCAGGTCTAGGACACACTACCCCGTCAGAGTAGCCCTGAGTTTCAAGGCCTGCACTATAAAGATTGCCACCCCACGTGTAACTTGGGGATTTGCGTCCACAAGAAGCGATTTCAAACAGTCTTCCTTAGATGTGATGGTGGACGGGATCAAGAGGAGGAGCTTAGTTCTTATTAGCTCATAAATAGGGCAGTAGAAAAAGAAATGTATGAAGTCCTCTACTTCATTCATTGTGCATGGACATAGACGCTGAGTAATAGGGTTCTTAGAGTAAATCCCCTGCAGGAAGGTCGTGGGTATAGAATGGAAACGGGCCATGGTAAACGCTCTTCTCAAATTGGGCTCCATCAGGTCTATCAAGTAGTAGGCAAGTGATCTTACCACTTTCACTTTAGGGAGCCACATGGAGAGGCGAGCTGTGGTGGACTGTGCCCGGTCCATGGCCTCGTCTCTAGTAAGAATCCAGGCCCGGATTTTATGTTGATCCCAAGCTGACAGCGTGTCCAGATCTGGGAGGGAGTAGCGTGCAGTAATAGTCTCCATGGCCTTGGACCATTTATTGCTATGAGAACTAGTTAAAAAGGCTTGCCTGGCTAAAAGGGAACCTGGGGCTTTGATTAATTTACAATAAAAACTAATAATTCTAATGTGGGCTCTCGCAACAATGGAGGGGAGGCCCAGTTCTGTTCTTAACTGTGCAGCAACCGAGCCCTTGGGGAGACCCAGTACCTTTCGTGCAAAGGAGTTTTGTAGAATCTCGAGCCGTTGTAGTGTTTTTAAATTCCACCCCCAGATTTCAACCCCATACAGTAGCATCGGGAGGACTTTGCTGATAAATGCTTTTCTGATTGGTGGAACCAACTGGCCGCCTTTTGCATAGAAGAATTTCTCCAAAGCTTTGATGGTTCTACAGGCAGCCAGGATGGACATATTTAGGTGAGCTGACCAGCTAAGCCCATACTGAAAAGTGATACCCAAATACTTGAATGCTGAACAATATTCAATAGAGTGGCCCTCAAAATTCCAGAATGGCTTCCGAGTTTTCGTGCCAAAAGTAAGAATTTTGGTTTTGGCGAAATTGATTTTGAGGGAGTTGGTATCACAATATGTCATGAGCCCTCTGAGCATGTTGTTTAAGCCCTGCTTGGTTAAAGACAGTATCACCATGTCATCCGCGTAGAGTAATATGGGGATCTTGAGCTGTTGTAAAGAGGGGGCAGATTGGTTTAGGGCCTTCATGGTTGTAACGATGTCATTGATGTAGAAATTAAATAGAAAAGGGGCCAAGAGGCAGCCCTGTTTGACCCCTTTATTCAGAGGGAAAGAATCAGAAAGGGCTCCCAGAGGGCCAAATTTTACTCTGGCCGATATATCATTGTGAATTTCCATAAGAAGGTGGAGGAGTCTCTTATCTATGTTGGTGTAACTAAGCTTCTGCCATAGCCTATGATTGTAATTAAAAATGGTGAAATGAAGAAGCAGAGGAGGAGATTATAACTTTGCATTATCAAGGCAACATTCCTTTATCCACCCTGAATTCAAATCAAAGGGATTCCAAACAAGCTTACAGCCCCAGCTACCTCATTGATCATATGCCACTAGTCTTTGTAGCACACAACACTGAATTGCTTTTCCCTGAGGGAAGCTGTGTCTCCAGGTGTGCTAATAATAAAATTAATAGCTTAGAGGAACTGCTTGCTGCTACTGCTGTAGCAGCAGCAGCAGCGGCAGAGTGAGCTGATCAATTCCAGTGTTTAACTGTCCTAATTCCATAGTGTATATACCCTCCTCAGCTACTGGTGAGTTACATGCAGTCTCACAGCTAATCAATATTTCCCTGATTTCAAACAAAGCAGCAGGTTCAGGATTAGAAGTCTTTCTGAATAAAAGATGTATGGTAAAACTGTCAAAACTCTTTCGCTATCATCTTAACATGAGAACAAGAACTTGAAGTCTGAACCACAAAGACAGCAGATGACATTATGCTTCATGTACACTGATTAATCTGCTATTACGAAACAATTGCTGGTTGTTCTGCACTTTACATTAATAGTACTTTAACAGTGCAATTCTATGGATTTTTAGTTGGAAGTAATTCCATCAGGCCGGGCTTTGGCACATACCTGTTCCAAACGCACAACCAAAGGCTGATCTATAGCCACGCATTGCCACAACAGTATAGAAACCATTTCCCTGAACTGCAGCCCCAGGATACTTTGGTAACGTCCAGAAGGAGGAAAAATGTGCGTAGGGCAATTGACATAATTCCCTGCACCCCAATTTGAGTGTCACTCTCTGTCCTAGGAATAGTGATTTGGGTATTAGATAGCACCATGAGCAAAAACCTTCCATGCAGTTGTGATTAATTATTATCTGGGCCTCAGTCTGGAGGGAATAAAGATATTAGGCGAATTCCAGTGCTGGGACCCTGCTTGGAGAACAGCTTTTGATTCAGCAGAGGCAACACCAATGTTTAAAAAAGGAAGGTAATTTTCATCAAACAACCTCCTCCCACCCTGTGAAACTTTCCATGGCTTTGGGAAGAGCAGCCAAATCCCCTGGAACAGATTTTAGGGAAGGGGCTCTAGGAGGAAGCAGCAATTGACAATCTCACCTCCCCTTCTCTTATATTAGTGGGCATTTCTGCTGGATCAAGATTTCAACCATGAAACTTGTATTATACAATACTAGCTAAGGGGAATAATAAAATTTCTGAATGTGAATAATAACCAGGATGAAACAAGCAAACTGTGCATTTCTTCCCAAAGTTAAGGGAAGGAAATTTAGCTGATATGTAATGAACATCACCATTAGTAGAATATAGTATAATAATATTCCAGCAAGTCCAATTTCTACACTGCAATTTGGTTTAATATGTGAAGCAGTTGCCACATGGACTGTTCTAAACCCGTACAAACCATCAGTTGTAGTGGATGTGGACAGGATTAGTGCCATTATGATGATTAAAACACAAAAGTCACAGTCAGGCAAAATCCTTATTCAGACCAATGAAAAATGTCACAAACAGTGATCAAGCATTTGTGTTATCTAGAACTTTTCATTGTAGTGTATCCTAGGCAAGGTGGGTGTGGGGGCAGAAGACAGGGGAATAAGCTTGCTTGATGTTGAATCCATGGACGCACTGGATTTCCACCCCCTTTCCTCATGGACAAAAGGCTTCCTTTGCTTCTCTGTGTTAGCATGTTAGAATGTTAGCATGCTTCAACAATGTCAGCATCATTAAAAACAAAGCACTCCGCAGCGCTCCATGCTGAATCTAGGGTTGCCAGTTTTTTGGAGAGGTGTAGAAACTAGAAGTTTATGGTGCAGCAGAATTCCACCACCCCCTTTATTGTGCAATGTTCACATTGTGTAATCACCCTTGCTGCTTCCCGGATTAGTCTAGCAAGCGATTCCACCCAATTAGGGAATCTCCCATAGCCTATGCTTCTCCACATTTGATCATTTAATAATGCTATGAAGACAAGTCAGTTTCGCCTATTTGGTGATGTCACTGGGGGCAGATGACTGCAAACTAAATTAATAGTGCAAGTGAGTAGAAACTAAATTAATTTTCATAAAGGGGCCAAGATTGTATGCAAAAACATTTTTGGTGCTGCCAAAAATGGTAGTAAAAACTGCAATTTTCAGCTGAGCAATATTAGGATGAAAGAAGTAAAAGCATATTGAGGCCACTGACAAACATAACCATGCAAAATGTCTCTGTATTGGTCTGAATATGAACAACCTTATGGCTGTTCTTACAAGTCATTAGCAGATGAGTATAGATTTTACAAAATATGCTTTGAACACAATTGGTTCCTCTTCTTGTTTTGTTTACTAGAGAGGAACCGCAAGATACTGAATCGCTCAGTGCTAATTTAGACACCCCAAGCACCCTCTTCAGGCATTAGTTGCAGTGAAAGAGTGAAAGCATGATGACGATGGGGGGAGGGGGGTACATACAGCCCCATCCCAAAGTTATGCAGTTCCTTCCACCCCACAGTTGCCATATTGGAGCATAATCTGTGACACAGGGTGCCCACTGTATACGTGGAAGCTGGCATGCCCAAGTGTTGCCAAGTGTGCAGGAATATAATTACCACAGAATGAAATTCTTGGAATCAAAACAGGCCACAACATTTATTTATTGCAGATGCAAGTGGAATTTGGACTCAGGCATTGAATATCCTAATCAATCAACCTACCTGCTGGCTGATCACCACTGGGGGTCAGTCCTGGGGTAGTACAGTGGTACCTCAGGTTACATAAGCTTCAGGTTACAGACTCCGCTAACCCAGAAATAGTGCTTCAGGTTAAGAACTTTGCTTCAGGATAAGAACAGAAATCGTGCTCCGGCGGCGCAGCGGCAGCGGGAGGCCCCATTAGCTAAAGTGGTGATTCAGGTTAAGAACAGTTTCAGGTTAAGGACGGACCTCCGGAACGAATTAAGTACTTAACCTGAGGTACCATTGTATTTCCCTATGACATGCATCAAATAGGAGAACCTGTCAGTATTGCCACCTTCTGGGCTTACGGACAGATGCACCTCCCCTAGGATCCCTTTCATGGGATACTTTGCTTCCTTGGAGAGGGAAGGCAGAGGCTTACAACCCCACCCCACCCCCGTCCATGACTACGGATCCTACCCAAGGCCTTATCCACCAAAGTTGTGACAATTGAGGTTGGCAAAAAAATTAGTCATTCTGTCTTAAACAACACTGCAAAATCACTAGGTTCCTTAAGGTACTGTAAACTGGATAACAGATTTGCTGTGCAACATGAATCCAAAACTATGCTGATGTGCTGTACTACACTGAGTTCACAAACACACTTGTTCTTTTATAGACATAGTAGCTGAAAAAAGCCGCTTGCCTTCTATTAAATTAGGTTGCATACAGAGAAGAACACCAAACAGAGTATGCTTTTAATGTGTTTTGTTCTCACAAACGTTAGGTATAACAAAAGGTACATTGAAAGAAAGCAGACATTACTGGCTACTTTCCTTTACAAAAGGAAACCCCTACTATATGCCTTATTTAGAGTGCAACCCTATGTTCTTGGGGAACAGTTGGGATAAAACACCAAAATGAAAACACAGACACTGCCAGAGGCTGGTAACTTTTGACTTGGTAGGGCTGCAATTTTTACCCTTACCATTTTCATCTCAGCAGGACTAGCACAGCACTTTTTTTAGGAACCTGTGTCATTACACATGTGCAGAGTGCTATAATAATTAATAATAACAATATTTTTTTATTTATACCCCACCCATCTGGCTGGGTTTCCCCAGCCACTCTGGATGGCTCCCTACCGAGTTGCTACTGTCTCCTCACTGAAAAACATCAATTCATCTCTGCAAATCTATGGACAGGGAACAGGGAGAGGGCCCAAGTAAGCTTTTCAGACAATATCAACTCCATGATAACTCTTATTTAGAAATTAAGCTCTACTGCATGACATACATTTTGTAATTCATGTATTGTTTACACCTACACATCAGCTGCCAAAAACTAAACACGCACACACAAAATGTTTAAAATGGGAGGAAGACTTCCTTCCATTTACAGACAGTTTTTAGTATCTAAAACACACACACCCTCCATGAACAAAGTATTCTAATTAACAGACATAAATGATTTCATCTGAGCCATGGCACATTACAACATAGCAGAAAATATTTGCAATGCATGGCTCAGTGCAGAAAATGTGAAGTAATAATTTTTGTTCAAATGTGTAATCATAATCAGCCGCTTAAAAACAAGATTTGGAAGAATATCTTCCAGGTTTGGGGAGGGACATGGAATCGGTCAGTGTGACATCCAAACAGGCACAGAACCCAAACTTTTCATTTTAGAAATTCACTGACACAAGCTCATGCAAAAGTAAGATACAAATAACAGCAACATCATTTTCCTCCATTCATCTGCATTCAATATATTCGGAACTTAAGCTAGACGTACACAACTTTTCTGGAAATACTCTGGAAAATACTGTGAAATTGCACTTTGCTCATTGTCCACCCAGCTGCTGCACCTTTAAATGAGTCAATGCAAGGAAATGGTTAATCAAAGCCTGTTGCAGTACATACACAAGCCACCTGCCATTTCTCCCAATCTAGTTCACAAAAAAGAAGTGCAAAATAATTAGGAAAAATAGTTACTTATTGCAGAAAGAGACTTAGGGCTAATCCACAAGTATCCTTCCTCTGATCTTTCCAGGCATGACCTGCGATTTCAAGCTCTGTATCCGAGCACTATTTTTTGTTGTTGTTGCTCCCACAAAAACCCACTCTTTAAAGCTCAATTGGAACAAATGTCAATCCACAGAAAACCCGTATATCTACATTTGCTCCAATTCAGCTTCAAAAAGAGTTTTTGCAGGGAAAGCTCAGCACAAAAAATAAAAAAGCTCAGACACAGAGAGTTAAAGTGCAGACCTCTGACTGGAAAGAGTGGAACAAAAAAGTGTGGATAAGCTGTCACACTGTGTCTACTGTTGCTTACTCGCTTTTTCTTTAGTAAACTACTATATATTTGAATCACGCTTATCCCTGTAAGTGGAGATGGAACATAAGTGAATTAGAAAGAAATTTAGATACTTACAGTATTGGTTGGAGCTGGGATATTCCTAACATTGGAGTGCAACACTTCCAGAAAAGAATCCATCTAAAAAAACCCCCCCACTTAGATTCATCTCCCAAAGTGTAAAAAAATTGACAAAAGAATAAAAATACTGTTATTCTTGAAGCATTACTGGATGGAACTGTACCATAATGAGCTTCACTGACTTTGCCCACAAATACTCTTGCAAACCCTGTATTAAAAAAAGTCTTCACTTGTGGTTTCATTGTTTGCCATTGATGAAAAAGTAGGATAGCGAAAATCTATTTTTTATTTAACCGAGGATCAGTTTTAATGCCCATGAAAGCAAGGGAATAACTGCTCTGGTTTGATTCTTGAATAGCAATGGTGGTATTGTGATTCTCTACACAGCTGTTATAGCCAAACCTGCAGTAATCCGGTTGCTCCACAGCTGAGCAAAAGCTGAAGGTCAAATTCTGAACTCTTCAGCTGAGTCAAATCCTACCACAATCAATGCAGTACTGTTGAATGAAGGACTTCAGAAGGAGAGGAACACGCATTGACACATATACTCAAGTATTGTTAGCCTGATACAATAATTTTCACATGAGAAAATAACATTTTAACTTACAAAACAAGTATGACAATTCAACAATGCTGAAAAGGTATATGAGCCCCTCTTTTTTTGCAATACATATCTTCCCCTTATTCCCTTAAATATATTTAGCATTTACAAAGGTTTTTGATAGTTCAAAGTATTATTTGGGTGTCATCCAACATCATATGAGCAGAATTACTCTCCCCCCATACAGAATTACTCTTCTGCCATATACACCCCTGCTATATGGAATAGAGTTGGGTGGCATTTGGGGAACTACAGGACAGGAGAGCAGAGGAACAGCAAGTCCTGTTGCACAAGCAGAGTTCCAGTGCACAACTAGGCAGTCATCGCTGTTACCTTACTAAACTTAAAACATCATTAATACAGTATCTGTATATAGCAGAACAGTGGGCAGAGGTCTACTGGCCTGCCCAACACCACTGAGTAAACTGATGAAGTGACGTGAGATTTGAACTTCAGGTAACAGATCCCAGTCACTAAACCACACATTACAAACTCTTCTTTATATAGCAAAATGAACTCAATGTGCCAACTTGAAACTGAAACAAAATTTGATAACTATACAAAAAAATAGCAATTTCTTTAAAATTTTCACTGCATTTGTAATAAAAAGTGGCATAGTCGCTTGTGATTTCCATCAGTAAAACACAGCTTGAGTTGAGTTAGAGAGACACATATCACTGTATGTAGCAGAAAAAAGGAATATGGTCCAGACAGTGTCCATTCATTCTCCCCAAACAAGTTGACATTGGGAAAGGGAAGTGTTATCAGGAAATAAATACTAAATAAGAAACTAAAAGAATAGAATAAGTAAAACACAAAAAGACATTATATTCCTTTCCCTTTCAAAGCAACTTAAAATATTGGTTAATGCAATTTATTAATGAAGAAAAAAGAAGAAAAAAGAGAAACTTAGGTAAACTTAGGTAAAACCCAACATTATTCAATAAAATATTTTTCTAACATTCACAGCATTGCTTTGAACATGGCATGCTAGTAAATGCAGACAATAAAATCATACTTTGAATTTTGCAGATCTGAAAGTGACGTCTGGAAATAGTGGATTTAGGTAAGTGCTTTTTCTGAAAGGTGTTAGTAACCTTTTAGAATTCTTTAAGAGTGTCACTAAATATATGGGTAAGGGTGATCCAGTAGACCTCTGGCCTACAGTCCAAATAAGGCTCATGAAGTCATTTTCTATCAGTGACATCCACCTCCAAAGGAACAATCAGAGGTGGGTTAGAAATATTGTAAGTAAATAATCAGAGTATATAAAAAAAACTTTAGGGCTCTACAGCTATCCAACGTACCATTTCCCTCTGCTCCAAGGAGAAGTGTTCAAATAAACAATGCTACCATTCACAACATCAGTAACTGATGATAACAAAATCATCCTAGCATTAAGTTTGTGGTTGTTTGTGGTAGCACAGGAAACCATTGTTATGACTGAAACCTAAATGAATAGAATCAAGTTGCTTGGTAAGTTCTAATTCAACAGTTTCACATTAGAGTACAGTGGTACCCCGGGTTAAGAACGTAATTCGTTCTGGAGGTCCATTCTTAACCTGAAACTGTTCTTAACCTGAAGCACCACTTTAGCTAATGGGGCCTCCTGCTGCCGCTGCGCCGCCACTGCGTGATTTCTGTTCTCATCCTGAAGCAAAGTTAGATAGATAGATAGATAGATAGATAGATAGATAGATAGATAGAAGTTCTTCACCTAAGGTAATATTTCTGGATTAGCAGAGTCTGTAACCTGAAGCGTATGCCACCTGAGGTACCACTGTACTTCATTAGAATTGTTTCGTGGAAGAATAGCAACTGTTTGGTCAACAGCACTCTGCCTTGGGAGGATCAAATTCCCACTGCTCTCTGAATTTTGCCATTTCTGATGTCAGGTTAGTGTCTGGTTATGCTTTTGCATAGAGACTGATGTGTTTGCCTTATGAAGAAAGCAGAAGAGCACTGCAGGTGATGACAGCATATGCCACATTGTAAGACGAGCAGGTGAATAGGATCTTATGTTATGGCTGACATTATTAGGTCCTGTATCAGTGCCACCAGAAAGCAGAAGGTGTGTGTGGGGGGGAGAGAGTTGGCATATGGGATTGTGGCAATGTCTGGTCCCTGTGTTACTGCTGCCTGCTACTGCTGCTGAGTAGCTGTTTTTGATTAGGCCGCTTAGCAAGGACAGACCTATGAGCCAAGGTAAGTGAGAGGGAAGTATCACTGGATATAGGCTGTAAAAAGTAAAGGATGGATTGCATTCAGTGGTTACATAAATGGAAGACAGCTTGTAGATTTATTCCTTGTAGCCCCCTGTAGAGAGTCAGTGGGCTGCCCTGAACAGTATGGGCTGTGCTGTACAGTACAGTACAGGGCTGTGTAGTAGGACTGGGTAGTGGAGCGAATCTTGCACCAACAGAGCTCCCTTCTCTTTATGTAACCAGTGGATATAGCACAGGCCCCCTTCTACTGAAAAAAAGTGCCTCATTTTCTTGAAAAAATTATGACCAACCTGTGTTACATGTAATGCTTGGACATAGTGATAAATGTATATATGGTGTATCTTAATGTTTAAAATAGCTTTTCATGGGAAATGACTGATTACCAAACCGTCCCCCTCAGCCTCAGACACACTTTCTTTACCAGACTGGACACAAAAAGGACACTGTTTAGTAGTGAAGACATTTCTATACCTCACTTAAAAGGCACAAAGGTAACAGATTAGGCTACAAGTGATATTTAGTCAGAATTTAATTAGATAAATTGGAATTTGGCCATAGTGCTAGACTGAAATATTTTGCTCCTATAAACTGTGGCATGGGAGCTTTTAATGGCCACAAGTAGCCAAGATAGTTTTAAATTTCATATGACAGGCAGCTAATGAGATTTCTAGCACTTGTTACTTGCACTGAGACTGACAAAAACCTTTCCTGAAACCTTTCTCCCCTTTTATATATATATAGATATGGCACACCTGTCCCATAACTGTGTAGCTAAATAGATATAAATTGTATGTATATGGCTACTATTGTATAATATTGTACTGTACAGGAAGGAAGGAAGGAATAAATCCACATCAAAAATATATTACAGCTTCCTTCTTGGTGGAAAATTGTGCAACCTTTGCAAGAAGTGAGTCCATTTCATTTCCGCATTTGTTATCTTCCAACTGGAAGAGATCAAATAAGAATGTACACTTTGGTGACTCTCTTCTGTTTTCTGTGGTTTCTTCAGTAATGGGACACTGAAGAAAAAGCCCTCAAATATTTTAAAAAAAATATTTGGGAGGTATTTTTTTATCCTACTCCCTGAAACCTCTGAAAATCACTGGGCTGAGTGGCAGCCAGGTTTGTTTGTTTTTTCTTAAGCCAAGGATGCTCTTGCTAATTGTGATATATCTTAATGTAGCATTGTTCGCCTTGAACTGTTCTCAAAGTAGGAAGGTTTCACTTGGCTTGGGAGGAGGGTTAAGATTCTGTTGTAAACAATCATTCAGCAGATGATTAGGGAAAAGAAGAGTTGGGTTCCCCCACAAGGTCTCTTATAAGGAGGGAGCAACAGAGACAAGATTAGAAAAACTAAAACAAATTACTCATGGGCTATTTAAAAGCTGGGAAAGACTTCAGTTGGAAGCCCTGGAGAGCAGCTGCTGGTCAGTGTGGAGTCCATGGCTGTGTGCATTCCATACATTTAAAACACAACTTCCCCCAAAGAATCTTGGGAGTTTATCCCTCACAGAAGTACCAGTACCCTTAACAACCACAGTTCCCAGGATTATTTGTGGGAAGTCATGTGCTTTAAATGTATGGTGTGTAAACAGTGCAAATACAGTAGTGAGCTAGCTGGACCAATGGTCTGATTCATTGTAAAACAATTTCCTATGTTCCTAATGTTTTATTTTAAAATGTTTTATTATTTTATGGAAGCTTTTTGGGGGGTCCTTCAGGATAAAACCAGGGTATCCAAATCAACTAAATGAATGAATAACACATTGTAAAAAAAATTCTTCCAGTAGCACCTTAGAGACCAACAATGTTTGTTATTGGTAAGAGCTTTCATGTGCATGCACACTTCTTCTACTGTTCAGGCATCCATTCTTTAGCAGATGAACAGAACTTTCAGATCACAGCTGTGCTTGTGGTTCTGTGGCTCAATGTGTACGCATATTTGTGTATCACAAAACGAGGTGCAATTATTATTGGAGAAACACTGGGCAAAATGAGCAGTTATTTCTTAGGCGATCATGCTGAAATTCTTATTGTTGTGAGCATTGGTTTTGCTGCTAATTTGAAAGAGTGAGGAAACAATATTTTTCTAATATTTATGTATACTTTTATTAAAGTGGGATGTGCCTAAAACTGACAGTGTGAAAGGAATAAACTATTTTCAGGATGGAGTCAGCTACATCTTATACTAATTTCTTTTTATGTACTAGTCATTTTGACCTCTCTTGCTATCTTCTCTGCAATGGTGTAGCGTGGGGGGTGCAGGGGAGCCGGCCGCACCGGGCGCAACATCTGGGGGTTAGGGTTAGGGGGCGCAAATCCACCGGTTAGGGGTGCAAATCCACCGGTTAGGGGGCGCAAATTACTTGCCTTGCCCCGGGTGCTGACAACCCATGCTACGCCACTGCTTCTCTGCAAACATACACCCTTCACCACCAAGTTTTTAAACATATTTAGTACACTGATATCCTGTCTTAACCCAAGGTAGCATACATGGAGTTCCCAAATGGGTTCTTATCCTAGGCATTGATCAGACTGAGACCTCCTTAGTTTCAGCAAGTTGACTGTGCCATGCACCTTCAAACCACACCCTTTGTAAATAAGAAAGGACAAAGTTGGCGCAATCAGGCACTTCCTTATTTTCCTTCTAACTCTGTCTCTTGCCTATTTTGTGCCAAGCTGAAGACCTCCTGTTATTTATCTGTGTGTCACAGTGTATTTCCTTTTATGCAAATGTGTCTTGAACTGTTTCCTATTTTCATTTTTTAAAAAAGCCTAGTTAAATAATAAGAAAAGATGTGATTTCTTAATGCCTCATCCCATTTTGTTCTTCTATTCCTTTCTGTTTTTTTAATACCACTTTCCCACTGGGAAAGTATAGAGTGTTAACACAGAAAACAGAGTTAAACCAGAATGTCCTGTAGAGATTCACTATCACAAAGTCTAATGCTGCTTTATTGATCCCTTCCATACTGTCTCCCACAATTGTGTTAAGCCTGTGGCAAGTACAATCTCTGTACAACCAGATCAGGAGATACAAGTTAGCATCTAAGATGAATACTGCCTGGAAAAACAGGATGAAAAGATTCCCCCCACCCCACCCCCAGAAGTGGAGAACGTTGGTATCTTTGTTATATACACCGTAAATATAGAGAAGAACTACAAAGCTGAGAATCATGTTGATTTTAATAGTTACCTTTTAGTCTCAAAGACTGGAAGAGTAGGTATTATGCTTGAATCAGTTTCAGGAAAGACTTCACAGTTCTTTTGTTTGTGGACAGGCACATTTTCCCTTTAAAGAGAGGATAATCTTTTTGTGCTGTAGAGGTGTTTCCTAAATGAACAGTAAGTTTGCAGATTGTTTAATGCTGGAGCCAGTTGATGATGGGCACAAAGAAAGTTATATAAGTTTCACAATATATATTTCAGTGTCAGTGTTGAGTAGATTACAGGGTGCAGAATATAAACACTGCAGCATGCAATATATTCTTTACCAAATTGATTCTTCTTTGTTAATTTATTATAACAACAAAGCTTCTCAGTGTTCTTTCTTTGCAAACACCTCACATAGGTAGATGTAAAACGTGGCTGAGCCACCTTGATTGGAGAAATCTAGGGAGGCCAAACTGCATACCGTCAGGTGAAAAGCCTCAGATTTGTAGGACAAACTAGGGCACCTCTTGATTAGGAATGATGCATTGGCCTACTTATCAGGCCAGCTGGACCATACAGCAGAAAAACCAGGAGAAAATTTTGTCTCCTGCAAGAGATTAAACAGCAGGAGAAAAGCAGATACTGGGGGAGAAGCACAGATTTAAAGGGAGGAGCAGGATTCTTCTGGCCAAGGCTTCCAAGAATGTGGGGAAGATGCTGAGGACTAAAGGTGTGGTTGATACTATTCCTTCTAGACTGCGCTCTAGAGAGAAGAGGGCCCTGACACATGCATGCATTACAGCGAAAGGTGTGATATAAACAGTATGTAGGAATGACTATGTAAATAAATGTTGAAGTGTATTTACTCGATACTAAAGGGCTCTTGAGTAGAACCACTGGCTGATGAGGTGGTGGTGAGGTGACTGTCTAAAATCCTAATTCAGTGAGGCTGCCTTAATGCAAAGGGGGATGTATCACTCCCATTGTTGGGAGTAACTATCAGAGTGTGATGTAGCACGTAATCCCCTAATAAAAACTGTGAACTGAATATCCCATGGATTGTGAGTGCTTGTGCAACAGAAGAAAAAGAAGGCTAGAGGAATGGGCACTGGGATATTAGATGTGCCGCTGTCCATGGAAGCCCAACAAATACCACCATAGCTTTTTTCTACACAGATGGATTAATTGTAAATTTATTCTTTGTTGACTCCCTAAGGATTCATTAGTATGGACACAGCTAATGTACCATGACCTGAACCCTATACAGATGTAGCTGTGGCCTCTAGAAACAATTTCCATAATCAAGGCAACTGAAAAACATGCCATTGTAATTGCAGAAATCCCTCTACAGCCAGGCACTTTGTTTTATTTTTATAAGACAGAAGTTAAGAGTCTCAGCATTTTTTATTTCATGGAGATATTTCACTTGTCCTGCTTTCCTCTCTGTTACCCTGTGTTCTACAACCAAAGAGGAAACAGGGAACATACCCTGAACATGACACCATGGAACTCCGAGAGAAATTAATATGTGTAAGACTGTTTCGTATAACTTGGTTGCTAACTCAGCATGCTAGCCACTGTATCAACTGGTTCCCTAGAGACATAAAGACATTATCATAAATATATAGGCAATAATATTATCATTCTCCCTGAAATTGTTGACCTTCAGGCTTAGACCACTGTTATCTATTAAGCAATAAAGGGTATGGTGTTTTGCGCATGTGTATGCCATTTCCTAGATGAAGATATGTAACTCTTGTTAATAAAACACTGAGTAGCATACAATGTAGTGTTAAGAAGATTGTTTCATCAGCACAAGCATTTCTTTTCTGGGGGTTTTCTGAGGGGAGGTCATTGCACTAATGGAACTTCTTGTACTGGTTCCTGCTAGTGCAACTATTTACCTGAATCTGATCCACTGAAACATATTGTTCTGTTGTAGACCCAGCCCCCTAATTTAAAAAATCTGGTGGGAGAAGTATTCCTGTCCTGACAGTCATTGGGAGTTTGAATTTGCCAGCCTGTGAAACTGACCAATCAACATGCACAGTAAACATAGTGCCATGGGGAGGGCAGGGCTCAGGGAAAACCCACCAGGGTTTTTGCCTGCCTCATAGCAATCATTACAACATTGGCAGATAAGGCATTGGGTGGGATCCATAATAAGGAATGGGGGAGGGGGGGAGGACGTATAGCATTGACTTCCCCTTCTTGGTAGTCTCTTAAAGGGTTCTTAGGGAAGGTGTTTCTGTCTGAAACCCAGAGCGGGGACTGAGGGCCATAACACTTCCCAGGGTGTTGATTCTAAGAGGCTGTTCCTACTTGATGTATGTTATGGGGCAATCCTATCTCAGAATCAACCCCAGGACTGGCAGTCAGCAGATGCGCTGACTGATTGGGAAATTACCCAATGCCTAAGCCAAAACACACCTGTAAACGTGGCCTATTTTTGTCCAAGAAAGTTGTACCGTGTCTCTGTGAACAAAGCTGCAAGGCACCTAGGTGGTAGGCACACTGCGCCTGTGAACACAATATTACTTTATCATAGAAAATGTGTGATAACTGATATTTATTTTTATAAACAACAATTTAACCAATGAAACAATTACATTTGTTTGGTGACATAAAAACCAAACTATCTGGAAGAAAGAAATGCTTTATGTTCTGGGAAAAGAGATTCACACTTTTCAATTTTTACAGCTATGGATATTAAATATTGCCTTTCAGCACTTGAGCAAATATTTGCGAAGAAATTATGTTCTGATAACACTGTTGTGCAGTTTTAAGCCAATATATTTATTAGAACATTAAAATGATTTTGAAGCCAAGTTAAGTCACAAAACATTTTCACGCTTTGGCACTGTCACCAACAAGAACTCTGAAAATCTTTTACAGTAATTCACAACTCTTTGTTCATGAGATTTAAAAAGAAAATACTGCCACGTACAAACTAACAGAAAGCCAATAGAAGGTATTCATGACTTCCTAACAAGCATACCATGGGTGGACAGAGCTAATTTAACGCTGTCCTGCTGATTCACTTTAGCTGTCCATCTACTTAGATTGAATGTAATTAGTTGGTATCAAAAATGACACAGCTTGAGCTATGGGTAAAATTTATGGGCATAAAAAGAGAAGCTCAATCAGCATGGGACACCCTCATTTCCATTCACAAAACATTAAGCTCAGTATTTTGCCCTAAATTAACTATCTGCTAATTAATACCTTATCTAAAAGATATCCTTTTCTTAAACTAGGAGTGCAAAATAATTCTCCTCAGCGTACTGTAACATAAATTCATTTAAAAATTATTCCCTAGAAGTTATGTCACAACTTATTTCGAACTAAATCTATAACAGAACACTCAACCAGAAAGTACTAAACAGTGGTACCTCGGGTTACATACGCTTCAGGTTACATACGCTTCAGGTTACAGACTCCGCTAACCCAGAAATAGTACCTCGGGTTAAGAACTTTGCTTCAGGATGAGAACAGAAATCGTACTCCGGCGGCGCGGCAGCAGCAAGAGGCCCCATTAGCTAAAGTGGTGCTTCAGGTTAAGAACAGTTTCAGGTTAAGAACGGACCTCCGGAACGAATTAAGTACTTAACCTGAGGTACCACTGTACAGGAAACTCCCATTTTGCACATGTTCAAAGAACGTGTGCCCATGCACAAATGGGCCAATTTTGGATCTGGAAGAGGGCATGATGGGGGTGTAATGGGGTGGGTAATGCACGTTCCACAAATGCATGCAGTGACCCGGAATGCAACCCACACACAAATTTGGGGTTGCCTTTATTAAAGTTCCATTAGTGGATGGTCTTAACTTCCTAAATATAAAAGTAGACACAGAGTAATGTATGCTTTAGCTTCCAACATTGTAATCCAGGGGTCAGCAGACTTTTTCAGCAGGGGGCCGGTCCACTGTCCCTCAGACTTTGTGGGGGGCTGGACTATATATTTTTTGGGGGGGAATTAACGAATTCCTATGCCCCACAAATAACCCAGAGATGCATTTTAAATAAAAGCACACATTTCACTCATGTAAAAACATGCTGATTCCCAGACTGTCTGCGGGCCGGATTTAGAAGGCGATTGGGATGGATCTGGGCCCCAGGCCTTAGTTTGCCTATCCATGCTGTAATCACACACAGACACAAAGGCCCAGCTTTAGTCCTGCCTGGGGTTTTAATACCACTGGGCCCTCACATGGATTGCTGCTAGCACCCACTTCCACTTAGGATCTCAGACAGCCCTGTTGTAGTGTCATCAGCCACTCACCTCCTCCCCTGTCCACCAGACCCTTATCCAGTAGCACTGGCAATTTTATGATGGGATGGGTACCATGTTATGTTTCCAAAAATGCAATTTGACACCAGGCATTGACTTTGGGGAGACAGAACATTGCAGCTGTCTGGCATTGATTAACTGCAGTGCTTTCACTGGCCCAAATCGTAGCACGTTCCAGCAACAGTGCCAAACAGGTACCCAGACCAGTGGCACTATTCTAAAGCCTACCCCATGCACAATGGTTTAGATTATCAAATTAATGCCATGCATTAATGGAAACGTTAAACATACTTTCACACTGGAGTATTTTTATTTAAGCATAGACCCTATAAATAAATCATATTTACTTCACAGTTCTCATGTAACAAACCTCTAGCTTAGTTTCCATCCAGTGCATCTACTTAATCATAAAGTCTTACGCAAGCAAGACTCACAGGACTGTAATGATCAATAGCCTCACTCTTCAGAAACTCCAAAACTGTTTTTAACAATAGTTGGTGGCATTCAGCTAAGTTTTACATAGAATAGACCCACTGACTTTGTTGAGACTTTATCTTGAGAGGCATCCAAACTAGAAAGAACAGGTGGACAGACAAACCACGTTCATTCAGAGTGTGTGTTTGTGTATTGACTCACTGGCCCCTCTTCATCAAGAAAGGCCATAAAAGGGATTCCCGTAAAACTGAGCCTTGTCTGAATAACATGTTTGCCCTGAATTTTGAGGTGCTCCTATTTACATACTGGTTTGTCCTTAAGCCCTGCTTTCTATGGTTTTATGGTTCTGCCTTCTAGTTTCCTCTTCAGTCCTGCTTTCTGGTCTGCTTGTTTCTTGGCTTTGACCTCCTAGATTCTTGCTCACCTTGAACCACTGCCTGTGTTTCAGCCCTGACATCTGTCTTTCTAAAGCAGCTCCTTGTACTCCATGGTTATTGTTTTCAAGGGTGCCCTGCAGCTGGGGAAGGATAACATTTCAGGGGCACAAGAGAATGCAGAGAGGCCTGAGAAGCACTACTCTGCAAGCAGAAACATGCAGATACCTCCCCAGTGTTCAGGTCTATCTATATCTGTAACATTTCTATGAAATGTAAGCGGCAACACAATTGTAATTATTTCATGAAATTGTATTCTTTCCATGGTTTGCAATAATCTTCTGGCAGCCTGAAATTCAAATCTATTTCTTTACCAAATTGTTTTCCTGCATTGGGTGTGAACAGTAGTTTGCTATAATAAGATTGCTCATGAGTGTCAGGCTGCTGCCATTGATCTTTTTTATCATAGAAAAAAGAACAGTGAAACATTTGTTCTCAGGGGTGAAATGCACATATAAAGAATAGCACAGTCTTTGAGGAAAGGTATACAAAAGAGGAAGCAGATGAAAATCCTGGACACATCAAGAACAATTCTGTACCCTTAATATTCACAACACCAAAGCTTCAGAAATCCAAAATTAAGCTTCCCAATCTATTGCTGAATCATGTACATGAGGTTTTTTTTTAAGTGCATTGCTTAAATAGTGTCTGCGTTTTCGCTTTAAGACTTTTTAATCTATTTTTTTCTCCTCATAGTTTGTTAATAATGCAGTATGTCCAAATGGTATAAATTGGATATGTCAAAACTGGCCAGTTCCCATCTGATTTGTACATAGAAATACCACAGTGACTTGCACAGCCCACACTGCCTGCACAACTTAATGTGTCCCATTGTAGCGAGCTCAGTTTCAGGGAAAGTATTTCCTTAAACAGAGATTGGCTTTGAAAAAGAGGTTTACAACATCCTCAAACATTGTCCCACCTTGATAGTTATAAGTGACTTTTTAAATAAATAAAAAAGTGATGCATTTTATGAATATCTACCCATTCACCACACAACATTCCCCATGAAGGGGCTGAGCACTCACAATTTTTTTGTGCCAGGGTCGTGCACGCCAAGGGGATGTGGCCAGGCAGGGCATGAGGATGTTGCCTTAGCAGCATCCTTGGGTAGTGCTACCCAGTTGAGGAGAGGGGTGGCAACACTGCCGCAACTCTGCCCCTTCTCTCCACCTCCAGAATCAGACCTGACCCAGGAGCAGAGCCACGGCTGGGAGCAGCCCTATACAGCAGACAGACGCCGTTGCAGGAACACAGCTGCCACTGCCTCTCCTCCTACCTTCTACCCAGTGCAGGAGAGGGGTGCCGCAGCGGCAA
Organism: Podarcis erhardii; assembly: GCF_964252035.2. NCBI lineage: Eukaryota > Metazoa > Chordata > Lepidosauria > Squamata > Lacertidae > Podarcis > Podarcis erhardii. The sequence continues at coordinate 48,401,500 of NC_138498.1, read as the reverse complement.
AGATGCCGCCGTGACTTTCCACCCAAGCAGAGTTGAGGCTAAGTGTGAGGGAGCTGGCTGCTCCCTCTTGTATGTAGCCTAGTGCAGGAGAGGGGTGGCAACGTCGCTGCCACTACCACCTCTCCTCCACTCCATCCTCAGATCAGACCTGACCCTAGAGCAGAGCTGCCACTGGGAACGAGGAGCCAGACTCCAATGAGGGAGTCTGCGGTGGGGAATGCCCCCTCTAAAAAATGTGCCCAGGCATGTGATGTCAGCACATGCCATGGGTGTGCTGATGTCAGATGCACGTGCACATGGTGTGCACGGCCCTGGGCACCCATGATCCTGGGGCCAAGTCAGTGGACCTTTGTACAGCTGCCAGCTTCTGGAAGGTGTAATGCACCTTTGTCCCTGGATTCAAGTCTATATTGTTCCTCTTCCCATTCCCTTCTGGTGAATTGCAAACAAAAGCAAAACAGAGTAAATGTAAAAGCACAGGACAGTGACTCAGTGGCTGATATCAGCCCAGAGTAAAAAGGCTTTCTCACTTTTCTGGCTATTATATTATATAAATAATTATACTAAATGTTCATACAGCTTTGTTTCTTGATGAATGTCAGTGACTTGTGTCTACCTTTTGCACATTTTGATGTTGTAGTAAAGCAGAAAATGGGATAGTTTGTATGCTATAAGTGAAGAGTAAAAATCATAGGCTGTTAAACTGTAAAACAGCATTGGCTGCTGTGCTCATCAATAAACAAACCACCCTCATTTTATTTTTATTTGTTCCACCTGTGAACCATGTGTTCCCTCTATTTGTTTGCTGAACTAGGCCCTTTCAAACCAGAATGTAAGAGGAATAACAGTAGTATCAAGGACATTTCATTTTTTGCTGCATGAAGTAAACAGATCCACAGCCCATTATTATTTAACATTTTTCTACTGTAGCAGATTGGAGAATTACCGCAGCATCAATAGCACAAGAATCTGCAAAACAGTTCCATTAACACAGAATGCTGGAGTATTATGAGTCATCATACTTGCCTGAATACAAATTATGACATTATACATATATAGCAAGAATGTAAGATGATGACTTATAAAGGTTTTTACCATCAAGATTGTGATCTGGGTGTATGATGAAAAGTTACAATGCGTTACGCAGATCACTGCGTGCAAGAATGAAACACCTCCCTTCTGTCTTTGCATTGCCTTAGTTTGCTGTGATGATAATCTCGTTTTCCTTGTTAGCAGCCAGCACAGCATTAATTACTCTGCTCAGTTGTCTATTCTGTCTACATGCTGCTCTTGAGCTAAAACTGTGATTTATAAGAGCTCACCCATACTGTAGTAATTTACAGTACATAGTAAGCTTCCTGCATGCACCTCCATTAATTCTTCATTCTTCCTATTGTGTTCTCCTCCAAATCACTGCCTTCCCACATATTGCCCTCACTCAACCTTGATTTTCAAGTACCAGGGATACTCCAAAAAGAAGAAAAAAATTGATTGAGGGAGGGGAAAGTGTGGGAAGGTAGTGATTTGGAGGAGAATGTCAGAAGGACAACAAAGAAATAATAGAGGTACAGGAAGTTTACTATCCCTATTAAACAACAGTATATGAACCTTGAGTTACACCAAGAAAGATATAGTCCTTGAACAGGAAGTACATAGGGTTCAGAGCACTGATCCAATCTACTGTATCAGCCAAAATTCCATAATTTTGACTGGTCTGCATGTAAGGCTAAATCCTGAAACAAGTCAGATTCTTAAACTATGGGTTGAATTTGCCTTTTTTCCAACAAACCATACTGAAGATTAGCTGCAGTTTGGAAACGCTAACCCATTGACAAAACCGGCAAAATATATCCATTCTCTTTCCCCCCTCAGTTCCCTAATGTTCTAGTTTTACGTTGCAATAAACAAATCTAAACCTTGATCACACTCATTTGAAGCTATCAGTGACATGCTAATCAAATTTCAGTAAGATTAAATTTGCTCTCTTGTTTCCTCAGTTTTAATTGTCACTAAAACAGAAGGTTAAATACCCTGGGAGGAATTCAATGTAGCATTTCTGCTTGCCTGATGGAACCATCTGCCCTGCCCTCTCCACACTTTCCCCTAGAGCAGTGGGAGGAAAAGAACAAAGGCCCTATTATGCTAATAGAATTCCTTGCACGGGCTTCTACTAGTGGGGCCTGTCACGGCCAAAAATTGACCGCTGTTTCTTTAATGCTAATAGAACTAAGTCAGCATGAGTCAGCAGCCTACAATGACTCATGCAACCTTTCACCTAATTGTACCTATGTATATAGAGTGGTCAATGTTAGTGTTGGGTGTGGGTTGGTTGGAGAAAGCAGGTAGTGTTGATGTGTGTACAGTTGGTCGGTCGTTTTGCAGATAGAGACTTTTAAGAATAAAAGCAGAAAACACTCTGCAAGGACACTCTTCTTGTGGACTCTTTTATGCCAACAAGGGTCTGAGGACTAGGCTGAGGAGAGAAAGGAAGTCAGGACCTTTGCTTTTTTTCAAACACGGACAGGGCCAGTTAGTTTAATTCATCCCTGTATATATTAAAAGTTAAAAGTTAACCTTTCCCCAAATACAAGCCTTTTGTCTTTCAATGAGCAAAAGTCTTAATTTTTGAAGCCCATAAACCTGAAAGAGTTAACAGTGACAAATTGAAGTCCAGTTAAACCATTTACTGTACAAAGAAATTGAGAATTTCTTTCAGTCCCAGGGGTATGCAAAGGAAGAAACGGAAGAAATAATGTGTACAAGAGCAAGCAAGAAGATCCAATTAAACTGAAAGGGGGGAAATCCACATGTAAAAAGGAAACGACAACAAAAACAAAATGAAACCGAATCACCTGCAGAACAATTTTAGCTAATTTGGTCAGTAAAGTCCAACCCAAACAAAATAGTTTGACTGATTTTTTCTCAAAAGCCTCTGGCTTGAATTTAGTAGGTTGTAATGCAGGAGATAGTCTCATTACTAAAAGGTAGCCTCTGATACTGCCTTTCAGGCAGCCTTGTCTAAGAAAGCATAGGCAAGTTTCAAATACAGGACAAGAAATTCCCACCCCTCATTGCATCTTGTCAGTCTTAGGATATTTGAGATCACACAGTAATACAGCTGTGGACATCAAAGTCACATGCAGAAGGTCACAGGGCATCCACAAACCAGTGGTATACGTAAACACATACATAACTCCTGACCTTCAAAGTGTCTCCTTGTTGGTGTGGAGAAGGGCTGACCACATCTTCATCCTAGCTGGGAGAGGTTGCCCACATCTCAACATGCCAAATAATTATTTAGTGGGTTTAGATGAGTGTGATTTAAATGGGAAGAAGGCACAGAGGGATGGCTCTCCCCGTGCACCCTAGCTTAATCATGCCCCCTTCATGTTATCTTGCTGGGATTTACATGGTACTCCCCTCCAGAAAGCAAAATTTGGTAGTGGATGGGGGGATGACTTATGTGGCAGAATGTGGATTGGACACCTGAGGGACACTGCAACTAAGGCATGTTAAGGGCTACAGGTGGCCTTTGAGCAAAATATCATGTAGTCTTACAGAATCCCTAGGACTTGGCACACTAGACCCCTTATGACAGCCTCTCATTCATTGCAGTTGTTGTTTTTGTTTTATTTTAAAGTTTATCCTTTGGATTTGAGACCTTACAGGGTATGGATAATGCACTAGGTCAAACCCTTTTCACATCCCAATGTATTAGATATCTGACACAGTGAGAGGGATCCTGCATTTTCATGCTATAAGGAGGGTGTAATGCAACTTGGGGGAAGTATGCTCTGTATTCCATAAAAAGCAGGTCTCTGATACAGCAAGGTGAAAGTAAAAATACAAATAAAAACCTGACTAGATCAGACTACACACACACACACACACACACACACACACACACACACATTAACCTTCTCCTCTCTGGAATAGGAACCTTGACTCCTGGGATGCAGAGTGCAAATTTAGTTCATGGCTAAAGGGAAATCAATATATTATTTAAATGAGAATGATCTGTGCATATGCTTCATTTGCTGTATGTAGCAATTATTTCTTGAATAGAAAGAATGAAATAACATGTTTTCTCTTAGCATCTCTGGATACCATACTACTGTTAGCTGTAAAAAACACACTAATAGAACAATTATTATACCTTTCAGTAAGGGATATGGTAGAAGGAACATTTGGTGTTTTGGAGATAACAGCCTGCAACATGATGCAAATAACTTTAAAAAACTGACTTAATGTAGATTTTTATAGAAAATAGTAAACATTTTGTGATATTTCTTTTTGGACACATTAATTGCTTTTTCACACACAAGAAGAACAAAAGAAGCAGCATGCTATATTTATTCAATGAAAGCTGAGCCACAGGGGTTATAGTACATTCTTCCCTCAACACCAGCCAAATTATCTCAGTGCCCAACATTTAAGAGGCTGCAATAATACTCCATCATTTGAGAATGCTAGTAGGGCTTATGCATCATTTTAACAGCATGATATAGCAGATTGCGATCATCTTCATGTTATAGGAAACTCAAAACAAATGGCTGGCTTAGTGAATCATTTTCATAAATTACTATTTCCCCCCACAGAACTCTTTAAAAATGACAACAACCAAGTATTCAAGATGCGTATTAACTTAAGTAATTAAAAGAAAAGCAGAAAGTCATGTTCTACCTGAAAGACGTACGCTTTACTCCATTTTCAGTTAGATCTGAGCAAGACTGAAAAACACTTCACGGAAAACAGTCTTTCATGATTCCCGCCCCCCTTTCAGATTGACCCCAGAATCATTTATTTATAGCTGAGAGATCGATCAGAATGATAAGGGATTTCTCCAGATACCTATGGTGTTGGTGAGAAATATTTTGCTACCCATCTCCATAAGCTACTCATACAATAAGATTGTTGGCATCCATCTGTCTTGAGAGACAATGGAAGTGTGTGTAAAGATGGGGTACAGTCAAACCACGGAGAGGTACAGTGCCTGCTGTGGCTGTAGAAACCGATACAGGAGAGGCATATTTTATTGCAGCTGGGGTAGATGAATGTGTCCGGTTATTTCTCCTCTGTTCACTGCTGTGGAATCACAACCTGTCTATCTCCAGGTGCTGTGGTCATCTGCAAGAGATTCCCACACAGCAGAGTTAATGTCGCCAGCCTTCATGCGACACTTGCAAGCATCTTTATAACACAGAGTTGGTCTGCCAACAGGTCTGGAGCCTGAAGCCAGCTCCATGTAAAGCACATCCTTGGGGCTCTGCCATCTTCCATGACCTGCCAGAGTAGACATCACTGAGATAAAAAAGCAAACATGCTGGGAATGTGGGCTTGGAAAAGCACAATTTTTTTGGTAGACTCTGTCCTGCCTTGTGATGTCCAAAATCTTCCTGACATAGCACATATGGAAGGCATTGAGGTGTTACTCCTGGTGGGTGTAAGTTGCCCATGGCTCACTTCCATAGCGCAGCATGCTCAACACACATGCCTGGTAGACCTTCATCTGAGTAATGGACGTCAGCATCACATTCTCCCATACCTTCCAGGATTCCTTCCTGTCCTGGGACTCTCCCACATGCCTGAGAGTTGATGGCGTTCTTCAGCTCATCAGAGGAGTGAGGGACACCCAGCTTTTCTAATACAGGCAGAGAGCTGGATACTGTCAGTTATTCATAGTTATTCATAGTGCTCTGCCAGTCACTTCATCTGCTTGCTGTAGTCTGTGATGGTTTCTCCAGACAAGGGCTTCAGTAGTGCAGTTTTCCTGACAGTTGATCCAAAGGTTTTCTTCATGCTTTCATCCATTTTGCGAGTATTGCCACTGTCAGCAGCAAGCTGAATGCTCTGACACAGCTTTAGCCAGTAGCCACTGGCACATTGTCTGGAAATCCAATAGGCATTGCTCTTTGCCATTATCAGTGCAGAACACACCTTCTTGCAGGGAACACACTTGTGATTCAATAGAGCCTTGTGCTTTGCTGTGATAACAGGATCCATGTCTGTAATGCCGCCCTAAAATCAGTTGGGGTCTGCTGCTCTCTTTTGCCAAAAGAGGACATAGCTGTGTTGTAGGTTACCTCTTCAATGTGGTTCCACACTACTTCAACAATGTCTCTAGCACAGTTCAGTAGTGCTTGTTTGACTAGGGCTGGATCTAGACACATCAAAGAAGTAAGTGTTTCAGTTAAACCCACTGTAAACTTTGTATGAGAAATTGTGTTGGCAAAAACGGAACTCCACAGAGTCCAGAGAGAAACGTTCACAAACTTCAGGTACAACAATTCTGGCAGTATTGACCTGAGGCAGCACTTTCTGCTTTTTGCTATAGGTCATGAACACAGTTCAGTGCCAATTACCTGGTGATAATCAAGTCCAGCTGGTGCCAATGGCCTGACCCTGGTTGTCTCCATAACACTTGCCATTTTGCCTTGGTAGAGAAGAATGTGTTTGTGAAGCAGAGACTTTGATATGAGAACAGCAGAAACAGCCTTTGTCTGTTTACGTTCATGCTGCCAATACCAAAGTGGCCTATGCAGTTGTTCCATGTATGATGATCATCGCCAATCCTGGCATTGAGATATCTATTTTATTATTATTATTTATTGAATTTGTATACTGCCCTATACCCGCAGGTCTCAGGGCAATCCACAGAATCTTCCAGCAGGAATAGGTGTTTGCAGACTTGGACAGCCTTTTCCAGTTCCTCGTGGAACTGGTCCTTGATCTGTGTATCAGAGCACATAGTGCACATAGTGGAGAGAAAGGTAGTGTTCTGAGCCCTTGGCTGACAGTGCTATTGCTGACAGAAAGGAGCTCAGCAATGCAAAGCCTACACCGTGAATATGTGGTTCTTCTGAATGCTTTTCTTGCCAAAAGAAGGTTCTTCTCTAGGAGGCTGTCATTCGAGGTGAGTCTAGTCGATTGTGAACCAGCAGCATCAATGTTGAGTGTTTTATGCTCAGGGTCAGTCATGGCCATTTTCCATGAGTTGGTGACCAGTAGCTACCTATCTCCAAAAGCTACTTGTATAATAACCCTTATTGGAATTAAGCATTGCCGGCAAATAACCATGTTGTATAGTATATTTAAAATGAATAAAAACACAATCAGCAATGCAGAGAATCTGGATCCAATAAAGTTGTTGCACAATGTACAAGCTGCATATACTGTATAATAAGCAAATATGCACAATAGCAACTGCCATAAGTTATATTCTACCCAGTCCCAACTCCAAGAAATGGAAAATCCATATCTTTATGAGGATTGCATTGATAAGATGTTTAAATTGTATGTGAACAGATGCTGGAATCAAAATTATGGTCATAAGTAGAGCTCTGGCTTTCAATTCACATAGACACAATTCAAAGCCAGGCACCACTTGGACCAATAAGCACACAAATCTACAAGAAGTCTCTCATACTTACAACCTCGAACGCTTCACAGATCTAACATTACAAACCACTTTTCCATCAGGAAACTATTTGAATATCTATGTTGTGTTACTAGTGGTTCATATATGTTGCTTTTCAGCCAAAGACCCTTAATGCAGTATACCAAAAAGTATTTTAAATTTTAAAAAATCATAGTAACAGTTTAGCATAAAACCTGCTAGCAAGTAAGGCATGCAATTAAGCTTTTCTCATTCAGAAAGTTTTTAGGTCCTGCTCACTGTTTCAGAACCAATGTTCTCAGCCCTCATCCTAAAGGGCAGGGCTCATTCTGAGCTTCAATGTTGAACTCAGTTCCAATTCTGAGCTCTAATTCAGTTCACTTTGGGCAGGAGCAGGCAGAATGTATAGCAGGATCTTTTGCAGGAAGTCTCCCCCCCCCCCCCGAAATTAGAGGAAGGGTTTCAGCACAGCACTAGTCACCATTTCTCTTGAGCCCAATTCCTGTGTTTTGCGGAGCAGGATGGCAGCCTGTTTTCACACTATTCACCTCTATTGTACTTTCATTTGCAGTTGATGTTCGAAAGTTTACTTTAATTAAACTGTGCATCGTCAACAAATGATATTATGGTATTATACCCAGTAGAAATGAAATGTTTTCCTATTACATGTTTTACTGTTGAGATACTGCACTTGCTGTTGTAAGCTATGAAAAGGAATTTGGGTATACTTTAAAATGCATCATGAATGATACAGGAGCCTTGAGAGAGTACACATTTCAGTGCTGTGCCGACTCCAAAGACTTGAGTTGCCACAGCATTCCAAGTGAGTGTAGATAGGGTGGTATCAAGGGGTTGGTGATGTTGGCTGACTGGGACACTTAAATCTGTGAATGGGAACTATAGATGTTAGTGGATTTAGGAGTGTAAGTAGCTTTGAATGGTGTGGAAGAGTGTATGTGCAGGGCTATTGTTTGTATGTCAAGGAGAGAACCACTGTAGTCAATAGCCCTTCTCTGTCCAGCACCTGAAACTCTCCCAGTTTGGAGCTGGACTGGAGAGTCTGCATCTGTTTGACTAGAAAGACAGATCAGGGATTCTGCTGCTGTACCATCTACCAGGGGTGCCATCTAAAATAAAATATGGGGGGGGGACAGGTAAGACCCGCCCTGCATAATTGATCACATGCAGCACACACACCATATGAATGGCAAAGCCAAACAACTTTGGGGGGCACTGCTCTCTCAAATATTTTATTGGGGGGTGAAGGGACCTCAGTGTTGGTTTCTATTTCCCTCACTGAGCAGCAAATGCAGTCACAAGGCTTTGTTTTGCATTCCACAGTCAGAGTTACTGTTGGGTTCCCACGGGAATGGGAGACTGGATGTGACGTTCACTGGTTTCCTGTTTTTCACTGTTCTCTCGGTGTTCTTTGTTTCCGAGAGGGGGTTGCTTCTCTGCACTCGCAGAGGCAAGATGCATGTTTGTATTCTCTCAGCATAGAAGTGTAAATAAAGTTAAGAATGTGGCACATACTGCTTATCCTTCCGCTGTGTGTGTGACGACGCTCTCCTTGGGCTCCAGATAAGACGAGCCTGTATCAGCTTCAGCTTCAGATGGGCCGAAGCTGGTCAAAACCTCACACTCAGCCTCTAGGAGCTGTCTCCTATGCCACCCTGCTGTATCAGCTTCAGCTTCAGATGGGCCGAAGCTGGTCAAAACCTCACACTCAGCCCCTAGGAGGTGTCTCCTATGCCACCCTGCTGCTCATCAGTATCCCTGACTGAGCTGGCTGAGGCAGTCTTGGATGTGGCACTAGAGAAGCCAAGGAATACTTTTCTTGGTTATTTTCAACATTCATAGCTGAGGCTCTTTGCCTGATTACCTCTATGGCAATCATGGGTCTGACTACTTGGAAATAAGTCTCACTGAGTTCAATGAGCTTTACTCTTGGAAATGTGGCTACAGGATTCCAGTCAAAGTCCCTCAACAAATGTCCTGTTACTTCTTTAATAAAGGAAATGGTTTTGGTAAGAGAATCTTAGTAAAACTGGACACAACTGAATGGTGACTGATGATGAATATAAAGTTGGTGAATTCATTTATTTACTAATGAGTAAGCTCAGATACTTCATTTCCTTTAGAAGATTAAGTTATTTGAATACAAAATGTTACCGTATGTTCTTCCCAGCGATCTAATCTCATAAGCAGGATGTCTTTTTCAAAAGCCATTTTAATAAGAAGGGAATGGGGGAAAAAACACATCGCATTTTCATATTTTAAAAATATGTAACTGAGCATAAATGGCCTCATTACTTAGGTTTTTCTTACATTGCACACAGACATGTGTCTAATAAATAATGTTTGGGGGTCTGACGAGGCTGTAAAGAGACAAAAAATAGATACTGGCCCTTAACACAATGAATAATGATCCTACCATATACACATGAAGCTAAATTATCCTGCTTAGTATTTGGCCAATTATTTTTCATAAGCCTTCTGAGAGTCAGCATATAGGCACTTTAAAGTAAATAAATAAATATTTGGAACACTGAAAGCCACCTTTTACCACATTAGATTATTGGTCAATCTAGCTCAATATTGCTGGCACTGAATGGCAGAAGTTCTCTAGTGTTTCAGGCTGGTGTCTTTCCAGCACTATCAGAAACACTGGGGATTGAACCTGGGACCCTTTGCATACAAAGCACGTGCTCTATCAGTAAGTTACAACCTTTATTGGTCTTATGATGTTGAATGGCAAAGCAACAACAATGAATGCCTCACTTTCAGAGTATGATACAGAATTCAGAACTCAATATTTAGATTTCAGTCTTTCAAAATTTAAAATCAAATATCTGACAAATTTATATGCAGAACTTTAATATCTGCTCCTATACAACTTGCTTTTTCCCCACAGTTGGTCTTCCACAGCTACTACAGAAAAACAGAGTATAAAAGTGCTAGAATTTTTTAGGTATGGGGCTACTGCTCTAGAGTCATGCAAGTCTGTACAGTGGATGCTCAGGTTGCAAACGTGATCCGTGCAGTATGCACATTCACAATCCGCAGCGTCCGCAACCCACAGCAGCGCGTCTGTGCACTCGCAGGTCGCAATTTGGCGTGTCTGCGCATGCTCACAGCACGATTTAGCACTTCTGCACATGTGTGACCGCCAAAACCCAGAAGTAACCCATTCCGGTACTTACGGTGGTCCGCACCCCCCCCCCAAAAAACACAACCTGAAGCGTCTGTAACCTGAGGTATGACTGTATCTGCATAAATGAAACTCCCATGGGTCAGTTGACTGATCTTCCTAGTCAAAATTTTCAAAACTATCTCAGTGAGTTCAACCCTTTGGAAAAGTTTGGCAGTTGCAGCAAAGGCTAGAAATATAATTTCAGTATCTAATAGGTAGCATATCAGGAAGTTCCTAATTTGATGCAATGAAACCTCTACACACACACACACACACACACACACACACACACAACACACACACACACACTAACTACAGTGCTCAAAATGACGTGGGATGGAGCAGGATGCCATCCTACTTCTTCCAAGTGAACCTCAAACCATTGTACCTCTTTTCAATTGAAGTAAAACTATTCTGGGCGGCTAAACGGAACAGGCTTGCATCAGCATTGTGAGAAAGCTTCCAAAGTTTCTAGAGCTTCCTACAACAACTGAAACAAGAGTGTCAATACCTTAGAGAAGACTGAAGCTGCCTTTCCAAATTTCTGCTTCTTGGAAAATAGCCGCTTGCTGCCTCTCCCAGCTCAACACATCCTGTGACTCAAGCTTGTGCCTTGAGTACAGTATTCTGTGCTGGTTCTTTGAGATTGTCTTCCTTTAGCAATGAAGGAAGTCCAAACATGTTTTCAACATTTGTTGAAAATGTTTTTTTCCTGCCCAAATATACCAATTTTCTTTCTCAACGGCCAGCTGTCTGAATAGACGTTGCTTCGAGGTGAGCAAAACATGCAGGTGGGAGGGTGGGACATCCATTGTCAACTGCACTGCTGGAAGCAAGCACAACTGGTTTAAATGCATTCAAGACAGACCTGAGTGAAGCCAGGCTTAAGTCAGGTCCACCTCACAAGTGCTGTCCCTTAGCTTGGCCGTAATTGACCTATTAAAAAAAAATTCCTGATAATCCTTGCAACTACCCGTGGCTGATGACAATGCCAGCTGGTCAGGTGGAAGCTTTTCGGCCCCCCACCCTTGGCTCCTCCAGTCAACGCTGGGCTGCAAATGCTGCCACTACCAGCACAGTAAGCGGTTTTTATGCCGTGAGCAAGGGTAGGTGACATCTTTCCTCCCATTTTTTCTGTCATTCACTGACCAACAATATTTTCCTATTTATGCATTGTATTTACCAGTGGACCAAATAATAAAAATCAGCATTAAAAATCCAGCTACACATAAAAGCAACTCAAACATTAAATGACTCATTAATAATATCTGATTAATCAGATTAAATAACATTAGCTAAAAATCTCTTGTAAGCTTTAGCTAATTATTACTGAGAAACTATGGGCTCTCTAAGGCAGTAAACCCTATGTTTTGGCTGAATCAGTTCAGGCCGCCGGTGTTGGTGGGGCTCAGATGGAACAGCATTCCTCTGTATCCCTACCACCAAGCTGGAATGCTACAGAGCAAGCACAGGTTTACCACCGTAGTGAAAATCAGGCCTCTTTCATCATAGAAAGGCCATGCTGCTCTCAGAGAAATAGATACCTCCCCAATTCATAGGACATCATTATTACAATTGAAATGGTTTCTGTTATCCATACTTAACGGGCTGCCTTAGGCTTCCCATATATATATATATTTCTGGTCTGTTAGTGAAAAGTGGCTGGATCTGCAATCCTTTTATTTTCCCAAAACGCAGAACCCAGTGTGGTTCTGCGACATGGTGGGAATTTAAATGGTTGGCTAAACCCAGCTGCCCAGCACTGCTTGCAGTTCTTACAGACTCTGCAGGGAGATAAGCCTGTTGTGGCTCACTGAGAGGAGGAGGGCCCAAGAGAGACCCAGGGCACCCTGAAAACCTGGTATTGATCTCCACCTCCTATTCTCACCCTCAGTCAAAACCATTGCCACATAATTTATGGACACGGATAAATCACCATGATTTTGGGGAAATAAACAGTGAATTAAACAGAGAAGACATACTTGGATAGAAGTCATATGAGGGAACATGGGAATCCATTTTAAAAAATATTATGTTGTTAAACAACAGCTTTCCCTCTGTTCTACATCTTAACATATAAAAAGCTGATTACATAATGCCAAAACCCCCACATACTCTGATTCTAAAAGACGTTTTATTTCCAAACATCATTCCCCAGGGCTCAGTAAAATGTTTCATATAGATGATCCCAATTAAATCAGAGGTTTGGTTTTTCCTAAAGCCAGCCTTGCAAGTTTTAAATAAGAAGCCATATGTTCCCAGCAATTTGGTGTACCTACAGTTATGCCTTTACTAAGGTATTGCCTTATATTTCCTTCTGCAGTATTCTCATTGTTATATAGACAGAGAACTATTCATCTAGAATATATAAAGAGAGAACATATGGCTATCAAGGTCACTCCCTTAGCTGAAAGTCTTGCAATGAAAAGGAATTCTAGCTTCTTGCAGAGAGCTTAGAGAAATGACCTTCTATACTTTTCTGCTAGTGTTTTGTCATCATGGATCCCCTATATTATTGCATTTTATCTATTATCAATGTGGATATGATTGTTTCATAGGATGTTATTGATAGGAAATACTGATTGGATCCAGGGATCGTGTTGCTCACTTGATACCCTAAAGAAATCTAGAAATTAATCAAGTTCAAACTCTAAGCATCAATGTTGTGCAGTATTTTATCTTTTGCTTTTTAAAAATTGTCTATACTATTGTATATGTGTGGATATAGTTTTAACCACTTTTTGCTTTCTTGTAAACAAATGATTGCTTGTACAGTGAAATTCACACATGGGTTAATCCCAGAGATTTCAGGTGCCTCCCCTCTCCTTGATCATAAAATTCCTTTGTGGTAAATGTGGTGATGTATACAACATTTCTAAGGATAAACTATTGGAAACCTTGATGCACTCTGCACTTCATATTTGCAGTTCTGCACAGATTCTGTATAATATCACTAATGCTGTCATAAACCTTCAGAAAATAATGTTTTATTTTTTATATATTCATATGTATTCATTTAATATTTGGCTGTTCCACTGATACTTTGGCTGGGTTCAGATCCAGATGATCAGAAACTTCAGCTTCCTGTTTTAAACTAATCAGAGTGCTTTGTTAAACTATCATGTGAGAGCAAAACTAGAACAACAACAGTTCATCCTGGTATGTTCTCAGTAACCACAATCTAATATAGATGGAGGATTCTATTTATGTCCTGTCAATGTCACTTTTGCATATAATTTCATTCCATGCTCACATTGTAGAGCAATTCAGACCCCTAAGCTGCTATACCGGAGGAGATTTGCATAAGGCAGAGATTTCCTCCTGCCCAGTGCTAAACAGTTTTGCCAGCCTCCATTTTGCAGGAAGCTCTGCTGTCATTGGGGGACCCAGTTGTCAAGGAATGCCTCACTGTACCTGCTCAAACAGCAGGCAGCAGTAAGTTACTGCCAGCGAGATCCCCACCTGCAGCATTTCAAGGGCAGGGGAGGGCAGAGCTGGCACAGGATCTGATGTATCCACTGGATTTTGTGATGACCCTAACACAATCACATTAAATGTGTATTTTGGTATGTCTCAGCTACTGAGAACTGTACCAAAACATTTGGAGAAGTACAAAATTCAGTGGATACGAAGTTCTCATCAACACATCAGTTTGAAAGGTGTGGATAAGGTCATCTTAAGATGTTGTTAAAGTGTGTGGCTGTGTTTTTGCTTTTCTGGGCTTTTATTGCTTCATCTGCTACCGTAGTATTTAAGTTTAGAAGTTAATTACAATTCTGAAATATATAAATGAAACTAACTTTAGAAGCATGGGAATTTGATGCAAAAACTTTGAAAAAGATAAATATTATGTTCACTATTGGCTCTTGATAACCCTGTAAAACAACCATATACTTTAACTGTTTCAGGAACTCAGGGGAGTTTTCAAGTTCTGTATGGATAGCTTCTGGAAGCCAAATTATGACAAGGTTTTGCATGCATGACCTCCAGGATCTTGTTAGAGTGTCCATTAAGCTCAACATTTACGAAAAAGCCTTTGCTTTTTCTTTGCAATAGAGACAGTACTGTAATTTTAAAAGCAAAATATTATGTACCAAAATCATGATGAAACTTTCAAATGATGCAAATGTCTTGCCTTAGCCTTAAATTTTATTTTCTCAACTTGAAATAATTTTGCATACCTTACACATTGCTAGCAATGTATACCTGTGTTCTTTTGGTTTCATTCATTCCGATGATCATTAAGTTAGATTTAAAAATAAATAAACTTGAACACTCACATTTTATAATACACACAATTATCTGGTTTTTAATTTAATTAATGACAGGTACAGTGATACCTGAAATGTATTTTCACAATGAGTTTTATTGTGATTGAAAACCAATTAACTATAAGAAATGCAGCACAGTAAGATGGTGCCTAATTACATAGCTTGTGCTTTCATTTAGTTTATTGTCCAATTTTGTTGAACTTTTGTTTTGATATCAAGCAATTGAAGCAACAAGCACTATTTACACATGGAGATTAATGGGTAGCAGTAACACAGGAGAATGTATTGCATTTTTATCTGTCTTCCACTGCTTATTTCTAGAAAGTAAAATTACCAGCGGCTTGATCCAGAACAAGGCTTATAGCAGAAAAGGACTTGGAACACAGAAGGCCAAATCATAATAATTGTCTTTGTGCCAAAATATTTATATTTTGACTTTTAAATTAATGATAATGATACTTTTTCCTTCACACTAATTCATGTTACTTAGAGTAAGGATTGAATCCATTTTCTTGGCATATTATTATTTTCCTAAAGATCTCTGCATCAAGTTCTGTGATGAAAACAAGAAAATATGACACCTACATTAAAACCAATCTCTTTAAGACTCTAATCACAATGTTTAAAAATGTGCTTTACATTAAGCAAAAAGAAACATTCCTGTGGGAGAATTAAAAGGACTACAGTTCCATTACCAGATTACCAACTGGTGAATTCAGCTTTACTTAGGTTAAAGTCCTTAATGAAAACTATGCAGAATATCAAGATGTTTACAGCAGTTCAAACTGTGATTGATAAAATATGCTCAAGAGATAAAAGCTTCTGACTTGGTTTTACTAAATTTAGTACTTTAAGAAGCACCATAATGATTTATTTTCTTAAACGGTGATCCATTAGCTGCTAATGTATTTAGTTTTTTATGCACACAACAGATAAATAATTATTGGAGCAAGCCAAAAGCTAAATAGCTGTGGCTTCAAAGTAATCAATAATATTAAAGCATATTCACATCCACTTGGGCCATGAATTCTCTCGCTCAGAGTGTATCACTATGTTTAAATGCTGTAGTTCATAACAAGTAAAAGAATATATTATTGCAATTAATTCCCCTATATTTTGTTTAATTCTAAAGCAGATGTGGCCAAAAGGGTGGGCTCCAGCTATTGTTCGACAACAATTCCCATCACCACTGGAAATGTTGACTGGGCCTCATGTGAGTTGTAGTCCAATAACATCTGGAGAAAACCCTATTGGTTACCTCAGTCCAGAGAATCTGACCTAGTTTTCTATTAGACACTGACATATGGGTCTACAAGCTGGTAGCTCTAATTTATGCAATGTGTCCAGTAGCAGTCTGTTTTGTTTTGTTTTTATTTTTGACAAACAGTTGTCCCTGAATTAGATGGAAGACCATTTTTCAAATCAAGGGGGAATGGAAAGCAGCTCATTGTGCAGCATGAGAAGAAAGGGCAAGGAACCTGTTTAAAAAACACTGTTAATACTGATTTCTTGCTGGGTATAAGCTAAACCTTAATTACATCAGAAGGAAATCTCTTCTTTCCATCTCAATCCAAGGAGGCTGAATTGATGTCTTGTATTGGTAATGGACTAGATGAGTGCAAATAAATTGGAGTTTAATACAGAAAAGACAGAAGAGAATGGCAGAGTAAGAAATAAAGGTTTACCTGTTTTGAATGGAGCAGCATTGTCCTTCAAGGCACAGATCCACAGTGTTCCTGGATCTGGTTCTGAGCCTGCGTGTCCAGGTGTTGGCAGTGGTTAGGTGCATGTCTATATGGCTGAGATTAATTGTGTTAATTCTATGAAATGTTAGATCTTGCTGTGATAGGACCAGCTGGCAAGGAGGGTAGTGCCATGGACCTGGCTGACCAGAAGTGGTGTCACAGCTCTGCACTGGAATAGTGCTGGACAGGATGGCAGTGAGGTCAGAACAATCTAGGCATACTGGCATAGGCAATCTGCTGCTCCCATCAGTGTGCCTAAACACCCTGACCTTGCTGCTGCTCTGCCCCACACAGTCACAGGAGCTCCTTGGCTATGATTACATTTGTCTTAGTTATTTTTCAGGTGAATTACTCTAGTCGGACATGCTCTATTTGGAACTGCTTTTGAAAAGTGTTTGGAAATTTCAGATAATCCACAATGCCGTGAGCCAGTTTGGGAGAATATATGTGACTACAATTGCTTTACTAGCTGCTAGATCATTTCTAGGCACAACTGAAACCCACATAAATTGGAACCAGATTATAAAGGCTCCCTTTATTGGCAAGAGGTATATTAATATACAGGCAGGATGATGTTGAAGATCATCCTGCCTGTGTATTAATTTGCTTCTTGCCAATGGTAGGTGATGATTCTTGGAGAGGACTTTGGCCTATTGAGCCGATTTTCTTGCTTTAGGCCTTTAGCAGAGGATTTTAGTCATCTGCTGTTTTGCTATTCTATTTTTAGCTGCTTATTCATGATTTTGATAATTGTTTTATTATATTGTTGTTTATTACTGTTAGATGCAGATAGTTTACTGCATAACTGCAAAAATGGAGTAAATGGTAAAATAATGGGAGCACGCTGGTCAGGCACCAATATAAATGGTTCAGTTTCATCAATAACATATACTTTTCCACCAGAATATGAGCTTGGAGACTTAGAAGTATAGCTTTCCTAGCTGAGAAATAATACCTAAAATATAACACCACTGCTTAGTATATCTGTCTGAGAATGAACTTTTTGTCACTGGCATCCAGCAATTAAACCACATTAATATGAGTTAATGCAATCTCACAGTCTCGTTAAAATAATTATTCATTAGCAGGTATTTTAGAAGCTTGCATAAGAAGTAGCCCTCCACTTGTATAAGTCCATTTCTTTTTGTCTGTCTAATTATTCCTTGTAGGTTCATCATGTTAATTTCAAGGTTACATTTTAATGGTTTTATAAATGGCACTTCCATTGCATGAAAATAAATGGACTGTACCAAGTTCCTCATCCAGGTGATAATATGTTGTCTCCTAGTTAAAGGGTTCACAAATTACTATCTTCAAAGTACATTCATAATCGTTACTTCAAAACCATGTTTGTAGAAACAATTGAGTTTGTATGCAATCTATTTAAGTTTGATAAACTGCATATTAATAGCTTTAACAATCTGTCACAGGTAGTCATTTTCATTCAAATTAGCAGTAGACTAATTCTGAGTGATTAATCTAGAAAACTCATTTTTGTCTACCACTTTTAACTTTTCTTCTTTATTTTCCTTCATCTATTTTTAAAATTCACCTGATGATGTCCTTTAAAGCATGCATAAAAGATGCTGCGGTTCTGAACCCCATATTAATTAGAATGGGTTTACCTCTAGATAGTGCAACGAGGAAGAAAAACATTTCATTGTTGGTGTTTTCTAAATATAAACTACCCTTTATCAAAACTGGTATACAAAGAAATTAAAACTTACAGAAATGCATTCAGATTACCTTAAGAAGTATAAAACCTTCAACCAGTTGAAAAATCTTTACCTAAATCTAATACTATGAATATGTATACATTTTCTGCCATTTTATTAAGGAAAAATAGGGATCAAAATAAAACATTTCTTCAGCATCTAAACCGAATTACTGGTTTATGACATCTTTAAAAATCTTTCTAGGGTACAGGTCAACGGTAAAGTCAATAGGGCATACAGAGACTTAACCTCATGGAAACTGAAAGCTACATCCTGACTGAAAATGAAAAACATAATAGTTTTAAGCCAGAAAATAAATATATCCCAATTCCCCAAGGAGCCCTCAAGAAAATAAACTTAAAAATATAAGACAGAAAAGCAGATAAAAAATACATTGTGAGATGTTTCTTTTAGAGGATATTTATTTATTTACTGCTTTCTTAACAGAAAGCCTTTAAGTGATTTGCAAAAAAAACATGTAAAGAAATGCAATAAATATGCTCAGAATCACAGATTTGACAGAATAGTGCTGTAGACAATTAATAAAGGAAATATTCGTCTATCCTTGGACACTACCAGAAGAAAAGTGATCAAAAAGAGGGGCCAAACCACTGTGAGATTACCAAAGGAATGCAAGATGAAATTCGGAGCTAGCAAAGGAAACAGTACACAGGAGATACACGAACACAGCAGTGAGCTGTTTAATAATGGAGGAAGCAGAATTATCCACAGATTTTAGGCGAGAAACTAGAAGACTAGAATGGGAAAGAATTACATAAACTAGGTTGATATATGAATAAAGACTGAACAAACCTAACTTATTTTTTAGAAAGGGATGATACACAAAATACGCATCTTTCATGCATGAATGACAAATACTGATTTATTTATTTTTTAAATCCTTCCAGTAGCACCTTAGAGACCAACTAAGTTTGTTATTGGTATGAGCTTTCGTGTGCATGCACACTTCTTCAG
This sequence comes from Podarcis erhardii, assembly GCF_964252035.2. Taxonomy (NCBI): domain Eukaryota; kingdom Metazoa; phylum Chordata; class Lepidosauria; order Squamata; family Lacertidae; genus Podarcis; species Podarcis erhardii. The sequence goes on along the minus strand of NC_138498.1, from coordinate 48,382,205 downwards.
ATACCTGAAGTGTATCTGAAGAAGTGTGCATGCACACAAAAGCTCATACCAATAACAAACTTAGTTGGTCTCTAAGGTGCTATTGGAAGGATTTTATTTTTATTTTATTTTTTTACTACGGCAGACCAACACGGCTACCTACCTGTAACAAATCCTGAAAAAGAGTGTGATATGCATTAAAAAGGCATGAAAAAAATTAGGCAGCCTTACTTCAGAGCCTGAGGGCCGTTTCACTGAAGATGTATTTTCTCTACATTGATAGAATCTCTTTATATTGTTTACCAGAAAAATAGTGAAGTACTGTAAAAATACTATTGTAAATATAAAACAACTGGGTAGCTGCTATATCCAGCCAAAGCCCAAATGATTTACTGTTGTGTTGCACATGCTTTCCCCTTATTATATATGTTAGCAGAGCAAGTACACAACAGAGACTGCAAACTACATATGGAATGTTGTGGAAAGGTATTCTGGATTGATATCCAAGATTACGGCAGTAATAAGTACCTATTGGAAAGTCTCCACAGCTGGATCAAGTTCTGACTAAACTGTTGTTTTTTATCATGTATTATTATTAGTTATTTACAAAGATATTGGAACCACTGTAGGACTACATATTTAAAAATAACGTATCTCCACAGCTACATGCTGCCTGCACAACCTTAGAACAAAGACCTGTAAGGCAAGTATACGATGTAACTTCACAACTTTATTAACAAGTGCTTAAAGCTATGTAGTAATGAGCAACAAATAACATCAGGCTTGGAATAAAGGGCATCTCAATATTTTTATCTGTGGTCTTGGGCAACTATGGGTCAAATGCAATCTCCTGATCTCATAGTCAAATCACCTGAAGATGAGTAAGGAAGTCCGTTTCCCCACCCTCAGCAGAGTGGTTCCTTCAGGTCCTAAGAACTTCAGACAAAAGAACCCATCAAGCAGGACAGCAATGGGAGGTTGTTAACCCAAGTGTGTCTCCACTGCTTACCTTAGTTCCCTGCCCACTCTAAATGTCAAGTTGTAGGAGCTAGCTAAAATCAACTAGAAGTCAATTATCCATCTGCACCCCAATCCGAACAGTGTGGACTAGGCAAAAACAAAGACAACAACAGGTCAATCAAAGGTGCCCTCTCAATCCTAAAGGCAACTCACTAATTCTGTACTGTTCACTGTGTGTGGCAAGGAGGATGGTGCTTCTTGAGAGTGGTGCCTCCTCTATAAAGGGATTGATCCATTGGCTACTGAAGTGGCATGAGTTTTCCTGCCTCTCCCTCCCACTGGAGGGAAGCCCCATGAGACTTCTGCTTCAGTTAACAATGAATATTACCAAGACATGAGATACTATGACAATATATAATTAGCTAACTATTAAGCAGCCATTAATCTCTTAGAAGTCATTGCTCCAGATTTAGCTGATTACCAGGTTGGACCAGTACTCTTTGGAGGAAGAGGATGAAATTAACAGATTGGTATATTTCAAGGCACTAGTCCATGGGTAGGCAAACTAAGGCCCGGAGGCCAGATCCGGCCCAATCGGCTTCTAAATCCGGCCCGCAGGCGGCCTGAAAATCAGGGTGTTTTTACATGAGTAGAATGTGTCCTTTTATTCAAAATGCATCTCTGGGTTATTTGTGGGGCCTGCCTGATGTTTTTACATGAGTAGAATGTGTGCTTTTATTTAAAATGCATCTCTGGGTTATTTGTGGGGCACAGGAATTCGTTCATCCCCCCCAAATATAGTCCAGCCCCCCACAAGGTCTGAGGGACAGTGGACCGGCCCCCTGCTGAAAAAGTTTGCTGACCCTAGTATACTTCCATCACAGTACAGTGTGGACCCTTAGGTTGATTTGTACTCAGAAACATGGGGGGCGGGGGGGGGGACTGGATTTCAGAAAGAAATAATTTCTGGAATCGATGATAACATTCTGCCTGTCTGGTAACGAAATGTAGAGATACAGGCTTGTGTGATGCCACGTGAACTACTGACAGCAGCACACAGGCTCCCCAAATTGTCCTTTTAGGGTGTGTCTCTATTTACTAACAAAGGTATAGTGCCTTAGAGCTACTTGCCAGTGGCAGCAAAGACTGGATCCAAGCCCTTGGTTTTTATTTCACCTTTAATTAAAATTGTGGTGTTGTCAATTGAATTGAACGAATTAACTGAATTCACACTTTCAATTACATAATTAATTTTTAAATGGTTTATATGCACCTTGTGACAGAATATACAGCAAAATATTTATCTGTAGATTTTGACAGACAAGAAATCCAAAATAATTCTAAGAACAAAATGCACTTTGAACAGGGAGCTTATATCAGTCTAAAAGCTAAATGCATTTTCAGAAAGGATTACATTTTCTTTGGCAATTTATTTTATTGACAAAGCATATTTCATCAGATATTGCATTGCATTTTGTAGACAAATGCATGTTGTCAAACATCCTATTTCCTTTGTTGGATGAAAAAGGTTTGTTTTTCACATTCTTTTCTCGTCTAGTGAATACACTCAATGCTATAAAACAGTAAGTTATGTGGAAGAAATGTTTCATTATAATTTTGTTAGACTGCTATATAGATACAGGGTAGCAGACAGAACGCAGACTTATGATATGTTTGGAGAAAATTAACTTTAAGCACTTTATGGATATAATGTGATTTGAATACAGTGGTTGTGATTTATTTTCCTCTACTTTTATTTTGAAATGCAGGTACACTGGACAGATACTCTCAGCTTCGCCCCAATGAATTTTCAAAGGCTAGGATAAGCCATCAAGGAGTAATGTTCTCAAGAATGTGCCTGCAGTGAAATAAGGAATCAAAGGACTGTGTAGGGTAAATTCTAGTATTCACACCCAACAATCCCAGTTCACTACAACATGCAGTGTATAAACACAACCAGCAAAAAAACTTATTGAAACATTTAAGGTTAATTAAATTTCTGAGTGTGTGAACTTCCTAAAAAAGCACTGAATACTGTACAAAAGAGAATCCAAGTCCATAAAAAATGTTGGTATATTGACCATTTACTATCTTGCACTCTCTGGAAACATTCCCTACAATTATTTAAGAAAGGTTTAGATTTATTCATATGGATAAAAAACTTTCGCATTCTTCTTTTTATTTACAAAATAGAAAAATAAAGAGAAAAGTAGTTAACAAAAACATTGCTTGATTGCTCTACACTGCCCAAATATCCTCTAGATTGAAACACACAAAGAATAATCTTAAATGTGTATCTCCATGTAATATGCTTCCTTGATAGTTTTATAAGTGATAAAAAATATGTTGCACACAAATACTTTGCAACCCATGCAGTTGAGTCTTTTCTAAGAAACTGAATAGTGATAATCTCTGAAGCCATCATGATTTCAGATGTAAGCTAGCAAGATCATGTCAACAATCATGTGCCGGTCTTGAAGCTCAGTCATTTTGCCAAGCCTCAACACACATAAATGTGATAGAAGAAGTGGTTGTTCTATGGTATACGACTAGCATTTCCTTTTAATTTATAGCTCAGCTCCTTGCCTCCTTTTGAGATTTTTCACCTTTGCTTAGAAGGCTCTACAAAAAATAGCAATTTGGGGTCGGTCCAATATACACTTTAAGCAAACCATTGCAAGTGAGGGATAATTTTTCATGTAAAGGCATTTCCTTTCCAAAAAGAAATGAATAATCCAGAAATTTACTCTAAATATAAATAATTTACCAGGGTTTATAAAAAAAAAACCCCTGATTATATAACAAAGCAAAACAAGAAATAAGATATGAATACAATCTAAGAGAACACAAAACCCCATCAGATTACAACTTTGAAAGGTACACAGGTATCATCACACTGCACTACCTTAATGCATTTCTAATTTCAGTTAGCGATAGCTGAACTCCCCTTGGCTCACTTCAATTTCCACTTGCTTCTTGCCATCATTCTTTGTGAGAACTTGAAAAAATTGACGAGATTTCACAAGATTGCAAAAGCAAGTGGAATGAATGTTCCTTCTCCTTGAATCATCATGAATCCCGAATCTGCCCTTCTCTTCTTCCAGTTATGGTGATAGGCAGTATCACTAACACTGAGATAAATGTTTTGTGCATGGTACCTGTAAGCACATGTACAGCATGGTACTACCTGTCACTTACCCATCAAGGGCCAAAATGTTACCTTGAGCAGCAGAAGGGGTAGAGATAAAGGTGGTGGTGGGCCCTTCATGATATAAGCAGAGTGTCCATTTCATTCTAAGAAATGAATCCAACTAAGAAGTGCAGATCCAGAACCCCGTGTCCCGAAGGAAGCCCTTTGCAGCCAAAGCAACTCTATATGAGGCAGCCACGGGTTCCACCCCTTGCCCAACCTCAAACTTAACAAAGCCTTTACCCATCTCTTGTGAAAGCACAAACAGATGCTTTGCCCCTTTGTGTTTGGCACCTGGGCTACATGACCATTTCCAGCTGAAGAGCTGTGGAATCTTGGATTCAGACTCCGCATCCCAAAAAGGTAGTCAGAGCTGGCAGAGGTCAATCTGTCAGGCAGCCAAGGATATATACTTGTGTATGCCCAGCAGTCACTGCTAAGTAAGTTTGCTGGCATAGGCACATAATGGCCACAGCACATGCAGGGCGGGCCACAAGAATGTACACAAGAGACTGGTATTGGGTTGAATTAGGCCACAACTTTATTGATTACAGGAAACAGTAGATTTGGCTAAGGCACTGGGCATGTATCCAGCATCAGGCAGCCCGCCTGCTACCTGATAGGAACTTGGTGGGGTTGAGGAGTCACCGCTAATATGGATTGGATGCTGTGACCCCTTACAGGCTGCCAATGGGCAATGTGTGTTGCCCCATCTGTCCCTCTGTGGACTCCTGGACAGAGTCACCTTTTCTGGACCCCTTCCTCCAATGGGGTCCAGGGTAAGCCCAATGCCTTATCCGCCAGTTATGATGGTTGCTATGAGGTAGGCGAAAACCTGAAAGCCAACTTGCTTGCAGGAGAAAATTCCTCCCTGGCCCTGAATATGGAGATTAAGTAAACCATAGCAAGGTCCACACCATACACCCGCTCCACCATTGTGTATGTTCCTAACAGACTGGGTGGCTCAATGGATAATCCGGCAATAAAGAGCCAAGGGGGAGGCTTAAATAGGCGTCCAACCCCTGCCTCTGATTGGCCTACCAGAGAGACCATTGAGGCTGGAGGTGGGTGGCGCCAGGTAACCTTCCCCTCCTCTGCCATGTTTGAAGATAGCGACCTCCATGGACCTACCATGCCCAAGCCATGTGGCAAACATCATCCACCCTGAGCCCCACGTAAGCAGTTATTTTCCAGATTATTTTTTATTGGTGAAGTGTTTAAATGGAAAAATAGTAAACCAAGTGATATAGGAAATTCTAGAGGAGTAGCCATGTTAGTCTGCAGCAAAAAAACCAAAGTAACACAAAGTCTTAGTCCTTCAAAGTTTATGCAGTAGTAAAATTTGTTATTCTTTAAGATGTCAAAAGACTCTATCTGAGTGAAAGAACTGTACGGGGTTTAAGCCTCTTTATATTTATCTGTCTTCAGAGTTGATTATGTTACAACTGTAGGGTGGATAAAGTGTCATTAGTTACCAAGCAATCTATGAAATCCAAACAAATGTATGAAATAAATCAGAAACAGTAATGATTACTGTTCCATTTGTGTCATATAGTTAAATGCACAATAATTCATTGATGAGACTAGAAATGTTTGCTAACCAGCACAGGGTAACGAGAGGCATATGCATTACCAACAGTACTTATGGCCATGTTTTCTGGCCTCATTATCACTGTAAGATTTCTTAGTAAACAATTAGCAGTTAGCCAATTCAGAGAAACTGTTATTATTATTTTGAAGCAGCTACATACTTTGGATTTAATGACTAAGAGAACATAAACAGATGCATCTGTTACTAAGGAGACAGAGTGGGAAACAGGTAAACCATATTCCATATTCTAAACTAAGAAAAAATATTTGATTTTGGGTTAACTATTTATTTTATACATAAACTGTCTATTACAGCTTTTCCCCCCAATAATCCTGTCGTCTACAATATTTATTTAGAGCCTAGGGCACTACAGCTAAAACGTGTAAGTGCATTAGCCACAGCACTGAGAATACATGGAAGTTAGAAGAGGACAACCACGTTTCATTATCATATAGAGTTCTCTTCCCCCAAAGTCACACAGGGAAACAAACTTCCACTTCACATTAAGGTGAGGAGTCTGAGGTGGCTGTGAGTGACTTTGCACTTACATTAAATTAGAGTTGCCGTATGTCCGGAATTTCTGAGACATAGCTGGTATTCAGCCCTCGTAAACAGCATCTGGGCAAAAATCGCTGAAATGCCTGGGAATATACGGACGTATGTCTTAAGCATATGCAGTGCCAGGGTGCAAGGATCCGCCCGGTGCCCCCACCAGGTTGCCCAATGCCAGGCTCGCAGGGTGGAGCTGGCTGGCAGCCTCAGCATCTCGCTGGCTTGGTCACCCCCAAACTTGCGGCGCAGAGCCACCCGCAGTAGAAAAGCCCATTGCGGCGTTCTGACCAACAGGCGGGCTCTTCTCCGGACTCAACTCTTGGGCCCCGGACTCTCAGCCTGGCGTCCCTGAGAGCCCGGCAGCCAGGTGCCCCGCGCCCCTAGTGCTATGGGTAAGACGGCCCTGCATATGGCAACCAATGTCAGAAATCTAGATTTCAGCAAATTTAATTAAAAATAGCTCAAAAACTGTTTTTCTTAGTTTTATTTAGCTTCTGGGCTATTGGGCAGAACTTTTCAATCTCTTTTACACAAAATGTCCAACTTGGTATGGGATTATCAGTGCCAGTGTGACAGTGCCACTTGATCTGCTGAACTAGGAAACTTCACAGAACGGGAAGCTGAGCTGTCTTCTTACAAATATGAATACTGATTATGTCAGCAGATGCAAATGACCAACTCAGCAAAATTTGTGGCCATTGTGCACAGGCTTGCCAGTAATTTTACCTTTGATGACACACACATATACACAGATCATAAGAGGTTCAAAGTTTTGTCTCACTTAAAAACACAAAAATAGTATGGATATGTTTATTTGTATACTATTATTAGCTATAGTTTACTTGCAATCTAGCAAAAGCCTATGTAAGTAAATAACATACAAATTATAAAGGGTTGAATATAGTCTTATTTCACCAATGAACTCGAGGCCTCCTTCCATTCACTGGATTGGAATCCAGTGGTAGCTTCTCACTGGAAGGAAGAGGGGAAGTAATTTTTCCCAATCTCTCCTTTGCCCTACACACTTCCCCCAACATTTCCAAGAGGTGTACAGGGGATTACAGGAAGAACCAGTGAAAATTGTCTCTGCAGTCCCTTCCTTCAGTGTCAATAGAACTCTGCAAATCTGGATCTAACACATTATATATTAAAAATAATAATGGGAATTATTTTACTGAGCTACCATCGTTTCAATAATGTTTATAATGCTAGGTATTGCTACATGCACTCTAATCTCTGAGCAATGAGAAATTTCAGGAGTGCCAACTCATCCCTTGGGTTTATTTCCACATATTGTACCACAGAATTGTAGAGTTGGCAGGGACCCCAAGGACCATCTAGTTCAACCCCTAGGCTGAGCATAATAAATAAAAGCTTGCAGAATTAAGGCTGTGTACATGCCATAAATTTAAAGCACATTTAAAGCAAAATTTGCCCAAAGAATCCTGGGATCTATCATTTGGACACCACAGAGCTACAATTCCCAGCAATCTTAACAAACTACTGTTCCCAGACTGCTTCTTTTTTTTGGGGGGGGGGGGTAAAATGCACTTTCAATATCATGTTCCCTATTATGTTTCAAGAATTCAGCAATTCAAGCCTCTGAGATTCTTCCAAGTCCAGTTCAAGGCAAGACAGTCTCCTTTTCTCCTGGTCTAACTATTCTTTTACTTAGCAGTGACACTGTCTTCAGCCAGGGGCTAGGAGAGATGCCTGCCTATTTCATTCCACCTTCTGAAGCTCCAGCTAGTGGCTTCTGAGACAGTCTCCTTACTTGACAGACTTGTCTGTTTTATGTTGCTTTCACAGGAGAGAGAGGGGGTGACTTCATGAAAAGCTTTTTTATGTAAACCCCACCAGCCGCATTGGCTCCTGCTGCTCCTCAAATCAGTGTTCCTGATTATTATGTCCAGCTATCTCTCTCTTTCTTCTGTTTGTGCACATGGAACATGCCCTCCATCCTGCATATTCGGCACAATCCTTTAGTATACAGACAATTCATGATTCATGAAAGCCATAGGGGTGCACAACTCTCTTTGCCTCTCAAAATACAAGTGTTTGTTTAACTGCACTAACACTCACTATGTTCACACATAATACTAAGCAAAATCACGCTTTAGCAAAAATAGACAAATGGGCAGGTTTGTGAAGCAAACATCATGGCTACAGTGTTCCTCCCCCAGTCCTGTTGCTGCCTTGTTACCTGGACCTAAGCCATGGTTTGTTGTAGATTTATGTCTGAAGCTGTGCTCACGGTTTGTCTCATTTCAGACAAACCCAGCGGCATAGCTAGCCACTCGGGTGCCTGGTGCGGGGAGGGGTGTCCTGCATTTGGGGGCGAGCCCCTCAGTTGTATGGCGGCTGTGGGAGAGGCAGTAGGCAGACGCAAGTTCCACACTGCTGTTTCAGGCAGTGCGGAACCTGCAGGCGCCTATGCCACCACGTCACTCCTGAAAAGTTTCGTTTTGTCACACACACACACACCCCAGTGATGACACTGGGGCGGCCCACCCCCCCTTCCTCTGCCACTGGGCAAACCACAAGCTGTAACCAAGGCTTATTTTTGTTTACCACTTGTGGTTTGTCTGTGAGTAATATCATGGAAGGAGTGTTTTCAGTTACCCCACCCTTTGCCCTTGGACCAGCAACTCAAGTGTTCAGAATGTTGCTTGTTTTACTGTAACACATGTTATGATCAGCTCCAGGAAATCTCGTAAGATCTGGGCAAACGGTACACAAATAAAGCAAAACAAGCTTTCATAAATATTCACAAGCATGATCTACAATTTAGGTTCAATTTCCTACCTCATGACATTTATTTATTTTCTTAGTTACTCACTCATCCACTGTATACACATAGGCCACTGAATAACACCTGTTCTCTGGGCAACTCACAAGACATAACAGAATAAAATACAAAACAAACAAGAGGCAAAAAGCACTCATTCCCAAATGCTTCATTGTTCAGTGCAGATACTAAGATTCATATTTTCTTCATTTGGGCAAGAACATCAATTTTTAAAGGAGACGTCTTGATTTTTATTTTTATTTTTTTTACAATGCTTATTAACCATGGTAACATCCTATGGTACTCAGTTTCCCTCCCCAGAGTTTCCTTCTCCATGATAACATCCTACCCTTGTCAATCTAAGTTTCCCCTCAGCAGCACAACCTTTCCCATCTCAACTTCTAAACCAACAAATAGGTCACAATATCTCCATCCCAAGACTACCCTCTCTTCCACCCACAACTTCCCTGCAAAGGACAGTGATAAATATATCCCCACTCCAGACCATCCTCTTTCCCACCCACAACTTCTTCCCAAATGAACATTGAGAACTCTCCTCCCCCTAATTCCCTTTCTCTCTCTCTCCTGAAAGAAAGAATGAAAGCCTTTCCCGGTGCCAGGGAGAAAGGGGAGAGTGGAACCCCCTGGCAGGTCATGGCAGCATCTCTCCCTTTGGTCCTTTGAGAAGACCCATTTGGGCTCTGAGGTAGATTGGGCTCTTGTAAGGGCCAGCTTCCAAGTACTGGCTCAGCCTCCAAGCCTCTAGCACCATCCAGTGCCTCAGACTGTCATCACAGAGTGAGTTGCCTTCAGTTTTGTTTTATCTAATTGTTTTATCTAATTCCCTCATTTTAAAGAAAGTTCCTCCTCTGAAATAAAATATTACTGTGCTGGGACTTCTACACAATTTCCAGCTCACATATATGATGAACCTAGTAGTGTTGTGTTTGCTCTCAAACAGTAAGGCAACATTTAAATATCAAACCAATTCCTGAGAACAGTTTAATACAATCAAAGGTTGCAGTCTTTGTTGTTGGATCCAGAAATAACTTCTAAAGCATAATCATTTACTATATTATTATTATTTGCTTATTTGTCCTGACTGGAATGTACTTTTATCAAGTAGAGATCAAAATTAGTATTCTGAAATAGTAATTAGCACAGATGGAAGATGCACCTACATGATCTTCTACATTTTAAGTGAGTTTTAGCATGTACAATGAATTTGTAAAATGATCAGCTACAGGGGTTATGCTATCTTTATCTTCTTGAGGTGTTACCAAGCCAGTCAAGTTGGTTTAGTGGACACACTAACACAGAATGTTAATGTAGGTAATTAGATAGAATGCCAGAGCATATGTACTACAATATAATTAAAAAATGGAGTGTCTTTCAAACATTTTTGCCACTAGTTGTTAATTTTTGCACTGCAAACATTTCATTTTTAAATGGAAATTCACAATGTTATCAATATACAAACTGATTGGATAAAGTTACTTGACTCTTTTAGTATTATTTAATGGCAACAGCAATAATAGTAGCAACAGCATCAGTTTCCGCAAAGAAGTTCCAGACTGATACAAGGACATTCTTTGAGGGTGAACAAATTCAGAATGTAAATCCAAGCAGGCACAGCTAAGAAATAAAATTTCCCCCACCAAAATGGTTTGATCAGGTTCAAATGAACTGCCAAGGAAAATGCTAGATAATAGTAGAAAATGCTGTTGGTGGTTTTTTTTTTTTTTTAAAGTAGTTTCTGTAGATGACTTGAAAGATAAATTGTAAAAGCTCATAAAGAAGCAATATGAGGCAGTACCGGGTTAAAGCTACACACAGAGCAGCACACAATCCACTTACCAGAATGGTGGATTTCCAACACCCCCCCAATAGGTCTCTCAGAGATTGTCCAACCAGTACAAAGCGACAAAGAGTCCAGACTTCTTAGCCAATGAACAGCAACACGTAGCTGCCAAAGAGAAGGGTGGTATATAAGAAACAGAGAACAGTAGGGTATCTACTATCTGTATATATCTACAGTGGTACCTCGGGTTAAGAACTTAATTCGTTCTGGAGGTCCGTTCTTAACTTGAAACTGTTCTTAACCTGAGGTACCACTTTTGCTAATGGGGCCTCCCGCAGCCACCGCACGATTTCTGTTCTCATCCTGAAGCAAAGTTCTTAACCCGAGGTACCACTGTACCTGTAAATCTCAAGAGGAAACTTGTATGATGACATCTAATAGTTTCTCTCCCTATCTGCTGCACATCTACCTTTAAACTGAATATGATGCTACCTTGGATGTGTGTGTGTGTGTGAATGAAGGTATGTGCACAGCTACATCAAGGGAATATTTTCTGTGTAGCTGGCTGAGTGTGTCATGAAGGTGAAAAATAATGCAGGACCTAACAAGTAGAAAGAGACTACGATATGATTCTAAGGAACAGGCAGTGCTGGGATGGAAACTCTCTAGACCAGGAAAAAGTTACATGTCATAAGTCATATGACGTGTCATCACTACATAGTGAGAAAGTGAGAATACAAAGATTGGTTTTCTTTTTCTTTTTCTACTTGTTGGAAGACAGTGGTTCTCACTTCCAAATAAAAGTGGTTATCTGTTGGGTGCTTGCATAGATTAACAGATTATCCGAAAATCAATAATGAGTTATTTTGCTTGCCAAAATCAAAGGACAAAACAAAGAAAGAAATTCACTTGTTCACATTACCATGGATGGCAGCAAGCAATTACAGAAAGCATACCTTTAACACGTGATTTGTTTTTGTTTTTGTTTTTGTTTTAAAAAGAGACCATCAGATAAAATTATTTCCCCTTAATGTTGATCTATTTCCCCTTAACGTTGATCTGGTTTCATTCATATTTCTATATGAAATTAACAGATTTTGTTGCCATTTACAGTAGAACGTACTAATACTGGTGAAGTGATTAAACTTACTATCACTAGAAAGGAACAGACACTATAATATTTTAGATCTCTTATTGTTCATAAAACAGCAAACAGTTAAATACACAGCACAGAATACACAGTGGCACTACATTGAAAAAAACAAAAAACTACATGAAGCCACAGAAATGAGCAGTTCTTACACACAACTCCTCAAGGATATTCAGAAATGCCATAAATTGTGTTTTCATTTCAAATTGGATTGAAAATAAAAGTAAGCAATGTATGAAAATGGATATTTGCTATTGAGATGATGGAAGTACAAACTAACACTTATAAGAATAAAATGCACATGTAAGTAGTTAAACAATTAAGACAACTGTTTGACCTAATACTCATTACATAGTACTACATGCTGTAAGTATTCCTGCAGTTCCTTTCTGTATTTAAAGTTATGTTTTACTGCAGTACATCTAAGCCGGGAAGGAATTGCCTAGTCTCAGAAGAGTGAGAGAGTGAGACCACCATTTAATGGCAAGTAAATTGTTACTCACTGGAAGTTAAACGTAAAGAAGTAGCTTTTCCACACCCATTGCTCCAGTGCTTATCTACTTGTTGAGCGTGCTTTTGGTTTGGAAAAGGAGATTTGAAGATATGTTATAGGGTATTTTCACTCAAGGGCTTCTAATACATAGTGAAAATAAGCTTCACTATGTGATGAAGTACTCCTAATGCATGGCTCAACACATGAAATATCTAATTGGTGAAATTTAAAGCATAGCAGAATTTAAAAGCAGCCACCCACTGCACCTGTTAATGCAAACCCAAACTACCTTTGTAGGTCAAGGTGGTCCGATCCCCCTAACATTTTTGTTCACCTTTTTACCTGTTTTTTCACACCTGCACATTGGCTAGGGATGGTCCAGCTTCCCAGAATAAAGAACACTAGCAGCAGTAGAGAACAATCTTATTGGTACAAATAAGAATGCCAGTCTGGAGAGAATGATGTCCAATAGTAGCCCTGGCTTTTGCCTGCTCAGAGCCTTCCCTTCCCGAGCTATCATGAGGTCTCAGCTGCAGTTTCTAGCACCTTTGTACCAGCATTCCTTATATTGAGGCACATACAGCCAATATACTGTGGGTGCTAATATGGAATCTTTAGTACAGTTGGTACGTATGTATAGTACGAGGATATTTTAGTGTCTTGCACATGTTGACAAACAGAGGAAGAATAAATAAATAAATAAATAAATAAATAAATAAATAATAGTCCAATGTTGAGACTGTTCTGTTCAGATTCCTACTTTACAAATGGCAAGGTGGCTCTCCATTCAATAGAAAAGATAAAAACGGAATCCAGCTGCTCACTGCAGGAGGTAGCATGTAAATATTCCGTAATATAATTTGTTACATCAACACACAGAGGGCTTGATTCTTTTTAATTATAGCCACTTTACACCGCTGCAGTACTATCATCTTTGTCGCAGTTACTCCAGATTCATAGCAGCATAGCTGAGGGGAATTAAGCCTAAAATATCCTAATAAAATTTGTCATCTACTGTTAACTGCATTAATGGCAGATATAATCATATGTTAGTATTGTATTACAAGATAACAATATCACTGCAGATTAAAATGGAAAACAGAGAGCTATTCAGTTGTACATAATTTAAGCAATCATTTAAAAAAAATCAATTAACAGGTTGGAGTGTTCTCCAAGCTCAATTTCTTTTTAATTAAAATAATAAATTCATATGTCTAATTTTTAAAAAAGCATTATTGGAGGAAGGGAAAGTGTTAATTGGTGGACTTCTTTGTTCAGTTTAACAAATACAACATGAATACAAAATGTAGCTCTAGTAAGCTCAGACCCTGAATCCAATTAAACCTTAAAGATATCCCCTTCATTCCCAAATCCTAGAGGGCAGAATGATTAAAATGGGACTGTTCTTTTCACATCTAAGTTTTGGGAGCAAAGAAGGAGTTCCATAAGACTACAAACTGCCTCTGGGTGATTCAAATCCAAATGCACTCTTTTTCACATTTTTGCCACTGTTCTCAATCTTGTTGCACTTTGATGTGGTTGATGAAAGTGTTGCAGTGCAGAGGGGCCAAGGAGGAAGCATTGCCTAGTTGCTTAGTAACAGAAAGATATTATCTCCCCCCACCCAAATGGGTAGGCAATGTAGCTTTATTTTCTTGGCTACAATGTCATCTTGCTCAGTACAGGAAACCTAATTAGGTGGGACCATGCAGTGTTAGAAGACAATGGAACTGGAAGAGAAGCAGCAAGAGAGAACACAGCAGCTTCTCTTTGCCCTCGCACAATGGCCAAACACGTTCATCCTTGTTCACAACCTTCTCTCAAAAATATGATCAAAAGCATTGGTCTTTATATCCTTATATCTCTTTTTAACTATATATAACTGATGCTGGGGTGGGAAATGACCACAGGGCTTGAAACTGTGCACTGAGAACTGTGAGTGGAACGTAACGCCACATATTGTGGTATTGCTTTATCTTCTCAACTTCTTGTCATTGCACTCATGAAATCCATACTCGGTAGAATCTTTTTTAAAACATTTAATTTCTTCCATAATACATTAGTTACACTTGAGATTCCTACTTTGGCACAGTTATTATTTTCAAGTTGAATCCATCTGCTGGTCCCATCACACAGCTATAATTATAAGCCTAAAGATGTCTCTCTCACAATGACGTATTATCCTAGGACAACATACATATTCCTTAAAGTTTAAAATACAAATGTGCATAATTCTTGTATATACAAATCTATATATCTACAATTTGTTAACAACAACAAAATAAACATTAGGGTTGGAACTATATAAAAGTAAACATTATTCTTCCTGGTTTGTTGTAGTTGCTGCGTTAATACACAAACATCATTGGCTCTGTTTATTTGAATGCCATTAACAGGTCCATTATTGCCAAAAGTTCAGACTTCTCATACGCACAGAAAACAAATATACGTATGTGTGTGTGTTGATACTTTGTCTTCATGTTGAATGGCTGTGATATTTTGAAATGTTTGTATTTTGTTGGCATTCATTATGTTAAAATGTTTAACATAAAGCCTAGAAGCTCATCACATGAGGTGTCTCAAAATTAATTAAATAAATGTGGTTATACCAGGGCAAAACCCGCAACATATATTCATTAAACAACAGCCTCAATTATTCTTCAGTATTCGTAATGCACGGAATATAGATTTCAAGTGTAACCACAACAAGGAATGGGGAAGGTACAGTTATACTTCCAAGTGGAGGTGAGAGATTAGCTGTTCCATTCACAGTTCTCAGTCTTGAGCTCTTAATGCAGAGCGTCAAGCCCTCCATCATGGCTTCAGGAGTAAAGAATTTTCCTATGTGTATTTCATAAAAAATGTTTTACTGTAAAATAACTTCTCTCTCTCTCTCTCTCTCTCTCTCTCTCTCTCTCTCTCTCTGTGTGTGTGTGTGTGTGTGTGTGTGTGTGTAAAATGGGTTTTTAATGGGGTTTCTTTTCATACCCAAATCAGCTTCAGTCAGGGCAACTCCTAGCCAAGCCTCCCTTGCCTGGAGAAAGCCAGTGGTGGCAGCTGCCCATGGCCAGGCAGCAGCTGGAGCACCATGCTTGGCAATAGTCACCTACAGAGAGTAGCCAGGCCACACCACATGGGGAGAGGCTTATGTAGGATCTCCCTCAAGTCTCATGAGAATGTGCCCCAGGACTTTATGAAGAACAAGATTTGGGGCAGCTGTTGCTTGGCTGGATGCCTCAGTCACCAGTCTGTGCACCTGGATGCTGGCCATGGAGTACTTGGTCATGCAGCAGCTGCCATTGTCTTCCTATTCAGTGTTACAGTGTCTAGGCAGGCAGAAGCCAATAATGGACCAGGGGGATTTACTGAGGCAGAGAGGCCTCAGGCTTTCGCTGGCCCTAAACAAGGCATAGGTAAACTCAGCCCTCCAGATGTTTTGGCACTACAACTCCCATCATCCCTAGCTAACAGGACCTGCTGCTCTTTTCGCTTTGGATGCTTTTCTCCCAGGCATGCCCAATGGGTCCAGGTAGGGGATAGCAGAAGCAGCTCTGGAGCTGCTCGCATTGTGGGCAATTCATCTCTGCCCTAACACATCTCTATAAAAGTTACCTTAATCAATTAACCTGTTTATTTGTGTTATTTGCTTCAGGTGAGTAAATGGTTCCACATGGACACACTCATTTACAGCATTAAACAATTAAGCAATTGTGATTAGTGCAACAGCCACAGAGGGAAAGGTGCTAAGAATGTAAGAGCTTGCTGAATCAGGCCAAAAGTCTACCTAGTCCTCCATCCTGGCCTCACAGTGGCCACTCAGATGTCTGTGCGAAGCCTGCAAGCAGGACATCAGTGCAATAGCATTCTGCCAACTTACGATTCCCAGCAACTGGTATTCAGAGGCATACTGCCTCTGACCGTGGAGGTAAAACATAGCGTTCTCCTGTAGGAGTGCTGCATGGAAAAAGCACTTTATTTTCTCTGTCCTGAATTTTCTAACATTCAACTTTACTAGATGTCCATGAGTTCTAGTGTTGAGAAGGAGAAAAACTTTTCTGTTTCTTCATGGCATGCATAATTTGCTGGAAGAAGACCACTCCCTGCTGCAAGGTCCATTTCCACCTGGCCTAGGGGGCGGGGCCCAGACTCACCTTGAACAGGCTCCTGGGCTAAAAGAGGCACCTGGGAGGCCAGAGGGACATTGCTGGAACAACTCTTGGGTTGGGGCATCTGGCTAAAATGTTTTAAAATGTTTTAAACGGTTCTAATTTTGGTTCCTCTGTTTCGTTTTTGCTGGTTAAATGTTTAGTTTGGGTTGGCGGTTATTTTAATTTGGGTATAACTGTAAACTGTTATTATTGCTACTGTTGTTATTGTTGTTATTATTGTTGTTGTTGTTATTGGTTTCTATTGATTTATTAGTTAGTTTGTTGCTTGTATAGGATATTTTTTTAAAATGTTTGATGTTTTGTTGTTTTTATATACGTCGTAAACTGCCCAGAGTGGCTGAAAATACCCACCCAGATGGGTGGGATAATTTTTTTAAAACAATAAAATAAAAATTATTATAATATGATAATTTTTATCATGTCACCTCTTGTTCGCATTTCCTCTAAACTAAAAAGTACTGAAAGATATAAACTTTTCTCACTTAGTTCATTTTGGTTGCCCTTTTCTGAACTTTTTCCCAGCTGTATAAAACCCTTTTGAGGTGTGATGATCAGAACTGTACACTATTCTAAATGCAGTCACACTATTGGTTTATATAACAGCATTATTGTATGAATGCTTTTATTTTTAAATCTCTTTCCTAATTATCCCTAGCATGGAATTTGCCTTTTTCACAGCTGCTGCACACTGGGTCAGCATCTTCAATGAGCTATTTGTGATGACCCCAAGGTTTTGTACATAGTTTGTAACTGCCAGTTCAAACCCTGTGAGTGTGTATATGAAATTAAGATTTTTTGGCCTGCCATGAATCACTTTACACTTGTTTACAATGAATTATGTTTGCCATTTTACCACTCATTCAGTCAGTTTGGAGAGGTCCTTCACACAATCTCATTTTGTTTTAATGAACGATTTTGTATAATCAACAAATTTGGTCACCTCGTGGTTTACTCATAACTCTAGATTGTTTATGAACAAGTTAAAAAACAGGTCCCAAGATTGATCCCTGAAGGACTTCACTTCCCAAATCTCTCCATTCAGAAAACTGTCTATTTATTCCTACTCTCTGCTTCCTGCTGCATAATGTATATCAAATTATCTATCTACAATTGTGTCAATCCTTGCAGTCCCTGTTGTCATGCTTTGCTCTAATACAGTGCATACACAAACTGCCCAAAATATGCCCATTATATGGGCATTTTTACGATGAATTGACATTCCAAGTAATATGCCAATTTCCAATGTATTCTTTCAAAAAATAAATAACATTTTACATTCTACAATGTAAGAGTTGTGTTAAAAAATAACTGATGCTGAAACGGGGATAAGCCCCATTGAGTTCAAGTGGGAAAGTGAATACTGTACAACATAGGATTACATCCTAATTGGCATGGTGTTATGATTCCATGAAAGGAAAACACATGCTTGGGGAAATTCTTTATTTGGGGGGGGGGTGATCCATGACATTTTTCTTGAAATTTAGAACCACATCTGCTCAAATCTAATAGAATACATGTGATAATCTATCCAAACTTAGCATGACTTAAGGATAGAGGCTAACATTCTCCTCCATTACCTCTATTTTCAGTATAATTTTGCAGCCTTTTGCAGTATATAGTTTTTCCTGCCTACCTACTGACACTTAAAGTCACTGAAACTGTGTACACTAGTTTAAGACATTAGAATGAATTACTCTACTCTTTTAAAGGCAGGGTTCATTAGCCTGTAATGAAGCAATGTTTTTGAAATATGTATTCCCCCCCTTCATTTGATAGCACCAGCTATAAATACTAATTTACTGCAGACACTTTTCATAATGGCAACGGAAATAGCAGGGGTTAGTGTATATGGCTGAAGAATAGGTGAAATGATCAGATGCTATTCATTTGGTGTGTGGGTTTCAGACATCCTCATGGAAAAAGGATGCTTCTGCTTCAAAAATACTTGGTTTCCCCAGAACTCAGTATGTGATTTGCTGATATAGGAGAGAAAAGCCATATTTTCCCTACAATTCTTTCCTGAGTTTCCCATTTTAATCTGAGTACTGCCTGGAATGGGGTCATACATATTGAATAGTGTCTGTGATATCCCTAATGAGATGACAGTTTTTCATAGGCTGTACTGTACTGTAAAATAGTCACTGCTTCCAGTTTCAGAGGCCTGTTTTTGCTGTCTCCGCATTCGAGATTAATGTTCACTCTGGATAAGTTCCAACTCAGTACTAGTTGTTTTGCACTGTTGTTTGGATCTTAGTTTACAACAATGCAAGGTATCTAGTGCTGAGTTGAATGTGCTGGGTCAGAACCAGACTCAGTCTATTGCAGAATAGACCTTTCCGTGGGATTTATGTTAACAATCTGTATCCAACCCAGTGTTTCACACTTCAAGAGACAGAGAAATGGATTATTTATGCATAGTTTATGCTCTGAAAGCCATCAGGTAGCATTGCTTGTTAGGATCATTGCCAACTTGCTATTGCATAGGATGCGGTGCTATTTTTCCTCATTGATGTATGGAAATCAGCAATACTTGTTCATAAACCTGTTGCTCTATTTGAAACAGCTATTCATAGCTGCAAATCTACAAGTTTTGCTCTAGGAAATAAATATAACTGATACATTGAATCCTTAGGAAAAAGTGCTCAAATAGGCTGCTGCACTCTCTCACACCTGCCTCCCATAATAAGAAGCCCACTCCTCAATGTGCTTGTGCCAAATGAGTAGTGGTAACAGGTAAGTTGCCCTTGCCAGTAAAATAGTGGGGTAGGTTTAGGTCCTTAAGGAACATTCTGAACAGGAGCTGGTAGTGGCTCTTTCCCTCTCTATGTTATCTCAATGTGCTGAGAAATCCTCTTATACTTCTTGTTCCCTTTGGCAATACAGTGGTACCTCGGGTTAAGTACTTAATTCGTTCCAGAGGCCCATTCTGAACCTGAAACTGTTCTTAACCTGAAGCATCACCTTAGCTAATGGAGCCTCCTGCTGCTGCCGCGCCACCGGAGCCTGATTTCTGTTCTCATCCTGAAGCAAAGTTCTTAACCTGAGGTAATATTTCTGGGTTAGCGGAGTCTGTAACCTGAAGCGTATGTAACCTGAAGCATTGTAACCTGAGGTACCACTGTATGTAGGAACTTTGCAGCAGTTCATAAACAGGCAGAAAGGGCAACTGTGCTGTGTGCTTGGGTCAGTGGATTGGGTCCTTCATATAAACAATGACTTCAAAGAAGGTTATTTCCTTAAACTCTTTTCATTTACAATACCCACAGTCTACAAGTCACTGTTGAAGTCCACTTTTATGTTTCTGTCATACTGCTTAAAATGCAAGTGTCAGGACTTATGTATAGTAGCTAAAATCACTCATGCTTCACAGTCCTAATTTGTGTAATTTCAGAAGCCTTTAATTCAATTAAAACCTTGTAAAACTAAGCAGAACTAAGCAGGTTTTGACTTTATTCTCCATTTTGAAGAAGTATTTTCTGCTTTTATACTCTATTTTTAAGCAACTCATTTCAATTTTATTATAGTTCACTGTCTACAGAGAATAATAAAGACTTATTTTAATTACTTTCACTTGTAAGAGCTGGCTGATAGATATTCCATCACAGTTATGATCCCCTTGGATGAAAAAAGAGCTAAATGCTAACCCAAACAGATTTTTAAAATGATAATTACTTGGTAAACAAGGGAATTGTAGCCAAATAATTATCTATGAGGTCTGATTAAATTAATCTGAAAGAAATTAAAATAAAATTGTTATCTGATTTACCTCTGTCTGCTATAGAATCACTGAGCATATCATTATCCAAGGTTAAATATCAAAATATCATTAAATTGCATTATTTTCAAAAGGTCTTTTACTCAAAGGAGGCAGAGCCCTCAACATATTTCTAACTCATGAGCTGAAGTATAAAGATGCAATGCTAGCTTATACAGTACATGCCATACTGAGCATAGTAATGTTTCACTATGTGAAATGGCCCATCCAAGGCAGTAAAATAGGAGGTCATATGAGGAAGGTCACAATAGGCAGATTATTTCTAATCTGCTTTAAAAATATCATCAGGACTTTGTTTTGAGGTCTAGGGAAAGACTACAAGCTGGCTGAATGATAAATCCAGGTGTTATTTATCAATTTTTTTGGGGGGGGGAGACTTTTTTTTGCACATTTATATTGCTTTATTTTTTAAAACAATTTTAATTCAATATTTTATTGATTTACAAAAGACATGCACTGTCTCTTTTTCAGGTTGTAGAGTCTTTTTTACATTTGAAGTGAGACATCAGTGTTATATACAGAATAAGGCTGGGGAAGAAGAAGCAGGGAGAGGAGAGGAGTTGGGGAGGGGTGGTAATACTTAGTGTATATGTGAGGTTTTTATGTCAGCTTCACTTGCTAGAAAACCTAACCAACAGACTGAAACTGATATGGGGAAAAATAAAAGAGGACGACTTCACCCTGGGAGGAGACATTTTTGTCCTCTTTGTATTCAGGGTACATATACTCACCTACATATGTGACCACTTCATGCATCTGATGAAGTAGCTGTGGCCCAAGAAATCGTATGCCACAATAAATTTGTAAGCCTTTAAGATGTCACAACTCATTATGTGCAATTCTGAGTTGCACTATTGCAAACATTCTGTCTGAACAAGCATTGCAGCTTGCAGATGGAACATTTTCCCCTCTCCTTCCCCTGTATGCTGTTCTCCTGACCCTCCCAGAAACAATTTCAGTGGGGGGGGGGGGAAGTGTGTGGGGGAAAGCCCCATTGCACAAATGGAAATCCTTGCATAGGACTTTTGTTTACTGGGCATGAATCACAGCCACTGTTTTTGGCTACAATACAAAACACTGTTACCTGTATTTTAAAATTTTATTTTAAAAATTTCAAAAGAACTTGGACTGACATTGATTAACCTTTAAAATGGAACTATTTAATCAAAGGGAGAAAATGTTTAATGGGTTTTAGATGAACTAATAAATCACAAGATTTTTCATGGAAGAAACAAATGTTTAAAATTAATTTATCATATCCTTGGTTTGTAGTGGTGCCAACTGGAAGGAAAGAGATCAGATACGCAGAATACTAATATGGTGGCATTTGCACACCTATTTTTGCAATAAGTAGGCAATACATCTCCCCTTCCTTTTCTGATAACATTTAGTAAAATACAATGGCTCTTCTCTCAAATGCTATTACTACTGTTACCACTATTGTAACAATATCAACCAACAATATAGGGTGAAATCCTGTACTTGAGATATGTCAACTAAAGGATTGATAGGGTAGAACTGCTCAATGATAGTGCAATATTATGCCAGCGTATTTGTTCTGCCAGCACATCTGCACCAGAGAAGCAGCCAAAACAGGGTGGAGATACAGGTGGGACACTGGTTGAATAGAAGAGGAACAGTCTTGCCACTCACTTCTCAAGGTAACTTGTTCTAGACTAGGGGTCCCAACTGGGGTGGACATGCATAGGAATACCCATGTACATGTGTGACTATGTGGTGCTGTCAACATGAACTGGTGTGTGTTTGTGTGTGAACAGTTTGTGTAAGAATGTACAAGGGGAAATTGATCCTGTGTCTGCTGAGATTCCAGGGGACTGGAATGTTGTCTGTGCTACAGTTGCTCATGGAGTGTGGAGGGGAGCTGTGGTAGGGCAGGGCATGGCAGCGCAGCGCAGCGCACTGTTCCAGACATGTACCAACATCAGGTAAATGCATTGACATCTTATAAGTGTAAGTAGCATTAAGAGTGTTGCTGTAACAGTTGATTTTGCCACAAACACTGAGATGTGTTGTTGGCTCCTAATGTGTTTTTCCAGGTGAGATTTCCCTCCTCTTTAATGAGGTCTTTAACGTTGTAATCTTGACTGAGGACCTTCCACAGGAAGCAGTCATGTGCATACAGTTATCTTACTGCACTCAGAACAAACATGATGTAAAATAACATTATAAAGCAAACATAAGGAGAAAAACTCAATGATGCTAGTGCCCCAAATAGACTCGTACAAAAATATATATCATATTCACGCAACCTGCTTTCCTTCCTTGACAGGGAAATCAATTCAGCAGTTAACAGAATTGCAGTGGACGTAATATATTTTTTCTCCAAAGCACACAGCTCTGCATGAGAAAGGAGCTTTTGGCAAATGATCTGCGCGCACACACAGTGTGCAGAAATTTCCCAGCGCTGAAATGAAAGTGGAAGGTGCTGCTAATGGATGGCAATGTACACATCAAAGCCCTGCAGAGTTTTAGATTGGAGCCCTTTGACTTCAGAGAGGTTACTTGAACAGTTTTACATGACACTTTTATATTTCACCTAGAGAAATGAAGGTGAGAGGAATCATCTATGATGGGATAAAGAAATCTGAAATAAAGAAGTGTGCTGAAAACTAACTGGTGCAATCCAATACCATGCATGTTTACTCAGAAGAAACTCAGAGCTGACTTACTAACCTGGTAAGCGTTCTTAGGAGCAGAGATTTAATATGTAAACATCAAGCCTGAAGGAAATATATACTGTAGCACTCTATCATTGGTCTACTCCTGTTTAATTATTTTATTGTATTAATGAGATTAGAAAACAACTGTAGACTAAAAGAACAGGCCCATGGATTAGAAATCAATGCGCAAAATTAGCATTGAGAAATTGGGATTGTTCAGAAGAAGACATTTATGACAGTAATAAGTGGTATAAAGCAAAAATAGATGTTTTTATTTACCATCTTAATAATGTAAGAACAGGTACAAATTGAACATATATCAGCAAAGTGGTAATGCTGACAGAAAAAAAGTCTGTTGGATTGTAGAAGGTAAAGGTAAAGGTAAAGGGCCCCTGGACGGTTAAGTGTAGTCAAAGTCGACTTTGGGGTGTAGCGCACATCTCCGCTTTCAGGCTGAGGCAGCTGGCGTTTGTCCAAAGACAGCTTTCTGGGTCATGCAGCCAGCACTGTGACGGAAACCAGAGTGCAGGAAAATGCTGTTTACCTTCCTGCCGCAGCAGTACCTACTTGTCTACTTGCACTAGTGTGCTTTCGAACTGCTAGGTTGGCAGAAGCTGGGACAGAGCAATGGGAGCTCACCCCATCACACGGATTTGAACCACTGCCCTCCGATTGGTGACACCAAGAGGCTCAGTGGTTTAGACCACAGAACATGGAGCACATAAACAGCACTCTTTGTTTGCATGTATGTATGTATGTATGTATGTACCGTATTTTTCCATCTGTAAGACGCCCCCATGTATAAGACGCCCTGTATTTTGGGGGACTGCAATTTAAGAAAATGGGGAAAGATCTATCCTTGTATAAGATGCCCCCAAATTTTGGACATTATTTTTTAGGAAAAAAACATAGTCCTATACACGGGAAAATATGGTATGTATGTATGTATGTATGTATGTGAGTGTAAGAGAGGGAGTGTTTTATGCCTGCATATCTGGTGTGCCTATGTGTGTTTTATGTGTGGTGAATGTGCATGTGTGATGAGTATAGGGGTGTGCGGGTGTGCACACATGTGTGAAATAGCTACAACTACTGCTGGCATGTGGACTTTGGAGGGGTGGGACGCCAAAAAAGATTAGCTACCCCTCTGTCATAATAATTTATTTTTTCACCAGAAAGAGGTAATGGTTTCATATTAGTAGGTTATAATGCACTTTGTTTTTATATAAACACATGGACCTCTGCTTAGCTTGGTGAGTAAAAATTAATATTAATTCGTAAAAAAATATAATCCTCAATAATTTATTGAAAGACTCCATTAAGACATAATGTATTTTATGGGTACATTTATAAGATGTTTTAGAGAAAGCAAAGCATATTTTTATACATTAATGTGCATTCTTCTAGTCTACCAGATAATATTTTGGAACAACAATATATGTGCTGAAAATAAATTGAAATAGTTTTAAAAGCAACCATTGAACAGAAATACTTGCATCATTTTGAGAAAATGCCTTAATGTCTCAAAGAATAAAAATAAATATTAAACACGAGCACTAGCATCATTTTGAGAAAATACTTAACCATAAACAATTTGATCCCACCCACACATGTTAATTTAAGACAATGCTGCACTCTGTATTTACTAAGTGCTATCTCAGCTATGGAACTTAGTACATTTAAAAAATCTACAAAAGGAAAGTGTGAAGGGAACAAATACCACTGACATAACTGGAACAGAAATTCTATATAAATGAAACAAAATGTTAATACTGAGTTTTACAGAGTATGAAGCCAAGACAAAAGGCTTCCCACCTTTACTCTCACATGCCAAGTTAGTCCAAGTTCTACAGGAACTTGTAGTTTTATATACCCATGCACTTCTGTCTCACCCTCTTGGGCTTCACATATTCATTAGGGAGCTGGCACTGGAGAAGTAGCGGGTGTTGAAACAGTAATGACAGATAGTATTATTGATTGTCTGTTTGTAAGCCAGGCATATCCATATATATGATTACTAAAATGTACAAATCACAATAGGAGAGGGAAATCCCATGCACAAACAAAACAAAACAAAACAAAACAAAACAAAACAAAACAAAACAAAACAAAACAAAACAAAACAAAACAAAACAAAACAAAACAAAACAAAACAAAACAAATCTATAACATAAAATCGAGCATGAGAAGACAATTGCAATATTTTCCATGGAAGTAGGCATTTCCTTAAACTAAAGAATTCTCATACAGACTTGCAAAATGAACAAGAAAGAGTCAATGCCATTGTTTCATTTGCTCCCCAATTACTAACAATCCAACAGAAATACAACTAATGTACCGGTATGTCTGCCTAAACATACATTCACAAAATCCACACCTTGGAATTAACAGGAGGGAGTCCATAGATGTTTCTGTTATAGTGGGTTTCCTATCCCTTGTACCTCATAGACTGGGAAGACCATCACCCACATAGCACGTAGGCTTATATCTTGCTTTCCCCTTAATATGTTGTATACTACTTGGAAACTATTTTGCATCTGTAGTCTGCAAATAAATAAATAAAATTGGTACTTGAATGTGAATCTGAATACACATCACTCTGAGATTAAGGAAATGTACTGATGTTTAGTCTAATGCAACTTCAGCCATCCTTTCTACTGTCAACCTAAATAGTTCAAGAAAATAGAATCGAGTTAGAGAGCTATAGACTGAACTACCAGTTTGGTCAGACAAGCTCATGGACCTCACATCTCTGTTACCTCAGTGCACACATATGCATGAACATGTATCTTAAATGTGTACAGTGGTACCTCAGGTTAAGAACTTAATTTGTTCTGGAGGTGCATTCTTAACCCGAAACTGTTCTTAACCTGAGGTACCACTTTAGCTAACGGAGCCTCCCGCTGTCGCCGCACCACCTCTTTTGCCCAGCAATCAGCTCCCATGTTTTCTGTGAATCCAACAAATCTGGTCAAAAAAGTCACCGAGGAGTGCCTCCACAAAGGAGTTCTATCTAATTCCAAAGAAAATAACAAATACAGTTCAACAACAAGGGAAAGAAAATTGGAGGCAATGAAAGGATTTAGTTAAAGTTAAAAAGCGGGAAACCAGCTCCTTTATTATTCACAGGGGTATGTTGTGTGAAAATATATAGCATGGAACAGTCTTTTGCAGTGGTTCCAGAAATCTGAAACACTTCTGCATGCAATGTACACCCAGTAATACAAAAATCGTACCAGTGAAATGTAACCTAAATTTTAAAATGCTTTCTCATAAAGGTCCTAGCTGCACATGAGAGCCATTACATAACAACAAGAAAAAGGTTTTCTGGGACAGCCTGCCACCATACCAGCTAAATTTATTATTGTTTTTATTATTATAATTTATTAAATTTCCATACCGCCTCTCACCCACGCACCACAAAGCGTGTTCTCTTTCATAGACAGCATGTGTTGCGGTGGGGTCTGACAGGCCACCCCTCTGTTGCTGGGCAGGTTAGTATGGATGGCCATCCACAGTGATTGGGCGGTTGGGTTACTGGGCAAATTTTGGTGTTGCCATTTAGGGGACGGACCAAAGGTTATAAAATCAAGTCACGCAGCACTGACTGGGCTCTTTTGCTGCATGCATCAGATCACCTGCCCACACTCCCTAATCTAGGGCTATTGCATTGACCTTGCTATGCCTGTCACGGGGTCGTCTGCTTTTCGGGCAGGGGCCTGGTAGGAATTTTGTCCATTTGGCTGATTGGCTGGTGCCATTTGGTTTTTCCCTACTGCGTAGCAAATCGTCACAACTTGTAAGGTTGTGGTTAGGCATTGGTTTAAAAATTGGTTGGTGGAGGGGTAAGGATTGGCAGTGCCTGCCCCTCCAATGCTGCTGCGGAAAGGGAATTCCGTTAAAGGAATCCAGGGGCTTGCCATTCTTTCGTCCGTACCCCTGAACGGGGCTTAGGGCCGCGCAAGCCCCCGGGAGAATGCGGGGGGCGGGGATGTGGGTCTGGTGCCTGGCTCCATGCTCTTCCCAATATTGTTTTCCCTTACTGGCTTTCACTGGAATCTGGAAGTCAGTTCTGTCCCTGGGCGTGGGGACAGATAGTCATAACCACTGCCCAAGCAACCACTCACATTTATGTATTTTAATAAAGTTGTGGCCAAAATTATGCTAAAAACCTTAAACAAAAATTATGTGTGAATTGTGACTTATTTAGGGGTGGCTTGGGGGACCTCGACACGCAAGGCAGTTTACAATATGAAAACACATAGCATAGTAACAAGCAAATGCAATATCCCCCACACCAATTTAAAAGGCCATAGCTGGTGTAATTCGCCAAAGGCCTGGGAAAAGATGATTTTTTTTCCTGGTGCCTCAATATATGTAATGAAAGCACCTGGTGAGGGCTTAAGCAAAGTTACAGCAGCATCTCTACCTGCCAGTTCTTATTTTAGTAAGGTGCTCTTACACTCACTGAAATGGGATGAGCTTGAAGTACTTCACAAAACACAAAGTGCACACATGGGTGGCTCAAATCAGGATGTGTTTGCCAGTCGGCATCCATCCATTCATTCACAACAGATATTAATGGCCAAATTATACACTCACTTGTATAAGATATGGCAATGGATTCCAGAGAGCAATAATTAGGCAATTTACAACCTCCCGCTTGTGACTGGCATTGCTTGGATAAGTGATGGCTTGCGCTCTAGGGGATTTCTCTGTCTTACTGCAATGATGCCCTCATTGCTCAGAGCAAAGCCAGATTATGAACATATTCCTGTGGCACATATAAACTTCCAGTTCAATTGAGTTTTTTGGTAACACCTCTTTCTGCCCAAAGTACCAGAGCTTGGGGCTTCCTTGTCAGCCATTGGGTGGAGTGACCTGTTTCAATTGGTTTGTTGAGTGAGGAACAGATTAGAGCAGGAATTGAATTTTGAGCAGTGATGAATATCTAGGACCGGGGTGGTGGTGGTGAGGGGAGAGAGACTAACTGAAACCACATTTTGGCACATGTGCAGAGTGTCATTTTACATTCTATTTCCTAGAAGAATTTCTGACAAAAAATATGTTCAATTTATAATGCATCCTAATACACTGAGCTAATCAAATCCATAATCTGAACCAAATAATTAAAAACTTAGTATTCAATATTGGGGGGGGGGGGACATAGCTGAGCTGCTTAAAATTCAACAAGATAAAGTTTTGTTTTTTGTTTTTTGTTTTAAATGCTGGTTGTGAACCAAACTATGCTACTCGTGTAAGAACCCACTTATTTTTAGAATAATTTCAGGCAAATTTATCAATATGAGCTTGGTTGAACTATGGTATTATGTTATGATCCTATTAAGTTATTAATCCAGAAGTTGTAAGAATCACTCAAGCAATAGCTCCTTCCTAAAAGCCTTCACATATGCTTTAAAATTCCTATTAAGAATTATCATGTGATGATATAAGTATACAAGAAACAATTGATGTCAACAGTGCTTTAAAAATGAAAGGTCTGTTTTATATAGTAACATCTTCTCTGGGTTTGCATATTTAAATCTGGAATACTATTTGAAGTGACATCTCATGAAGGGAAAGAATGCAAAGATGTAATTATAATGTTAACACACTGTAAACTAACAAATGCATAGTAGTTTTATATGTGCATTGCAAATAAGAACAGAGGTACTATCAGGCATGTTTGTAAGAGTATAGCTGAACATACGTCACCTCCAGAGCTGAAGTATTTTAATCTTAAGCATTTTAATCTTAAACATATCCCCCCCACCCCGTTATACTGGAACACAGTGGTACAAACACTACCAAAACATATTCACTGTTGTTTAGTAAAGCCATATAAATTTAAAATGATTGCATGTCAGTGAGTAAGTACACAGCTGGAAATACTATTGGATTTATCTATTCTGCTGCAGCACTTGCATTTCTCCAGTGGCAGTTCAGTGTTAAATCTGATTTAAGAGGTAGTGTACTTCTAAGTATCCCACTGGAACTGGAGTTAAAGAGACAAGGAGGACAGCTCCAGGTTTCAGAGTAACTACATTTATCTCCTCCAACAGAAACAGATGGCTAGAGTACACTTACTTAACTTCTTCCTGACTACCTTACCCTTTTGCCAGTGGGGTAGGATGACCATCCCAACATGACATGCTTGAGTGAAGGAAACAAGACACATGTCAAAAATATTTTGGAACCATTTGCAACATGGTTGCAAAATGTACCGGTACTGAAACAGTAAAATGTACCGGTATTTATGCGAACTGTAGAAACGGGAAAAGAGTTGCTAAAGGAAAAATTCCATGCGCTCATCCCTTTTACTTGCACATGATTTTTAGCAGCTCAGCTTGCAGATGTCCCATTTCATACAGGTGGGATCACCTTTAAGGAGACTTTTGTGTTGATTTGACTTGACATTAATTTAATAGCCACATGTGTTTACTACAAATGTGTTAGGGCATGTGTCATTTCTTGGACATCATCTAATAATTTTGTTTGAAAAGATCTTCTCATTTTTTTTGTTCTCATTTCTTGTGTTTTGAACATATTTTACAATATAATCCTAGCTATGTTTACATAGAAATAAGTTACACTGAATCCAGTGGTAAATGGGGTAAATTCAGGTAAATGGGGTTAGCATTACAGCCTTAGTCTGAAGCAGTTGTAACAAGGCATCTTTGATCTGGGTTATTTGATTACCATAAGTTGGTGGCAGTCTTTGCTAGCAGATTAGGCCTTGAATATTTTTGGACCAAATGTTTATTGTCTTTTCTTGAAGGGCTTGAAAAGCAGTGAAGCTTTTCCTCGTGTCCCTGAATGGACTCCCCGCCCCACCTAATTATAATAACTACTGATTTGATCTTTAAAATTAGGGAAGCAGAAGCTTGAGAGGAATAGCATTTCAACAAAACAAGCCTGAAAATGCCCTAAAAGAAACTGATAAAGAAGCAATGTTCTTTGAGCCAATATTACCTATCTGATATGAAAATTATGGTTATATAAAGCCACTCCTAGCAAAAAACTGGAAAACTCAAGATCTACCCACACTGGAAGAGTGGCAGATGCAGCTGATGGACTATATGCAACTGGCCGAGATGACCGGCAGAATCCGTGATCTGGGAGAAGAGAAGATGGAGGAAGACTGGGAGAAATTAAAAATGTATTTACAAAAACATTGTAATTTGGTTGAATCTTAAGAAGGATGCTGGATTATAAAAAACTGCTCACCACTAAATTAGATTTAAATTTGATGATAAGTGAGACTAAAGAAAATATAAAAATTTTTGGAAGAAGTGCTAGATTATATTTGAATGAATAGACATGAGATTGAAAACAAGTTGATAATTTGTGTGGAAAAATTTTTAACGATGTAAATGGGAGCGGGTGACGTGAGGGAGTCCAAAGAAGTGATGAAATTGTTATGACAGAAATAAGATTGTTTATTATGTGTGCATTTATATTTAAAAACCTTAATAAATATTTATATAAAAAAAAAATAAAGCCACTCCTAGAACTTTTGGCACTAATAAGAGTTATAAATATACTCTCTTGTTGATGAGTGTCACAGTGAAAGCCTTCACTCAGAAGTAAACCCATTGATTTCAATGGAACTTCTAACAATAAAAACCATGATGCTTTGTACACAATAATTAGTAAATTCGCTCCACTTAACAGTGGGGAGGAGTTGCAGTGGACCACGTGGCCACCAACTCCTCTCCGGGTGCAGGGGACAGAGTCCCATATTACCCGGAGGCTCCCTGCCATGGCTAGGCCCCATTTAAACAAAGGCACAAGCCGATGAGCTTTCTCTCGGCTTGCTTCACCCTTATCTTTGGAATTAGAACAAAAGTGCTCATTTTATTTAACTGTTTTACTTAGACCTGTTCACTAACTAGATAAAATCAAGACTGAGCTTTTCTAGCACTCACAGCCTGAATTCATGATGTGCACGTGCCTCAGGAATCTTAGGAGATGAATTAAACCATTTGAACAGCTTTAGAATAGTTTCAGATAGGATAGACTAAGATGGAACTGAAGACTCCGCAAATATTTCCAGTTCTAATACATTTCTACTGGGCACATGCGTCATTATATGCTTGTGCAAAATTGAAATATTTCTCAATTAGTTACGGCTTTACTCCATATACTTATAAGCGGCGTATAAGTGGTTCTGCAAGAAACTACTTTTTTATCATACTAATTTACATGAACAGTAAATGAACAAGAGACTGAAAAATTGACTTATGCTTTTTATGTTCTCAGTTAATATTTAATGATGGAAGTTTTAGATGCATGTTGAGACTGCACATCTTGCTGCAAGGAGGAAAAACAGAAGTATGACTCACTCACACTTTCTTTTCACTGCTTCTTGTAAAATGTGAAGTAGTACAGTGGTACCTTCAGTTGCGGATGGGATCCGTTCTGGAGGTCCGGTCGGATCCTGAGGTTTCCACAACCTGAGGACCGCTTCTGCGCATGCGCAGAAGCACTCTACCACTTCTGTGCATGCACGCAGGTCAAAACCCGGTAAAATACTTCCAGGTTTCCCACATGCGCATCCTGAAGTTTATGTAACCAGAGGGTTACATAAACGGAGGTACGACTGTATGTTAAATATCCTGCAACAAAATCTTCCCAGAAAATAAGGTCTCTGAATTCATTGGTTTCACTAGTATATTTTCCTTGCTGTGTGCTAACTATATACAGTGGTACCTTGGTTTAAGAACAGCTTAGTTTATGAGCAACTTGGATTAAGAACGCTGCAAACCCAGAAGTAGGTGTTTTCGTTTGTGAACTTTGCCTTGGAAGCAGAACATGTTCCGCTTCCTGTTGAGTGTGTTCCATTTGTAAATGGAGTCCCCCGCTGCTATGGGAAACCACGCCTTGGTTAAAGAATTCTTTGGTTTAAGAACGGACTTCTGGAACGCATTAAGTTTGTAAGCCAAGGTACCACTGTATCTCTCTATATTCACTTTTTGCTCTCTGAATGCATTGGTCATTGGTCTTGACTTAGATTTCTAACACACCAGTAGCTTAATTGTTTAAGATTGTTGAGGCACGGGAACACTCTTTCACAGCAACAGCTACAATAGTATCCAATGCATAACACAGTACAGTTAAGCACCGTACTGTACTGTCTCCTTCCACTTAGAAATGTGAATCATTGCCATTTGTGAAAACCCTTTTTCATGTGGTATTCCTGTTATGATAACTTTATTTATGTGTGCATCTGAAGAAGTGTGCATGTACACAAAAGCTTATACCAGAACAAACTTAGTTGGTCTCTAAGGTGCTACTAGATTTATTTATTTTTACTGCATCAGACTAACAAGGCTACCTACCTAAATCTTTATTTATTTATTGAATTTAGATACATTACATTATATACATTACTGGGAGAACACTGGGGCCTAATAACACTATGCTTCTCCTGAGATCCTTCGAGGCACATTTCCCAATTTAGCATTATCTAAGGTAGGAAGCAAATAAGATCAGACAGGGGCTGTGATGGGGGAGTGGGTGAATCATCTGCAAATCAGTACTTGTTTTGATTGAAAAGAAAAACGAGCTGCTGGCACTCATATCCTGACAGAAGTGGGTGGGTGCCAGAGCAAAATGGCTGCCCTTGGTAGCCAAAAGGGAAGGGAGGTGACGTTTCTCCATACTGGTGACTTCTAATACAAAAAAAAAAAAAAAAAGCACTGCCACAAATAATCAGTTTAGCCAAGTGAGTTTCTGTGTCCAAGGTATCAAAAGTAGTCAAAGTCTCATCTAGACTGGATTACTATAATTGTGACCTACATAGGGTTGCCTTTGAAGGCCATCAAGAAGATGGCACAAATTGCGGCTTCTACAGTTTTTAACTTTTGCCAGTTCTTTGGAACATGTTACTCCTTTGCTGTATCAGCTGCACAGCTATCAATCATTTTCTGGATCCAATTCAAAGTTTTGATTATCACCTTAAAATTCCTCAATGACCTAGTGCCATCGTAACTAAGAAAACCCCCTCCAGTCAGAATCTGCTGTCTCCTAAGATCAGTCTAGGAGGTATTTCTGCATATCCCACTTACTTCTGAGATACAGTTGGCTAGAATGCACAGGACTGCCTTCACTCTTAGCATGCAGTGTTGAAAGCCTTGCCCTGGGGGTGTTAGTTTGGCTCCTGATTTATCACTGTTCCTCCATCAATTGAAGGCTTTGCACTTACTAGTGCTCTAATATTTATACAGATTCCTTATTCATATATTTATTAGTTATTATTTGTCTGCTGCTTTTTGTTTTTATTGCTTTTTAAAAAAACAACAACTGAGGATGTCATTAGAACAGGAAAGCGAAATACAATTTTTAATTAAAATGCGTTAAATCCTTTTATTGGTTAAAAGTATCAACAGTCTAAGCTCATTTCAGAAACCAGAACACAGTCCTCAAATATGCAGTTATTTACATGATGATCTGTAATGTCTATTTTGTGTGATAAATCAGCCTCATATAACCAACATACTTAACTCTAATACATGAAGGGGTTAAGACCAGCGCTTTTTTCTAGGGGTACTCAAAGTATGCAGTACTGACACATCCCCCCCATGTTAAAAATGTGGCACTTACTGTAACTACTTCATGGTGAGTACCAACACTTTTTTCTTTAAAAAAACAAACAAACCACGGGTTAAGACCATAGAGTAAGCTGTCCTGCCAGGCTTAGCTAGGTCACACACCCTCATCATAAGAGGAGGGGTAACCAAACTCTTTGTTCTCTCATCTCCACCATGTGAATCCTATCAGTAAGGAGGTCTAAGCTAAAAGCTCCAAGTTCAGATCACATGGTTTAAGCAAGCCATCTTTGTGTTTCTATACAAATAATTTAGAAACATTTCACATTTTGGAACCTAAGTTATACTGCCTGCCTTTTCTTACTGCTGCTGTATAGAAAAGCACATGAATTTGCCCTTTTGAAGAATTTGTAAGTAAACCATTTTTAACTTACCAAACATGTGGTCTTTTTGTATGCTGCTTTTGAAAAAATTAGACGCGGATATTTAAAAGGTCTAATAGCCTAAAATTTTCACACTTTACTTTGTTGCATATTTTGTGATTTTAAATCTCTGCTGGGGCGCTGTCACCAAGAAGTAATTGCCCCACACCTGGATCTTGGCATCCTGGGAATTTTACCAGGTCTATTTTTCCTTTTAATTAAATACAAGCAACCAACATATTTCATTACACACTAGCAATTACAGGTATGTTTACTGATCACTACGTTTGCATATTGGACAAATTGAAATGTTACATTTCTAGGAGTATACCTAATAATGCAATACTTGATGTGCTCCTCCTACCTCTTACTGAATTCAGCGGAAGGTATGTCCAAGTAAATAAGGCTCAAATTGGGCTGGGGCGGGGGGAGAGGAATTATTTCCTTTTGATTTCTCAAGAAAAAATTTTGCTAACCACTTAAATTCATTTGCCTTCTGAACTACCAGATTAACTGAATTGCTTTACAAGTTAATTCTGTAAGGCAGTATTTTATGTTCAATACATTTTCACATTTCAGTTCACACATTTTTATAAAGAATGACAGACTATGGCACATGCAAATATGGAAGACTCCCTAGAGCACTATATGTCCAAAAACCACTGAACACATTATGTTCATCCATACATGTAATGTTTTCATTTGTGACAAAAACACTGATAACATCTTTCATTTATTAAACTGAATATAAAACTATGTGAATTATCACCAATACCAATCAACACAATACTGCAAATAACAATTGTGACAGGATTCTAATGAGTGTAGGTCAAGAAACAGTTTACAATTGCAGCAGCTGTGCCTTGTAGACTGGATTTACTCTCAAGAAAGTACATGGAATGCTTGATTTTTGCTGCTGTGAAATATTAACGGTTAACATTCTTATATTACCTTCTATGCATGTATCCATTATATTCTGTTTATTTAAGTATATAATATTGTTTCATTTATACAGCAGCTTTTATAGAACAATAAAACACACAAGATTCTGCTTGTCCTTCTGCATAACATTATCTTTAGTATTGCATTCAAATCATACATCTTGGAAACATGCAATCAAACTACAGGTTTACCACACCTATCAGCCAATCACCCATTCCCACCACCCTTCTGAGTAATACCCCTCCCCACCCTCTCACTATATATAAGGGTCTGGTGACTTCTGTTTCAGTGGATCTGAAGAAGTGTGCATGCACACAAAAGCTCATACCAATAACAAACTTAGTTGGTCTCTAAGGTGCTACTGGAAGGAATTTTAAATTTTTTTTCCGACTACGACAGACCAGCATGGCTACCTACTTGTAAATCAAACTACTGTTCATATTTTATGAATGTATTCCATATAGAGCAAGCTTGAGTGACAAAGCATTTGAAAAATAGATATGACTACTACATGTGTGCTGTACCCCTCCAAAATAACCTAATTATTGTGAGAATGTGTAGGAAGATACTACCAATGCTTGTTTTCCTCCTCTTTATGGGAATAAATTTGGTAAACTGTTATCAACCGGTTTGCTACCAAAATCTCCATAGTTTGGTTAAGCCTATTTGCTGTCATTAAACATGATGGGAAAGCTTCTCTATTAAGGAGCATGCTGGATCAGGCCAAGGGCCCATCTAGTCCACCATGCTGTTCTCATAGTAGCTGAGCACAAGGACCTGCGTCCCCTCCTGTGGTTTCTAGCGACAGTACTCATATTCAGAAGCACACTGCTTCCAGCTGTGGAGGAATAGCATAGGTATCATGGCTAGTAGCCATTGTCCTTCTTTACTAATCTGCTTTTAAAGCCATCCAAGTTGATGGTCATCACTACCAACCTTCATGGTTTACCTACTGTTTATTAAGATAGCCTTCTTTCTAATTTCCAGCATATCAATAAGTATTTTTCAAGGGTTTTCTTTACATTCTGGAAAACTGAATAGGGACACGTCCAAGTTTTGCTAATGGGACAGTCCAGCCAGCAGAAGAGGGTGGAATGTGATTTTCTCCTATTTCTTCTTCAGCCTCTTCTTAGTCTGCTCCAGAGAGTTGCTCTCTCCCCGTGTATGGGAAGTGATGTGGGAGGGTTACAGGGAAAGGAGTACAGTGGTACCTCGCAAGGCGAAATTAATTCGTTCTGCGATTTTTTTCGTCTTGCGATTTTTTTCGTCTTGCGAAGCACGGATTTTGGAAAAGCTTCAAAAATCACCAAAGGTCTTCAAAAACCTCAAAAAAGGCTACCACACCGCGTGCTATGAGTTGCTCCTCGAAGTCAAGTCGCAACTGCACCCCCTGAATGCATGGTTTCAAGAAAAAGGAAACAAACTTGCAAGACAAAGGAAACAAACTTGCAAGACGTTTCCATCTTGCGAAGCAAGCCCATAGGGAAATCCGTCTTGCGAAGCAACTAAAAAAACGAAAAACTCTTTTGTCTTGTGAGTTTTTCGTCTTACGAGGCATTCATCTTGCGAGGTACCACTGTACTGGCAAAAGTCACCTCTCCTGCTTTCCTCCAGTGAGAGCCTTTTCCAGGACTACCTTGCATGTATGGAAGGAGCGTGTATGAATCCATCACAGTCTATTTCCTTTCCAACATTATGTAGTTTAAAACAGTTGCCAAGGAAGTTTACTTGTTACATAAGCCTAATTCATGTTTCATGAAAAAGTGTGGCTGGGTAGACAAATCAGAAAAAAATAAGCCTGTGGTGTTCAGTTTTGCTGCTCACAATCTTTGCCTTCTTAAGCTTCCTAATGGGAAAAACTGCCTTTGGAGGAGGTATTAGCATTGGTGGAATTCCACCCCACCCCTTCCC
The DNA here is from genome assembly GCF_964252035.2 of Podarcis erhardii. Taxonomy (NCBI): domain Eukaryota; kingdom Metazoa; phylum Chordata; class Lepidosauria; order Squamata; family Lacertidae; genus Podarcis; species Podarcis erhardii. The sequence goes on along the minus strand of NC_138498.1, from coordinate 48,345,251 downwards.
TCATCCACCTATCCTTGCACATACACAACAATATCAGAGGGAAAGCAAAATAAAGAAAATGGCAAAATGCAGCATAACCCATACGGAAATGTGATGAAAAATTAATATGTAGAGTGAGCTCTACATTAACAAGCACCTCATCAAACCAAGTATTTTCCTGTCTGATAAACCTAAAGAGCAGAAACAGTGTGGGTCTGTTTTCCTCTTGTTGTTGCTACTCTACTAAAGAAGAAGAACACTGAAAATACTTTATTTCTCACTGCTGTCATCACTCATCCTAATGAGGACAAGAAAGGTTATCCCTACCAGGAGCAGAGTGCTTTCATGTACTCCAAAACCCACCTACTCACTTCTTAATGAGAATGTAAGACTTGCAGGGATTGTGATCCTGCTAGGTTCCTCTTGAAACGCATCAGCTGCCTATTCAATAAATAAGACCTGAAATGGTTTTCTGGGATCCTTCTGCCTGACTACTATGCCAGCCACACTAAGCATCAGGCATGTCAGTTAGATTTATGCTTTGAGAAGCCTCGTTGGTTCCTTTTGACTTTACAATCATATTCTGGCACACATATACATACTGACAATTGCAGGTTATGATTTCTTAAAAAAAAAAAAAAGAAATCTGAGAAAGCCTTTTGAAAAATATTGATTATCAGTTGAAGAAATGATATTTTTAATAGATTTCTTCTTCTTTTTCACTTTTATCACAAGTTACCAATTTAAGGTGATAGTAGATCTAGTTTCAAGTGGATATAATTACTGCTAAAGTCCAAAGGTGATCTTGTAGCACGTGTTTTCAGTCCTTCCCTCATCAATCTGATAAAGTGTAAAAATATTATTGGAGTAGACGCACAATAATCTTTACTGGAAAGTAAAGTAATGAGAACGTAACACAGCAGAGTGAATTATGTGCTGCTCCATATTAAGAAAATTTAGGTAGAGATGTGGGAGTTTTGTGGCAACAATGAAAAACAACCAGTGATGCTGAGAGAGAAGAGTAAATATGAGTGGCTGCAATGACAAATCCTATTCAGCACATTTGTCTAACCAATAAGCCATATTCTCATTTGTGCCAACAGCTCACATCCATTCCATCTTGCCTTTTCCTGTGAAACTTACGTATTACAGAAGAACTGTGCTCCTTATGCTGTCCAGAATAAGTAACATTTTCTGCAACTGGCATCTTGTCCACTCTTGCCTGTCACTGGAAAAGAACTGCCATCATGCTTTGAACTAGCAAGGTGGAAACTCTTTAACAACTGTGGTAGAGTAGGGGCTCCAATTTGACTGGGAACTTGCATTCTTAACATTAGAAATGTACAAAATATGATTACTTTATTTCTGCAGCTGTTCCCTCCACATGGTTTTGAAAACCCAATGGAAAGTCTGAGTATCTTGTGTTTTGGTTTCTGAACCCCTTCCCCACTCATGTAGTCCTGTGTTGTACCCTGTGAGGACCTTTATTTAGTCATTTTATTTGGGGGTGCTTCCCTCATAAGCAGTCCAATAGCTGCGTCAGAAGAGAATGCTGTGTATTTGTCAGTTGCCTGTGCTTTTCAGCTTGTGCATCCTCTTCACATTTTAATTATCTTCTTGGGTGGTAACATTCTGGGCCTCCTTAAGGGCAATGCACTTATTTTACAAAACTGTACAGGCTCTGTACTGGTAACAGTGGCCTGGGTTGGTTAATATTTGGTCTAATATTCTTCCCAGGCATGTTTGGTGGGAAGCAGGTAACCCTAGGTTCCCTAATAGGATTCATAGAAAGGTTAATAAGGAGGTTAAATCATCCTGTCCAGTGGCCAGGGAGAAATCATTCCTCTTAGTTTCTTTATGTATAGGGTCAACTGTATCATACTGATATTGTACAACTTTCAGATTTGGGCAATTTATTTTTGTCAGATCTGCAGCAGTCTGCTAGAGGTCATCTGCATGTGGTGAAGGGAAGGTGGCTAAGTTGAGGCTTGTCATCCTCTACGCCTGATAGGTATGGGAAAGTTCCAGGTAGTTAAGGTTTGGTAAGCATCCTTAAGCACAAGGATAAATGATGTAGTGCTGAGACCTGCTTTCAGGGCTGTGGGACCCACTGGTAGGGTAAGGAGCACCTTTGAGGCCATCTGTGACACCTTCTGGAACTAAGGCCCCAGAAGGAGGTGAAGCAGTAATGCCTCTCAACTCACCTGAAAGGGTGGGGCTCAAGGTCAGGGGTAGATGAATGGTGGAGCTGGCTAACCCACAGTTTGTTATACACAGTTAGTATCTCACACAATTGTTCCCTACTGCATAACTGTTGCCAAATTAATAAAATTGCCACTGTTCCGCCAACCTTGTGTTTTGCCTCCTGATTGCCCTGGGTTCTTGGTGAAGCTTGGTTCATTTTTTCTGAGTAATTAATCTGCATTATTTAAAAACAAACTTATGTGTTAAATTTTATAGTTGTTGTAAAGCTTGAAATTTGAAACAGATTAAAGTATTAAGATGTAATGATTTTCTTTATGCTTTACTGTAATCTAAAATCTATGGAGAGCACTCAATAGTCAGTGGTCATCTAATCATATCCTTATTATAAGTAGTAGCTGCTTCTTATGACTGAGGATATATATACACTCCTTACCAATGCTCATGCATTTTTCCTTTTTTTAAAAAATAAACATGTCTACTCAGAAGTAATGTCATGAAGTTCAATAAAGCTTACTCCTAGGTAAGTGACATAGGATTTGCTGCTTTGTTTGTTGTTAATTGCTGCACATCACATGAAAATTCATGCAACACTTTATAACAGAGAAAATTGCAGACACAAACCATATTAGGCCCTTGAGGTTTTACAAACCTTTGTTTCAAGTATGGATGGCAAAGATTTTATTCCTGTTGCTGAACCTGGAAACAACATTGCTGCTTCTTTGTAATGAGTGGGTTCCAACTCGTACCCTCTTGTGGCAGCATCTACTAATGGCAAGGGATACACTTTTTGTAGATTCCTCCCACTGTGTCACCGGTGGCAGAGCTTCATGTGATGGCACCCCACCGGGATCGCGCTGTTGGGGGCGGTGCGCGGTCCCCCCACACCCCTCTTCCTCCGCCAGTGCCTGTCACCCAGCTTCTCCGAAAAAATCAGTTCCAGAGATCTGGGAATCTGGTGGAAGGTAGCATTAGGGGAAAAAAAACTTCTGGTACATCAAAAGTCCCTCCTGTGAGTGCAAGAAATCCACCCAATGTTTAATCTCCCATTATGTTTTCACCATAGGGTAAGGGAAAATGTATTTCTCTTCTTCCCCCTATTCACCAATAAATGGCTGTAGGAATAAATCCTTGTTCTTAAGTGCTGTAAGGGTGACATCTTCTTTGCCACCTATATTTTGATGTTCACAGTTAAGCCAGAGAAGTCAGGTTCTGGATTCCTGTACCTAGTGCTTTTTTCCTAGAAAAATAGATGCTGGTACTCACTATGAAGTTGTTACAGTAAGTGTCACACTTTTAAAAAAATTATTTAAAGGTGCTGATACTGCGTACCCTTGAGTACCCCCTGAAAAAAAAGCACTGCCTGTACCTTAAAAAAAATTATTGGCAAGCTATCAGTATAAATATTTTAAAAAAGCAACTCTGCTTTCCCTAAGAGATCATGATTGTAACATGACAATTAATGAGCTGAAAAGAGCAAAAATCTTAATATAGTATTATTGAATGAATACCAGTTTCATCACACCAAATAGATGTGAAGTACTTTGCTCACAGTCTAAAAATGCCAAATTTAGGTTTGAGATTAACATTGTTCAGAAATGAGAGGGCTGGGGGACTGATGTCATGATCATAGGAAAACTTGACTAGCATAACTAATATATGTAATGTCAGGTTATTGTGGTCTGATTCATATCTGATTTATAGTCAAGCTAGTTTTTCTCAGCAATGTCTTCTTGGCAAAGCTGAATTTTCATTTTTAAAACCATTTTTACAGATTCCCAAACTGTTTCATTTTCTCCCTTGGACAAAAGAGGCAAACAAAATTTAAAGATACCCTAAATGAATACTCGAGGAAAGCTTGACAAAGAGTGAAGAGTTTAAATAAAATTTGTTGACACTACAATACTGTAAAGAAAATGGGGCCCAATTTTTATATGGATGCTTTTTCCTCTTCAATAGATACAAATTTCATTAAACCAAAGCACAAAGCCAAACTCAAATGGTTGTCTCACACTATTCTTTTTTGTAATAGTCTAATTCAATTGGTCACATCAGGGGAATCCTGCATTCATAAATGTCTGTGTTTAGGCAAAGAGGCTAAATGTTACCTTTGTGATTGATAGTGTTTGTTTTGTGTTCTACTCTTCAATAACTCTTCACTTTAAGCAGTGTGTTGCCTCAAACAGGAGTGGGTGTAAGGATACTCAGCGTAATGGAATGGGCCAGGTTTAATTCCCTTAATCGCTTGGTCAGGGCAACAGAATTAACCATCCACACATCTGTTCACTTCAGAATGCACATGTCTAGTTCTCTCTATTATATAACAAATGAGCACAGGGCCATTATGCTGTTCCTTGCCTGCCTTTTCCTAGAGTACTGAATCAATTCACAAAGCCCCAAAAGGCAACTACAGACTGACTGTGACTTGACACTGGGTTGATTCTGGACTAAAATTACTGCAATTACATTATAATTCTACTTTTAAATCAGTAGTTGGAAGGATATATATTCAGCCAATATTATATCCATGGTGCCCAATTAGGAAAGCTGGGATTTTAGTAGGAGCAATTTCAGAAAGCACAATTTGTGACATCAAAGGTTGTGGTGAATTTAAAAAAGGATTGGGGAGAAAACATATTAAGACATTTGCTTTAAATTAACAGACTATTAAATATTAGTGACAGATAGATAGATAGATGATAGATGATTGATACTGGAAGTACAATCCCAAATGGACAATAGCAAGTGCTATTTAAATCAGTGGAACAGAATCAAAGGAAGGATATTTAGGATTGGGGTGTTTGATTTGGCTGAGCTTTTCATGCCAGAGCCAGCAAATTTCAACTTCAAGCATGAGCCATTTCTGAGATCATTTTTAATGACTCCAGCCACATCAAGCAACATAAAAGTAATTCAGCAAGCTAAAATGAAGCGGAATGTATACCAGAGTGATTTTGTTGAGGAACAATTTACAACACAGATTGGCTGCCCCTGCTTGCTAGGCTATACTAGTGCTTTCCACATAAAGTGTGGCTGGGGGAATTTCATCTAAGCATGTGTAAATATAGCTTAAAAGTTATAGCTTAAAAATATAGCTTAAAAAAAATATAGCTTAAAAAGTTAATGACAAAGCATACATTTTAAGGTGCAAAACAGTGGTTTTAACAGTAATGTATCTGTGGCAATTATGATGGCTATATAAAGCACAGAGTGGCACTTAGGGCCTTTCTGAACTTACCATTTATGAGCTTTGAAGTGTGAATTAGTAGCTGATTGTCTGTACCTTTGGTCACAAGCTGATGTTACTAGTGTTTTTAGAGCGTTTGTGCGGAATTTTCCTCTCCACGCTAGTGGTAGGTTTTTCTTGAATTGATAAAAGTTATGTGGTGGAGTCACACCCCTTACACAATCTCATGCTAGTAAGTGTCAAGAGTTATGACAGGGATAGCCCTTTTGTGGATTTTTAAAAAAATGTATTTAAGGTTGGTTCCAACCTTTAGTTCAGGATGTCCACCCCAGTCTTATGTGGCTTTCTTTTGAAGGGAAGGGACACATGTTCTTCACTATTCTTGGATAGCTAAGCTCACAGGTTTGGGCAAAACACTACAATTCTATGATTCTATGTGGCTTGTTTGGGGCTAATAAGCTTGGGGGTGGGGAGAAATTTCCTATAACAGCTTGTTTCTCCTCCAAGTATTCCTTCTCATCTTCATAGTGGTCTCCCACCCTTGAGCACTGTGTTCTTGGCCAGCCAGGTGCCAAACTGGGGATGAACAGGAACTTTTTGGGAGTACGCTGATTTTTGGGTGCTCCCCCCCCCCCCTCACCACTTCACACTGCTCTGATTTCCATTGGCTTAGTGTGGGATATAGCTTAATTTGGCTGTTTGGTTTATTTGGCATTTAGTTCAGGCATGTAAGAGGTTTAGATAGTGGTTAGCATCCTGAGGTGTGTTGGGTAGAGGGCATAGCTACCTCCTATTGTTGACTGTCTAGTGGGGGCTGTTTGGTGCTCTCGGAGCCTTGCAGGTGTCTCCTGCTGAATGCTGTGCACTGGAACCATGGGGTTTCCTTTATGGGAAGATGGTTTTGCCACCCTCCACAGCAGTTTGGGTTAGGGAGCTGCTCTGGGGTGGTTTGGCACAATATTTTTCTGCCTGTTAGCATAGCTAATGGTCTGCCCATACTTCTTTTTACTGTGGTCAAAGTTTTCCTTGTTATATTTTAATAAACATATTGTCTTTAACCATATTGTTGCATCAAGTCTTCACTACAGGCGTAGAATGCCTACTATTCTGGACTTTTAATCTCATAGGAATATTAGAAGCTATTTATCGACCTGAGCTATGGTGAACCTGCTTATTGTGATGAAATTTTATCTGCAGCTAATGATTGCTGCTATGGGCTGTACTTTGACTCAGTACGATCATCTAAATCTGTCATGCAACTCCTCTGAACTAAGCTCACAAAGAGCACATAGTCATGGGGGAATTTTGCACCCTAATGATGCTTCTCTCCATGCAGTCAGGTCCCCCCAAAGATATATCTGCAAAGTAGATAGTCAGAAAAACAATGTGTGCTATCCACAGGTGTGATTGAGTGGACAGCAGGTTGTAGGATTGTAATTCTGCAATCTGATCCTTTCCTGTTACAACATCTCAAGAAATAGTGCATTGCCCTATGTCCTATGTCCTTTTAGGAGTATTGAAAATACATTTAAAAATCTGCCCATTGTCATCCTCAAATTTTGAAAAAATTAACAAAAAGTTTAAAGTGTACAGCAGAAATATATTTTTAGATGAAATATCAGTGTCTAATCTGCTTTAGGCATATCTACAAATCATGTACATTTGATGTTTGGCATAAAATACTTGACATGAATTTAAATAAATAACACACTGGAGTTATTTAAAGTTATCACTTAAGACAAGAATCTGTGGTATTTAAAAAGCTGTGCTATGATTCCATAGACACTATAACTTGACAAGGCAACATTATTTCTCCTAAAGTTCAACATATTTTGTAAAACAGTATGCAATCTTATGGATCAACATATAAAATTAATATATTTAATTATAATTAAGACTTATTGAAACCACACTGTCTTGAAGCTTTTTTCCTTTTTTCCCCTAGTCTAGTAATACATAGTTCAGTAAGAGAGATAAAGTATGTGGGTGCAGATGGAAGGGTGCTAGTATACCAAGGACATCATCATGTCCGTTTCTCTTTTATTGAAGAAGAACAGGATATTTTAATGCCACCATCATCACAGAAGTGTCTGTGGAGGGGATATATATTAATTGTAAATGTATTATATTGTAACTGTATTGTAACTTTTGAATAAATATTTTCTTAAAATGTCAGTTCAGTAACACAATCAAAGAAGATGTGCAAGTTAAAGTTTTATAATTTAATAATTTAATAAAACAACAACCCAAATAAAATAAAATAAAATAAACAATAAATACAAAGTACTTATCTATCATACAAGGCCTTTGATACTCATTGATCATATTGGGAGTTAGAAACGAATTTACTTTTATCTGAACATTAGGAAAACATGATACACACTATGCGCATTTCCCACATTCCTCCATAATCAGAAACCTAAAGCAACTCTTTTTAAAAATAAAAAAATGAAAACTTTTTGAGATCTGCCACAAAACCATGAAGGAACAACAGCTTTTGGATAACCAAACTGTGAATAACCAACCATAACTGCAGCAAAGACAGACAAGAAAAAGCGGGTATAATTCAGAACCATCCAGACTGACACAGAAAGCAAATGGGCAACAAGGTGACAAGCGATTCCAGTTTCAAGGCAGCAGCAACTCATAAGAGTCAGTAGGCTGCAGCACTTGGACATCTCCAAGTGTAATAACTGCAGAAATGTTGCTTCAGCAAAAAGGCAGAACTAGAGTCAAGTCCAAAGTTATCAGCATAATATTGAGAACTTTCTTCATATTTTTTTTCCTTATTGCCTCATGCCAAGAAAAAAGCCACTTTCCATAATTCCCCCCAAATAATTTCTCATCGGTTTTTTTCGGTGGCCTCCATTCCATCATTCCCCAGAAATGATGCTATTTTCTGGGTTCTATGTGAAGGATGCAAAATGGTGGCCAGGCTACCAACATAGTTACTGATGCTACCACTTGCAGTATCAGGGGATGGGAAGTCATAGGAGAAGCCCCACTTCTGAGAATATTTTTTGAGAAAGATTTCCCTAAATTCTCTGACCGTAAATAGGGTGGACAGTTTTGAGGTGCCATTTGCTAACAATTCTAGATAGAACTCACACAACCCCTTGTTAATCCTGCTCAGTTTCAAAATATATGACTGCATAAGCAGTACCTCTTAAGCTGAACATGTGAAAGATTTAAAGAAGTGGTGTCCTGGTGTAGTTAAACAGTAACTGATACCTTCAATATATGTATGTTGTTCACACAGTTCAGTCTTAAAGAAAGTAATCAGTCTTACGTGGTTGATGGGCTAATCCAACAGAGCAGTCTGGATAATTGCTTAATGATCTGTACTACCACTCTAAGTTCAGTGGCTTACAACCTGTAATTCATGGGTTTCCACCTCAGGGTCTCTTTGGTGGATTTGGATGCTGTGGGTCATCTCATTTTGTAAAAACTCTAAGTGGCACACATAGCTCTCCCTCTCCTCATTTAATCCCCACAACAATCCTATGAGATAGGTTAGGCCGAGAGCCAGTGACTGTCCCAAAGTCACCCAGTGAGCTCCATGAGCATGTGGTCTCCCAAGTCCTAGTCCAACACTCTGACTGCTACACCACACTGCGTTTCTCCAAGTCAACTTAGCTAGGAGAGGATGGTATGGGTAACATGGCTGCCTTAAACTGTATCTTTAAATAATGTGCAACAGATTCAAATTCTAAGGTATTATGGTGCTGAGAGATATGCCAAACCTTCCTTATACCCAGTTCTACCTAAATTATTATTTTTTATCGGAAAACAAAGTATTGACAGCTGTTTGAACTAACTTTTGCATATGCTAGTCAGAAAGAGAAAGAGAGAAAGAGAAATTTAGATGTAGCTGGATGTGCATCTTAGATAACCCTTGACAACTGCATATAATGGATGCAAAGAAGAGCAGTGAAACTGACAAGTTTCCCCTTCACCTCTTCATTTATTCCACAGAAGCCTCCTCACAATAGAGTTGAAATTGACAACAGATTTGAAATGCATGAGTAGCACTGAAAATGTAAATTATAAAATGAGCAAGCCGCAATATTGAAATGCCAATAAGCAAATATCAGCCAGCCACTTTAATGTGCATTCATTTACAAACTGCTAATTTAGGATTTTTAAAAATGTAGGAAAATGTTCCGAAAAATGAGGATTGCTGAGACACTTTCTCTGTTTAAAGTTTAAAATGTACTCCAATTCAAGTCCTTCACTGTGTGCCCACAAAGAAATATTTCTATAAGTGTGTGTCATTTCTTTTCCCCCACAAGGATTACAATTCATGTAATATATGCTCTAATATTGGACACTAAACAATGCAGTGAAAAGGCTAGAGACATGATTTAATGGAAAAGTCTGGCATATGGACGATACCATTTATTAATATGCACAGAGAGGCTTATATTTATATATCATATGTCAAAAGTTGGTTGAAAATGCTCTTTATAACTACAAAATACCACTGTGCTCTCATCTTCCTCTAGTACAGCAGTTATGAACCATATGCATCTTGCATATATTCTGCATCCATCTAATGAACAAGTGACAAATTTGTTGCTAATTTCACTGGTTCCAAAAGATCTTTCCCATCATCATCATAATCTAGCCAACTTATCATAACAAATTGGATCTTAGGAAGAGTTGAAGTTGTTAGTCGTGGTTTGATACTAGGTTATTAGACACTTTAGAGCCCAGTATTGTTGCAGTATTTTTGTCAGTATCTTATTTTCAATGAAATTAGTTTTTTAAAAAATTATTACATCTATATAAAGGTTTCCTAAAACTCAATTTCCTCCAGACTGCTTTTCCTTGTCCTTCAGAAGAGCAGCAGATGTTAAAACAGTGCTCACTAAATACATAAGAGACATATGTTCAATTGCATTATTTGTAACAACCATGAAATATATCTGACATAAGACATTCAATATAGTCATCAGAGTAAAGTAGTAGAAATATTTCTTTTAAAAAAAGGTTTATTGAATTTCAGATAATGAAATTCACACCCCCTCTGGTTTGAATATTACATTCAATGTATCTGTTTCCTTTCCCTTTTCTAAACCTTTAATACCTTTGAATCAACATAAGAAATAGCTACTCTATGGAGAGATATTTTAAAGCTTGTATGCTATGTCATTAGCTTGGCATTTTAAAACCAATACACCGATAGAGATCCATATGTGTAACCAGGTTTCCACATGGGCATCACTTGCTAGATGATTAAATATCCAGTATGCACACAGTATATGAGTTTTCAAAAGATGTTTGGCATAAATTGAAAGCATGTTGGGATGCACTGAAGTGTGGATGTGTCTATATATGCTTCATTGCTTTCAATGGAATGCAGAACCCTATCCACATGCTGGCATAGTTAGTTACAGGTAAATAATACCTCTATTTGCTTTAAGTACAGCTGGTTTAGAATATTGTGTATTGCTGTAAGTTGGCTTCCGTTTTTCTAAAGACCTCTGCCAATGTCCTTGTAAAACTAACACCACAGAGACCATACTTCAGATTAAATGTGCCTTACATTGCACTGTATAAAACACAATCAACTCAGTCCATCAGGAGATATTGTTTGGGAAATCTTCCTAAAATAAAAGCATCTTTGTGCTGGAAGGGAACTAAATTATTGCCCAAATAAAGCCCCAAATGGGCATGACAAAAGACCATGTTCCTACATCTAAAGGTGCAGGCGAGGACTTACTAAAGACTATTACAGTCCACCAGTAAAGGGAAGTTTTCCTTCTGCACATATGATAGCTAGCTATTCCATTCCTATAGTCCCCGAATTACATATCCCAAAAACAATGAAATATGTCCAGCTGCAGCAATTGCTGGGCAACATCAATTGGATAAGACCCTATTTTAAAATCCCTCTTGAAGTTTTACGGCCACTTTTTTCAGCCTTAAAAGGCCACCATTCTCCTGGTGCTAAAATTATCTTGACATCTTCTCAACAGCAGACTGTTGCCCAGTTAAAGGAACTTATGCGTCTCCACTGGGTTGATCGAGCAATCCTTAATGTTTTGCCCGATGTGGTCATAATGACAGACTCTGTCCAACCCTTTGCAGCCATTATTCAGTTAGGCCCATCAAAAGTTCATATAATCGAATGGCTGTATTTACATCATACACCAAAGAACACGGTAACTCCTTTAGTGGATCTCCTTGCTCAGCTCATCAGCAAGGGACGCCGTCGCTGCAAAAGCCTCTTTGGCGTTGATTGCAACCAAATAATTGTGCCCATGCCCCTGGAACAATGGGAAACTGCTCTCTCCAATAGTATGGATTTGCAGTGTGCTTTAGCTGAGTTTGTCGGCCAAGTGGGTTGCCATATCCCAGCCGACCCTCGCCTGCAAATGAGCAAACAAATTTCCCTATCTTTTTCTTCCATATTATCTCCTGTCCCTTTGGATGCCCCTACTGTCTTCACTGACGGAGCCCCCTCCAGGGGAGTAGTTGCGTGGCAACAGAATGGGGAATGGCAAAGCCTTTACACTCTTCCACAAAAGTCTGCCCAGCGTTCTGAGTTGGCAGCCGCTGTCAAGGCCTTGCACCATTTCTCCAAACAGCCATTTAATTTGATTGTGGACAGTCTTTATGTCGCGAATGTCATAACCCGCCTACAAGGCAGTTATGTAAGTCCTTTATTGGATGACAACTTATTGAGCCTTTTTTTGTCTTTACAATTGCTTATTTCCAATCGCTCCCATCCACTTTTTGTGGTGCACATTCGCTCCCACCAACCTTTCCCAGGTTTCCTCAATGACGGTAATGCAAAAGCAGACTCTTTGCTCAGGGTTTTGCCTGTCTCCCCCATTGAAAGTCATGCTTTCCACCATCAAAATGCGAAAGCTCTAAGCTGCCAATTCCAAATTCCGTTGGAAGCGGCTCGTGCAATTATCCAACAATGTCCTCAATGTTCTAATCAGATTGGCCACCCTAGCCCTGGTGTCAATCCCCGTGGGCTGGAAGCCAACCAGTTGTGGCAAATGGATGTAACTCACTTTGCCCCCTTTTCACCTTGGAAGTTTATACATGTCTGCATTGATACCTTCTCAGGTTATATTTGGGCCACCCCTCAAAGGGGTGAGCAAGTTAAGCATGTTTGCAATCACCTTGTTCGTACTATGTCAGTCATGGGCAAGCCCCATTCTTTAAAAACTGACAATGCCCCAGCGTATTGTGCAAAAAGCTTTGCTCAGTTTTGTGAGACTTGGAATATTCACCATTTATTTGGCATCCCTTATAATTCTCAAGGCCAAGCCATTGTTGAACGTGCTAACCGCACTTTAAAAACTGCTTTAATCCGGCAGGAAAAGAAGGCCGGAATCCCAGCCTCGCTTTCTGAAAAAGAAGCCTGGTTGGCCAGTGTTCTCTTTACTCTCAATCATTTGAATATTTCCATACAGGATCATCAATCTTACACTCGCCTCCAGAAGCATTTTCAGCAGACAGAGATACTCCCAGCCCCACTGGTCCGCTATAAAATATTACCCTCCAATGAATGGAGTGAACCAGTGAAATTGATTACGTGGGGAAAGGGTTATGCTGCAGTTTCTACTCCACAGGGTGCTCGCTGGGTTCCCGCACGCTGCGTCCGCCTCCATCATGGCTTGGCAACAGGCTCTGCAGAATCCAATACCGCAGTTCGACGGTCAGCTGCAGATCACCCAGGATGTGACGCCCGCTCCCCCCAGGACCCGCAAGCGGGGAAACCGTAATGGACCAGTGACGTGGGGCCAAATAAAATCACTCTCATTTCAAGCTGAACAGCTTAGAAAGGAACAGCAGCTTGAAGCAACCCCTAATAACTTGCTTTTGTGTCTCATCTCCTGTCTTAATATGAATTCCATGATAGTGCTCATTCTCAGTGTTTTGTTTTTGCCCCTCTCAGCCTCCGCTCCTAACAGCGGTGATTCCACACCAATAAATGTGTGGGAATCTTTTGCAAAAACCCTTAATGTTTCTTCTTTCTGCCTCACCCAGCAAGTATCCATCGGCGAAATCCTTGGTTCTTGCCTTATCCCTGTTTGTCACGATCCCTTTGATATACAAAATGACACCTGGTGGTTCTCGTCCCTACCCCAAAATGACTCTCTCCGCACCCTTGGTTATGACGGTTACCAACTTTGGGGTAACCAAGTGCGCCGACGCCCACCTTTGGCCATTGATCTGTCAACCCCGTACGTGGCTTCTTTTAATGTTACTTGTGCCCGTATGGTGAATTGCACAAAAACCAATTGCGTGAAAATGGGCAAGGATAATTTCAATTGCTCTGCTTATGTAAATATTTCATATATATATAAATATACAGAGCTGCCTGACGGCTGGTTCTGGTCGTGTCCTGGCTATACGTTTAATTATATTCCAGCAAACATTAGCCACGGTACACCCTGCTGTTTAAGCCGTTTGTCCATCATTTTACCCAAAAAGCATCATTTATCCCGATCTCGATATCGACGTGCTATAGAATTGAATAACGATTGCGATGATTCCGTCTCTCTCCCTAGCAGATCTGAATATATTTCTTTAGCTGTCTCTCTCTTAGGAGTCCCTGGATTGGCTGTCCGGAATAGCAGAAATATTAACTCTTTAGCTTGCTCCGCAGCAAAAGCTTTGAATTTTACTTCACAAGCCCTTCATCTTTTGAATAAGGAGCAGAGTGAACTCCGGCATGGCCTCCTGCAGAATCGCGCTGCTGTCGATTATCTGTTGATGCTCCATCATTACGGATGCGAACAAGTGGAAAACATGTGCTGCTTTAATATCACAGACAATTCTAAGGCCATCCAAAAACAAATCTCCCATTTGCAAAATCTTACACACCACATTAAACAAGATGTTGAATTCTCCGGCCTCTGGGATTCTTTTACCCAGTGGCTTACCGCTTGGCTGCCAAACCTTACTTGGCTTCGTAGTCTTTTTCAATATGCCATTGTTATTATATGTATATTAATTTTGTTTTGCTGCTTCCTCCAATGCATTCCTGGCCTCATAAGTCTTTTCTCTCGGCTTCTCTCTCCCCCTCAGCCACCCCATAAAATCCTTGCTGCTTATCTTGCGAAATGGCAACACCAACAGTAAACCAAAGGGGAGAAATGGGCAGATTTATTTCGAGCATGCGCTGGCAAACCACGTATCTCGTAGTATCTTCTGTCCCATCCTCCCTGGCGAACTTATTTTGGGCATTCGCTGGCACACCACTAATCCCGAAATATTTTTGCCTTATTTACCCAGAACGCCTCGCAAAAAAGAAAAGAAAGGGGGAGATAAAGGGAAGTTTTCCTTCTGCACATATGTTTTCCCTCTGCACATAACTGTTGCATTATAGGGAAGCATTGCATCTCTTTCTACACATAACTGTGGCTTTATGGGAAGTCTTGCTATGGGAAGCATTGCTTCTTTTCTCTTGCATTCTGGGAAGTCTTGCTTATAATCTTCTCTCTGTTTCTGCACACACTGTACGAACCTGCTGCAAACACCAAGACATTCTCTCATCGCTCAGTTCACCTTAAGTTCATGGTGACTTGTTCTCCATGCATAGTTGGCCACATCTATAGAACTTGATTATTGTATTCTTTCATGTTATGATCAATCATTAGTAATTGTTTTATGCCATATTAATCTTTAGTTATTATTAATTAGGAGGTTTCATGCTTGTCTAGTCCCAACCTCGTTTCCCAGCCTTTAATCTACCGGTGATTAATGTTCACATGTAATTCCCACCCCTCACATGTAATTCCCGCCTTGTATGTATGTTAACCAATCAGCGTTAAGTTTCTTTGTGTTTGTATCAACCAATCAGCCACAAGTACACCTGTGGCAATGTTTGTAATATTCAATAAAAGAGAGTTCCCGGGACTTTCCCGGCAGACGCCTCATGACACCCACTACTCGTCTGTCGTGATTTTCATTCCTACACACCAGGCTCAATTTCTGATATTAATACTGTTGTTCTGCTGGTGCAGACAATTATCCGAAGCCTTCCTAATGTCTGATTCTATCCAATTTATTTTCTTTCAGTAAAGAAGATAGCATGCACAACTGCCAGTTAACCTGTTGCACATCCTAAGGAGAGATGGGGGGAAACAGAAGCTGAATACACATCATAATACAGTTGTACCTTGGGTTACATACACTTCAGGTTACAGATGCTTCAGGTTACAGACTCCGCTAACCCAGAAGTAGTACCTCGGGTTAAGAACTTTGCTTCAGGATGAGAACAGAAATTGTGCTCCAGCGGTGCAGCAGCAGCAGGGGGCCCCATTAGCTAAAGTGGTGCCTCAGGTTAAGAACAGCTTCAGGTTAAGAACGGACCTCCAGAACAAATTAAGTTCTTAACCCGAGGTACCACTGTACACATCAATGAAGCATGCTTCTAAATTGAAAACCATGTGACTAAAATGAACATACATTTGAACGTGCATTGAAATGCACACTCAAGTGTGGAGGATGTCTGTTTGCACTGCATAAAGGTTAAGGTAAAGGACCCCTGACAGTTAAGTCCAGTTGCGAACAACTCTGGGGTTGCGGCACTCATCTCGCTTTACTGACCAAGGGAGCCGATGTTTGTCCGCAAACAGTTTTTCCAGGTCATGTGGCCAGCATGACTAAGCCGCTTCTGGCGAAACCAGAGCAGTGCCCAGAAATACCGTTTACCTTCCCACCAGAGCAGTACCTATTTATCTACTTGCACTTTGACGTGCTTTTGAACTGCTAGGTTGGCAGGAGCTGGGACAGAGCAACGGGAGCTCACCCCATCATGGGGATTCGAACCGCCAACCTTCCGCTCGGCAAGCCCAAGGCTCAGTGGTTTACACCACAATGACACCTATGCACTGCATAGGGTTCCCATATTTCAAGAAGTACAAATCTGGACCACGGTTGCTCCAATGTTGTTGGGAGATTGGCAGTGGTGAATAATGGGGTGGTGAGCAGGCTTCCGAAATCGCTGTCTAGGAGGCAATAAGGAAGTGACTGCTGCATAGCACTTCAGCTTCCGCCAGGGAGCAGATGAAATCCTAAACATTTACTATTAAATTGAAAATTCTTCCCGGCCGCCAATTTAGCCCTCGCCACCCCCCTCGACATTACTGGAATTTTTCAGTTTATATGGTGACCCTAGCACTGTACTGCTTTCAGTGGCTAAGTGCTAGAAAGCGCTTTCTCACAGTCAACACATAAATACTACAGTATCTTCATGGCAAGAGCTGAACAGGGACATATATGGTGATTTGGAAGGAGAGAATCCTTGCAAAGCTTGGCAGACCAAGCACTATTAGATCCGTGAAATACAGGGACATCCACACAGAACGACCATCTCAGCCATAGAAAACTGAATGCTAGAGTCACACAGAGATTCTGGCTCTTGGACCAACAGGCTGGGCAGACACATGACATCACACAAAGCTGCATCCTATGAGAGCACAATACAAATTCTAATAACCACAGAGGTTTCTCATGCCAAATCATAATGAAATTTTGGAGGCGATAGTTTCTGATGTAGAAAGCAGAAAAGCCAATCTGTCAACCATACAGGATAGACATTGCCATCAAACGTAAGCACATTGTGGCTAATGTGTTCTACATGTAGTACCTAGACCAGATTTCAAATTTGTAACAAACTGCTGTTCTGCCAATCCAAATAAATTAAGATTTCTGCCACATTCCAAAGGTGAGAAAAAATTCCAGGTCATGAAGAAAAACATTTACCCATTAGTAAGCCTCTTCTGATCTATTCACTTTACCAGTTAGTAAGCTTCACTGTTTTCAGTGGGACTCCTTCCTGATTAGACATATATATGATTTTATCAGAAGGAGCATTAACAATTTAAAAACCAAGTCTTTAAACTTGCCCATTCATGACTGCCAAGTGACACCATAGTAAAAGGTATTTCATGCTAACCTAAAAATCATAACTCATAATAACTAGGGAAGGCAATTCTAAGCTACTATTACTGTTTAGTCAACATGTGTTTAATGTGTGTTCCTATTTCACCCATCACGCAGAGAGATATCAGGTTTTCCTCAAAACACAAAACAATTGTTGGAGTTTTCATCTCACATTAGCTAAAGGGGGCTTTATGATTAAATAAGATCAGCCCTGTCATTTATAACAACCACAAGAAGGTAATTAGGCAGTAAAGAAAACCATGGGAGAGAGGAATAAACATTTTTCAAACTTCTGGTTCAGAAAGTGGTTTCTGACCAGTCTTCATTGGAATGCCATTCTTAGCATTTTACATAAACTTGTTCATTATTGACAGAAGCTGTTAGTGACAGTCACTAAAAATCCACTGTTATTCCCCATACATAAAAATATTAAATATTTTAAAATCAATATTTTGAAATATTTAGTGACAATGTAACAAAATTTGTATTACCCTACAAACAGCAACATAACCAGGCTTGATGTGAAAAAGTAAGTCTTTTCAGGCAGTCTGCAATTGGGGAAAAAATTCAGACTAAAGACATAAGCTAATTTAGCGCCAATAAAGTCAAATGGACTAAGTGAACCTATATTTTATATCTCTCTCACACACACAGACATGTGGCTCCTATTGCTACCTAATTATTGCTCTTCTATTGCAAGTGACTTTCCATCCAGTTGTGTCCCTCTACTCACAGAAGGCACTTTGATCCAGTAGATCGAAGGGTCATAAAATGGCAGCCACCACTAAGAGTGATGAGATGTATAGGTTTACTTTCCAGTAAGTCGTTGACAGTGTCAAAACCTTGCCCTTTAAAAAAGATGGAAGAGACAGCTCCATCTTCAGATTCTGTTCTACTGAAAAACACTGAACTAATAATTGTATGATGATGTCATGTGGATGTGCTAGAAAGAGTGAGTGAATGAAGCACGGCAATTCCACACTAAACACTTAGTGAAAAAACATGCATGCATACACAGAGATCTGGATTTACATCCCAACTATAATTTTCTCTCTTTAACTGATATTAAAATCTAGTTTATTTCTTGCAAGTTTAAAATTAATTAATTTTTAATGAAATTATATAGAAACAGTTCTGGCGCGTTTGACGGAAACCCCAGTATCCTGACATGAATCGAGTCAGAGCTTTCTGGGCCATATCCAATGATGAGCACCAACTTACACAATGATTTCTGCTGGTACTTTCTTGTCCCTTCCCTCATGCCCCCATGAATCCCTCAGAATCTGCCCCAGAGGGCCTCTCATGGAAAAATCTGCATGGAAAGCTGCTGTAGAAAGGATACGCCATCCTATGGGTTTAAGATCAGATTCAGGTCAATCAGGTCAGAGTATCACAGGCCGTGGGATCACATTCATCCAGTGCTTTAACAGCTGCACTGGCTCCCAGTGGAGTACAGGGTCAGGTTTAAGGTGCTGGTTTTGACCTTTATAGCCCTATGCGGCCTAGGATCCTCGTACCTAGGGGACTGCCTCTCCTGGTATGCCCCACGGAGGACCTTAAGGTCCATAAATAACAACACTTTGGAAGTCCCGAGCCCCAAGGAGGTTAGATTGGCTCAACCAGGGCCAGGGACTTTTCAGCTCTGGCCCCGGCCTGGTGGAACGCTCTGTCACAAGAGACTAGGGCCCTGTGGGATTTTACATCTTTCCGCAGGGCCTGCAAGAGCCCGTGTGGTGTAGTGGTTAAGAACGGTACAGTGGTGCCCCGCAAGACGAATGCCTCGCAAGACGAAAAACTCGCTAGACGAAAGAGTTTTCCGTTTTTTGAGGTGCTTCGCAAGACGAATTTCCCTATGGGCTTGCTTCGCAAGACGAAACATCTTACGAGTTCTTGCGAGTTTGTTTCCTTTTTCTTAAAGCCGCTAAGCCGTTAATAGCCGCTAAGCCGCTAAGCCGCTAATAGCCGTGCTTCGCAAGACGAAGAAACCGCAAGACGAAGAGACTCACGGAACGGATTAATTTCGTCTTGCAAGGCACCACTGTAGTCTCGTAATCTGGGGAACCGGGTTCGCGTCTCCGCTCCTCCACATGCAGCTGCTGGGTGACCTTGGGCCAGTCACACTTCTTTGAAGTCTCTCAGCCCCACTCACCTCACAGAGTGTTTGTTGTGGGGGAGGAAGAGAAAGGAGAATGTTAGCTGCTTTGAGGCTCCTTAAAGGGAGTGAAAGGCGGGATATCAAATCCAAAATCCAAAAGATGGAGCTGTTCTGCTTGGCCTTTGGGCTGGACTCAGTCTAAACCCACCTCTCTCTCTCTTTTTTTAATGGAACCCCTTATATGGGATTTTGTATATAAATTTTCCCTTGGCTCTTTTTGCTGGCCCATGTAGGACCAGCATGGATAGTTGGCCCCTGTGAATATTTGATGTTTTCTCCCCTTATGGCTTTGATCTATAGGCTACCACTAAAATGAGGCTGCATTTAAGCTGCATTTTAAACTGTATTCTAACTTATATTTTAATCAACTGTTTGGGGTTTTTTAAAAATGTTTTTACTGTATTTATATTCATTATTAGCTGCCCTGAGCCCGGTCTTGGCTGGGGAGGGCGGGGTATAAATAAAATTTTATTATTATTATTATTAATAATAATAATAATAATAATAAATACTCCTGATTCCTAATCCTACAATATTTCCTTCCTTCCTTCCCCTGCCCCCACTATTCCCACTTATAGAACAGCCACTGGAAGCCTTGTGGAAATCATTCTGAACACTCTAAAAAGGGATAATAGCTTACATAATAAATTATCAGTGTTCTCCTATCCAGAGACTAATCAAGTTTACACATGATTAGTTTTAACAACATTTCAACTAAGGCCAAAGTCTGTTGACTTGTAAACAAGCAACTCTTGGCCTTGAAGGTAATATGGAATGCCTAATGGGGAAATTAAAACAGAACAGAGATTTATAAATTTATGTTCAATTTCAGTTTCTTGGAACAAATGAAATACATTTATAATGATCAAAAGCCATTTTTGAGTTAACTACCAAACATCACCGTTATTTATTTTTATCTCCCACAACTAGCATTTTTCACTACAGAGGAGGTACTTCTTGAGTAGAAAACTATGATCTCAAATAGTTACTCACGAAGGATTTCTTAAGTACAGGTGGTGCACTGAACAAAACACAAAATGTGGTAATGGGAGAAGCAGGTGGATCAGAAAATAAGGCTGACACGCCTGACAGTGTGATGGATAGAAGGCAACTCCAGGAAGATGCATGCAAGGGTCAGGGTTTCACAGGGCAAGAACAAGGACAAGAAGATATGAAAGCTGAAGTCAGCCAAAGAATTTGAGGAACAGGGAGGAGGAGTACAATAAGAAACTAAATGCTGGATAATTGCATAGCTATTTGGTTGCTTTTGTAACTCAATTTCATGGGTTAGAAATCTCAGAAACTGTAAATATTCTGCCTTTCTGCAATTTGCAAGCATGTACTATTGCACCTACTACAGAATCGTAGTCTGATTTAATTATTAAAAGCAAAAAAAGTTGTTAAAGATTGTTCAGTAGTCAGAAGGGAACTGAACATATTTTCCAAATTTAATTAGACCACGACCTTCTGATGACTGTACACCTGTCCTCTCTCCTCCAAGTGTAAATTCCATTACCACATGATTCTCACTTCTGTTTACCCTCAATTTTCTATGGTAGCTATTTCCTAAGCAGTGTAGTACCCTCTCCCCACCTATGCATATGAAGGAGAGAGTAACTCCTTGCCATTCAGTTTTAAATTATTAAATTACACTGGGCAACAATTTTTTACTTTTTGAATGTTGTCTAGATTTCTACAACTGATTTAGGGTATTTTTGCACTGCTGAATCAGGAAATGGCATCCGTTTCTCTCCATCAGGTCAGGTTTTTGTGCTATGTTGATTTGAAAAAAATCAGATCTTGTGACAAAATCGATTACATTTTTGTGGCATTATCAGTTGATTTTGTCAACACATATCATCCTAAATATGTTATTAAGAGAAAAAATGTTTTTCCAACAACATATATTGATTACCTGATAGAAACATCGATTACTGTAAACTGAATGGTGGGCATTGATAAAGGTAAGTACACGTAAATTGCATGTTGCTTCACAATTTTACAAACTTCAGGGCTTAAACTTCCATTTCTTGGAACTCCTAGAATGCTCAGCGGCAGGGAGGTCTCTCTTCAGAGTCCAACAGTAGTCAGCCATCATGACTGTGTCCCAGCGACCCTGATACCTGGTCTCCATCTCTTTCATGTCCTGATGGAATCTCTCCCCCTGCTCATCACTCATTGAACCCAGGTTCTCAGGAAACCAGTCCATATGTGAAAATAGGTAGTGCATCTTGACGCTCATGTTGCAGCCCAGGTTTCTGAAAGCAGTCAGCATGTTGTTGACAAGTTCTGCGCAGTTTCTGGCCTTATTGTTGCCAAGAAAGTTCTTCACTACCAGAACAAATGCCTTCCACGCTTCCAGTTCCACTTCGTTCATTGAGTTTCCGAACTCTGGATCTCTGATGAGCTGATGGATCTGAGGACTGTCAAAGATGCCAGCTTTCAAATTCTCCATGGTCAATCCCGGAAAAGCCTGGCACAAGTAAGTGAAGCAGTCACCATCCTTGTCCAGAGCCTTGGTGAACTGCTTGATTAAGCCAAGCTTGATGTTCAGCGGTGGGAAGAGTATTCTGTCTCTGTCCATCAGAGGGTTGTTGATGACGTTCCTTTTTCTGCAAGGCACCAATTCCTCCCGCACAGGCCAGTCCTTCTTCGTGTAATGCTAAGCACGGTCCCTACTATCCCACATGCACAGAAAACATGGGAACTTGGTGAAGCTAGACTGTTGTCCCAACAAAAAGTTCACCATCTTCAGGTCCACACAAATAAACCACTTATGCTGATCATAACCAATTTTCTCCAGCACATACTTCACCCCTTCATAGTTCTCCTTCAGTGTACTTGAGTGAGCCAGGGGTTTTGATCCCCCAACTTTATGCTTTGCCGCACCAATTTATGGAAGATTTTGAGGTTTTATGACTTCAAACTGATCCCTTTTTGACATAATCACCCAGAACTATTGGACCTGAATACTTCTTGTCATTAAAATAATCATTTCCAATCAAAACAATTATTTGACATGGCATTTTACCCCCACCAACTTCTTCTAAAATGCTCCACACAAGCGTACATGTGAACAAAAACGTAAAAAATGACATGTGGCCATAGCTCAAAAACTTGACCTGATTGAGCAAAACCAATGTAATTTTTGGATTCAGCGCATCAGATTCGTCCTAAATCAGCTGAAAAAATGCAGACAACAAATTTGTTGTTGACCAGTGTTATCCATGGATTTTTCAGCATCCCTTGTCTTTCCCCTATCAAGCGTAATTTATTTTGAAGTACAGTGGTACCTCGGGTTACATACGCTTCAGGTTACATACGCTTCAGGTTGCAGACTCCGCTAACCCAGAAATAGTACCTCGGGTTAAGAACTTTGCTTCAGGATAAGAACAGAAATCGCGCTCCGGCGGGAGGCCCCATTGGCTAAAGTGGTGCTTCAGGTTAAGAACAGCTTCAGGTTAAGAACGGACCTCCGGAACGAATTAAGTACTTAACCCGAGATACCACTGTAGTTGCAGTGTAAATTTTGATACAGATAAGAGATGTTAATCAGAGAAACAAGAACACTTTTAATATTACATTAAAAGGGGCTTGCAGGTTTCACAAAAAGCTCATTATTTATAAAGAAATAAGGGGTTTCAGTATTATTCATAAAAAAATAAGGGCTTTGGCCCTGAATAAGCAAAAATCTACTTAGAACTTTATCAAACTTTGTTGCTAATCAAAAGTCTTTCAGGATTTTAGTTTATTAGGCTCTCTCTATCTCTTTTTAAGAAAGAAAATGATAAAGGGAGAAAAGTGGTCAGGCTGAGATTTTATTGTCAAAGATGTTTCCCTTTTGATCTTACATCAGGGTAGCAGGGCTTAGAAGGAAGAATAGTGTATAATATTTTGAATGTAGAATGATCTGCCTGTGCATGCTATGTGGTTAAAATTCAGTGCAGCAAACTTAGCCTGCTTAAAAGTAGCCTGACTGCATTATGATTAACAGTATGGGGAAAAGTTACCTTTATTATTTAACTTATTTATGTAAAATCAGAAATAGGATTCCTTTTCTTTTTATTGCAAGGACTTCAGCTTGGGAGGAGACAATCAGCCCTCCTGCAGATACCTTTTTATTTAGCCTCCACCTGCTTGAGCACCTTGCCTAGGAAAAAGTCCAAAAATGTTGTAAAAATAGCATGAAAATATGCTGCAGGTGTCTCTTTTATTTATTTTTTTAAAAATTTGATATTTTTTTAAAATGTATGCTATACCATTCTTTACACAGGATGACAATTATCAAAAAATAATATGCAAGGGTGTTGAGCAGCCAGTAAGTACTGGCACCAACTGTTTCCTATGTGCCATCAAATTTGTTGTAGAGCTGCTTGATCATAAATATACATTCTGAGACCTAATCTTGCAACCATGACCTGCAAAATCATGCATTTTCACTTGAGCGGAGGATAAAAATAATCAAAGCTACAAGGAGAATCATATGCAAAGTCATTCTGGGGGTAAACGAAGAGTTGGGTGAGTTCTTCTGGACTAGTGGCGCTTACAAAAAGCATGTTTAGCAAGAATTAATATAATCTCAGAAAATATATATATATATATATATATATATATATATATATATATATGGTGCATTTTGCAACAGGGATACTGCAGTAGTTCTTTAGTCACCCTCAATATACAGCATATGCAGGTGCTTGTGAAAATGAAGCTTTTCTAGTTCAAAAATGTGCTTTTAGCAACAGGAAAAAGAATGAGTTGCTAGTTTCTCCCTTAGTGATAAGAAAACAATTTCAGTCTGCAACTCATCACAGTTGCTCTCACTGCTAACTGTTGACTAAAGTGGTGTTGTTGCTCCATGGAATAGTTATAGTCTTAAATACATAAAATAAGGTTAAGAGAAAACATAGGAAAGATGAAGTTTTCTTTCTAGCAGATACCTAAAGCTGAGTTGCATGCTTTACTTGTGCTGAAAGGCCTTTCTTTATGCCATTAGTTTGCATATCTGAGTTCTTTCACATGTGCACTGCATTGTAGTCTGCTTATTTCAGAGTGAGTACCACTGAACTCAAGTGGATCTTCTTGAGTAAGCATAGCTATGACTCCACCAGGTGGAATTCAACATTGTGCCAATATGATTGTCCTGTTAGCACAAGCATTTTTGCTTGCCAGACAAAATGATATTCCCTCTTCCCAGTTCCCATGTTTTCTGAGGGTTCTCCTGACCCCCCCAAACAGATCTGGGGAAGGGTGTGGGTTGTGAGAAGAAGAAGGGAGTCCCATTGCACTAGAGGGACTCATTGTGCTGGCTTTCTCTAGGAAACAACTTAGTTGATTCCAGCTTGATGTAGTCTTGTGTTATAATGGCTTAATTTTTAAGAAAGGTACTGTAAATACTCAGTTTACAAGGAACTGAAGATGTCTACAGTTTCTCAAGCATTATGCAATCAGTCCTTACACGGTGCTGGGTCATAGCTGTCAACTTACAGATTTGAAAATAAGGGACCAGCAGCCTTGAAAATAAGGGACCAGCAGCCAAAATAAGGGACCTGCAGCCTCACCTGTTCCAGGCACTCCAGTCTTCCTGTCCTCCTGCAGTCTGGTCAAACTCATGCTGGTAGCTTCGAGAACACTGTCCAACCAACTTTGTAACCAGAGGTTCAACTGAATAGAATCTGAATCACATGCACCACAAGGCCTATGCAGCCTCAACTTAAGATGGCTCCCCAGCCTGGCTTTGCACTGCAAAGTTTGCAGCAGCACGTGCAACAAAATGGCGTCCAGCATTCAAAAAACCCCTTAGCTTGCATTAACTAGCCACACACAAGGCATGCAAGCTCCACCCCCCAGTCGTTCTTAGACTTCTTATTGGGTGAGCAACACAGCCAAGCAACACAGTTGGAGCCTCCCTCCTCCCTGGCTGGCAGGGAGGGAGGGAGAGGAGCTGCTTCCTTTGAAATTTAAGGGACATCATTTAAGGTACATGTCAAAGCCACCCGTGGTCCCAGCTCACAAGAGACCAAAGTCCAGTCCGGCTTATGTACAAAAGCTTTTATTGAAGAACATTCTTAGCTTTACATCCGAGCTCCGTGGCTCTACGTCTGTTACGCTTAGACCGCCGAAGTCCCCTCTGAGTCAGTCCCGCCTCTACACCAGTTTAAGAGGCTTGTACTGGTCCACCTCTTCCTCTCCTTCCTTTTCCGCAGGGTCTTTCTGCCCCCCTGTGTTCTCTCCCTTCGGGACTCTCCAGAGGCTGAATCCTCTGGCGCCTCCTCCCCCCTCCTTCGCGCTTTGGGACCAGGCTCCTCCCCAGGACTCTCTTCACTTCCGCGCGCCTCCCATTTTGAACTTGGCGCGCGTACGTTGCTTCTGACCTTCCCTCCGACAGTTACACTGCTCTCGGTACTACTCTCCGCCCCTTCCGTCAGGACGTCTTGCCCCAATCTCCTTCCCCTCTCTGCTTCCTGTTCTGCTCCTTCTGACACACTGGTCACTCCACCCCCTTCACTCTGTTCCGGCGGAGAAGCCGTTCCCGATCTCCAACTCCCCCTGGGGGTTCCCCCTTCGTTCCCCTGCTCCTGACTGCTTCCCCCTCTAGCTCCCCTTGGCTTGACCAGGGGGGCTCCCTTTTGGGAGTCCTCCGATTCACTGGACGGACTCATGGACAATCTTGGGTCATTGTCGTCCTCTTCCTCGTCACCCTGGAATCCTTCCCCCTCGCTCTCTGTCTCCTCCCTCATCTGCGCCTCTCTCCCTGAACCCCTGACAGTACATTTAAGGGACATCCATCAATAAGGGACAGCAGCGGGACATGGCTCTGGAATAAGGGACTGTCCCTTCAAATAAGGGACACTTGACAGCTATGTGCTGGGTCATATACACGCTTACCAGAAGTCTCAGTATGTTCAACAGGGCTTATACTCAAGTTACTGTGTTCTTTATTGGGTTAAGGGAGTTGAAGTCCAGCAACATCTGGAGGTCCACAACTTCCGTTTTCTTCCTCTAGTCTAGATCATGTCTGTGGAACCTTTGGCCCTCCAGATGGTGACAAATGGTAACTCTCATCCACCAGAAGTCTGAAGTGAAACAATCCAGGCTAATTTCTACCACTTTGCATGTCTGTTTGCAGAGAAAACCTTAGTGCAGGCACAGCTGTTCAAGCTCTGTCCTACCTTGTCCATGTAGAATGATTGATAATGGCCACATTCAATATAGCATTCCTCTATTTTTCCTTTGGCAGCCTGGCCCAGCATGTGATAACATCTAAACTAGTGCTCGAATAACTTCTGAACAGGTATTTTTGAGACGGTCAAAACTTAAATTTATTAGGTGGTGCTGTAGATTAATTCATGTCATTAGTTAGTGCCCTATTGTTGTTACAAAGCGGAAGCATAGGTAAGACTAGCTTTGTTCTTTGTCTGAATTAAGAATATAAGAAAAAAGCATGCTGGATCAGTTCAGCATCCTGTTTTCACAGTGGCCAGATGCATTTCACAGATGCTTATGGGAAATCCACAAGCAGGACCTGAATGCAACAGTGCTCTCCTCTCTTGTGATTCCTCAGTGTTTGGTATGTCGTTTGAATGCCAATCCCTTTCTTGCTTACTAGTTTTGTTAGTAAGCCTTTACTTTTGGGAAGTGGTAGCAGCTCATAATATCCACTTTGCAAAACCAGGAACTAGTCTGTTTTTAAAGAGAAAAATGTAAGGAATATATACAGTTCAGTCAGTATGGAATTAGTATTCCAGGTCATGCTATTCTGTTTCCCACAAGATGCCTTAAGGCTACAGGAACATACAAGATTTTCTCTCTCTCTCTCATCTACCACCTATTTGACAGATCAGTGTAGACATTACACAAACTACATGTTTTTTGAAACATGGTCTGATTGTTCAAGCTTTGTTCAAGGAGTTCCCAGACTATTTTTTTAAAAAATGAAAAATTGGCCAACATCAGTTTTAAACGGAACGGAAGAAGAAGTCTATGTTCAAAAGCTTTATCCATTTAAAATCTGGGTCCATTTTATGGCTAGCGTTTAATCTATTATATTCTAAGGTAAAAAAAGAAAAGAAAAGAAAAAAGAAACCTACAATATCCTAGTAATTCAAGTTCAATAGTAGAATTCCAAGAACTATAGTGCAAACAAGATAAATACATACTGAATGTAATTTATACCCCCATGTATCCTTTTGAATGCATGCAAGATATTTTCTTTTCCTCCTCCCTCACTCTCACACACTCACTCTCTCACTCACTCTCTCACACACAGTGTGTCTCTGTCTCTTGCCTCTTTCTCTCTCACACAATTCTTGTTGATAAAACTTCTTGTGACTTTTAAGCACTTAAGCCAGTCTAATTAGACTGAAATTTGCTTCCCACCTTTCTTCTGCAGCATAACTCAAGGATAGGGTTGCCATATTTCAAAAAGTGAACATCCGGACACAAAAGTTTTTGAGCTTTTCGGGAGGGGCCACTAGGAGCGCATCAGAAGATGGCTGACAATAACATCTCTCCGACCCACACGAGGTAATTAGGAGGCTGTGATGGGAGTAAATAGCCTCCCTACCCCCCCAAGGTTGTGGGGGGGCTGCCCTTGCCTGCTGTGCCCGGATTTGTGGGGATGGGGGCACTAGGCATAATGCCCTCCTGTGGATCTCGGCGCTCCTGGACGCTGTCTCTGATCTGCGCCTCTAGCTGCAAGAACTTCAAAAGAAACAATTAGGAGGAAGCGAATGCACATATTTCAAGGAAGGAGGGGGAGTAAAGACTGCTAACTGAAGAGATCTCTGATAAACAAGACGAGTCGGAGGAACAAGAATAAATCATGAGAAGATACGCCAAGACTCGGTATGGCAAAGGGACTGGATGGGGGAGGGGGAAAAAACTTTCCTTTTTTCCCTCTATGTGATTAAACAAGAATCCCCCCCCCCCAAAGTCAGAAATGTCGTTTTAATGACTTAAGCTGTGGATTTATGACTGTGTGGAGATAAATTTTCTAACCAAAGCATGTTTTAAGAAGATCGTGGAAAATATAAGAGCTTTGGAATGACGCAGTTAAAAATACCGTCGCCATGTTAGCAAGCTCTGTCGGAGGACTTGAGTCTGGGAGGAGGAATAGAGCTGTTTTTATATTGTGTGTGAGACTCCTCAGAGGGACTTAAGAACGACAGAATGCGAGATAAATGATGGAAAGAGCGATGTTATTTATGAAAGCGATGATATATGGAAACCATCTCGATATGAGGATTGGACGAACAGAAAATTCACACAGGATTATAATTGGTGTTTATCTGCTTAAGGAGATTATCAGAAGAGATCATAAAGAAAAAAGGGAAAAAAATATACGAACAAGATGTGGTGTGGAAACAGCAAGATAAGACTGGATAGAATTATGAACTTTATTTGGACTGATTTGGATATTAACGCAGTAGCAAGAAGATGATCAGAATCCCCCTTCGGAACTTGAAATATGGGTCCCCTCAACAAAAATTTAAAATTCGGCTTTGTAATTTGGAATTTATGTGATTTGATTTGATTTGATTTGATTTGATTGGTCAGTTAATAAAAATTATTTTTTAAAAAAAGTTTTTGAGCTTTTCTTAGTTTTGCCCAGAGTTGTTGAGATTTTTATACAAAACCTCAAAAAAATTAAATAAAAAATGAAGTTTTTGAGCTCTGACACTGCTTCAGACTGCAGTATTCCAGCTATGTCCGGGAAATTCCGGATGTATAGCAACCCTACTCACGGAGGAGTGCATGTGGTTCCCAATTGATCAGCAATGAGCCAGGCACTAACCAGACTCAGATTTCCTTAGCTTCAGCAAAGTGATGGCTTCCTGTGCCTTTAGACGAAACCTAGGACCATTTAAAAAAAAAAATGCTATAATGTAATAATACACACACAAAATAAAAATTATGTTTCTTTCATTGTTAAAAAGCAAATACATTATTTACTCTGAAACAAATGAACTTCATATATCTTAATTTAGTTGCCCTAAATAATGTATGTTTTATGAAATTGGGACTAAAAGAAAGGGCAAATAAACTTAATATTAATTATTGAAATCTCTAACTCTGTCAGAGGGGACAATTTCAACCTAATTTTCAATTCAGATTTCTAGACTCTCTTTTGACACTACACATAAAAAAGAGAGTCTTCTTTTCTCCCCTATACCTAATTAGATAAGTGCTGCATCATTCTGCTACAATAGTAGCAACATTACACTTAAGAGTTGGGCATATTTCAAATTTGCAAACGATTCCTGGGAAAGTCTGCCACATATGCACACCCAGTATATACAAGATTCTTTTAACGTGCATTTTGCAACATGATAGAACAATATTAGTTCAGATCAAAATGTGGGCCATCTACTAGTATGTATTTCTTAAAAGAAAAGTGAGCTATAATTTACATGTTTGCATCAGGGCCAGTCTGCTCATGAGGCGGAATAGCAGCCACTTTGGGCAGCAGAAGCCCAAAGGCAGTGTCCCTGTGGAAACCCAGCTCAACCCACCACTGGAGAAGAAGCTATGTTGGCAGCAGTGCCAGCTTCCAGTGAGATTCCACTGAGAGCTGCCATTGTTGCAGGCACCACCACACAAACCAGGCAGGGGAGGAGATGGCCTGGCCTGGCGGATTGTTCTCATTTCACCTCAGGTGGTGAAACAGGATGCACCACTGCTGAAATGTAGCGTATTTCACAATGTCTTTTATAAATCTAAACAAACATCCTTTGCCACATGGGCATCATACCTGCTAATGGCAGGATCCTATAGAGTTTGACCAAGTCATATTTTCATTTCCACCTTTAGTGTGAACACAGGCAGCTGTATCCTGAATGAGCAGAGGAGAAGGCCTTCAATTCAACGTTCATCCACTTGGTGCTCTCCAGATGTTTGGGGTTACAACTCCCAACATACCTAGCTGGTGTGATGACACCTTGCTCCAAATTCGCTAATAACCACTCTCAAATAGCACGGGGGGAAAGCACCCTACAGCGGAAGAGACAGGAGGCTGAACTATAGCCACTCAATACTACTATCTGAAACCAACCCTGCAGGTAGGAGCAGAATTATGATTAACACAGTGCTTCTAATTCCAATCCACAGAGCTGATCCAAGAGGATACCATTGTCAGTGGTATCAAAAACTGCTGACAGATCAAGGAGAAGCAACACGTTTGCACTCTTCCATACCTCCATACCCAATAAAGATTATCAAGGCAACAAATACTAATTCAGGCCCCCAAGCTGGCCTGTAGTCAGACTGCAATAAGTCCAGATAATTTTTTTTTCCAGGAGTGTCTGGAGCTGAGCTGCCTAGAGTTCAACAGGGAAAAAGGTGTCAAAGATCTCTGGGTCCAGGGTAGGGCTTTTCAGGAGCAACAAACATGCTATTGCCCTTTAAGAGAAAGCAGGCACAAACTTCAAGCAAAAGCGTGTTAACTACAATCTAATCAACTTCCCCTAGTGAGTTTGAGTAGGCTGGGATGGGCATATGTTACTAAAATACCTTTTTCAGAAACTGATGCCACCAGACAACACAGTACATGAAAAATCTTTACTGAATCTGTCATAATAACGGTGTCCAAGTAGTCATGGAGATGAATGACCTTATCTCAAAGCTTATCTTATAAGCTTGTCACAGCAGATATCTGAGTATGGTTGCACTTAGGACATGGGCCAGAGAGATTTCACCTTTCTTTCCTTCCCCCTGCTTCAGATGTGGAGAAGAATTTGGGGGCATACATACAGAGGTCTGCAGAGGAGGGGAATGAAGGCAAAGTCCTGCTCTGCTCACACATGAATAGCATTGGTCATGCCCCAATATAACTTGCAAACAAGGTAAACAGCTAATAGTCAACTCACATTTTAATAACACGGAGTGCTGTTGCTTTCCTATTTACAATATAATGTACTGACCTCTCAATGATGACAGCAGTTGCTAGATGGTTTCTTCCCCCACCCCCAGCACAATCCAGCTGATCACATACAACATTTACAATACCTTTAATATATGTTTATAATTATTATTAAAAACAAAATATAACTGAAAACATCATGGCTTCTAACTTGGCATCCTCCCCATATGTTCAAATGTTGCTTGCAACTCACTGTCACTGCATGCAGACCTTTTAAAAAAGGATTTTATACAATGTAAATGACTGATGCCATTCTGCAAGAAATTATTAATTCTGCATCAGATGACAGGGTGACGAGAGAAATACAGCCAGCCACCTGCAGCTGGTATAATCTGTATACGTATCTAAATGCCCCTTTCCTTATTAAGTATTCTAGAATATATTAGTGTATCTCCAGCAACAGAACTTTTAGTATGCCTTTAATGTTACGCTTATGAAATGTGGGTTGTATTTCACCTTCACTCTTGTATACTGGCTATATAGTTTTGCTAGACTAAACCAACATTTCACTTTAGAACCAACTGCAGTTATGTGTTATACATGAATTCTGGGAAATGTGGTTTGTTTTAGCCAAAATTAATTTAAACAAACCAGAATCAAACTCTGATTTGATATTCTCACTTGTTAACTTCATTTGGTTTGAACAAACCATAGTCTGCTGGGTCCATATGTAGCACAGAACCGTTGTTTGTTCTATAGTTGAAGACTTCAATCTCCTTTTGCATATGAAAAAAAAGAAAGCAGGCAAGTGTGAGAGTAAATGTTTTATCAATCAATTGATCAGGCCATAGTCAGACTGTTCAGTATGCCACTTAGCTCATTTCAGGCAATAAACTAACCATAGTTTAACTAATTGCAAATGAGTTGTTGTGAGCCTTGAGCTTTTATACTTCCCCTCTAACTGTAAAAAGAGAGTGAAACATTCCGCTTTCATTTTAGAACAAACAACAGTTGCAACTTTGGTATGCAGATCTATGGTTTCTTCTCTTGTAAGCCACCCAGAGTGGCTGGAGAAACCCAGTCAAATGCTATAAATATCATCATCATCATCATCATTTGTTAAATGAACAAAGCAGGAGCTGCTTTGATCCTGGTTTGTTAAATCAGCTTTGGTTAAAACAGATCCCATTGAAGAACTATGGTTTGTTTCCAGGTGAAAGTAGAAGCTCTCACTCTCTTCCTATTGCACACAAACACAGAAAGGAGGACAGCAGTGTGGAAGCATGGGGTTCACCATGATTCATTTGCAGTCATCTAAAGTTCAGATTCTAAACTATTGATTATCTGAAGTAGGTTATATATTTCTCCTATTTACTAGTTAACTAAAGGTCTGCAGATATAAATTCTGTTGCATTCTTAACTCTGGAGATAAAAGCAAGTGTGTTGTCTCCCATTCCCAAATGTAGCTGAGAACTCGCTTCATAAGACAATGTTTGCTATATGTAATAATCACCAAGAGTTATTTCCTAGCTCTTCGAAGTAAAGTGGAACTTATAACTGCATGCTGTATTTGCTGTTGAGATGTCAAATTGTATCCCCTTTTGGGGATGATTACTACATTATTAATGTCATTCGATAAAACTTAAAGGAACCAATTTATTACTTTAACATATAGATTGCCTTCTTCTGTGAAAAAGAATCTATAGATAACAATATAAGAGATTTTATATGAAGAAATCAATACACTGTTTATCCAAAAAGTCTGTTTTCTAATATTGAGGAAGTCAGGAAAGAGAATTTACAAAAACAAAAACAACCATATCTGAACATTAGTGACACTGGGAATTCCCAACAAAGACCAATAATACTATACAAAGATCAGCTAATAGAAGAGGCCACAATATAATATTAAGAAATGCCTCTAGAGGATTAAATGAGACCAATGTTGCAGCTACACTTTCATTTTAAAGAATGCTGTTTTGAAACCCCATGTAAAGAAGAACTGCAAGAGTAAACACACAATGTGCCACAAGACTAGAGACCACTGGTGCACAAAGACAGTCTTTTATATGACTGAAACAGCTTGATACATGCACAAAGTCATTTAGTACCTTACCTCCTAAATATACTGTTTTCAGGTCTACTATATGTGAATTGTTCTGCACATTTAGAAATCAAAACAAATGATGCGTTGATGTTAATTGCCGTGGAAACATAACAATGTGAACAAAAGATCCCCCAAAAACTTGATTCCCCCTGTGCATTGTGTCCTAAGTAAGAATGATATATTTTTCTATATATGTATACCAGTATTTTACAAGAGACACTCATAGTTAGACTGAAAAATTGCATTTCATCTCAATTCATGAAATGATCTCATTAGTTTAACAGCAAACACTTGTCATATTCTGTAAATATGCTGTTGGTTAACTTGTAAACTACCCCAAAGTACTAGAATTAAAAAGTTGTCTATTAATTTATAAAACAAATTATGTATTGTTTTACTTTTTTTTCTTTGCATTACACAAGTGGGGGGGGGGAGCTTTTTTCCAAAAAGAATTTGACAGCTATATTTACACAGTAAATGTTAAATTGTAAATGTTCACTACCACAATCCTTACCACAATCCTTACACTTGCATAAATCTTGACTTCTGGGTAAAATTATTGTTAAGAAGGTTTTTTTATTATTATTCTATACTTGTGTTACATTATTACATTATCACATTCACCTCTAGCAGTTACTATATATATCCATTACTTTTCAAAGGTCAGTGGGAACTGGCTGGTAATACTGCGTTCTAGTGACTCTCCATTTAATTTGCAAAAAAGGGCTTGAACGAAGTGACATATCACACTGATTTCAAGGCTGAGATCCTAAACACACACACTAACTTGGAACAGAGCACAGTTATATCAATGAGACTGAATTTTAAGAAATGTGCTGAGGATTAGGATATAGGTCATTCTCTCTTAGCTTAGCCTCCATCACTCTAAAAGCGGGGGGGGGGGGGGGGGGAGAGAGAAACCTTATTACAATGTCAGCTCAGACACCTCCAGTCTTTTCCAAATACAACATGAGTCCTAAGACGACAGACAAATCTGACTGTCAGCCGCCTCAGATCAATACTCCTGGAGCAGTAGTAATTCTCTCTCTGACCCAACAACTGCAGGCACCTTTTGTCTGCCTTCCTATGTAGCTATTTGACTTCTGGAGGAGGGTACAGAGATTTAAAGCATAGGTCATTCTGCAAGGGGGATCATTTGTGACAGTATTCTCATCCAACTATTCTTCCCTTCACAACATATAAAAGATGAAAGTTGTGCTTCTTGCAAATAAAACTAGCATCCATCTCTTACCTTGCAACATTTGTCTTTTTTCCCCCTTTTTTTGGTAGTAACAAGATTCTAATTCCATAAAGTTGAGCAAAACAAATATTTGCAGTTATATTCCATTATATTTTTAGTCTCTTTAGAAGTTCACTCTTTTAAAACAACTAGTCCAGTATATGCATTTAGGAAAATACATCACGCTGATTTAGGACACAAGTGGTTCATTTTGGGAGTCAACCATTTGTTTCACATGCCTCTATTGTCCTCTTCTATTTATATAAGTTCATATCACACTCAGGTTACTTTAATGAACTAAAAAGACAATCTTATTAATTTTAGTATAGAAGTTATGACAGAGGGTTTTTTAAATAAAAAATAGTGATCCAACTATATAACAGTTCTGAGTCATATGAGCAAAATAAAGTCATGGTGGGTTTTTGTGTTTTAAACTGTGAAGTGTGAACATCTGTATTTCATGCATTGCTTTTTTAACCTAAGAAATAATACACTGATTTGCATATTCACTTATTTCTATTTGATTTAGTACTCAACAAATATTGGGTACTAAATCAAATAGAAACAACTATAGTGTTTGTGCAACAATGTCATTTCTGGCACCAAGAAATGCCAAGAAACCAAAAAGTCATCTGACAAATGCCTGAAATGACTAGATTTTATTCCCTGATCATAACCAGTACACACAGGTGGGGATAGCACACCTAGAAATGGCTGGATGGGTGGAGTTTGCTGTGCTATAGACACAGAAGAATCCAACCCAATATATCTTTGTAATAACAAACTCTGTAAACCAAACATCTTGATTCAAAATACCAAAACAGTCCAACTGAATGCCAAACAAATACATTCAGGTGACCCTAATAAGAACAGGTACCAGGCACACAATCTACAGGGAAGTTCTCTTCTGCAAGTCCAACTGAAAGGAACAGGACTTATGTGAGAGCAACTCACATATTCTGCAACTCCCATTTATTTCAGTATGGCATTCACAATAAACACTTCCCAGTAGATTATGCCCCAAATCACTTGACAAAGAACACTGAAAGAATGCATAATTTAAAGTAATGCATATTCATAGGATAAAACATATGGTCACAAACCAGCCCAAACTAAGTATTTTAGTTTAGTTTAGTTTAATGAGAGAGATTTTAGCATGAGATTCTCATTGAAATCAGTGGGGAGAAAATGCTTATTTTTATTGGATTTTGCACACTGTTAAATAATAGTTGAGAATGAAAGCAATATTTAAAACTTGAATTACTTCGAATATCATACTTATATAAGTGAATGCTTTTTCTTTTTGGCATTTTGTCAAAGCCTGCTTGAAAGACATCTATGACCCTTGTCAGTGGTAGGAAAACTGACGTTGTTTGATAACATTAGTAATTTTTAAGACATCTTTTGAAAGACTCAAAACTAAAACATGCCAGTCTTAGTGTAAAGAGAATAATACATTTTTGCTTTATAAACAGTAGCTGGAAAAAACAAACTAATATCCCAAGTTAATGTTAAATGATAAAGTTTGGGCAGGTGATTTGTGATGTTAGTCTCGCCCCCCCACCAAAAAAAGAACTACATGATTTAAATTAATTTAATAATTAACTGTTTACTATCCTGACTATCTCTTCTGAAATTCATGACCTTTAGAAAAGTTTTATATAAGGTCATATTTTAATGTAACACTATAGTGACTCCTGGAGTTTCATTTATGGAAGACTTTCATTTTTAAACTCATGCAGCTGAACATGGCAAAGTATAATATATATAGTATTATTTCAACAGAGTGTCTCTAAAACCTGAAGCTGTATTTAGACTTATTTTTTACATGCAGCATTGGCATCACGTATGTTTTACAGTGCAACTTGAATGTTTCTATAGCCACTGCTGACTGGCTTGCATATTTTCCCTTCCATAATGAACTAATACAATTACGAACTTTGTTAAAAAACAGAACTGATAAATATAGTTAGTCCATATCTTATGCATCGGTTCTAAACATATGTTATGATTGTTTGTCCTAAAATTTAAAGCTATGCTTGATAGGAAGACCTTAAAAGGAGATATAATTCAAAGGTATCAAAAGCCTGCCACCTTGCAGCTCCATTTGCTTTCATCAGGTTTGCTAACCTAAATATCACTACACCAATTGGCATGATGATAATAAATCAAGCTGCTACACAGTGTAAAGTCTACCAGGAGTGATATCAGCAAATGCTAGACACTGGACTTAGGTATGAGTAGTACAAAACTAGAAATGTCCCTCTCCCACCACATTTTGGAATGCATATTAAGTGGAATTTAGCAACAGCTCAAGCACTGGACAGTATGTGATGCACTAAAGCACGTCCACGTTTATGGTCTTTGCAAGCAACA
This sequence comes from Podarcis erhardii, assembly GCF_964252035.2. Taxonomy (NCBI): domain Eukaryota; kingdom Metazoa; phylum Chordata; class Lepidosauria; order Squamata; family Lacertidae; genus Podarcis; species Podarcis erhardii. Next base: position 48,308,229 of record NC_138498.1, on the reverse strand, counting down.
TGAGCAGTGTTTGTCCTTTATTGCCTCCTGGAAATCTGCAGCAGTAATGCACAGCAACATTTACAAAATAAAATAAAATAAAAATGACACATAGAATACAAATGCTTTCTTGCTCTTAGTTCTGACTATTCCAACCAACGTGCCCCTTTGCAAAGCAGTTTCTGGGTCAAACGACACCTCTCTCATCTATCGCGTTACCCAAAAACTGGAATGAAATTGCACTTGAAATGTGTGTTGGGGGGGTGCAAAAAAAAAAAAAAAAAGGAACCTTGAAGACCAAATAAATAAATAACATAACGTTCAATAGAAACCACCCACTATTAATAAACAGCCCACAAACCAACAACATGGAAACTCCATTGAAGCACAACAAATGTCAACAGCCAAAGATGACAATTAATGGGCAGAGAAAGCAGCAGCAGCAGCAGCACTTCTAGAGCAGGGACAAGAGAGCGAGTCCTCCTGGAACTCGGGCAACTAATGACCTCTCTCCAAGTGCTGAATCCAAGGAGACAAACCCCTCGCCAGCGAAAAAGCAGCCGAAGTTGTCGACGGCACTCGCGTGCAATTACGGGAGGCAAGGGGGGGGGGAGGGAGGGGAAGACCGAAAGGAAGCGGGGGGGGGGTGGAGGGGAGAGAAAGAGAAAGAGCGAGCGGGCTGCAGTTTGAGGCGCCGATGCAGAGCTAGGAGAACCCCTTAAGCATGCAGACAACTACACGGCAGAAGTGAAGAGCGTTTACCAGCGGCGGCGGCGGCGGCAGCAGCAGCAGGTTGAGCAGCCGGAGCTCCTCACACCATCTCCGTGAGGTAACTTCGCCAGCAGAGCCCTGACGGATTCCTTCACTGTGGGAGGGGAGGCCCCTCCTGAGGGGAAAAAAGGCGCGATATCCCGAGCGGCCAAAGCGTCTCTCCTGGCGCCGGGCTCGTGCCTCCACCGGCGCCGGGGAGAGCCGAGGGAGGAAGGCTGCCTGCCTTGCCTGCCTTGCCTGCCTGCCTGCGAGCTTAGCCACCCAAGCAGCTCAGTGGCAGCTGCTCTCTGAATCCAGCCTAGCGGCGGGCGGCACAACCACCAGGTTGCACGAGCTCCTGAATGGGGGGCGCGAGCCAATCCCCGGGCTCAGTGGCGCGCGCGCAGGGGTACCGTGCACAGGCGCGCCCGGCCGCCGGCTGCCTGCAAACAGCGAGAGCAGCAGCAGCAGCAGCAGCTTTAAAGCCAGAGCGGCAGCCGCGGCGGCGGCGGCGAACAGCAGCCGCTGGGTTGGTTTATTTTTTTTTGCTCTGTGCACGGCTGGGGAGGTTATGCAGGGTGCGAGACGCGAAGGCGGCATTTGTTTTCCCTCTCGGCTGCTCAGGCAGTTAAGGGAATCTCAGATATATATATTTTCCCCCTTTCGCGCGCGCGCGCCAGGCGCTTTCCCGCTGCTGGGAAGGTCCCGCATAGGCGAGCGTTGGCGAGGCGGGGAGGCGTTTGCCAGCAAAGGGAGCAGGCGGTTGGGGGTCGGATGTCAAGTGCCCAGCAAGTGCTTGGGGCTCAGGACCAAGGTCCCTGACAGCACTGGAGGGGAAAGGGTGGAGTTTCCCCATAGCATCTCCATGGCGGTGGGGCAGGTAAGATGGCTCTCTGGTGGGCTGTTAGGCGTGCTGGCCTCCCCCCCCCCGCCCCCCAAAAGCCCTCTTTAATAATTGCACCGAAGGAGTCAATGGACATTTCATTTGCACGTTGCTATGGGGAATAGGGAACGGCACTAGGGGAAAACTGAACAGGGAAGAATTTACTGGCAGGCTGAGGGCCTAAGTAAAAGTAAAATCTATGGTGCACTTGAAGGATCCTGGATTTTTAAAGTAAGGATCACATATGCTTTGTCAAAAACACACCTCTTGTTTATCCGCCTTCCTCATCTCTTTACCCTCTGATAGCTGAGCAATATATTTTTAGGACCCACCCTATTCTTCATTTTGCTTTACTTGATTTTAATCTTTTATTCTTATAGTGTTGTCACCCACCCTAGGCCCTGTGGTGAAAGCCAGGTAAAAAATCAAATAAAGAAATAAATACGCCTTAAAAAAAAAAAAGGATCCAGCAAGGCCTGTATGCACAAAACTCCAGGCCCAGAACACAAAGATTCCAAGATTTGCCTCATTTCTCCACACAGATTTCAAAAATATCCCAATTTCTGCTGACTATCACAGTGATGAGAAAATCTAAACTGGGCACGTGATTTCTATATACAGTTCTTCTCTCACATCCCCATGCCTAATTGTGCTTTAAAGACACTGCACTTTTCACCAACATTTCTTTCTCCCCCTCCCATCATTCATAAGAATTGTGTGTACCTAGCAATAACATTTACAGAACTTTCAAATAGGCTTACTATATTGTTGTATTATTTTTCAGCAGAAAAGTCAAGGATCGTGATGGAAATGGATACTCTTCACTTTGCTCAGGATATACTTGGTACTTCACAGGGAAGAGTTGAACATTACAGCCTTTTATTTCTGTGATCAATAGAACTAGAGGGAGGCAATGACTACCTACTCCAATGAACAGTCCAATTGCTGAACCAGAAGTAAGGATGACTCCTGGGAATACTGTCATTTCTCCCAAAATATTTCATAGGACACGGGTGGTGCTGTGGTCTAAACCACAGAGCCTAGGGCTTGCCAATCAGAAGGTTGGCGGTTCGAATCCCCGCGACGGGGTGCACTCCCGTTGCTCGATCCCTTCTCCTGCCAACCTAGCAGTTCAAAAGCACATCAAGTCCAAGTAGATAAATAGGTACTGCTCCAGTGGGAAGGTAAACAGCGTTTCCGTGCGCTGCTCTGGTTCGCCAGAAGCGGCTTAGTAATGCTGGCCACATGACCTGGAAGTTGTACGCCAGCTCCCTCAGCCAGTAAAGCGATATGAGCGCCACAACTCTTGAGTTGTCCACGACTGGACCTAACGGTCAGGGGTCTCTTTACCTTTACCATATGCACACATCTCCTAGGAACATAGCATAGTTTCTTGAATGCAAGCAAATGAATGATGAGTTTAAATTTTAAGAAGACGTAGTAAGCCTGAGATAGTTTGAAGAAGAAAAATAGATGGTTCCATCTATCTACCAACCTCCAGCTTGGCAAGTAGAAGCTAGTGAACTAACTCTGCCACTTTTTAAAAATTTTATTGTGAAAAAACTTGGCCAGGACTGAAAGGCAAGCCTTCAGCCTCTCGCCAAAGAACCAATACAGTCATCTGTAAGAGAGCTCTGTAAGGGCAGCTTAATTAAAATGGAATAGAGCTTTTACAACCACATCAGAAAATTATTTGAAGGCTGGATAGCACACAGTTGTACACAAAAGAAGTCCAAAATGCTTCAGTAATACATTTTGATTGAAGTGTCAAGTGAAGAATAACATCTTTCCCACTCCTTTGTATGAAAGAGACTTCCAGGGAAATGCCTTTTTGTCCATACTTCATCATATAACTGGAAAACTTTGAAGGACATTACCTGACAACCAGTTTCTTCTTATTGGTGTCAGTGGCCTTAAACTAAAGTATGAAAAAAATACTGACTTTCTAAACTTAAACCCACTTGTAGAACACTATGGATGTGCTATAGACATATTTGTATGTTGTAGATCACCCTGTGATCTTTGGGTGAAAGGCAGTATGCAAATTTTAATAGTAGTAATAGTAGTAGTAGTAATAATAATACAGTATTCATATTCACAGGACTGGCCCTATCATTAGCCAAAGTGAGGCAACTGTCTCCAGTGGCAGAATGCTGGGGAGTGGCAGCAGTAGCCCCTGGTCGATCCTGCGGAGCTCCCTAGGCATTCCTCTCTGCTGCCACATGGGCTGTCCTGGGGCCCCTAAGATCGTCTGCAGCCTCAGGTTTGGTAAAGGATGCTATCTGATTGCCAGCATCAAAAGAAGTTTCAACTTCCAGTCTAGTCAGTTTCTGTATGTGGAGTGGGTGGGTGCCATCTTGTCCCTCACACCAGGCAGCAAATTTTCTGGGCCTGGGCCTGCTTATTTAGGTGTTTAAGTCATAAAGGGGCAACAATTGTTGAAAAGCTCTGCCCATGTTGTTGCTTGGTTTATGCCAGGTTTCCTGTGTTACGTCTGCAGTTGGAAACTTTTTCTACTCCTGTAATTAAGCCTTACAGCATTCTCTGAATAAGCAGGAAGCCTCCACAGATACAAAATATCCCTTGCCGCAGACAGAAGTTATACAAGGACACGGGGAATCCAGAGGGAGCCATTTGATGACAGGGATAGGCCACTACAGCCCTTTTCTATATGTTGCCCTTTCATGGCTGTGACACCAGAGGAGGGCTAGTGTGGGGATCACATGAAACTGATGTCAAAGGCAAATTAATAATATGAACAACACTTAAATTAGAAGTGGGGACTGTTGCAAAAGATTAATGCAAACCTGCATGCCATGAACTTGATAAATTATGTGAGATGAGTGTTCATCAGTCAAGACCTCTGTGTGAAAGAACCAACCTCTGCTGTATGAAAATAAAATCCCTTTCCCTCAAATAATGGACTTTCCCCTTTAATTTCCTCAGATGAATTAGTGTAGTGTTAGAGCAACCCACACAATCCAGATCCTATTGTGCTTTGCAACAGAAAGCAGACACACAGCCAGAGATGCTTGCAGAGTGAAAGCCCCAACTCTAAAGGGCCCAGGTCCCCCCAAATTGAGACACCACAATAAGTTATTGTACAATAAATAATTGTAAATAAATAATTTTTAAAAATAATAAGAAATGAATAAAGAAATGCAGAACAAACCCAATGGCTCCATAGCTGTACCATACTTTTGAAAAGAGAGAGAGAGAGTAAAAGAAAGAAAATATTCATGTGCAAAATGGGAAGTTTTCCGAGTTCTGCTTTTGGAGCCAGCTACATTCCACTCTATTATGAGATAGGTACTACATCACTCTTCAACACACACACACACACCACAAGAGGAGAGAGGGAGAAGGTGGAGGGAGAGAGAAAAAAGTCTAGAAGAGGTGTGTGCATCGGGGGTGGGGGTGGAGCGAGCAGAGGAAATCCCAGCACCTCAACGTTCCAAACAAGAAGAGAAAAGAGATTTACAATCTTTGGCTACTTCTGCAAAGTGTGTGTGTGTACACACCGTAATGGTTCTCAGGTGCTATAATATTGTGTAAGAATGACTTTTGTTCACTTATTTTCCTAGACTTAGATAATAAACAACACATAAACTATTAGAGGTAAAAGTATGCATGAACAATACAATATTTTGCAAATGTGATTGATAATGGAAAATATAAGCCATGGAGCACTTCCACCTCAGTGTAAAATTTTATATAGAGATATAAACTGAAGCACCAATTTGTTAAAGGGAAAAAAAGATGACATCACGTGGTCATTTTTAGATATTCTTTTAATCCATTCATTATTTAGCTAGACTCTTTTGACAGAATGACCTTTGGTCAGAATGTCCGGGGTGTTAGGGGAGGTGTAGTACCTCTGTTGGGGGGACATGCCATGCTTCTGCATAGTTCATCCACCACTGGTCCCCACCCTGCACTTAGCTCTCACCTCTGGCTCCTAGAAGCAGTCAGCATGCAACAGTGGCCACACCCCTGGGAATGGCTTTGACTGGCTGACTAAACTAGGTGAGGGTAGCCAGTGGGAGTCAAACTCTTGGTGAGTTTGGGAGTTCCCTTGCATGCAAAGACAGGTTCTGGCAGATTGAGCGTATGAGATTAATTGTGGGTCAAAGAGTTAATAAGGCACATTGATGCCAAAAATATTGCTCTGCTTTCCTTTGGAACACATCAGCAAGGCTGAAGGGGGGGGGTCCTGTTGTATGGGCAGCACAAGACCTCCATATACACTGCCTAGGCTTGTGCCCCAGGAAGGTCACTTCCGTGCTACTGACGCAACAGTTTGACTTTACCCCCAGAGGCGTACTTTATTGTCTCTTGAGACAGATGGATGCCAGCATCATGCATACATATCTCCAAATAATTTACAGCCACTATGGGGAATGCACGTGTGGGCATTAAATGATGTGCTTCTTAATGCTGTCTCTCCCCCCCCCCCCCCAAAAGCACACAACTGTTAAATAACACATTGGAAGATAAATCAGTTAGCATGAGAAGAAATGTTGAATTGTGCTACATGCAAGAGTCATTTGAACTAACACATTTTCTGGTTAGCTATTATTCAGACTTAGATCTTCCCTACAGTAGTGCCGCAGAAGATCAGATGCTTTTATTCATTCATCATTTAAAAGTTTTTTTTCATACTGTGAAAGAAAGACCCCATTCCCATGAGGTTTATGCTAGTCATAGAGCACTAGTATCCTTGTTTCTGGTGATGCCTTTCTAGATCTGTGCTAGCAGATCTGTGAGTACCATCATTAGGCTATGCAAAAATTACAGTTACTGTGACTATGAACAAAATCTGTTTAATGTTAATAGACTGCCTTAGAATCTGGAACAAGCTAGGACTTGACAATGCCCTGTGTATTAAAGTCCTTGGGAACTAACTACAAGCACTCACCTTTGGGAGGTGTTCTCTCTAATGATCTAGCAATGCGCATGATGTGCATTTTGTAGTATGGTATTCTATCATTCTTGTATTCCATGGTAGGTACACATTCATTTCAATAGCACTTGCTTTATAAGAATATTTTTTAAAGCTTGAGATTCTGAAATGGTGGAATCACTGGAAGTTAAACAATATGCAACCACAATATGAATCTTAATATACACACTATTATATAATTTAGCTTTCTATTTTTCTTTAGATTATGGCTTAGATCCATAAATCTTTTCTGCTCCATCTTCCCTCTGCAATCCCTTGCTTATCTGCAAAAGAGAGGTTTTTGGGAAGGGGCTGGCAAAGACACTTGTACATACAGCCTTTGAAGGGATGCAGGTGGCACTGTGGTCTAAACCACTGAGCCTAGGGCTTGCCGATCGGAAGGTCAGCAGTTTGAATCCCCACGATGGGGTGAGCTCCCGTTGCTTGGTCCCTGCTCCTGCCAACCTAGCAGTTCGAAAGCACATCATAGTGCAAGTAAATAAATAGGTACTGCTCCTGTGGGAAGGTAAATTGTGTTTCCATGCACTGCTCTGGTTTTGCCAGAAGCGGCTTAGTCATGCTGGCCACATGACCCGGAAAAATTGTCTGCAGACAAACATCGGCTCCCTTAGCCAGTAAAGCGAGATGAGCGCCACAACCCCAGAGTCGTTTGTGACTGGACTTAACTGTCAGGGGTCCTTTACCTTTAAATGTTGCTAACTTGCTATTACAGAAAACATACTGAAAATACAGATAGGTAGCCGTGTTGGTCTGCCATAGTCAAAACAAAACAAATTCCTTCCAGTAGCACCTTAAAGACCAACTAAGTCAGTTCTTGGTATGAGCTTTCGTGTGCATGCACACTTCTTCAGATACAGCAAAATCTATATTTTGCTTGCTTGATAAGTAGATGTGTGGATTGATATTTTCACAAGCAATCATAGCATCTGTTATGATTACTGATTACTTGGTATCTGAAGAAGTGTGCATGCACACGAAAGCTCATACCAAGAACTGACTTAGTTGGTCTTTAAGGTGCTACTGGAAGGAATTTGTTTTGTTTATACTGAAAATAGATAGATATAAATATAGATTTTGCTTGCTTGATAAGTAGATGTGTGGATTAATATTTTCACAAGCAATCATAGCATCTGTTATGATTACTGATTACTTCATTCTTCATATATGGGCATTTGGAGATTCCCTGAACAATGCTCAGCATTATTTCACAACACACATGATAAGAGTTAAATTTAGTAATAAATGGTACATAAAAATATTCGCTTTGTTATGCCACAATGATTCACATCCTGTTTTATTCTATTTATCAACTTTTAAAATATTCAAAATTACTTGAAAAAATATAATAGGGGCAGTTTATTTGAAAGCAAAATTGTTGTTGCTGTTACCATTATTAGCAAGGAAAATAAAAACAAGGCACTGACGATTATTATTTATGTTCTAGTAACATCAAAAGCCTTCCTTCAGTATGCGACTTCAACGTGCTGGAGACTGTACAAAACACATCGTTTATCATGGCAGTTCTGTGAGAGGTTTACAAAGTTCAATACTTTTCAAATACTTTTGTAATGAAAAGCAGAATCATACAACTAAGCATTGTGCTTAACATTTTGCACTGGAAAACAGTAGATGTTTGATTTCTACTTTATTCTGCAGTGAAAATTCCACAAGGTGCTTATTATTTATTATTTTTGTGAATAAGTGCCAGTTCACATAACCATCAAACTTGTGGCAGCCACTTAAAAACATTTGTACATCTCTTAACTACCTGTTCACAGGTAGAGTTGGATTCTTAAAAAGAAAGTAAGTTCCCACAAAGGTAGCAGAAGGTGTGATATCCTCCCATGTGTCCAACTTAGGTTTCTCATAGAGTTTATTGTAACTCTTTAATTTTCCTTTTCCAATTATCATTGGCTGGGCACAAGCATTGTAGCACTTTAACAATACTTGTAAGGGAGAACTGTGCATGTCTCCTTAATGGTAAAGTATAGTGCATTTCCTTTTCTAAAACCAAATATGCTGTTCCTCTCTGGTCAGTGACCTAAATAAATCGATTCATTCAGTCCTATGCTGTTCCTACACATACAGTCTGTGTTGCAGACTAAGTAATATGTGCAGATTGGATAGTGCACCATTCTTTGTTTGCAGTGACCAGGAACACAATCTAGCTATACCTGTTAAGTAGCAAACTAATACATGCAGAAATTTGAAGCTGGAAAGAGTCTGCAGGCTATGTAAATCAGTCCTTATAATAATAACAACTGTTACACCTCTAGAGCAAGATATAGCTCATGCTAATTATTTTATGAAAATAAATGCAAAAAAAAGAAAATGACCCTGCCTCATAAATGTCAGTGAGAGAGTAAATTATATGCTTCAATTTTCCAATATAAAGAACCAGAAATTTAAAGTATTGTAACATTGGAAATTTGGACAGGAGGTGGTTAATGGGACCCAAATCACTGCAGATGTTCTTTAATGGTCTTAGGTTGTCAAGCATCTCGTTTTGTGAGAGAGATTATTAGGGAGATAGTGCTAGGAATGAGTGTATGGGGTGTTGGGGGGGTAGTACTTCTTGTTCACTCAGCTTTCACCTGTGGCTCCTTGAAGCTGTCAGCATGCAACAGCAGCCACACCTCAGGAATGGCTTCGACTGTCAAGCTAAACCATGTGAACCAATGAGTCTCAAACCCTCAGTGAGTTAGGGACTTCCCTTACATGCAAAGACAGGCTTCAATGGATTTAGCAGATGAGACCAAGAGTGATCCAACGGTCTGCATGTTCTGTAGAGGGAAGTGAGGGGCAGATGGGGCTTGTCAACCTGGGAAGGCTAGGAGAAGAAAAACTCTGGTCCTAAACCCCGCTGCTGTGTGGGATATCTTTGGGAGAAGAAAAGGCTAAACCAGAGAAGAGTCCCTAAAAAGTTTGATGGTACTTCATATGCCTCCTTCTGGCAACTCTTGCAGCCAAGCTGGTGCCAAACCTTTGTCTCTGCTTTCCTTTCGACCACATCATCAAAGTCTAGAGGGGGCTTGCCATCTGGGCAGCCGAGGCCCTCAATACACATTGTTCAGGTGTGCACCCCAGGGAGGTCACTTGAGTGCTACTATCACAGGTTTGACTTTCCCCTGGAGCAGGGGTCAGCAAACTTTTTCAGCAGGTCCACTGTCCCTCAGACCTTGTGGGGGGCTGGACTATAATTTTTTTGGGGGGGGGGATGAATGAATTCCTATGCCCCACAAATAACACAGAGATGCATTTTAAATAAAAGCACATATTCTACTCATGTAAAAACACACTGATTCCAGGACCGTCCATGGGCCAGATTTAGAAGGCAATTGGGCCGGATCCAGCCCCCAGGCCTTAGTTTGCCTACCCATGCCCAGGAGGCACATTCCACTGTCTCTCAAGATTGGCAGATGCCAACAACAAAAGTGCTAGGAACTATCAAAATGGGTTTTTTCCTTTCTCTTTCCCTACCCCACAACTGATGAGATCCAGGTGTCTTTGTGTTAAAAAGAGCAAAATACTGTAGTTTTTAACTGGGAGTAAGACAGAGGAACAATAGAGAGCTGAATTCAGTCTTTGTAAGCTAACAGCATTTGAGGGTATACCATGCCCCTGTCTGGAGTAGTGAATTTGGAATGTTTAAGCTGCACCTTTGTTTATATTCAACCTGTATATTTGTAAATAGACTCAGATCTGTCAAAAATGCCAATCAACCTCCAGTTACCTCCTTCTGAAGAAAACCAAACCCACGAAACTGTTTGGAGAAGTGGTGGGCCCTAACTGTATTGTACTTTGGAGGAATCATGTCTTATATTCCGTTGCTGACAATATGATAATTATAGCACCCAGGACTGTGCTGCAAGGAGTCGTGTGTGCATGTGAATGCATGCATAGACATACATGCAGTTTATATGAAAATAATTATGTGACCATGTTCAAGAAGGTGGAGTTATTTTTTTAAAAAACCAACTAGGTATAAAGGCCTGTAATAATACTTCTCTCTAATGAAATACTTACTGAACACTTAATGAATATCACCATCACCATTAGTTACCAAAATTACTATAATGTTAGCAATGAAAGATGAAAAGAGAGCACACAGACTGATCCACAACAGATTTGTGTCTATTTGATTCAAAAGTGTTACATTTCAGAGAGTAAAATCAAATGAAACTAACATAAGAGTCAGGAGTGCATATACTAACTTGATTTGATTGATAGGCTTTGCATTTCTCTGGCTTTTTTATCTCACACTTCTTGTTTCATAAGCTTTGCCAAATTACTGCAGCACAATTACTTTTACTTATTTTTTAATGCTCTTGGAATAATTCTTTTATATTCTTTGATATCTTCAAACAATAGTAAGCTATATTCAGGCTCATGTCATAGAGATATCTTTTTTAAAATAACTTGATTAAGTTAACTAAGTATCTTCATCTGCAGTAGTTCAACAGGAAATTAACATTTTGATCACTGCTTCCAAGTAAGCACATGCAAATGTTTGCTGGTCTTTTGTATTGGTCCTTTTGTTTTATCCTGATTTTAAAACATAGTTGAGCTGCCATGGGATTCATCATCTATGCCAACAAATGGTTGCATTCGGTATCATGCACTTGAATAAGGAATAGTTCTGTTCAAGAGGAAGGTGAAAGCTCTGTTGGATCCAATAGCCGGTCCCTGTTTCCTTATCTCTGTGTACAAAGCAGCTATAGGAGGACATCTATCAAGACCAGAGGAGGGCCATTGGTAGTCCACCCAGTCTCTGACACTTTTATATTTATTTCATTTATAATATTTATAGGTTGCCTTTATGAGTAAAACTCACTCAAGGTGGATTGCACTATAACAGATGAACATGTAATTTTCAACAATAGTAAAACAAAACACAATACAAAACCTCACAATATTAACAAAAGCTTCAGTAACTACACATCTATGGAATGGGAGCAGACCGTACAGTCCTGTTAACTAGGTTAAGACAAAGTGTGTTCTCCTTCATGGAGAGCACGTGTTACAGTGGGGTCTAACAGGACACCCCCTCTTGGTTACTGGGTGGGACCGTTTGGATGGCCATGACTGTGATTGGGCCAATTTGGATTGTTTGGGAGATTTTGATGTTACCAATTAGAGGGATGGCCCAAAGGTTATATTTTCTTGGCACACAGTTTTTTCAGTTCTTTTGCTGTGTGCATTGGATCGCCCTACTGCCCTCCCGAATTTAGGGCTGTTGCGTTTGACATTGCTATGCCTGTCATGAGGTCATCTGCTTTTGGGGCAGGGGCCTGGTAGGAATTTTGTCCATTTGGCAGATTTGCCATTTTGTCCATTTGCCATTGGGTTTTTGCCTATTGCGTAGCAAATCATCACAACTTGTAAGGTTGCGGTTAGGCATTGGTTAAAAATTGGTTGGTGGAGGGGTAAGGGTTGGCTGTGTCTGTCCCTCCAATGCTGCTGCTGCAAGAGAATTCCGTTAAAGGAATCCAGGGGTTTGCCATACTTTTGTCCGTATCCCTGGCAAGGGGCTAGGGCTGTGCAAGCCCCTGGGAGCATGAGGGGAGGGGCAATGGTACGCTGCCCAGCCCCATTCTCTCCCCAATATTGTTTTCCCTTACTGGCTTTCGCTGGAATCCGAAAGTCAGTTCTGTCCTGGGGCGGGGACATTATGTATTTTAATAAAGTTGTGGCCAAAATTATGCCAAAAACCTTAAACAAAAATTTCTGTGTGAATTGTGATTTATTTAGGGGGTGGCTTGGGGACCTCGACATGCAAAAGGCTAAGATTCACAGGGAGACATTCAATGTCACACTAAGATGATAATTCTGTCAAGGCAAGCATTTCAGCTTGCCAGATGGACGTTTTCCCCCTTCTACCCCATGCACAGTTTCAGGGGTTCCCCTGCCCTGCCCCCCCCCCGATCTAATTGCAGGCGGTGTGGAGGTGCTTGGGGAAGGAGAGAGGGAAAGCCGCACTGGGTGAGTGGAAGCTGTACATTGGGGTGGATGTTGCATACTATTGCTCCTTTCTGTGTTTGAAAAGGCTCAGAGATCTGAGCACACACAATTCACAGAAACTAGTTCACCAGCCCCACTAAGCCAACAAAGCATTCATATGCAGAAGGGTTCATGACTGGTTATCACCTATGATCATTTTTAAAAAATTATCCCATACATGTCTACATAGTAGACACTGAGTTCAACGGGACTTTAGATACGTGCATATAGGATCGTGTGAAGACAAAAGCATTTAGTATAACTTTAAAAAGGAAAGGAAAAAGAAATCAGGAGTCTAAACATAGTCAAAAGCAGTGCTTAGCATATTATAAAGTGGTGCTTTTTACAAAGGCATGCAGCCGTCCATCACAGATGTTGCTATATTAGAAAGCCTTTTGAAAGGGGAGCATTTTTCAGTCTGCCACAAATTATGCTTTTAAAAACGCAGGAGGATATGCTTTGCCATTTAACTTAGGGTTACAAAACAATGTGGTAGCTCGTGTAGCATGACTGGATGGAAGCATATTTATTCATTTATTCCCACTGTGGGCATAAACTGGATGAATGCTTACAATAGAAGCTACGATATCCATTAGCACTTTGACCAAACCACCTTAAGTTATATTCTGTCACACTTTCTCAATTTAAAGCTGAAATGTCCCCATATTTTAGCGATGCACAATAGATTTTAAAAAGATAAAATATTTAAGGTAGATCATGTATAATATCAGTTGCTATTCAGCTATGAGGGGAAAAACATTCACATGCTATTCATTTGTGTGGGTCATTATGTGCCTTCCTCTTAAGAGCTGGAAGAAGAAACGGGCATCCTCAAGAGAAAAGGCATGTATAGAGCTGGTCCCAGAGATTCCCTTGTTTTCATCATAGCAGTTCCCACTGCTAAAGAGAAAGGAGCCACTTTTCACATGATATACAGCAGCTTTTGCAGTGAAATTACCAAGCAAAGCTCTGCCCCTTTGTGAATTTCTCTCTTAGATGCTCGAGTCTTTTCCCAACGATAATCCTTTGTATTCAATAGAAATTGCAACAATTTCCTTAATTTCCCAATAACTCTCAGTGTGTGTGTGTTTTTATTTTTATTTTACTGCTACAGCTGTGCCAACAAATATACGAACAGAAATTACACTAGAATGTTTGGCTCCTCCTTAAGAAACACATAATTATGATTTTATGTAATACACCTCCAGGCTACAGAATACATCTATAGGATTTCTCTCTGTATAGACAAGATGTGCTATCCTCCGTGTTTTAGCAGTTGAGTGAACTAAGCTGATACAAATGAGGCTTGAAATGTTAAATGCAACTAGCATTATCAAAGGTTCTCATATCAAATAATTTTATTTCTGTAGAATTCGATTGAGATTAAGAACTCATGTGATGACTAAAACACCCAGTAGTTAAATCAAATAGTCTAGCAATATATCTGCAGGGGAGCCTGAAAATAAATGAAATATTCTGTATGTCTTAACTGCTTGTAAGCAAGGCTTCAGAGTCATGCAATGTAACACAGGCCTGTGTGATTTAGGGCCTACAGTGGGCCTAAACTTAATCTTCCGTAAACTGAAAGGATCCTTCTGTCTATGGAAGACTTTGATCTGGAAGAGGGATTGTGCTAGTGGAAGGGGAAGGGAACTTGACTGCCAGCCATTCAGAAGCGTGGCACTCTGAGGGCTGGAAGGGATGCATGTGGAAATCAGTAAATATGCTTCCCTTTTTTGCCCATGGGAGTGAATTTGGATTCAATCTAGTATGTGTGTGGATGGATGGACGGGCGGATGGACGGACAGACCGACAGACAGATGGCATAATGAAATCAAAGTAAATTATGGAGTCTTGAAGGCAGCCACTAAATTTGTCAGCTACTAAATAATGCAAATATCGGACAACCACATTCTCCTTAGCTCTGAAAAAAAATCAGTCAAGCAAAATAAGGTACCACACTTTATCATACTTCCTGATATATATTTTACAGAATATTTAGATTGAAGATGGTTTGAAATAATGGGGGGAAAGTGTTCACATGCTTCCCAAACTCGCAAAAGGGGAAAGTGTCTCACTCCTAGCTTTTAAAATTGCTCATGTATTTCAGTAGTGCCATAATATATTCTGAAGTGACCAGAGTGACCAATTAAATTGTGCTGAATTCTTTCAGGCCAGCTTTAATAGACATACAGAAGAGACTTTAAGAATACTTTGGGATAAAGTCCAGATGCTTTAATCAAATAAACTACTCAGTTTAAGCATAGGTGGGCCTATTTCTGTATTTCATTTTAAGGTCTTTGCTGCCTGTAATATTTTGGCGGCAATCCAGTCCCCATTTGCTGTTAAAATCAGCTTCTGAACATCTTTTCACAAGCCACACATAATTTGGTAACCACCTAAACCATCACTGAGTTTAAGGATCATATTCTGAGAAACTTCACAGTCATGCCAAGCTCCTATCAAATATATCTGATTTATATATTGTTGGCATACAGGCACAATGAATCAGTAATTTCAACGTTAGCTATACGTAGAACTTCAATCTATAACAGCCATTGCTGTTATAGATTATACAGTTTTCCACAGATACTATTTTGAGGCTGGACCAGTGTTCTACCATAAGCTTTCTTCCAAAAGATGGGTTCATATAATGGGGCAGTAACTATTCACAAGCCTACATTTTCCTTCAAGGATCTCTTTCAGGCTGAGTTTCAGCACACACTGAGTAGTATGTGAACAGCATTATGTCAGGACTGTTGATTTCATGACAGAAGTGAGTCATGAAAAACCATCGACCAAATGATGTGTCTTAACCACAAATATATGTATTATAATATTTATTATGGGAAACAAAGTATAACCAGAGTCCCAGCATTACTGAACTCTCTACAGTGTTCAAATGAAACAGGGAATGGAGGGTGCAATGGCTTGTGAGAGAGTTCATTTGTATTCAGCCTATTCTTTTTGGTCCATCTCTCTCAGAGGTTGTTACAGAGGCATTCTCAGTAAATTCATGCTGTGAGCAACCCAAGAGTTTTCATTGGTTGCCTTTTCTGTGTTCCCAAACTCTCATCTATGCATGTTGGGATCAGAAATACCCCATAGCTCTTAGATCTGCAGGAGAAGTTTGCCTCTTTTATATACAGAACCCCTAGCTATGCAAAAGGTGTAGGATTAGGATGGGCATAGCAGCATATACATGATGAATTGTTAATCCGCCTTCACTCAAATACTCAGAAAACAAACAACACTCACATAGCTCTCAGCTACCTTATTAGACTGAAGTAAAATCTGACTTGTCGATTATTGGCTGCAGGAAGATTTGTGGCAGGACACAATCTTACTTACCTAGTCTTAGAGTCAAGAGCAATTCTTACTCATTCTTTGATGTCTTTGCAAAGTATATTCCTATTCTCTATAGGAAGGGACTGTACAAGAGAATGGTGCATCAAGCTGGTCTCAGCTAGAGTCCAGAAACACATTAAAGCATCTTTTACAGTGCACACCTGCTGGAGGTAGTTTTATTTTGGATTTGGCTCTTAATTCACTACTAAAACAGTCACTGGATTCCAGCTTAGAAGAAAATGTTGATAATAAGATATTACATATGCTTAGCATTTAATACTGCAGTTCACCCTCACTCCTGCAATTTAGCAGATGCTTTTTACAAAACCATTCACACACAAATAAGCAAAAACCCTAAGAGATGGGATGTGTAAGAATCTCATAGCATATTGCAGGATGATGACTTCTTAACCTGGTCCAGAAAGAGATCCTTTCATATCTGCAACTGAGAGTGAATATCAAAACTCTTCCACTCAGATTTTATCTCAAGTGGTTTGCTGGTTTATCTGTCATACACAAATTGCCCTTAAACAAAACCACTTTGGCTGGTGTGTCAAAAAATCTTGTTCAGAATATGCAAGGGACATATAACCCTTTTGATAGGAACATAGGAAGCTACCTTATATACAGGCAGACTGTCAGTCCATCCAGCACAGTATGGACTAGGAGCAGTTTTCTAAGGTTTTGAAATGTGGTCTCTTAAACCCCTACCTAGAGTTGCCAGGGATTGAATTTAAGATCTTTTGCATGCTTTCTACCATTAAGCCATTGCCCCTCTCCTCATAGGCACTCATATTACTAGATTTGTTTCTGCTTATTTATTATTCCTTAGTGTTGGATCTGCTACAATTTCTAGTGGAAGTGAACAATGCTGATTTAAAGAGATTATAGTTATCCCTCTCTGGGTATCCAGAAGGAGTTATGGGGTATTGTTCCTTATGATCTTGGAAGTTGTCTTTATGGAGAGATGTTTTCAGAGCACTGAAGTGAAATAACATCAGTATGTCATAGTTTATATCAACTACATGAGAAGCAGTATAAATTCTTGATCAGTGGAGATAATGCTTAACTGGTGACAGCTAGCAAGCTTAATCCAGACAGGATTGAACAGATGGTGTTGAGGGTATTTGGAATCTAGAAGTGTGGACTGTGTATAAATGGGATTTTCTCTTCTAAAGAGAAAGGAGAGATATTTTAGATGTTCTAATGGATGTAGCATTTCCTCCCAAATGGTCAGATGGTACCTGTGGCATGGAACATATTTAACTAGCTTTGTTTATTCTAGGAGTGGAGCTTGGCACACATAATCAGTGGTTTGGAAACCGAAGGACAAACTATTAAACTGGTGAGATTTGACCCAAAGTGACTGGCATCATCACTCCTTGATTTTTTGTGTTCTTTTATTGGTTCTTTTTTAAAAGGGGGGGGGGAGGAGGAGTGGCAGACAGAAAGAGATAGGAGAGAGAGAAGCAACCAGATGTAAAGAACAGAGTCCCTTTCTCTTCAGTAGTTGCAAGGAAGAAGCTATTTGGTTCCAGTGGCTTTTTCACACCTGCACTGCAAACTGGATCTGCAAAACCCCCCATTTTATACAGCTATTAAGAATATAGGAATCCTGCCTCTTTGCATTATTCACATAATAGCCCACCTACCTGATGAGAATGGCTTTAGATTTGACATGGGGGGGGCACACACACACAAGTGCCTTGTGGTTCTTGTTCTTCTACATCATTCTCTATCTTTTCCAAAATGCCAAATTGCCGCAGCATTTCTGTTGCCTATGAGATGCATCAGCTTCCCAGTAAAAGACAGCCTTTCCATCCTCTAGGATGGGTGGGAAGATACAAATTTGTATTTCAGGTGAAAAATAGAGATGTAAAGGAAAGCACAATACACTTGCTCTTTCTGTTCCATCAACATCAGTACTGTTTGAAGTAATTCAGAGGTTTTCAACCTTTTTGGGTCCACAAATCCCTTGACCAACTACATTCTTTCTGCGGCTGCCCTGTGGGGCTCAGGAGCCCAGTTATGTCACCCTTTGCCTGCAGAGCTGACAGCCCCTCACCTATTTTTGAACACTCTCCCTTGTGGAGTGTTCCCTTAGCCTCCTCTCTTCTCCTCTCTCCTTGGGAGTCCTCTGGGCAGCTGCAGCTGCTGCCTCTGGTCTATGAGCTGCCCCCCTGCCCCAAAGAGAGCTGCCTCCTCACACTGCCCCACAGGGCCTGGGAAGCACCTCCTGGCCAGCCCCAGAGGAACCATTCACCTGGGCAGCTTATAGCCACGTCTGCTGCAACGAACAACTGTGCAAGCCTTTGGGAGGCGCAAGAGGGTATAAGAGGAGGGAGGGAAGCAAAGAGGGACAGAGGCCAGTGTTTCCTGTGGCACCCCGACCATCATTCACGGCACCCCAGGGTGCCACGGCACACTGGTTGAAAACCACTGAAGTAATTAATTGAGCTGTAGTCTTAATATACAATGAGATATATTTAGGCTAAATATTCACAATCAAAACATTCATAGCTGCATGGATAGTAGAGCAATAGAATATGCCCAGAGAGGATGTAACCCCCCCAAACCCCCCCTCCTTCCTTGGAGACTTTAAGAAAAAGGTAGGGCTGACATCTTTTAAAGATGCCTTCCACATAGAACATCCAGTTGTACAGCAGATGATTTAACAGATGATCCACGGTGCTCTTTAAAATTCTATGGATGTGAGATGAGGAGAGCCATACATAACATAGTTCAGAAAATACCAAGTAAACATTGGACTATTAAAGTAGTGCTCTCTTTGATGTGGGAAGAAATCCTAAGCATAACTACCTTTCACCCAGAATAACAAGCTATGTGTAGTTTTCAACCTCCAGCTGAATCACCAGTCTCAACATAAAGTAGCGGTCCTGATTTCCACTTAATGCAAATGAAGTTGGGGGAAAATGCTAAAGTAACATTTTCCAGGTAGGATATAGCTTTTCTCTGAAATGATCATAGATGCATTAATCATTTTATATAGAACTAGAATCTAGTTAATAGATCATAAACGATGTGGGCAAAATGCAGAGAACTGATATTTTATTTATTCTGAGTGTAGAATAAGGAAAGTAGAGTAAGGAAAAAATGAGCTTATTATACCAACATGGAACCAACACTGGCTGCTTACACAGTTTCAAAAGAAAGGGGGAAATCCTATTCCTGCATCCTAAGAGCAGGATAGTAAGCGATGAACATGAGGAAATGCTGTTACATTTACTTAAAATTGGTTATAGTTGCAGATGAAGATTAAGCACAGGTTTCCTAAAACCTATGGGTTTTCTTGTGGAATTTAAATGAAGTTTTAGAGAAGTCATAATGTAGGTTTTCAGAGAGGGAGATCCAGACATAAGGGCAGCAAAGACAGTGACTGAGATTGCAGTCCTTTCTCTTTTCTTTTCTTTTCTTTTCTTTTCTTTTCTTTTCTTTTCTTCTTGAATATAGCAGATTCAAGTTTTATTACAAGGCCAAAGAGAAGAAACACTACTGCTGTAGGATAAGACATGGGACATCTGCGGTCAAAATTTCTCATAGTCCTTCCCCCACCAAAGGACTTCTTCTTCCTCCCACCCTTCCCCTCTTCTCCAACATCTGGCAGCGCAACTGTGGTCAAAGGAAGATTGACAGAAGTGTAAACAGCTGCCTTCTGACAGAAGCCATGTTAAGCGTTGCTTTCCTAAAGCAGAGTAGCCCACCGGCCAAGTCTTCCTGTGTGGCTATTTGTCTCCAAGGTAGGAGGCATCCTTCCCAGTTTTCTTCAGGGTGTTCAGCAAGGTGTCAACACTGTGCTCTGAGTCTATATTCACCTTGTCGCTGGGCAGGTCAATTTCAAACTGAACACCTCCCAGCTTGTTGAGAACACAGCTGGTGGCATTAGGGCACCCTTCATGGATCATGTCTACAAAGAATTCATGTTTTGGCATGGCTGCTGTGGCTGCTGCTCCTCTTCTTCCTCCAGAGCATGGGTTGGCAAACTAAGGCCCGTGGGCCAGATCAGGCTCAATTGCCTTTCAAATCTGGCCTGCAGATGGTCCGGGAATCGCCACATGGATCACCAGCAGGTGGATCGCCAGTGTGTGTGTTCTTTCCCTCTTCCTCCTTCTCCCTCACACGATGGTGGTGGTGGTGGTGCCTCCTCCCTCCCTCCTCCTGGCTTCTCCCCACCCTGCCTAGAGGAGGAAGGGGGCTGGGCTTTGTTGGTGCCAGTCCCTCTCCAGAGCCCTTTTGCACTCTGCTCATCATCCCTCCGCCGCTGCCAGCCCCTGCCGCTTGCAAGACACAGGAGCCGTGGTTGGCTGAGCGCCCCTCTCAAGCAGCCGCCATTTAAAGCAGCTCCTCTCTGGAGCCTTTTCACGTGCTGCTCATCGTCCCTCTTTTATTTTTTCTTCTTCAAAATATAGTCCTGCCCCCCACAAGATCTGAGGGACAGTGGACCGGCCCTCTGCTGAAAAAGTTTGAGGATCCCAGCTCCAAAGCCTTCCTGGCTGCTGCTCAGTAGAATGACGCAGCTCCCGTCACAGCCTCCACAAAAAAAGCCTTCTTGTTTCTTTTTGAAAAAAACTCAGGCTTCATGGGTAGAGAAACTTGGGTCCAGAGTGCATTTAGTCCTTCCTGAAAAGCATTTTTCTGACAGATGCATGTCATTGAACTGTGATAATGTATTTAGCTTTCCTGATAGACAGGTGTGTGTGTGCATGTCTGCAATGCAACGTACTGCACAGAGTTATATCCATTGCTCTGATGACCTTTGCCTCTGTTCCCATACATAGCCAGCATGTGGCCCCCTGAAGACTGCCCATGAGGAAAATGTTTCCCATCCCTTCTCAATAAGGTTGATGGAGCTCCCTCCCTCAGGTATTCCTTGAATGTAGAGTGGTTTATAAATTCTAAAATAAAGTAAAAATGAAATTGCATTCTAATTTTCATATAACTGAGGCCTTGTGTTTTAGGTCTGATTTCTTGTTGGTCCCTTCCCCTCTGGTTTTGTGTTAGCATTACAAATAGTCACTGTTCCTATTGCAAGAAAAGAAATTATGAAGCTTGGCAACATCATTAGTGCCAGATTGATTCCTTCTTGTCCTTTGATCCCCACATTCAAAGATAAAGATAAAGGCAATGCTGCATGCCTCAGAGTAACTGCAGAGAGAAAGGCTTTGAAGAAGAGAAGTAGTTCAGGGTAGACATGTTGAATATGAGACAGACATGGGATAGCTAAGTGGCTGAAGAAAATGCACACCTGGATATAAGGTGCTTTATACATCTTTCCCATTGTGCCATTGTTCTCCAACAAGTCACTTTTTCGTTGTTGTTTTCCTCTGCATGGTGTATAGCTCAGAACATTCCTGATGAATAATCAGAATCCCCATTCCACTGTCCTTTGGGCTCCTCTGGAGAAATTGGCAGCTTCTGAGGCCTGCAGCTCAAGGCTGCAAGGTCCAGTTGCAAGATGGGGACCACCTCTGAGGCTAATTTGCCTCCTCTGCTTGGAGATTTGGTTCAACATTTAATAAAGTGGCCCTATTTTCTTTCCATCTGCCTATGTCTCTATTTCAGGTCTTGGTCACAATTAACTTCATCTAGGTCTGTTCATAATGTCTGGGAAAGGCATGTGTTTGTTTTGAAACTAATGGACAGGAATTAGCCTATCAATAATAGAATAGAATAAAATCCAATTACAGGCCTTCTTATCAGGTTATAATCAGCATGCCACATATTCTAAAAGTTGATGAAAAGAATCATACTTAATTTACTAAATTGCAAAATCTATCCTTGTAAAGAAAATCCTGATTCACTTAAGATAGCAGGAACCAGAATATTATTGTGAATTAGCAATGTGTCCAACACTAGGTTGGTTGAGATATTTGTGCATAGAAAGCCTGTATATTTCAGAGATCCCTTGGTCAGGTGAGGCAGCACAATGTGTGTCTGTATGCTCTGCATACCACAGGAACCATTCATTCACATGTTCGAAAGTAAAGGAAGTATTGGGGAACACCACAGATGGGATTAAACCTTTATAAATTTACAGTTGCATTTTCTTTTTCCAGTATATCTTAATCTAAGCCATTGGGAACTGCCAGCCATTATTTCCAGAACATCACCCCTTCTTCTGCAAGGCCCTGTCTGGGATTTCATTTCTTAGTAACACTGTACCTATATAAGGTACCCATTATACCTGTACCTAAATAAGCCCCAGTGAACACAGTGGGTTGTTTGTAAGTAGACATGTTTAGGATTTGTTATGGTATTTATATTTCCCATCAATTGTGTTTTATGAGCTAGATTTGATAAAGGACTGGATAAGATAATATTTCTACCCTATACCCAATCTAGAACCTCTCAACTCATTTAAATGTAATCAAGACAAAATCACTTAAAACATTAGGTTTTGCACATAGGCTATATTCAGCCATGGTACCTACTGCATAACTGGGGTTGGTTAAGTTGGCACTAGGTAGGCAGGCAGGCTGGGAAAGCATGTTTACAGTTCTTTCCACATGATGAGGGGGAAGTATTATCTGATCCAGCCTAAACGTGTTCTTGGTTACAAATGCAGCATTCTCCTATTAGAACATGGGTATCATTTCTTACAGATTAAAATTAGCTACTGGTCAGCTGCAAGTGTCAATTCATTTAACCTTTCATATAACTAATGGTGTTGCTAACCTAAAGGAAACATCATCTGAATGGTAAAAATAATAATAATGGTAATTTTTTAATGGCTACGCAAACTGGAAATCTTCCTTGGCTTATATTCTATACATTGTGGTTGCTTTTGTCTACTCAGTTTTGGACAGACCTTTTCTTGAATACAGAATCAGAAGCCTATTCTGGTCTTAGAAGGGTGGCACAGCCACCCAGTCAATGTCTAGTTATGAGCTAGGGCAGTAAGTGTGGCAACTGGCAAGACCTATTTGAGATGAAATATAGGCAAATCAGGTAACAAATGCCAAACTTGATCCCTGGCTCCTGCTTGAAATAACACATGTTTGACCAGAAAGATCACTGTGAAGAAAACTGACCTTCAATTATAAATGTTAAAATGCATCAATTTAAGCCTTTTCTCTATGGCCTTTATTTTAAAATAAGAATTCTTTTAAAACAAATTAGCTGTGGCATTTTCTTCATAGTCTTTGTTATACTCAAATATACTTTCCCACACATTAGCATAATTTTGAAATTACTCACTTACTATATTATGAAACTATATTGTCTAATCATTGAGAACAATCTATTTTGTGCCCCATTTATGTGATCTAGAACACACAGAACATATTCTGACTCATAGAGGAGAACAGAAAGGTCCCTTTGGGTTGCTCTCCACACATTTTGAGAACTACTTGCTGGGGGAGGGGGGCATGCCTGAATAGTGATACCATGTGGCTGGTATAAGGACTTGTTTGTATATGCTGATTTATGTCTTAGTTATATCCAACCTCACTGATACCACCAATAGTATGACATAACTATTGTAGTGGTGAATTCTAGAATGAATAGACATTCTGAAATATAATCAGCATTAACAAAATTAATGTGTTATACCTTAATTTCTATTGATATATATCCTTTTCATCAACATGTTTTGAAACTGAAAACATCCCCAACAGAAAGCAACCACATTCTCTGGGGAAATTGATCTAAGTGTGGTTAATACACCCGTCTGTTATGATGATACATAATTAGGCATTATCAAAATGGTCAGAAATAAAAGGTTTCAGAACAGTTATGAAACCTCATAGCAGCATAGGCTTGTTGGTTTTAACAAATCTGGCTCCAACAAATGTTTCACCAAGACCCCAACAGTTCAGTGCCATGTATGTGTTTTCAAAGTAAGCCATGTTAAGTTCTGTGAGAAAAACAAGTGTATGTAGGATTGTAGCTCATGTCTAGTATTCCATCATTCCTGATTCCAGGATAATCAGACAATATTCTGAATTCTTGAGGTTTATACATAACTTCTTTTGAATTCTATGCTGCTTGTTAAGAGGTAGGTACTGATGGGAAATGGTTATTGCCTTATCCGTGGTTTGCCCTTATTTTACTCTTCCCTGCTATGTGTTTATTTTCTGCATTTCTCTTAATCAACAAACACATTGTTTAACCTTACATATAAGTGTTCACCTTACTTTCAATTTTTTATGTGCATTTATGATCTGATAATGATATGCATGTGGGTGCACCCACCCACCCACCCACACAGAGTAAGGAGCACTTTTTACTCCTGTGCAGTCAGTGTGAAGGAGATGCATTATTTTGGCCTGCAGGACATGGCTAGATTTTGCCGATCCCTTAAGAAACCTCTAATGATTGTGGGGTAAGCCAGACACAGCATTCATACAGTAAAAATGTAAGAACAGCAATCCTGGGCAAATGAAGTGGGGGGGGGGAGAACAAAATATTAACAACAGATAAGCATAAAAGGAGGATTGAAAGACCCAAGGGAAGACATTTAAATGCATTAGTCAACTACATAAAAACAAATAACAAGAAATTATTTAAGTTTATCAGAAGCAAGAAGTCATTAGGTTTCTTTGACTATCAGGAAGTGTAGTGAGCAATTAAAGAAGATGAGAACATTGTGCAGCATTAAGTGACTTCACCACAATGATTGCTGGATGACTGTCTTAGCTCAGAACTAAGAATCATGGTTCTCATGCTTTCTAGGGCCAGAATGTACTTTCTATTAACTTATGATAAATCTAAATAGAATTGAAGATGAAATAAGACACAATCTGTAGTGAAATTTGGGTTCTAAAACAGATGAAATCAGAGCAAGAAAACAGCAAGAGCAGTTCCTAGCTGCATTTTTTTTAAAAAAATGCAATAAAATATGGAACCACTTTTAACAACAGCAGCAACAACAACAACAATTTACTATTTATACCCTGCCCATCTGGCTGGGTTTCCCCAGCCACTCTGTGCAGCTCCCAATCGAATATTAAAAACACAATACAGCATTAAACATTAAAAACTTCCCTAAACAGGGCTGCCTTCAGATGTCTTTTAGAAGTAGGATACTTGCTTATTTCCTTGACATCTGATGGGAGGGTGTTCCACAGGGCAGGTGCCACTGCCGAGAAGACCCTCTGCCTGGTTCCCTGTAACCTCACTTCTCTCAGTGAGGGAACCACCAGAAGGCCTTCAGTGCTGGATCTCGGTGTCCAGGCTGAACGATGGGGCTGGAGACACTACTTCAGGTATACATGACCGATGTTGTTTAGGACTTTAAAGGTAAGCACCAACACTTTGAATTGTGCTCAGAAACATACTGGGAGCCAATGCAGGTCTCTCAGGGCCGGTGTTATATGGTCCCAGCGGCCACTCCTATTCACCAGTCTAGCTGCCGCATTCTGGATTAATTGCAGTTTCTGAGTTACCTTCAAAGGCAGCCCCACATACAGCGCATTGCAGTAGTCCAAGTGGGAGATAACTATAGCATGCACCACTCTGACGAGACAGTCTGCAAGCAGGTAGAGTCTCTGTGTACCAGATGGAGCAGGTAGACAGCTGCCGTGGACACAGAATTGACCTGCGCCTCCTTCAGGGCACAGTTGCCCCATTCAGGACCAGGGAATCCTCCACACCAGCCCGCTCTCTGTCCCCAAAGAACAGTACTTCTGCCTTGTCAGGATTCAACCTCAATCTGTTAGCCGCCATCCATCCCCCAACCGCCTCCAGACACTCACACAGGACCTTCACTGCCCTCACTGGTTCTGATTTAAAAGAGAGGTAGAGCTGGGTATCATCCGTATATTGATTAACACCTAGCCCAAACCCCCTGATGATCTCTCCCAGCGGCTTCGTGTAGATGTTAAAAAGCATAGGGGAGAGGACAGAACCCTGAGGCACCCCACAAGTGAGAGCCCAGGGGTCTGAACACTCATCCCCCACCACCACTTTCTGGACACAGCCCAGGAAAAAGGAGTGGAACCGCTGTGTAACAGTGCCCCAGCTCCCAGCCCCTCTAGACGGTCCAGAAGGATGTTATGGTCAAAGGTATCAAAAGCCGCTGAGAGATCCAGCAGAACTAGGAAACAGCTCTCACCTCTGTCCCTAGCTCGCCGGAGATCATCGACCAGTCCGACCAAGGCAGTTTCAGTCCCATGGTGAGGCCTGAATCCCGATAGGAAGGGATCCAAATGGTCCGCATCCTCCAGGCGTGCCTGGAGTTGTTCAGCAACCACCCACTCAATCACCTTGCCCAAGAATGGAAGATTAGAGACTGGCTATAGATCAATCTGATTTACCCTACTTTTGCTTAATTTAATTGGTACAATAATTGAAGAGACACCAAAACACTGACATATAATCTAAATTTACACTGTTGTATGATATGCTGCATGGCTTTTTGGATCATTGCCTTCTAGAAATGGATGATGTACCACACACCTGCAAACACTAAATAAGGGATTCTCGCCAAATGCCTAATACATACTTGTGTAAACCACAAGAGTTATCTATCGTACATCAAATGAGAAATTCATGTTACTTTCATATGCATTTAGTGCATAATGCCAGTAAAATGTCAAGAGACCATTAATATAAGCCACATTATCATTAATCATAAAACAAAATACAAGGATAATAACCATTTGGGGGAAAAGTGTATACTCCTGCCAGACAGAAATTGCTTTTCACCAGTCACAAAGCACTTAGTTGACCAAGTTACTTAATTGGCATTGCATTCATCATAAGAAAACACTTAATTTGATATGCTTGCTAAGTAATATTTACTGATCCCATGTATTCTGGTGAAAGACATTGTGCTATATATAGGTCATCCCAGCACAAAATGGGCAAATTACATAAACACAATGTTGGCTTTTGATACCCCATAAGCTTTTGGGGTGCTTAAAGCTAGGGGCATGATTCAGTCCAAGTTAAGACCCTGGTGCCTTTGCTCTGAATGGGAGAGAGTATGCTTAGCTTTCCCATTGAAAAAAATGGATGCTTAACTTCATCTTAACTTTGAATTGTCTGTCAGGTTTGGATATTTGGTACTGTGAAAATCAAGGGTTACAGTCCTAATGTGTCCATCCATGAGGAGAATGGACTTCTGCCAAAATCATTTTTTAATTTTTAATTGTATTTAACAGGATTTATACAGTGCTTATTCATCAAGACCTCTAAGTGGTTAACAAAAAATAAATAAAAATGTATGCTGCAAATACCAATAACATTAAATGTTAAAAGCAAGTTGATCTAAACATTTTCAAAATATAAATAAAATCAGCAGGCAAAAACCCCCACAAGGTTGTAAAATGAAATTACATGTTAAAGTACAGGTCAAGTATACATATTTGGGTTGGCTTGACTAAACAGAAATATTTAGCAGGTGCAGAAAACAATACAGTGAAGGCAGAGAGTTATAGAGTGTAGGCGCTGCTACAGTGAAAGGCTTGATTCCTTGCAACTGCAGAATGAACATTATGTGGCACTTGCAAAAGTTCTGCAGATTGAATTGATCCAATGGGCACATATAGAGGAAGGTGATACTTTAAGTAATCTGTTCCCAAACTGTTAAGTGTTTTATATGCTAATAGCAACACCTTGAATTTGGTTCAGTAACAAGTCAGCAGATAGCGCAGGTCTCTGATCAGGGGTATAATATCCTGATAGCATCTCACTCCTGTCAGCAACTGTGCTGGAGCACCCTGTACTAGCTGTAGTTCCTGGACTAAAATGAAGGGAAGTCCCACACTGCAGTTATCTAATCTTGCAGTCACACACTACTGTGGTCACGTTATCCCAGTCCAGGAATTTCTGCAGCTGTTGTACCAGCCAAAGCTGACGAAAGGTGCTCCTAACCACCGAGGATACTAGAGCCTCAAGTGACACAGCTGGATGCAGAAGTACCTCCACACTTGGTACCTGCTCTGGGGAGTACAGCTGCACACAGGACAGAGAACTGGCCAATTTTTTAACCATGGGGACCACTCATCCTCAGCACCTCTGTCTTGGTGAGGGCTTCTCCTTCCTCTTTTCCCTCATGCAGCCTCCACACAGCCTCCCAATCTGCTGTGGAAGCCTAGTGGACTTCCCAGAGCACATTTGGCCAGCCAGGGTCTGCAGGGGGAAGGAGAGGAAGGAGATGAATTCCATTGCATAACTCTGGTTGAACAATGTTTCACCAAACACGTGAGTTTCATGTTAAGTTTTTTTTAAAAAAATAAATAAATAAATCTTACACTCCTAAGAAATTTATGGACACAGTTTTATGGCTGTGTTCACAATTTGCTTTTTGTGAAAAACAATTTCAGACTCAAGCTTTGATTTTTACGTCAATAGTCACTGAAGCGTTTGTAAAGTGTGCTTGCTTAATTTCAAGTGGCATATATCATCTAAAGGGGAGAATGCACATCTGCAATCCTATGCATTTTGCAAGGGTAAGTTTAAAAATAAAGTGATAACTTGAACTAAACAAAAGAACTGTTGCAAAATGTTTAATTTGAGTTGTTTCAAGATACAAATGTGAAAAGTGGAAGTTATTCTAATATAGCTAATTTATGAAAGTCAGGTTGAGATGTGGAATCTATATATCCATTTTAGCAATACCACTGAATTCTAATTATGGATGCAAAGAACGTACATCTCCCTCACCACATTTCAAATATCTTGATTGTTTAATCAGTACTCCTGATTTCTAAGGCGAGGTGGTTGATGACTACCAAAATGTGACACTTTGGACATCATCCAGATGGAATGCCAGTTTTCATTTGAGGTTAAAGAGGTAAAGCTGAACAAGAGAGGGTTTTCCAGTATTCTGAACTAGAGTTGGTTTGATATCAAATGACAAATAAAACCTGGCAGCTTGGTTTGCACATAATATTAAACAGGAACTTTACTGAATTGTCGTTTGTGCAATGAAGTGATTAGCATTCATTCTGATTATAGCTTCATTGTACATTTCCATTATTGACATTTTATGCTTTGGATTCTGTTATTGCCTTCTTCCCTGGTCAAGGTGTGGTGTGTATTATTTTTACACACTCTCTCTCTCTATTGTAAAGTGCTGCCATTGTGTAAGATACCTGGCATTCATATTACTCTGAATGCAGGCTTCAAGGTTTTTGCTTCCTCAAATGCAACACAGGATGAACAATAGAATTACAGAATTGTAGAGTTGGAAGGGACTCCAAGGGTCATCTAGTCCAACTTCCTAAAATGTAAAAATCTCAACTAAAGCATCCATGACTAATAATAATAATTTATTTGTACCCCACCCATCTGGCTGGGTTTTCCCAGCCACTCTGGGTGGCTTCCAACAAAGATTAAAAATACATTAAAATGTGACACATTAAAAACTTCCCTAAACAGGGCTGCCTTCACATGTCTTCTAAATGTCAGGTGGTTGTTTCTCTTTTTGACATCTGATGGGATGGTGCTCCACAGAGCGGGTGCCACGACTGACAAGGCCCTCTGCCTGATTCCCTGTAGCTGGCCATCTAACCTCTGCTTAAATAACTCCAGGCCACTGAAGCCATTGGTTTAGGTCCTACCCTCCAGAGCAGGATAAAACAAGCTTGCTTCATCTTCTATGTGACAGCTCTTTAGATATTTGCAGATGACTACAGTGGTACCTCAGGTTACAAACATTTCAGGTTACAGACTCAGTTAACCTGGAAGTAGTACCTTGGGTTAAGAACTTTACTTCAGGATGAGAACAGAAATCACACAGCGGCGGCGCAGCGGCAGCTGGAGGCCCCATTAGTAATAATAATAATAATAATAATAATAATAATAATAATAATAATAATAATTTATTATTTGTACCCCGCCCACCTGGCTAAAGTGGTGCTTCAGGTTAAGAATAGTTTCAGGTTAAGAACGGACCTCCGGAATGAATTAAGTTCTAAACCAGAGGTACCACT
The DNA here is from genome assembly GCF_964252035.2 of Podarcis erhardii. Lineage (NCBI taxonomy): Eukaryota > Metazoa > Chordata > Lepidosauria > Squamata > Lacertidae > Podarcis > Podarcis erhardii. The sequence continues at coordinate 48,278,408 of NC_138498.1, read as the reverse complement.
GTACTAAGAGCACTAGATCCTTTTCCCATATGCTACTGGCAAGCCAGGTGTCCCCCATCTTATATTTGTGCAGTTGGTTATTCCTGCCTAAGTGTAGAGCCTTACATATGTTTCTATTGAAATTCCTTTTGTTAGTTCTGGTACGGTTCTCCGGTCTGAAAATCATTCTCCTCTGCTCTTCCACTTCCATTCTCCCCTCCTGACTATGAGATGCGAAAGTGGGTAGAAGAGTTTACCATACTGAAAAAGGCCAATAGTGCTAAATTGCACAGCTGAGAACTAAAATGTATATGCATGGATGGACCTACAAACAATTGTCCTGATTATGAGAGGCTGGAGTCATGGGAATTGATTTGAAACATTTATGCTACTTTGCTCTCATTATCTGAACAAAACTGTCTAATACAAGGTAGTTTAGGCAGCAGTGATAATCCAGATAAAGAGTAGTGGGGCTTAATATAGTGGAGGGTCACCACCACATCTGTCACTCTGCCACTCACACAGGCCAGGGAGGAAGGCAGTAGGAGGCAGGCAGATCACTGCATCATCCTGGAACTGGCATAGGTAGTAGGCCTAATGCTAGCATATGACAGCAGTGGGATTAGCTTGGGATCCAGTGGAATTGTTTGGGAGCTTTCTGTAAACTGCTGCTACAAGGGATCCCACCAAGGGCACTTCCAGACACCTGCCTCTTTTTTCCTTAGTCACACACTTCACATAAAAAATGTTCCATAGTTGGTGACATGCCTTTGTCTGCTAAAATTCCAGCCAATAATATTTATGTATTGGAATATTATTCTTGCTCTCTGCTGTAGGTGATGATGTCATTTATAGACAATAGCTGCATTTCGTTGGTTTGTTCAAACATTCTCCCAGTGAGAAGAGTTGTGGCAGCTGATGGAAATAGTGGAGGTGGGTTAGATTCATGTATGACACATGGGAAAGAACATGCTGAAAAGTGCATGGTGCTCGGATTCCAAACAGAAATGACTGACATGTCTATACAGTTGTGTGTACACACACACAGACACACACACCTCTGTCATCTATCTATCTATCTATCTATCTATCTATCTATCTATCTACCGGGACAAATTTGATGGAATCATTAGCCCTTTTCTTGATTTATATAAATAAATAACAATGGGTAGAGGTGCTGAACTGGATCAGGACCATGGTGCGGTGGGAACCCCACCATAGTATGAATTGAGCCTCTCCTCCCAATGCCATTTGTCCCACCCAGGAGGAAAACTTCCATTAGCACCCCAGGACAAACAGCAGGCATGGTATTGGAATTGGAATTCCATGGTTTGGAATTGCATGGTAAGTAGGTTAAAGCCTCCTTCTCCCACATCATTTCATCCCTCCTGCATCCATTAATTAGCCAATGGCTATTAAAGTGATTCTCCGTCATGGATCACTGCCTTGTCGTGGCGAAGGGGCTTGAACAACTCAGAGAAGCTATGAGCTATGCCGTGCAGGGCCACCCAAGATGGACATATGGAAATATCAACAACCCCAGATATGCAGATGACACAACCTTGATGGCAAAAAGTGAGGAGGAATTAAAGAACCTTTTAATGAAGGTGAAAGAGGAGAGCACAAAAAAAGGTCTGACACTCAACATCAAAAAAACGAAGATCATGGCCACTGGTCCCATCACCTCCTGGCAAATAGAAGGGGAAGAAATGGAGGCAGTGACAGATTTTACTCTCTTGGGTTCCATGATCACTACAGATGGTGATAGCAGTCACGAAATTAAAAGACGCCTGCTTCTTGGGAGAAAAGCAATGACAAACCTAGACAGCATCTTCAAAAGCAGAGACATCACCTTGCCAACAAAGGTCCGTATAGTTAAAGCTATGGTTTTCCCAGTAGTGATGTATGGAAGTGAGAGCTGGACCATAAAGAAGGCTGATTGCCGAAGAATTGATGCTTTTGAATTATGGTGCTGCAGGAGACTCTTGAGAGTCCCATGGACTGCAAGAAGATCAAACCTATCCATTCTTAAGGAAATCAGCCCTGAGTGCTCACTGGAAGGACAGATCCTGAAGCTGAGGCTCCAATACTTTGGCCACCTCATGAGAAGAGAAGACTCCCTGGAAAAGACCCTGATGTTGGGAAAGATTGAGGGCACTAGGAGAAGGGGACGACAGAGGACGAGATGGTTGGACAGTGTTCTCGAAGCTACTAACATGAGTTTGACCAAACTGCGGGAGACAGTGGAAGACAGGAGTGCTTGGTGTGCTCTGGTCCATGGGGTCACGAAGAGTTGGACACTACTAAATGACTAAACAACAACAACAAACAAACAACCTCTAGTTTAGCCATTCTTTATCCATTCTTCATCAGAGCTTAGATTTTTAGAATCTTCCCCATGGCTTCTTCCTCTTTCGCTGCTCTATAGAGCATTGCAATATATATAATGCAGATAAATCCTACCTTTGTTTTTAATATAGTACTTGAAAAAATTCTTTAGAAAGAAAGCCTGCTTCATTAATTTTTAAAGAATCAGTTAGTAATACTTCATAATTCTGGGTTTCCTAGAGAAGAGCTCCCCCACCTCCCCAAATATGCTACAGTATTTATATTATTTAGCATTTCTTATTCTGCAATGCCCTGTGCCACATCATTGTTCCTGGAATGTATGCATGAGATTGGATGGTGATTAATAAATCAGGGCATCATTTTTCCTGGCCTTAATCACATTCTACTACTTCCCACATTGTTCATGCATCTAAGCCTATGAGACTATGGCAACAAATGTTTCCATTTATTCTTGAATAAAAGCAACCTTGACACTTTTGTCAGAGCTTCTCATAAAAACACAAAACAAACCCCTGCACTATATACAGAACTGCTGGTAAACAGATCACTGACTGAACAACAGGGAACTGGAACAGTCAAAATTCTTGACAGTCTAGAAAAGCTACCTGTATAATTTAACATTACACCATGAGCAACACTGGTGGTGAATAACCAGGCCAATGAAGCAGGAGAGGAGAGATTTTAGAAAGCACAAACTAGAGAATTAAATCCCTACCCTGCTGCCTTTTATATTTATATTTTTTAAATCTTTGATGAGTACACTTAACTAGGCGAAATCTTAGCTTTTTACATTAGCATGAAAACCAGCAAATATATCAGTGGTGATATTTGTTCTTGAATAATAATTCCTCTCCCTTCACCTCATTGGTGTGAAGTGATATGGGCCCAGTAGCTGAACCTATTCCCAAACAGAGTGTGTCAAAGGAAGAATGGTCTTTATATATTTAATTTACTTAAACTTCAATCCCATACCTTTAAAGGAACTGTCTGGAGTGGGAAAGAAATTTAAACCCAATTCCAATCAAAACCCAAATAAAATGTTACTGTAATGTTTCTGGTTATTAAGCATAGAATTTGATGAGCCTCCAGAAGGCATTTTTTTAGTTACAGGTACTAAGAACTATGCTGCCATTGCTCCCTGAATGGACCACAGTAGCAGGGCCAGCCTAGCCATGAAATGGGGTGAAGCAGCTGCTTTGGGTGGCAGGCACCCCATCCACCCTGCTGTTTCCATCAATGGCAAATCACAGCTGGCAGGCTTTTCTGGTGGCACATGCAGCAGAGGCAGCAAGGTGCTCACTGCCTCTGGCTTCCCGGGTGAGGGAGGCCACCCCTGTACAGTATATAGAAGTAGAATGGCACTAATGAGATACAGGAGAAACAAAGATATTAGAATAGTATGCATATTGTGGCCTCTCTCCCACTTCATTCTATATCAGGAGTTGTCCTCCAGGTCTCTCTCTTTGGCACTTTAGAGTTTCCCTCCACGTTGCCTTCCTAAGCCATACCCCTCACTATCTTTGTTGCGTACTGTCCTTGAGTGTTTTTGCCTGACTGGAGTGTGCCGCAGAACTCTGATAATTACTCTTGCTTGCCTGGGTGGAGGGTGGAGAGAAGTGGGTGAGTTTGTGTAAAAATTAGTCCATGGTACAAAGGTAAAGTCTACTTTTACCTCTGGCTCCGCCAACCACTTACTTCTGAGTGAGTAGTAACACCTGACAACATATTTTTGAACATTAAGCATAGCCTGCAATCACCAGTGTCTCAAGAGAAAAGTATCAAAAGTCATAGAATCATAGAATCATAGAGTTGGAAGAGACCACAAGGGCCATCGAGTCCAACCCCCTGCCAAGCAGGAAACACCATCAGAGCACTCCTGACATATGGTTGTCAAGCCTCTGCTTAAAGATCTCCAAAGAAGGAGACTCCACCACACTCCTTGGCAGCAAATTCCACTGTCAAACAGCTCTTACTGTCAGGAAGTTCTTCCTAATGTTTAGGTGGAATCTTCTTTCTTGTAGTTTGGATCCATTGCTCCGTGTCCGCTTCTCTGGAGCAGCAGAAAAGAACCAGGCCTTTGACCATTTGGGTTGCCCTCCTCTGGACACGTTCCAGTTTGTCCGTGTCCTTCTTGAACTGTGGTGCCCAGAACTGGACACAGTACTCCAGGTGAGGTCTGACCAGAGCAGAATACAGTGGCACTATTACTTCCCTTGATCTAGATGCTATACTCCTATTGATGCAGCCCAGAATTGCATTGGCTTTTTTAGCTGCCGCGTCACACTGTTGGCTCATGTCAAGTTTGTGGTCAACCAAGACTCCTAGATCCTTTTCATATGTACTGCTCTCAAGCCAGGTGTCACCCATCTTGTATTTGTGCCTCTCATTTTTTTTGCCCAAGTGCAATACTTTACATTTCTCCCTGTTAAAATTCATCTTGTTTGTTTTGGCCCAGTTCTCTAATCTGTCAAGGTCGTTTTGAAGTGTGATCCTGTCCTCTGGGGTGTTAGCCACCCCTCCCAGTTTGGTGTCATCTGCAAATTTGATCAGGATGCCCTTGAGTCCATCATCCAAGTCGTTGATAAAGATGTTGAATAAGACCGGGCCCAAGACAGAACCCTGTGGCACCCCACTAGTCACTCTTCTCCAGGATGAAGAGGAACCATTGATGAGAACCCTTTGGGTTCGGTCAGTCAGCCAGTTACAAATCCACTGAGTGGTAGCATAGTCAAGACCGCATTTTACCAGCTTCTTTACAAGAATATCATGGGGCACCTTGTCAAATGCCTTGCTGAAATCAAGGCAGGCTACATCCACTGCGTTCCCTTCATCTACCAAAAAACGAGATCAGGTTAGTCTGACATGACTTATTTTTCAGAAATCCATGCTGACTATTGGTGATCACAGTATTCCTTTCTAGGTGCTCACAGACTGTTTGCTTAATGATCTGCTCCAGAATCTTCCCTGGTATTGATGTCAGACTGACTGGGCGGTAATTATTTGGGTCCTCTCTTTTCCCCTTTTTGAAAATAGGGACAACATTTGCCCTCCTCTAGTCTGCCGGGACTTCGCCTGTTCTCCAGGAATTCTCAAAGATGACTGCCAGTGGTTCTGAGATCACACCTGCCAGTTTTTTTAATACTCTTGGATGCAGTTCATCTGGCCCTGGAGACTTGAATACACCTAAACTAGCCAAGTATTCTTGTACTATCTCCTTAGTTATTCTGGGCTGTGTTTCCTCTGCTGAATCATTTGCTCCAAATTCTTCAGGTCGGGCATTGTTTTCTTTATCGGAGAAGACTGAGGCAAAGAAGGCATTGAGGAGTTCAGCCCTTTCTGTGTCCCCTGTTTGCATTTCACCATCTTCTCCTCTGAGTGACCCCACTGTTTCTTTGTTCTTCCTTTTGCTACGAACATACCCATAAAAGCCTTTTTTGTTGCTTTTAACCTCTCTAGCAAGCCTGAGTTCATTCTGTGCTTTAGCTTTTCTGACTTTGTGTCTACACGTGCTGGCTATTTGTTTGAATTCCTCTTTGGTGGTTTCCCCCCTTTTCCATTTTTTGTACACATCCTTTTTTAATCTTAACTCAGTTAAAAGTTCTTTAGATAGCCACCCTGGCTTCTTTAGGCACCTTCCATGTTTCCGTCTCATTGGTATTGCCTGAAGTTGTGCTTTTACTATCTCCCTCTTAACAAACTCCCAGCCATCATGAACTCCCTTTCCTTTCAGTATTACTGTCCATGGGATCTCACCCAGCACTTCCCTAAGTTTTATGAAGTCGGCTTTCTTAAAGTCAAGAAATTGAGTCCTAGTATGCTTGGCTGCTCCTTTCCGCTGTATAGTAAACTTCAGAAGAGCATGATCACTCGCGCCTAATGATCCTTCCACTTCTACCCCACTAACCAGGTCATCAACATTGGTCCACAGGAAGATCTAAAAGCAGCCAACAATGGACTATAATTTCCTTAATTGTTGTCTAGATGAAGATCATCATTCATGTTGGAGTATCATGCCATGAAAGCCAAATGGAGACAGGTCTAAATAACTCATACTTTCCCAGTGAATTATTGCTTATAGGTTTAGCAAGTGTTCCTAGAAAGAGAGGGAAAGGAATGGAAAATTGGCTGGGGAATCTGTGCCAAGGTATGGCTTTTTGAGCAGGGGCAGAACTACTATAGATTCTGTAGAGGTATAATGATCATTCCAGTAGTGATCAATGTACATCTAAGGGCCCAGCTTTTCCCAGCAGGTTTGCTATGATAGTAATGAATCCAGCTCATGGCAACGGAATGCAATTCCCTGGTCTATCTCCGGTGTCCCACATAGGAAAAACACCTTCTGTGGTGCAAATGCTGGGATACCACTCACAGGCCAGTGTGTCTTTAAAGCTACCCCAGACAGATAGATTTAATACAGAAAGAGCCAGTAGTGTCATTCAAAACTGCATCATAGTTGATAGACATTTAACATTATAATACCAGTTTTTAAAATTAAATTTGTATATCACCCTTCATCCAAAGATCTCAGGGTGGTTTAATTATTTAATAACCATGTTTGATGTTTTTAGTTAATCACTCCCTGTATAATAATTCCTTGCACAGACTCAGAATTAAATTATATGCTGGGAAACATAGGCCATCTTGGAAAATACTTTTTTGTGAGTTGGCAAATGTTCAAAATTAACACCAGAAAAGATTTAGCAGTAGGAATCTGTGAAGCCTTCTCTATTATTTACATGACCAAGTTTTGCCAAAATTGTCTGTTTTGTATACCCACCCACCAAACAGAGCAGTGCAGGGACACCCCCAATCTGCCCTGTGGCCTTGATCTCTGGCCCCTGGATCACAGTCATTTGCTCTGGGCCAGGCCGGGGGCTACCCACCCCACTCTGGATCTCTCCCTGAAATAATCTGAGGGTAGGGCTAAGGGGTTTTATGAGGTTTTTTAAACCCCCAAATCCCTTTTTAAAGATTGGGGGATCATGGCACCACACTGTCTTTGATCCTCCCATTTAATGACTATTGAGTGGGAGGATCCAATCCTGCATGGTGCTGGCCGCTGCTCCTCCATGAGCTGATTCCCTGCGTGCAAGTGAAGCCACCCACAAAGAAGAAGCCACCACTGCACAGGTTCAGATCCTCATCTGCGCAAAAGGATTTCCAGTCCTGTGTTGTGCTGTTTCTCTGTTTCCTGCAGGAATACTCGTAAGCAGTAACATGAAAGACTAGGGGGAGGAAAGAGATAATTTGGGGGGAACAGGCTGAGATTGTTATTTTACTGTTAGGGCCGTAACTGTATATAGTCTTTTGTAGAGGATGCGTAGCACAGAGCCCTACTAAATCTGAAATATTTTGGTATAAACACTGAAGTGGCATCAGCTTTCAATAGATGCCTTTGAAGGAGTTACACCTGGTTCCTATGCCTGCCCAAATATTACTTGGGTGTAGTTAAGAAAAAGCCACATAATGCCACCATGCAAAATTTTCTGTTTTCTATTCCCTAAGTGCACATTTGTTATTTATTGTGTAATTTATGTTCATAATATCTTATAAATTTTATTTTCATGCTTCTAATATCAGTGGGGCTGCTTTACACAACTGCAGCTGACTTTCTGCTTGTAGAAGACATCTCTGGATCCAAACCTCTGATTATCAAAAGCAATAATCATATTAATAAGAAAGGTACCAGACTTTAAATTGCATGTTGTATATCTGATTGAAAATCTGTTCCTTGCTGCACCATATTACTGTAAACACCAATTATCAGTTTTCATCCATACGTAAGTAGAAGATTTCTCTGTGTAAAGTTGTTGGGTTAAGTGAATTATTCACTCAATTTACAAACACAACAATTTGTACTGATGACTCATCACAGAAAGGGGTGAGGGATCTGCAGTATTTAACAGGCCTCTAAAGTGTCACAGTAAAATTAGTTTATATGATCTCAGGCATTTGGGCAGAAAAAGTGCTTCATTTTTCTCAATTAAAAGTGTACATTGATTGTAACTTCATTTAAGGTTAAATTAAATTCATGTATGGTTCCTTTAAGCAAAGAAAATTCCATTGATTGGTTGCGCCTGCTTTAATTCTCTGGTTGAGAATGTTCTTTAGTGGATTTATTTACAGAGTAGAAAGAATGAGATGCTGTCAACAAATGAAAAATAAAAGCTTACATTTCTTGGGAAGAAGACATCCATCTTTTTCTATTTGTGAGTACTGATGAGCAGGGTTTAAGGAGGGCTAATGTCTCCCATTCATCTTAATTAAAGAGTTAATTGCTCGTGTATCCTGATTTGGTTAGCTGATCTTGATAGCATGAAAAGTCCTTGCTTCTATGTATCTTATTGACCGGTATAATGACATCATTGCTAAGTCTCAGGATTTATACATTTTTTACCCTATCCTCATAACTTTAATAGCCTCCTACATGAGAAAACTTTCAAGAGCAAAGGAGTTCTTTAGTATGGCACAGAATACAGAAAGGTCTGTTCAGGAAGCTGTTAAATGTCTCAGTTCGGCTGTCATTGAAGTATTACTTCAAAGTCTAGAGTCTGGAAGATAAGTAAAAAGTAATTTTAAAGACCAATTTCGTCAAATGTATATATGGAAATAGAATGAAACATCTAAAAACGCAATATCAAACATAAGCAATTGATCTGTTTTTATTCAGTTTTCCCCAATTGTAGTCGTAGTCAAGTAAGCACTACTGCTAAAGACCGTCACCCAGAGTTGACAGCATGCTCTGTGGATTAGAGGGCAAATTGGTTTAGTCACATGTCTAGCCACACAAAAGAAAGAGGCTCTGATCTGGTGAAAGACCAGTTAACTAACAAGGATGGCTGTGAGGTTTTTTATATATATATATATGCAAAGTCTTTCAACTTTCAAACTACAATTCCCCATGTAAGCTTTCTTAACAATTCTTTATAAATACCGGTACTTGAATGGAGCTTTCATCAAAGAGGACAAAGTGGATGGTGAAATTCTTTTGGAATGTGGTCTCCACAACAAAAATTAAAGGTAAATAACTAAATTAAATAAAGGTTTATGCTATAGTGTTAATTATTTTTGTGTTTATAATGGTGAGCAATGCATCTTTGCAGACTGGGGCAAAAGGAGTGGGGTAGGGAAGTTGCGGGTGGTGCTGTGGTCTAAACCACAGAGCCTAGGGCTTGCTGATCAGAAGGTCAGCGGTTTGAATCCCCGCAACGGGGGGGGGGGGGGAGCTCCCGTTGCTCAGTCCCTGCTGCTGCCAACCTAGCAGTTCAAAAGCATGTCAAAGTGCAAGTAAATAAATAGGTACCGCTCTGGCGGGAAGGTAAATTACATTTCTGTGCGCTGCTCTGGTTTGAAGAAGTGGCTTAGTCATGCTGGCCACATGACCCGAAGCTGAGTGCCGGCTCCCTCGGCCAATAAAGCAAGATGAGTGCCGCAACCCCAGAGTCATCCGTGACTGGACCTAATGGTCAGGGGTCTCTTTACCTAGGGAAGTTGCCACCAGTAAGGTGTGTAGTTCCACGAAATGTGACATGCATAGTTTTGCTTTTGGCCTTTATGTTGAATGAATTGTCCTACTGCAAAGGAACCAAGACCTATATGTTCTTTCAAGTCAAAGAAGCTATTTGGTGGCACCTCAAGAACTGAAAATATATCATGTTTTTCTCTTCTTTCAGCCATGTAATAGAAAGGTAGGTAACTGAGACCAGAACTGCTATAAGTAATTAAGAGGTATCCCTCTGGACAACCTGAATAGTAATCCCCAAGACTGTGTCCACACCAAGTTGAGTTGTGTATTTCCTTCTCAACAAGCAGGTCCAACCAACTGTCCGAAAATGTGCTTTTGCTGTCCTTCACACTTTTGGTTGACTATCCACCCCATGAATAGCAAATAAGTTTTCTTGTTAGTAAACACACATGTGCTGTGTTGTACAAGGAAGGGTGCTTACTTGCACATAGATTCACTCCTACATGGGTAGCTAGTGAAGTGCTCATCTGCCCTAGCCTTCATGGAGAATGGTCAGCATTGACAGGAAATGTAGCCCAACAACATCTAGAGGGCATAATGTGGGTAATCTAGCCTGTTACTTGAAACAGAACAGTGAAGTATCTGCTCACAAATAGATGCTGTCCTGAGTAGATGCTGCAATATCTCTTTTGAAGTGGCATTATAAAGCATCAGCTTCAAAATGTGGAATGTTCCAAAATGTAGTGCTATGTTTTGCTTGTTTTTCTGCTTTTTAAAAATACATATATTGTAGTTTTTATGTTTGTAAACAGCTTAGAGGCTGCCTTGGTATTAAGCCGTATATAAATACATAAAAATACAATACATTTCATTGTTAAGATTCATAGAAAATTAATACTTCACCAGTGGCTCTCTTCATGAACAAATATTATATGTTATAATATTTATAATATAGGATGAGGTGCAAATGGAATTCGATTCTTCCTAGAACAGAAATTGTGAGGAAAAAGCTTGTGCGGGACAAGTATCAGGACTAATCTCAGACATCATCTTAAAGGTAAGTATGTTCTTTAGAACTCATCCCTTAACACAGGAGAAAATACTTTCACCTCCCAGCATTCATTTTATCCATTTTGTTAATATCCTGCCAATTTAGCTCCTAAATTAATTTTAAACTGTTTATTTTATCAGCTCTCTGTGCACTTTGGTAGCAGTAGCTGTTAGTGAAAATCCCCAATGTCTGAAAGTAATAGTGCTGAATGTTTAATAAACTTTAAATGTTGCTGCATCCCCTCCATTTCTTTGTTGAAGGTTATATTGCTGGCCCTATAAAATATGCATAGAAACCAACACCAAAGGGACAAACCAACAGTGTTAGAACATCAGACAGTGGCCTCAGAGCAATGACTATCACTTCTGAAACTTATTTAAAACTTTTAGAACAAGGATGGATAACCCGTGACTCTCCAGGTATTACTGAACTACAGATCTTATCATCCTTGACCATTGGCTGTGGCTGATGGGAGCTGGAGTCTCTAGGGCCACAGGGCCACCATCCCTGTTTGAATAGATCATGATTCATGTCAGCAGTGGAGACTTAAATCTTGGTATCTTGCCCTTTCGGGAGAGAGGGCCACTGGTTTAACTAAGCATTGCAATTTTTAAGTTATGTTTTTTCAGCAGAACAACACTGGCAAGTGTAGAATCATGCTGCTGGCACACCAGAAGCACTTGCCAGGCTTTGTGGCTGCTTAGGGAAGGGAAACCTGGCATCTGGCCTCATGTGTGCACAAGCAAGCTGCACTGTTCCCATCTGGATAGGTGGATGTTGGGTAATTGATGCCTTCCCCTTGACCCTCCTGCAGCTTTTATGGCACACCCCACTCCTCTTTATTTACCACAGGCACTGAATTACTGCCTTTTGGGGCTGAGTAGGAAGCTTTTGCCTGCCATCTGACTGGCCCTGTGGGCTGGTTTTTTAAAAATCTTTTTTGTGTTGGTTGCTTTCTAAGAGGGTAATTGGCAGACAGATACGGAAAACTATCAGGGAATTAAGGTTTGGTCACCCTGAGGTGAAGGGTGTAGACCCAAGATTTGCATTCAGGGCTGTGGGACCTGCAAGCTGGGAAAGGACACCACTGAGGCCAACTTGCAACACCCTCTTGGAGTTGTGGGATCCTGGGAAGAAGTGAAGCAGAGGCCTCCCTATTCACCTGAAAGCATGGGGCTTAAAAGAAGGGGCAGCTGAAATGCTGTCTCTTCCCCTTGCCAGGGTTGGCTCTATGTGCAGTTAGTATTCCATATCTTGGTTCCCTCCTGCTAATCGGTTATGTTAAATTAATAAAGGTGGCCCAGTTCACCCAAACTTTGTTTCTTTCCTCCTTATGATGTCGCAAATAAATACACAATGCTATCTAAATCAGAATAAACGTAAGCACGCACAATACTTAATGAATATATGAGTGCTGCCACCAAAACAGCAAATCTTAAGCATGAAAGAAGATAAAGGAAGAGATGAAAAGTAGTACTTCAAAGACTAGGAGAGATCTAATGTACAATTAGCATCTAAAATATACCAAAGATAGGGAACAAAAATACAAGTAATAATAATACCCAGGACAGCAACAAGAAGTGTGTTCCTAGTTTATGCTCCAATTAACTGTTATCCAACTGTTCAAACTTGACATTCAGAGGCACAAGTACAAGCAATTAGTGATCAGAGAAGGGCAGTTATTATTATAACCTTACAATGAGACAAACATTCTTTAATCTCTTGTGCAGACACTTCGCTCTATTTATTGTTAGAAGAATTCTGCGCTATATGCACAATCACTGGGCAGTTTGGGTTCTTCTCCATTCCACTCTTCTAAAATAGTCCATGCTGTGCAGTTTTTTCAATCTTGCTATACCTTCTCCAAGACAGATTTGCTGAAACACACCCCGGTCCAGAAGTGTGCACAGAAACAGAACTCATGCATGGATTGCCGCCTTTTGGATCTCTCGCCACAAGTCCTAAGTGCACAGAGCATGCTATGTGGGGAAATCATCCCACACCCAGCCCTTGCTTCTGTTCTGATGCTGTGGTTGAAAGCTCATGTGTGCAAAAACACTAGGCATGCCTCAAAGAGCACATTCGTCACTTCCAAGTCAATCACATCAAACCTATACTAAGCTATAATCACAATAAAAATCTACATTTCTGATAGCTGGAAGAGAACATTCTATGCGGACATTTCCCCCTAAATAGAAAATAGAACAAATGAAAAGGAAGGCATATAAAACTTGTAATAGTGTACCTAATTTACACACATTCTACTATGGGTTATTTGTCCTCCCTTCACAAATGTGATAAATGTCATATTTTACCAGCATGAATTATATATAGCCATAGTGAAAGATATGATTCTAAAAATACATAGAGAAAGACTTGAGTTATTTTAATGATATATTAGGATAGGACCACCTGACGATGAAACATCGTCTTCCAGGGAAGATAAAAGGAGATATCACTACTTTAGAACAATTACATTTTTGTGTGTGGAATGGATGAAATTCTCGATGGGCCAGCTGGTATATTATTAAAACAAGAATATACAACTATTTTCAGGTGTTTATTATAACTTAATTATAATACATTCATACTTTACACAAGCTGGTGAGCAAAAACATAATGAAACACATGGAATTCTATGTACTGTTTCTGCTTCATGCTTAGGTACTTACAGTGCTAAAAGATTTTACTGTCCACTCCTCCTCCCCTTTTTATCAATATCATGAATGTAATGGGTGAAATACACACATTGAAAATTAGTTTCCCAAAGAAAAACATACGTGAAATATAGAATCATAGAGATAGACGTGACCCCGAGGGTCCAGCCCCCTGCAATGCAGGAATCTCAACTAAAGCATCCAAGACAGATGACCCTCCAACCTCTGCTTAAAAATCTCCAATGACGGAGAATCCACCGCCTCCCAAGGCAGTCCGTTCCACTGACAAAACTATTCATATTTGAAACCCAGTTGCTTTCACTGTCTACTTTTATGCAGCTCTGTTCAAGTGGCATGGTTGGCCCATACCATGAAACACCTAGGAACACCATAAGTATTTGACATTTTGCATGCAAATAAAAGAATGTAGATTTTAGTAAATACTTACTAAAACATTAGTATATTATGTATCATGTACAGCATTGGTTGCCTTGCTGCATGTTAAGTTTGTCATCATGATGGAAGTGTTGAATGATGCTTTCATTAACATTTTTTTATTTGTGGGAGGTTTAGTCCTCCTTTTCCCTCCTAACACCGCTAAAGGCAAAAAGCAAGCCAACAGCAACACGGCATAACAGCCTGATTGACAGCAGATGTACAATCCCACCTTAGGTTGTATAAATTGGACCCCCCACCCCCACCCAACACTGTTCTCTATAATATTTTCACCTGATCAAGCAAAGAAGGCCTATAGTTGTTTGATAATTATCCTCTCATATTCAAATACCCTGTCATATACCAGTTTGGAACAGATGGTTCGCTAGCTTTAAGGTGATTTGCAGGCTCAATTACCAATTTTGCATAAGTAGCATATAGATATCAGTGGTTATGTTTTATGCATCTAGGCTGCAGAAAGGATGACTTTAAGAAAGGGTATTTTGAATTAACTTCATCTAATAAGCTGTGCTAAAAGTAATTATGCAACACAGTCCAAGCAAGTATGCAGTGGTGTTAATAAAATAGGTGTGTGCCTGAATAAATCCTAAGGAAACTTGAAGTGTTCCAGTCCTTCAGAATGAGTGTTCATCCTTCAGAAAAGGTTCTGATTAAGGCACATTAAATTACTGCAAAGTGATTCATTCGAACCCCAAGCTGTTTTGTAGCCTTTTGGTTCCTGACTTCTTCCTTCATGACAGTAAATTGATTCCAGCCCCCACCCCTTAACAAAGATTCAGCTGCAAATGGATTAATAGCCTTCAATTGTGAGTAAGTATGATGGAGTCCTCCCTCCTCCTCACTAAGGTCTTTGCTGGTCAAAGACAACCCGCATATCAATTAAACTCACCTGTTAATTAAAGGCTTGTTTGGAAATGTCTTGCTAGTTGGATGCAAGAGAAAGTATAAAAGGTGTCTGAATGCTAAGGCTTTGAATGTTAATTACTTATTCCCAAGTTTTTTCCTGGTCCCCCTGGTTTTTGTCAGGCACCGTTAAAGAACTGGAAGAGAAAAAAAAGAAACAAAATTAATTTGCAGTTTCTGCTGAGGGGAAAAAACAACAACAGGAGAACAAATCAACAAGGCTTCCAAGCTGTTCTCTCTGTTCTCTTGTTTAGATTTATTCTTTATTCATTTATTTATAAGAAAACACTGGCATACTGCAAACAGAAGGCAGTATTCTACTGGAGCACAAACAAATGCACCAACCACTTCTAAACATATTTCATTCATATATATATCTATCTATATTTGCTTTCGTAGATTTTCACGGGTACAGGAATGCAGGTTTTGGTGTCCTCGGGTGTCTTCCCGTGTAAAAGTTGGGGTGTCTAGGCGACGTTTCGACGAGGTCTCACTCGTCATCTTCAGGCTGGTGCTTTCGGCTTCTTGTTACTGGAACAGAGCAGGATCTCAGTGTTTGAGTTCCTATAAATACTGTAGAGGGCGTGTGGTGTATAGCCTCCAATGTTCTGGGCAGAGAGGAAGTTCCCAGGCTAGTGTGCCTTTTCTTCTTTTGTTCCTTAATTACTTGAGAGATATCTTGAGTGATTTCTTGAGTGATATCCTGAGTACCACTTAGGTGGGTCATTAGGTGTGGATTAGTTGTTAAAGTCTTTGTGTCTTGACCTCTTGAACTTTGTGAAGAGTTTTCCTGAGAAGATGGCTGTACTGTACTTAGTTGTGCTCTGGCTTGGCTTCGTGTATAGGGTCGAGCTGTGGTTTTGTGGCTTGTGTCAGCCAGATCTGTGTAGGGATTGCAGGGTGGTGCAGCATCCGGAGGTGCCACCATGGATTGGCTACTGGATGGTGTCTGTAATTCATCTGTGGAGAGGGTCTGGGTTTGGGTCTGGTGTGGTTGATTGGTGTTGGCGTTCTGTGTGCCTCTGGATCTGGTGTCAGTTTTTGTGGGGAGGGCTAATTTCCAGATGTCTGGCAAGCGGGATGTGTCGTCACGCTTGTTCATGTTGTGAGGGTGTTTCTCTATCTCGATGGCTTCCATGATTATTCTCTTGTGGTGATGTTCCGTGTTAAAGAGCAATTTGGAATCTGCAAAATTAATTTCGTGTCCTGTTTCTTTCATGTGTTGGAAAAGAGAGGAAGTTTTTTCTTCTTTTTTGACGGCATTCTTGTGTTCTGCGATACGTACAAACAAACAGACGAATAAATGCACGTATCGCAGAACACAAGAATGCCGTCAAAAAAGAAGAAAAAACTTCCTCTCTTTTCCAACACATGAAAGAAACAGGACACGAAATTAATTTTGCAGATTCCAAATTGCTCTTTAACACGGAACATCACCACAAGAGAATAATCATGGAAGCCATCGAGATAGAGAAACACCCTCACAACATGAACAAGCGTGACGACACATCCCGCTTGCCAGACATCTGGAAATTAGCCCTCCCCACAAAAACTGACACCAGATCCAGAGGCACACAGAACGCCAACACCAATCAACCACACCAGACCCAAACCCAGACCCTCTCCACAGATGAATTACAGACACCATCCAGTAGCCAATCCATGGTGGCACCTCCGGATGCTGCACCACCCTGCAATCCCTACACAGATCTGGCTGACACAAGCCACAAAACCACAGCTCGACCCTATACACGAAGCCAAGCCAGAGCACAACTAAGTACAGTACAGCCATCTTCTCAGGAAAACTCTTCACAAAGTTCAAGAGGTCAAGACACAAAGACTTTAACAACTAATCCACACCTAATGACCCACCTAAGTGGTACTCAGGATATCACTCAAGAAATCACTCAAGATATCTCTCAAGTAATTAAGGAACAAAAGAAGAAAAGGCACACTAGCCTGGGAACTTCCTCTCTGCCCAGAACATTGGAGGCTATACACCACACCCCCTCTACAGTATTTATAGGAACTCAAACACTGAGATCCTGCTCTGTTCCAGTAACAAGAAGCCGAAAGCACCAGCCTGAAGATGACGAGTGAGACCTCGTCGAAACGTCGCCTAGACACCCCAACTTTTACACGGGAAGACACCCGAGGACACCAAAACCTGCATCTATCTATATATATATATATGCAAATATATTGTCCTAGAACTATGAATGAGGCACTCTGTCTATAATAATTTAGGGTATGACACATTAACAAGGTGTTTTATTATTAAAAATTGTAGTAGTATAAACACTAAGAGTATAGTGAAATGAGTGATTGGTGATAGTGGTTGGTGACTAAGTGGGATATATTGAAGTGATTAGATAGATAATGTGCTTATGTGTCTTGGCAGATGTGTGTCAGATGTGGGAGTGGAATGCAATGCGTAATATTTATTTATTTTATTTATATTCTTCCTTCTTGCAAAACATCAGAATGATGTACAATAACATTAAAAACCTCAACCTAAAAACCTCAAAATGTCCTGCAAGCTGCTTGCAGCTAGTCACCATGCGTTCCAGAGGCTCCTCCCCTGAACTGGGTGCAACCGAACAACTTTGCTGGCTAACTCCTCGTGTCCTAATACTTAAGAGGTCAGCACTGCAAAATAAATGTCAAACGCTGCCCAGAGCACCACTGCAATGTGCTGTCCTAGATATGCTCACTTGCTGGATCATCACCTTGTCGTGGTGAGTGGGCTTGCATGTTCCTATGACCCTTGTGAGCAAAGCCATTGGGAGTCCCGTACTCCCAGCAGGGTCACCCAAAGCGGTAAGGTCAAAGGGGAGGATGCAAAAAGTCCTCAACGGTAGAACAGGCGGAAGATAACAAGCAGTATGTTACAATGGCTGTGAAGGCAGATGAAGGCTGCAGCAGATAAGAATCTACTGGTCGTCATGATTACTCATGCCATCGGAATAAAGCCTTACTGTGAAGACTGTGTATTGGTCAACATGCACTGCTCTACACAAATAAAACAAATTCACACACAGGCATCTTCCAAAAGCCATCCCAAACCCAAAGTCCCCACTGTGGAAGGACATGTGGATCCAGAATTGGCCTCTACAGTCACTTACAGACTCACTTTTAAAATTGTGTTTATGGAAGACAATCTTACTTGGCTATGAGTGACCACCAAAGAAGAAGAAAATAGCTAGGGGTAGTCATATCTTTCAGTGTTGCACTGTTTGCCAGACATCTGATACTTGGAGAAAAGTCTCACAGTTTCCAGGTTTAATATTGGAGTTACTTTTCACTGTTACTTTTTAAAAGATTTGCTAATACAGTGGTACCTCGGGTTAAGTACTTAATTCGTTCCAGAGGTCCGTTCTTAACCTGAAACTGTTCTTAACCTGAAGCACCACTTTAGCTAATGGGGCCTCCTGCTGCCGCCGCGCCGCCGGAGCCCGATTTCTGTGCTTATCCTGAAGCAAAGTTCTTAACCTGAAGCACTATTTCTGGGTTAGTGGAGTGTGTAACCTGAAGCATATGTAACCTGAAGCGTATATAACCCGAGGTACCACTGTATCAGCTGTACCAGCTCCCAGAAGAACAGGCAAGACTGACTTTTCAACAGCAATTTAGATCATTTAATTACACAATCCCGCATCATATACTCCTTTTACCCTACATAGATCCTGCATCAGGGGGCAGGGATGAGTTTTGCTTTTTAGGCAACAGTTGCCTTGATATTCCACAGTTTGTCATTATATCAGAGAATCACGGTGTCCTTATTCCTACCTTCATTCTTCAGGATGGTGTCACTTTCCATATGGTCTGATGCAACTTGGGCAGTCTTCTCTGTCATGGCACCCAGAACGGGAAATCTCCTTCCTCTATGAAATAAGGCATGCATTTATTCTGATAAGTTTTCAATTCCTGCTAAAGATTTCTCTGTTCACTCGGGTGCTTATTGGTTGGAAAGGACCGAATTTATTGTTAAAATTTTTAATTGTGGTTTGAATTTTGCTGAATTTTATTGTATTTCATTATGTTGGTTGTATTATACAGTGGTGCCCCGCAAGACGAACGCCTCGCAAGACGGAAAACCCACTAGACGAAAGGGTTTTCCGTTTTGGAGGCGCTTCGCAAGACGAATTTCCCTATGGGCTTGCTTCGCAAGACGACAGCCCATAGGGAAATCTCCGGGACAGTGGGGAAGCGCAGCTCGTCTTCCCCGATGTCCTCGGACCTCCTCCGAAGCCTGGCGGCGGGGCGGGGACACCTCCTCCCGCCGCCGGGCTTCGGAAGGATGCCCCGATGCCGGGCGGCGAGGCGGGAACGCCTCCCCCCGCCGCCCGGCATCGGAACGATGTCCCGAAGCCGAGCGGCGGGGCGGGAAAGTCTCCCCCCGCCGCCCGGCATCGGAACGATGTCCCGAAGCCGGGCGGCGGGGCGGGAAAGTCTCCCCCCGCCGCCCGGCATCGGAACGATGTCCCGAAGCCGAGAGGCGGGGCGGGAACGTCTCCCCCCGCTGCCCGGCATCGGAACGATGTCCCGAAGCCGAGCGGCGGGGCGGGAACGCCTCCCCCCGCCGCCCGGCTTCGGGGCATCGTCCCGATGCCGGGCGGTGGGGCGGGAACGCCTCCCCCCGCCGCCCGGCTTCGGGGCGGGAAAGCCTCCCCCGCCGCCCGGCTTCGGGGCAGGAACGCCTCCCCCCGCCGCCCGGATTCGGGGCATCGTCCCGATGCCGGGCGGCGGGGCGAGAAAGCCTCCCCCTGCCGCCTGGCATCGGAACGATGTCCCGAAGCCGGGCGGCGGGGCCGCGAAGCCTGGGCGCGCTGGCAACTCTCCGCAAGGAGCGCTCCCGCTGCTTGCGGAGAGGTCCGCGAAGCCTGTCCTGGACCTCTTCTGAAGGCAGGCGGGGGGCAAAAGTCTTTGTCCCCCCTGCTTGCCTTCCCAGGGGCTTTTAAATCGCCCGGACAGAAGAGGTCGGGGGAAGGCGGTTTCCATAGGAACGCATTAATTGATTTTCAATGCATTCCTATGGAAAACCGTGCATCGCAAGACGAAAAACTCGCAAGACGAAGAGACTTGCGGAACGAATTAATTTCGTCTTGCGAGGCACCACTGTAAGTAGCATGTGTGCAGCTAGCTCGGTTGGTTAGAGTGTGGTGCTGATAATGCCAAGGTTGCAGGTTCGATCCCCATATGGGATAGCTGAATATTCCTGCATTGCAGGGGGTTGGACTAGATGATCCTCAGGGTCCCTTCCAACCCTACAATTCTATTATCTATGAGCTGTAAACTGTCCTGGTACCATAGTTGTATGAAGAGAAATATCATAAAAAATAAACAATGTTTGATATTTTTTATTTTATATATACTGTTTTTTAAAGTGTGTTGATATTATTGATATCTTCTTATTAATATTTTATATTATTTTATGTAAACTAGTTACAGGTCTGTTTTAAACATAAATCTTGTTAAATAAAATAAATAAATGAATAGAAAAAGAATCATTGCTATACAGGGCCTCCTTATTCTGAGCGATGTAGGATAGATGCATCCAACATGGCAACTTTTGAAGCTTCTTAGACTAGCAGATATCACCATGTTAAAGACTCAAAGGGTCAGGTCCATAGCACCACAGAACTGAAAATACACATCCACATCATCATCACCACCACCACCACCACCTTAGGGTCAAATTATATGCTACACAGGAGAAACATGATTTATGGGGGTTTTAGTATATGACAAATGGCATCAGAACCTGTGATTAGGAGTGAGAAAGCAGACTGCATACACACTACACCTTTAAAGCACATTCAAAGCACATTTTTCTCTTTCAAAGAATTCTGGGCACTGTAGTTGGTTAAGTGTTGCTGGAAATGGAAACTCTGTGAGGGGTAAACTCCAGTGCCCAGAATTCTTTGTGGGTGTGTGCTTTGACTGTGTTTTAGAGGTATAGTGTGTGTGCACAGCCATTTGTCCAATTAAAATTCTCCTCAGTGGCCATTTCAACCAATGAGACAGAGGATCATCAATATCCCTAGTGGAAGAAAAACAGCTTTGTAAAGCAAGCAGACAAACAGCAGCTGTGCAAATGCTCATGTAGACTCTTCCCCTACAATTCTTCCAAGCAAACTGTTCAGTAAAAAACAAATGGGTGATTTTTGTCACACTTCTCATGTTACATTTTATTTGGACCTTATATACAAATTCAGACAAACATAAGTACAACACTGACCCAATATAGGACAATCAAAAGAACTTCAACCATTTGTGTGCTAAATTGATAATGGAAAGTAAGATGACACTGGCATAAAATGGAGCGAAGAGTGAGGGAAACCACTAAGGTTTACTTTAACATGCAATGAAAATGTGTTTATTCTAAAAAGCATCAAGGTAAGAAATATGTAATCTCAGTTAGGGTGGTGAAGGGGGTTGGGGAAAGAGGTATGAGTAGCTTAATGAGTATTTTCTTATCCCAACCCAAATACTTTATCTACTGTCAAAGTCTGCAACATTTTCATAGATTGTCAGCTTTTGCCACCCTACTGACTTCATGAAAGACAAATGACTGGAGAGACTGTTATAATAAGAAGTAGCATCCACACAGTCCTGAAAAATATAAAAACAATACAGTTTTCTCTGTGATAGGAAGAAGAGTGTATAATGGGTGGTCCAACAAAATTAATGTAACCAGGATCCAAGGACTTAGAGAAATCTGAAATGAGAATTCTTTTTTAATGCCACAGTATCCATATATCACTTTATTAAACTGTTCACTTAAAATATATTTATATGTTTCATGGAAAGAAAAATCAACTATTGTCTTGCCAAAAGGTGTAATACTCTATAGAGAATTTTGAGATATATCTTTATTTTTCTTTTGAGACTTTCATTAAGAAAAAGGTGAAAATGTATGCATTCCGAAATATATTTTATGCTAAAATATGCAGTTCAATGCATTGGGATAGGTTTTCTGAACTGAGCCCTCTGTCACAACATTCAGAAAAGTCCAAAGTCCAAATAATAATTACGTTCTGATCCAAAGGTGCAGATCATGTCAATTCACATCAGAACTAACAGAAATCTATTTCCTAAAGCAACCTTACTGTGAGGTTCTTGGAAGTATCCAGGTTCTCTTTAAAAAAAAACAACATAATTTTTATTAACAGGCCAATCATATCACATTATTTCAAATCACATTAGTTCCAAATTATACAGCCAAATTTTTCAATTTTGTTGGGGGTACCCATACATCAAGCTCCGAACGAGGATCCAAACATCACTTCTATTACTGCTTTAATTAAACAATTCAATCCAGTTCAATCCAGATAGTCTCTTTATTACTTTCTTCATCTTCTTGTTGTTGTCATATATTCCTTTCTTTGCGATCTCTGATAATCTTCACAAGCAGATTGGAAGCAAACATTGTCTGTGTGGGTTTTACACACTCCACAAGTCATATCTCATAGGGACAGCCGTCATTCCCCTCCTCCTTCAAAAAATTATCTTTGGTCTGCCCTTTAGTTTTCCCAGGCTTGTAAAATATCTCATAGAGGGCTCTGCCAGGTTAAAATCAAATTCCAATCATCATTCACATTCCAGTAGTCCTGATTCTCCTTCCCCGTCTTTCTTAGACAAGCCTGTCTTGCGAGACGCCATTTAGAACTGCGTCATAGAATTTTCCATCCTCCGATATTTACCAATCCTCTCTTCATTCATCATTAATTCATCCCACACAGTTTTTAAATTCCTGCTTGTGATTAATAAAATATGGCAATTCTTCTTTCTTTGGGGTGGAGGATTATTAATACTCACATAAGGCAAAGAAAAGTTTTTTCCTCCACCCCCCTTCTTCGCTCCAGACATACCAGTCTCTTAATGGTGCTTCATCGCTTGATTTATTTGTTCTCGCCCGCCACTCCGATCCCAGAGATCCATTAATCACCATCTTATCTCCCGAACTTTGCTTGATGTATGTGCTTTAGCTTCTTTCAAATTATATATGTCCAATTATATTTTCGAGCTAAAGCAAACCAGCACGCGCAGATTGGAGACAGCGTCTGGGAAGAGCCGACTTCACCGAGGGCTGGTGCCAAGTGACCTGGGCACCCCCTTCTCTCGAATCTGGGGGTGCATTATGGCCACCGCTGGCAAGGCAGTCCCCCCCATCTCCTTGGGGGGGGGGGTCGGGAAGACTGCATACTTCCCATAGCAGCCTCTTAATTACCTCGTGTGGGTCGGAGAGATGTTAGCTTCTTAATTACCTCGTGTGGGTCGGAGAGATGTTATTGTCGGCCATCTTCCAATGCGCCACCTGGTGGCCCCCCGAAGTATCCAGTTTCTCTGCTCCTTTGCAAATACTTTACTAATACACATGCATGGCTTTGAATGTCCTCCTTTGATGTAGGCAACCCTTAATTAAAGCAACCAAGATTCTTATTCATACGTTTTTTTCAAAGCCATTTTTCTTCTTATCAGCTTTCAGGCTGGTTTCCAATATTTTCTATACATTATGGTCAGTTTCTACTTCATGCTGATATTTGTACTTTTCTGCTGAAAAGCCATCAATTCCTTCAAGTTCTCAGTAGTTGTGAAGCTGAATCTCATATAAAGATGCTAAATTACATTAAGCTTCCATATGATACTTTATCGAAGTGTACAAGCTAGACGGTGTGCAATGGATAAGAAGAAGCTATAAAGCTTTTCATTCCATAGTCCAAGTTATCTAGCTTTGCTTTTAAACAAACAATTGTTATTTACTTAAGCTGGGTAAAACGTACTCATAACGAATCTCTCCCCCACCCACAAGAAACCACATAGGAAAGCAACATAAACCACCAAACATTAGTTCACATTTATTAATAATTTAATGGCAGCCCGCTTTGAAATCTCTCAACTATGTGGCTATGGGACAATTGTCCCATACAGGAAGCATAGCTGTCAACTTTCCCCCTTTTTAAGGGAAAATCCTATTCAGAATAAGGGAATTTCCTTTTTAAAAAGGGAAATGTTGACAGCTATGATAGGAAGCACTCATGAGAAAGTGTTGTTGTGAGAACTGGGGTCTTCAGATACACATTATTTACAATACTGCTCTGATACATGTAAACCTTATGGTTGCACAGATAATGGTTGCTATACTTTTGCAACTATTTGGGATTTTTGTGAGTACCAATATCACTCTGAACATGGTCTTTATGTACACACGAGTGAAATGTAGGGTGATATTCTTGAAGTAACGGAAATAATTACCAAAGATGGAACTCTTTTTTGTTTCCTGTCAACACTGAAAAACACTGTTTGTTGACAATTCTCAATGAGTCATGTAGAACAGGAAGGTAATAGTCTTGGACTGTAGGAAGAACACTAGTCAGATTTCTATTTCATTTCATTTTTAAAGCAATATTGTGACTTTAGGCAGTGGTGGTCAGTGATGAAGTTCCCTGCCAAAGTGGAGCTGATGGTGAATGCAGTCAGCAGCACCATGTTAAAAACCATGCAAGGCTGGTTGCTGACCAGATAGCCAATCCTCTTGATGCTCACACACCAGGCAACTGTCCAGGCAGGAACCATTTGTATCCATGCTGACAGTGGCACCTCCTGATTTGATTATATCCTTTCAACATGTGAAGATGTAGGCAGGCGGAAGTTCCTCTTCTCCCTAGAAACCACTGCACAGTGAACTGCCTTAAAAGCTGTAATTGACTTTAGGGTACAAGTCTATGTACCTGGAGAGTAGGCCCCATTTAATTTATTGGGCATTAACTCTGAGTAAACATGAAAGGATCTTTTGAATCTGGATTGGAGCTGGGGTGGAGGGAACATATACACACATGCTAGACTGTGTTCCTTAACCTATTATCTGATGAATTTGGCATCAACAAATTTTAAAAACATTAAGAAGATATGAATATACTAGAAGCTGATATTAGAGTCCCACATTATTTGCTTAGATAATCTTTGAATAACTTAAAGGGCATGGTGTACAAGGCTATTTGAAAAGTGAACATTGCTTTAAGCAAATCTTCGCTTCCCTCAGCCCCAGTGAAGTTGATGCAAAATGTATACTTGGAGTGGAGCCTTGACATTAAGACTGAACATGACAAGTGGCTGGCTGGCTGAATGCTCTCTACTGCAAGATGACCAGATCCAATTATTTTCTGATCCCCTTACATGACTTGGAAAATGCAAAGAAGCAAAAATGCAACAGAGAAAATAGCTTTAAAAATCTGACTGGGACTCTGTGTAGATAATGCATTTCTCTGTCCCTCAGTTCTACAAGACAATCACTTATGACAACCCCATGAGCTTGATGTTTGAATTACTCTTTTATCCCCAGGGTGTGCATAGACTTCCAAGAACTTGTACATAAACTATTTATCATGGCCCGCCTTTGGTGGGGGAGGCAGTGTTGTTGTAAATGAATCCACTGGACATAGTAAGTTTTAAAAATAAATGTGATAAAATGCAAATCAATAACAGAAAAAGGAAACCTGGATGGAATCTTGATCAACTCTGACATTTATGGCATTAACAAATGCTGCCTGAGCAGAATAAAAATGCCAGCCTGATGGCTGGAAGGCAAGTAGTTTTAAACTTCAAGTGGCAAAGTGACTTCTATATGAATACCTTAGAATACCAAGGTCATTTTACTGAAGCAAGGTGGTAAGATACTGCAAAAAACAAAACAAAAAAAATGCAGTTATGTGTCTGCTCACAGTTGCTCCCCAGGAAGATGTACTTTAACATTCTGAACTGCTGCAGGTTTTATTGTACTTTCCTGAAATAAACAGTTTAAGTTGCTAACCTTAGCTCACCCAATAAATGGGAGGTTGGGATGTGTGTGTGTATGTTTAGTTTTTAGTTTTCTTATAAATAGAAACTGAAATGGGAATAAGAAGTTTAAACTTTTGCACCTTGTAATTTCTTACATCTTGATACTTTATAAGATCTTACCAATAGTTTAGAAATGCAAGACTGAAAGGTAAAAATCTTGTCTTGTACAATAAAGTCCCATAAAAAGCACTGAAATTTCAAGAAAGCAGGGAATAACCTGAGAGTAGAAATATGATATTTCCAAGATTCAGTAACCAAGGAAGAAAATAGGCTATTGATCCATTTAAGTAAGCATGCCTTGTTGCAATGGATCAAAGCACCTCTCCATCCAATATTATATTATCCTACAGATGTACTGCAGCAGAAGAGTGAGCCTTGTGATCCAGTAGCAAGACCAAGATGACATACATACAGGGACACTTTCCAGTCAAAGGGTTTTGTGAGTGATGGAGACACAAGCTTCTATAATCCACATGAGAACTGTGCTGGCCCTCATGGTGATTGTTAGTCCAGATGGACTTGCAAGATGAGCATCTGTGGCCTTCCAAATGTACAAAAGCAGCATAAAGTAGCTTCCAAAACCTTTGTTGCTTAATGCCTACCTCCTAAAGACACTTTCCTTATCATATTTCGTTTGGCAACAGTAACAAGGAACAATGTCTAGAGGCATTCCTAGGAAGAAGGAAGAGAAATCCAAAAGGAAGATGATAAGCCATTAAGAAAGCCAAAGAGAAGGTGACAAATGGGAGGGGCTGCTCCCTCAACTCAGTTAGAAGATAAAGGCAGAGTTTGAATTAGAGTTTTAGATCTGATTGTGTGTGTGATGTGACCTAGGGAAATAGGTTAAAGCAGAGTTTTCAACCTTTTTGGGCCCAAAAATCCCTTGACCAACTACATTCTTTCTGTGGCACCCCTGTGGGGCTCAGGAGCCCAGCTATGTCACTCCTTGCCAGCAGAGCCGGCAGCCCCTCACCCCTTTTTGAACACCCTCCTTTGTGGAGTGTTTCCTCAGCATCCTCTCTTCTCCCCTGTGCTTGGGAGTCCTCTGGGCAGCTGCAGCTGCTGCCCCTGGTCTATGAGCTGCCCTCCTGTCCCAAAGAGAGGTGCCTCCTCACACTGCCCCACAGAGGCCTGGGAAGCACCCCCTGGCCAGCCCCAGAAGCACCATTCGCCTGGGGAGCTTGTAGCCAGGGCTGCTGCAACAAACAATTGTGCAAGCCTGTGGGAGGCAGAGAGGGCATCTGATGAAAGAAGGGAGAGGAAGGGGGACAGAGACCAGTGTTGCCTGAGGCACCGCTGACCATCATTCAAGGCACCCTGGGGTGCCACTGCACACTGGTTGAAAAACACTGGGTTACAGGTGAGTCAAGGCAGCAAGCTAAGGAGAGGGTCAGAGCATGATGGTTGATTTCTGTTTGGATCCAAGGCTACAGTTATAGGAGAAACACCCTTTCTGGGTGTTAATGCTGTGAACACCTCCACCACTGGCTCAGGTTGTATATATGTATAAATAAACCATATATCATAAAGACACCACAGTCTCCATTATGCTTCATTTTCCAAAAGTAAACACAAACCTTGGATAAGCACCTGGTACCCCTGGAATCTCGCACTATTCGGAAATTGGGGTTGCGGGCAACACTATTAAATCTGCTCTTTCTGAGTAGTAAAACTATGTTGCTGTTTTTTAAGAGGAGCATGTGCCTAATGAGAAGAAGAATAATGACTCAAATCAGAAAACACAGCAATTTCACTGAGCTGTAAGAGAGTTGAAATCAGAAGCCGAAATTATCCTTACAGTAATCACAAAGTTAAAATCCTAACTGCCTCAATTTGTGCATAAAAATTACACATTTTAAATATCCAAAAGCTCATTGGGAATTTTATACTCTGTTTATGGTAAAGGAAAAGAAATGTGAAAGTAAAGTAATCATGTAAACTGAATGATAATAAGAAAACTTTTATATTTTTAGACTAGCTACAAATGAATAATTTAAAACATATTGAGCAAAATATTTTATTAACATAAAGTTAATGGTATATGTTTACAGGATCTGATTTTCAAAACTTTGCACTAATACATTATCATAATCAGCTTGTGTTGTGTGTGCTGTGCCATTTTATGTATACGGTTTTTGAATATATTCCATGCACTCACTGGCACAGACACTTAGTTTAAATCTTACTCATGAATAAGCATTAGTCCCTCTTTAAGCATACTTTTGATAGCCTCTCTTTGAGTCTAAAATACGATTATATGTACTTTATAAAGTAGGTATTCTGGAACGACAGCAAATGGAACTATAAACACCTTAAAAATAGGGATGCAATGATAACCTGCCAGGTTTAATTTATGACACGGATATTGTAGACAAGAACCCCAGACCTCCCCAATGAACTTAACTCCCCTATGCAACTTAACTTCCACCCGAAAAACTAAACCCTTGAGTATAATTATTTTTTTAAATCAGATATAGAAAAAGCTCAGAGATTGGTATACAAATGCTTAAAATAAATGTTATGACATTAACAAGCTTTCCCTTACCATCACTACCACCACCTCTTCTGTGAGGGCAGAGAATTCCCTTACTATGAAGGTGACATTAAGTAGGGATTGAAATTACTTGTCAATTTCACATCTACAATGGAGTTCTTTCAACTCAGCATTATCAGCTTCACTGCTGTTCTCTACAGCAAAGATAACGCTCAAAATTTTACTTAATTGGGGAAACTATATGCAAAAGCATGTAAAAAGCAGTGATGAACCTGGGAGAAACTTTGTAGGGAGACATGCAACAGCTTGCATGTAGGCCACCATTTTGTTTTCTATTTCCTATATATTTAAACAGGCTGAGTATTTCTGTTCGCTTCATTCTGATTAAGCTAAGATTGCTATAGGAAGGGTGAAAGAAATGGGCCATTCACCTATTACTTTGTGCATGTAGTTCTGTATCACTGAATATGTGTATGACTGTTGAAGTACTCTCGGTATCACTATTTACGGTAAGGGTAGCACCATAATGAGAAAAATGCCATTTGCAGACAAGGCTACAGAAACCAATTTGGCATGTTAAATTATTCCTATCAAATAGCTTGATACTTTGATAATATTCTGGATAATATACTGGCAAAAGTGTTTGAGAACACATTAAATTAAAAAATTTGAATTGATGATTTGTCAAAATAAAACATGAAAAGGTTAAGACAGTGAATATGTAGTCTCATGAGTTTTTTAGCAGTACCTCAGTGATTAAGTAATCACCCAGTAAACATTTGAGGCCTCCCCAAAATGTTCAAATGCTTTATTTAAAGAAGTAACAAAGCAGGGACATTTTTGTATGTGAAGTCATTTGACAAACTTCAAAGATTCCTTACAAGTGAATAATTTGTGATAGAAATGTTTTTTCTTCTAGGGTTTCCCCCCACCAGTTAATACTTTATATGCTTTCCCTGTTGTGCTACAACTTTTGTAAGGCAACAAGGAACCTATTAAAAAAATGCAATGGAAATTAAAATAAACAAAATTTCTTTTTCTTACAAGTTTGGACAATGCAACAATTGTACAACTATTTTACTCATATCAGAATTGAAACTTTGGATCTTTATAGTACAATCCTACACATGTCTACTCAGAAAAGCTCCACTTATTTTATTAGGGCCTGCTCCCAGGTAAGTAGTTCAGGATTTTAGCCTTATAAAGCAATCCTATACATGCGTTCTCAAAAGTAAGTCCTATTTTGTTCAATAAGACATACTCCCAAGCAACAGACTATATGTTCACAGCTTTGGTGTTTTACAATGGGGTTGCGTGGAAAAATACAGTATGTTCATTCCTGCATTGCTGTGCGTTGGACGAGGTGATCCTCAGGATCCCTTTCAACTCTACAAGAGCCCCATATATGCAATTGAATACAATAAAGCATAGGAAGTGCAAACTAGTTTGTCTTATGGAAGCTATAATTCTAAGATCGCTTAACAGAGCAGAAATGAGATTCCTGTCATTGCAGGAAGCTAGGCTTAGATGACGCTTGGGTCCCTTCTAACTCTAATATTCTATGATTCTGTGAACATATTTCTGAGTAAACATGCATAGAATTGCACATATTGCTGCAATCATATACACTTACCTAGAAGTCTTATTGAACTTAAATCTGAGTAGACATTAACAGAATTGCACAATCTCTGAGCAGTGAGAGATTTCAGGGTTTCTAGGTGCTTACCCAGGGTTCATGTTTCTTTCAGGATGAGGGACAGCAGAGACTGTGGTATGTTTGTGATACATGGGTTATTTAAACATATATACAACCTAAGCCTACGATGGAGGGATCTACAGCATTAGCACTCCCAACGGGTCATACTTATCTCATAGCTGTATAGCTTTGTATTCCAATAGAATTCAGGCATGGTGCTGTCTCCCAGCTGCCCAGCTGCCAGCTTACACACATACAACTCTCCCATCTGCCCTTTGTCTTTCTGACTACCAGTGAGTTGAGTCCCACCCATTTGCCATCTGGCACAGAGTTACTTCCATTGTTACCTTAATGGCCCATACTTAGAGGGCCATTACCTCACCAGGAAGCTAGTCTGGCTATGCCAGGAATTGAATCCATTCACTATTTGGTACAACCAGGATGTCCTATAAAAAAACACAGTTGAAGTAGTGTATTCTTATAAGCATTAAATTCATTGTTTTAAAAAAATAGAACTTGTAATCAAACTAAAGTTGGTCATTTTTTAATTGGCAGGGCTAATTACCAAATTAGCTAGTCAAGGAATGCCAGTGCCAGGTATGGGAACAAGTGCTTTTTGTTCAGATTTCTTCATGTCACTGATCTTTACAGCAGCAATTTCCGCCCTCCCTTCCCCACAGGTGGGCAGGGTTTGCGGCACCGAGCGGGCTTACCTGGGCGGGTGCCACCCACCTGCTTGGGCTGGCCTTTGACCCACCCTCGGCCAGGGAGAACAATGGACAGTCAGCTGGTGGTGGGGCTAAGGCCAAAGAAAAGAGGCTGACCCCCTTGTCCCAGATTTCTTCATGTCACTGATCCTTACAGCAGCAAAAGGAAAGCCCTCCCAATGAACTGCCATTTGGAGTTCAGCTGCTACTTCCATTTTCTGCTGCTTTGGCACTGCTGTGGATAAGAATGGGCTCTTAAGGAGAAAACTCTTTAATTGATATGATAATCTCGTTGTCCAGCAATTTTCTCCTACCAAGGAGCTTTTTGTTTTCTAATTAAAAGCACCTCTTAAATGCAGGATTTCCCTGAATGTCGTGAACACCATCTAGAATAAATGAAAACTTCATGTAAATCAGGCATATAAAGAATACTAGCGAGAAAAAGTTGCATGCTTAAGCCATCCCTTATTGGCTACCCTATTTAATCCAAATTTGGGGAACATAAAATTGCCCTTTAGAGAAAGAAAATTGACCTTTAAACAGTTTAATGAATGACCAGGTTCCACCTCTCACAACTGGAGAGCCATACAGATCAACATTCCCAGCCGGAGTAAAGATATTTATAAGCAATCTGTAGCAGCCGGAAGGCTTGATGGGAGAGTAGGAGGAAAGTCCTTCATGCCAGGCTGGCAAGAAACTGGTTGTTAATAAGTGATGCAAAGACTTAGCAGGATAACATTAAATATGATAAAAGGTGGTTGAGAATATCAACATGTCTTAGAAGCCAGGCACTTAAACAGAGAAAATGCTATATTTTTGTCTTCCAGAAGAATACCTGGCAGAAAGTCAGCAGTTGTTGAAAGAGTAGTTAATCTAATTTTTGGCTAAGTTAATCGTCAGCTCATAAAATACAGTTTCTGAGTTTACATGGAGCCAATTTCTATGAATCAGATGGAAAGGTTTATGGGAGGTGGAGCACTCATTATGGTTCACCACGGGAGGTGCTCCTACAACTCACCAGACGCTGTTTTGCAGCCAGAGAGAGCTCTCTGCTGTTTAATGTAAGGAGACACAGAAGCAAGATGCCCAGCTCTCTGTTGCTCCCGTGCTGTGGATGTTTTCTGCTGAATAGCCCTAAAGAAAACCTTTCATATGTATTTTTGGAAGTAGAGTTACTAACAGTTGCAGAATGACTGTAATCAACATCATGCTGACTGGCAAGTGTGGAAGGAGATTAACGGACCCTGAGAAAGTGGCCTTGAAAGAGTTGAGGTAGTCTAAAGTAAGTGGAAGTTTTAGATGGACACTTGGAAGGTATTTGGCATTATAAATGTCACTAAAAAGTAAAAATGTTCTGTGAAACGTCTACTTCTCCTGACCTGTTTTTGGATGTACGACACAATTACCAGATAGTATTTAAATATGATCTGGGGACCCAGTTATCATAAAAACCCAGGAGAACAGCACCTTTGTATTTGTGGTGCCTTCACAGTAGAATAATTTTGTCATTATGTTTTGGGTGTCAGAGTTTGTGGGTGTAAGTCACTCAAAACAACAGATCTGGTAAACGTTAGAAATTAATAAATGCTCAGAGTCTTAATCTGGGTGCCAGGTGTTGGATTTAGCAGTATTAAAGTGGACCTCCCTGGAGATTGGGGGTGGCGTGTAACATTATTATTCCTTCCACTTGCAAAGTTCATGGGTGATTGCTGATCCCTGTATAATGAAAACAGCACCTTCTATACACAAGAGAGAGGTGTCAGAAGTTGTGGGGCAAGACTGAAGGTTTGCAGAACTACAACAATTTTTGGGAGGGTGAACCCTAAGGGAGGCAAAAAACAAGTCGGTATTATATGTTTACTGTCTGATCAAGACACATTTGCAACAGACAGTAGACAATGAAGAAAAAAGTTAGTTGAGAATAACCTACTGAAATATAAATATGTCCACGGACTGTGAGCGTAGGATGGACATACTTATTGCTCACATACACAGTTCTTTGCAATATATTTTAACTAATTATGGAACTCCTTCCTATTAAATATCAGGCAGGCACCGTTGCACTAAGTTTCAGAAGCCAGGTTAGAATGGTTTTTATTTCAGGTATGCTTTGCACCATGAATGTTATTCTAATGTTCTACTCTCTGATGTTTTAGTTTGTGTTTTAACTTTTCTTTACTTTGAGATATAGGGTATAATTTTTAAAAATATGTAAACAAATAATCTTTCTAGGAAAGATCTGATGAGCAGATAGCGATAAAAAGACTATATAACCAATCTACCTGCCTTTGACATGCTTTCAAACTGCTAGGTTGGCAGGAGCAGGGGATTCGAACCGCCGACCTTCTGATCAGCAAGCCCTAGACTTAGTGGTTTAGACCACAGCGCCACCCGTGTCCCAATTACAGCTGTACCAGTAGTTAATTCCCAGTAAAAATATCTCTGATAATGTTTGTTTCCCATAACTTAGGTCTCAGAAGCTCTTGCAAGGTAATATACTTAGGCTTTTCATTGGCAACTTCCGGTTAGTGAGGCTTTGGGGCTTAGTGAAGGCACCAGAAATGGCCCTCCACACCCTGCTGGTGCTGTTGCAGAAAATGGCAGAGGAAATCCACATTATGTTGAACCTGGTTTATGAGCTTAGGTAAAGCTCAACGGGGTTTTGGCATGGGTCATAA
Source organism: Podarcis erhardii (assembly GCF_964252035.2). NCBI lineage: Eukaryota > Metazoa > Chordata > Lepidosauria > Squamata > Lacertidae > Podarcis > Podarcis erhardii. Next base: position 48,245,131 of record NC_138498.1, on the reverse strand, counting down.
GAAATTTCCCCTTAAACCCTCCTTTCTGGAATCCAGCAGCATCACTTGAAATACTTGCCAGGGTGAATAGGAAATTACAAATAATTCAGTCAGAACTGTGAGATATATTTATGTGTCATGCTGTGATTAAGAATGAAACAAAACTAAATCAAATTCCAAGCTGTAATTCAAAAAGCCTTCCCATGTAGAAACTCTGCGTATGTAGCATAGTAACTGTTGTTTTAATTTAAAACATTAGTTGGTTTATATTTTTGGTTTACTTTTCTTAAAGTAGGTTTTAGTGCATGTATTACATTTGTAGTAACAGAAGCTTCCATCTGTTGAATTGTAGTTTATTTACACACACACACACACACACACATATATATATATTAGATTAGATTAGATTAGATTAGATAAATTTATTGTCATTGTCCGCATATACACAGTATACACAACAACGAAAATCAAACACCCAAGACCGGATTCACATACACATTTGCATGTATCTCCAACACTCTCATCCTATTCAGACATAATCTATTAAAACATACATAATCCAGAATATAACACAACCTATTAGAAGCATAGCATAACCTAAAACCTATCTCATTCCTATATATATATATACCAAGCACAGCGCTGCTGCATCAGAACTGTGATGTTTGTTCTGCACAAAGGTCAACCAGATGCCTACAGGAAGTCCCAAAAAGGAGGGGGCAGCAGCATGGAGGTGGTGGGTTGTCCCGGATTTTGGTTAGAAAAAGTTGGAGGGTATGCTTGTTTAAACCTATGTACAAATTGCTGGCCACTGTCACAATGTCTTGGGATTTGAGTATTCTCTAGTTTAACTATGCAGTGTTTTTTGGGGGGGGAATATTTGTTTTGTCTCCCTTGCACCTCCTACTGTCCAGCTTCTTTAGATAACCCTGGTTTCTAGCCTTATGAAAAATCGTTTTCCCTCTAAAATGACTGTCTCTTTAATGCAGCCTCCCCACTGATACTTCTTTTTGTTCAAGAAACAGGGCAGAATATCTGTAAGAATGAACAGATTCAAATTAGTGACTATATGGTTTATAAAATGTAAAATTGTGAGCATAATGAAAGAAATTAACACTGTCATCTTGGATCAACATAGAACTTAATAAAATAGGAGGGCCAATAAATTGAAATGAAACACTGTGATTAAAGCTGGTTGGATTAATCACTGAAAAATAATATTTATCAAATATTTAATCCTATTTAGTATTCAGCAATTCATTACCAGACTGATTTATCTGAATTTGTTCATAATTGTGAGACATTTTAGGATAATAAATTTCAGCCTCCAAGTATAATTTCAAGTATTCATTTCACACTTTGTTACTCAGTGGCTGCTGTAGCTGGTCACCAGAAATCCTCTGCCAAAAAGACATATTTCAAACTAAGCAACGCATCTCATATATGGAAATGCTGGCTTCATACAGCTTTTGTACTTGCCTGAAATGCAGTTGTTCGTCTGGCAAAATCACAGTTATGTGTAGCGGCAATCAGAGCGAAGAACTGAACTGAATCAAAAGGTAATTTGCAATTTGAATTAATTGCCCTCACATGCTGCATTTAGAGTATTTAAAACAACTCCAGTTGGAATACGGATACATTATACAAATACAGTACAAAAGTGGTAGCACTAGCAACAGAAATGTGGTGCTCGGATTCATTGTACTCTGTTGCATTTGTGCCATGACTTTTATAATCAATTCATTCTTTCATGCTGCATTTTTCATAGTATACTATTGAAGACCTCAGACAAAATCCAGCACTCAAAACAACCCAAGCATGATGACCTTTCCTATTATTGCAACAGCTAGTACCTGATCCATAATAATGTCCAAATTCATTAGGAATAAGTGTCAAGAAGAATATAATTTACATCCTGTGGCCATTAAAAAAAAAAGTTACTTAGTAAAGAAAGACATAAATAAAACTCAATCTAAATTCTCTTCTGGAGAAGTAGCAATAGTATAGACTTTAAGTACACATCTCAAAATTTGCTCAAGCCTAAAACTTATTTTTTTAATGTGCACATAATCAACACACACACACACACACACACACACACACACACACACAAAGAAGAGGGTTGCATTACCAATATTATTATTATTTTCTTGCTGGGAAAAACTAGAGCAGAATGAAAGGCAGAACAAAAGTGTGAAATAATAACAGAATGAAGCTGGAGGACTTTGTTCATCCATACTAGGAATAGGCCCTTTGAAAACCTTGTTTATAAACATATTCTATCTTTCTGAGAAGTCCTGAAACATATTCTAGAAGAGCTCATGGGCTGATAACAGAAAATCCACCTTTTATATATCATAAGAATGAGGACCAAGAACTAGGCTCCTAAAAACTCCAGAGCTGCTACATTTACTCATTGTGCTAAATCCAGCTGCCGTCCCATAATATATGGACCACTTGTATTTTTCATGGTCCGAGTCATATATATTTCATACCCTATGTGAAAAAGATTCATGCATATGGTTAACAAATTTCAAAAGAAGATGAACCATAAGAATTGTTTTTTGTATAGAAAAGGCCCTTCCTCGATTGCTTACATGACAATTCCTTTTTCATACTTTAACAATTATAATATATTAACTAAAATAAATATGAATGAATATACATATTCATCATAGAAGTTAAGTTTAGCTGAGTTTAGTGCCGTTCTAAGTACAGTGGTACCTCGGGTTAAGTACTTAATTCGTTCCAGAGGTCCGTACTTAACCTGAAACTGTTCTTAACCTGAAGCACCACTTTAGCTAATGGGGCTCCTGCTGCCACCGCACCACCGCCACCCGATTTCTGTTCTCATCCTGAAGCAAAGTTCTTAACCCGAGGTACTATTTCTGGGTTAGCGGAGTCTGTAACCTGAAGCGTATGTAACCTGAAGCGTATGTAAGGTACCACTGTATACAGAAAAATCCATTTGGTCTGGAAAGATGAACTAAGTAAGGCTTACAGAACCAGGGCAAGGTGATAAGTTTTGAGAACCTTCAAGAGGAATGACTCTTGAGGATTGCCAACACACCCTGGAAGAAGACTTGTGAGCCATACTATGGGGAAAAATTGGTTATATTTATCCAAAATATAATAATGAAAGAGGATCTGAAAGTCAACCAATTAAATAACAAGCCAAACAAAATGTACTCTGAGCAGAAAACTCCCTTAATGAAAGAGGGATAAACTACTTTCCCAGTCCTGGGCATGGTTATAGCTGCAATCTGTGGCCCCAGAGCAAAGGATGGGCATGAGTGAATATTGCTTGAATTAACCCTGAATAACAAGATTAGTACTCCATGGATCCTCCAAGTAAGGTAAAAGGTAAGGTAAAGGACCACTGGACGACTAAGTCCAGTCAAAGGCGATTTTTCAGGCTGAGGGAGCTGGCGTTTGTCCACAGACAGCTTTCTGGGTCATGTGGCCAACATGACTAAATTGCTACTGGCGCACGGAGGATCATGACGAGTGCCAAAGTGCACAGAAACACTGTTGACCTGATAAATATATATATTTAGCCATCTCACCCCTTGCTTTTTCCTGTAAGACCAATTGCAGTTGTTAACAGTTGTCAACAGGTTTACCACACCTATCAAACCAATCACCCATTTCCACCATTCTTCTGAGTAATACCCCTTTCCACCCTCTCACTATATATAAGGGCCTGGTGACTTCTGTTTCAGTGTATCTGAAGAAGTGTGCAAGCACATGAAAGCTCATACCAATAACTAACTTGGTTGGTCTCTAAGGTGCTACTGGAAGGAAATTTGTTTTATTTTGTTTTGATTACCTTCCTGCTGCAGCAGTACCTATTTATCTACTTGCACTGGTATGCTTTCACACTGCTAGGTTGACAGAAGCTGGAACAGAACAACCGGCTCACCCTGTCATGCAGATTTGAACTGCTGACCTTCTGATTGACAAGTGCAAGAGGCTCAGTGGTTTAGACCACAGTGCCACCCGTGTCCAAGATCCTCCAGATGGAAACGTTGAATTAGTACTGTATTACTTTGCCACTGTAGCTCTATTTTTTACTCATAATGAAAGAGCATTGTCTAGGTATTTATTTTGATGTGGAAGTCCTAATATAACGTGGGATACATATTTTTTTAAAAATAATGCAATCCATATTTCTTAGCTATTAGGCAGAATCTGTTGTCAGGTTTGGCAATACATACATTAATGCCCTATTAGAAACAGGATCTGATCCTTTCTGTTTAGAAAGTATCATACAAATCAAGATGTGTGGTAAAAATAGGCTTTTAAAGCATTTTGAACTTTCCTAGTATGTTTTTAAAAGGAGGAGATAATCCTCTTTTCAGCAATTGTATTTTATTCTGTTGGGGGCTGATGGCTGTAAAACATGGTACCACCCTTTAAACTTTTCCATATAACTTGATTAGACAGCAGTAATCTCTAATGCTTTCATGTGCAAATTTAGGAATGACCCGGAACAAACGAGTTTCCTTCATCACCATAGCAACCAGGACTATGGAAGAATGCCACTCACCAGGCAATGCAAGTCAAATTTCATCCCTTTGATGTTAATTAACAAATTGCTTTCAGAAAAAGTCAATGTATTTTTCCTCTTTAAATGTTTGTGATAAAATTTTAATACCCTTGAAAATGAGGAGGCAGATACTGTATAGCAGTTGCAGACAGGTAAAGTGTAGGCTGCTACTTTCACAAGCGGTTTCCCACACAGTGCTGTTAATACAACTATAAACTATGCCAGGGAGAGCATTAGCAGGCTGCCCACATTTCAGAGCCTGGAGCACATAGCTGGTGCCTTACCCTGATCAGAAGACTCCCTACTCACAAACGCCCTGAGGTACTGCCTCACTCTTAATAGGGCAGTATTCATTTCCAAGCTTTGTAGCTCAAAAACATGAAAGAAATATTTGCAAAAAATTAAGAAACATTTTTCAGCATTAAAAAACAAACAAACACAGAATTAAGGGAATAAAAATTAAAGCGGTGGGGAAGATCAAACATTTTATTTCTTCCTAAGTTTTAACCTCAGTTCCTGGCCTAATACACACCCATACATTGAATTAAATTTGGTAGGTAGCATACATAGTTTCCTTTACATAGCCTAATTGTAACAGATCTCAACAAATGCCCAATGTACATTTTGAGAGAGCTGCAATCCCTACTGGAACTAAACCTGCCTGGGGCTACCTGACTGGCAGCAACAGGACCCTGTCAGTGGTAGTTCCCCATTTGTGGTGTGCTGTCCCTGGTGAGGGGCATCTGTCTTCCTTTTTATTGGCTTTCATGAGACATTTAAAAGCATTCATATCCACCCAGTTATTTGATGGCTGATAAGACATTCTTCCTGGCAACCCTGTAATCACAGGTTGAGAATGTGTCAAACACTTTTAAAAACTATGCTTTAAACTGTTTTTAGTTGTTATATTCTCATTGTTTTATCATTGCTGTATCTGCTACCCTGGGCTCCTTTGGGAGGAAGAGCAGAATATAAATCAAATAAATAAACCTGTAGGGTAATGACTAGGAAAGGCTGGGTGTGATTAGCTGGACTGTGGACGAGAAAACATGTAAGCATCAGTTAGACTAGTGGTATGAAATAAAAGTAAGCACACATGAATTTGACTTCATATCTATAAACAACTGCATTTCAACCATGCTTTTATCATAACAAATACTATCATGTGCTATTAAGAACGTATAAGCAAGTCTGGTCTCCCAGATGCAGGTAAGCACTTTCACCTAACACACACATAATGGACATGTTTGGACAATCATACTTCAGCTTAATATAAATGAGGCTTTTGCCCACACAGTCCTTTCTCTCCTCCCATCACTCAAATCATGATTAAACTAAACCGTTTCTGATTAACCTGTTTTGTCCAAATGAGAAAACCATTGTTACCAGGTTCGGGAGAGGTCAAATCTTAAAACAAATTCATATTTTGTTCTATGATCCAGGCATGTTCTGAACCTATATTTCTTGGTTCAGACAAAATTGTAAACCATGGCTTACTGGAAACTCCTCTGTTTAACTGCTGTGGGCCACAAACACAATGGAAATGGGGTCTGCATGCATGGCAAAGTTTCACATATATATTGGCCTATTATTTAGAGATATGATTGTCTGAACTGAGCCAATAACTAGGGACAGGAAGAAAGAGAAAGCACTGAAAGCAAACCTTTCAAAAATAGCCATAAATCACAGCCAGTAACTGAATGCAAAAACAATTGTTTTTAACAGTACTATAGCAGCAAGGAGCCTATCCTTTTATCCTTCTGGTTTGTGATCAAAGTATATTCCCAGCATGTAGAAACTTTTAAAAAGCTATTGTTGTGATAATAACGTAATAGAATAGCTTCTGTTCTCTTTTTACCTCTAGGATTGATTTTGCAGCAAAAAGTCTGAAACTGTTGTGATGGCTGACCAAACTGGGCTTGTGTACACATTATACCTTTACTGCACACTTGAAATGCATTCATTCCCTCAAAGAATTCTGGGAACTGTAGTTTACGTCTCACAGAGTTGCAATTCCCAGCAACCCTTAACAAACTACAATGCCCAGAATTATTTGTGGGGGGCAGGAATGTGCTTCAAATATACTTTAAATTTTTAAACGCGTATGCCGGGTGTCTCCTGCAGAAGAGATGTTAGTACCTAGGTGTTACAAGTCTATAGAAACACTCTGGATAAAACCTTCAAGTTTTTCATGCTGTTTCTTTGGAAACATCAGAAACAAATGGTGCATGAGAGCCTGTGTAATGTAGAAATTTGTTTATGTGTAGGTGGATACCTGACACCTAGGTTTTTTCAAAGCAAGCAGCAGATGGTGTGTATGAAAATATGTATATATACTCCTGTTACTGCATCAGGTACAAGAGTGTGGTTGTGTAGAGAGAGAAATCAGTTGCTGCCGCTTTGCTTTTTACCGTCTGGCCACTGCAGTTGTGTTGCTTTAATTCTTGCCACTGCCAAATTTCAGTGCACTTATCGGCATGAAAAGTCATCTAATGCCACCTAAGTTGGGGAAACATTCTCCCACACATGTGTTAAGAATATTTCCAACTTAAATTTTCATTGCCCAGGCAGGTACATTCTGTGGCCTGAAATATGTAACAGAGACAAGATACCAGATGTTGGGTGAAAATCAGGCCAAATCTTTACTGACTACCAGCAGGTATGTGGGGTTGGCATGGCAATAGGGCAAGGATCATATTCTCATTCCATTCAGCCCTTGCTGATGGAATGATACTCCAATGGAGTTGGGAAGCACCCAAATCACTTCCATGAGAGTCAATCATGAGAGTCATGATGCAAGTGAAGCATTGGAAGTCCCACTGGGTGACTGGGGTGAGAGATTCCAGCCAGGCCGAGGACTTAACCTGATCTTAGGACATGCCATACCTGATCCTCTGCCCAGGCCCCTTATGGCAGGGGGCTTTATTATGATGATCCTGCCCAATGCCATTTCTGCCACAAGGGAGGACCATACCATGGTCCAACTCCTACTAATCTGCAGCCAATCCAGAAGGCCTGAGCAAAGATCCTTAAGCTAGGTATCTTTGCCACTTTCTGATAGGTGCACTCCATCCAGGCTAAAGATGTCCATGCACTTAAATCTGATCAAGGGGTGATGGATCTCAAGGCCACCCTGGACAACCATGAAGCAAGCCATGGTTTTATTGGCTTGCCATTGTGACGTTAACATATGAGAGTGCTGGAGGTGAAATAGTTAAACAGGTTACCCAATCAGAACCCAGGGGAGTGGAGTCAGAGGGACTATAAAACTGGCTCTGGGAGGGGTGAAGGGAGGTTCATTGGGAGTTGGGTGGTTGGTTGGAGTGGGAGTGAATTGGGATAGAGTCTGTGGGTAGGTTGAGTTAGTGTAGCGAAATAAGCTGAGTCAGGAACAGTTAGGAGCTAGGAAGACAAGTAAATATCTGAGAGGTGGTTTAGTGAGTGAGAGCAGGTAGCGGAAGTAATAGGTCTGGATAGGCATCCCATGATTGTAATTGACTGAGACCGTTTATGAAACCACACGCTTGTTAAACTGCAATAAATAAACAGAAGTTTATGTTCCAACTTAACCCTGACTGGACTCAGTATTCTACCAGGTAGGGCCTGGGTGGTGGAAGCGAGAAATAAAGTGGTGGCACAGGGATCAATAGATGGTGAAACGTCCGGGGGCCCTGTGTGATCGCCACAGCCATCGAGCCACATCCATATTGTGGGGTTGAGAGCTCCCCTCCAGTGACAGCGCTGCAGCTACAACAACCAAGCAATGCACATGCATGGCTGACCATTTGCCAGGCAGACAAGGTCCCTCTTGACAGCCAGCTCCAGACTGACACAATTTTGGAAGCACAGGTCATTCCTTTGCAGATGGATGACAAGCAAATTAGGAGGGCTTCAGTGTTGGAGCTAATTGTCGAACAGGGGCATAGCTTGGAGCATCTCACCCCCCTTTGGAGATCCAGGAAATGTGTGCCCACGGCAAGAGGTTGAGTTGCTGTGACCATAACACTGAACTCACATGCTGCTCTGCCCAGTGCACAATACTGTGCTCAACAATCCATAGACATTTCCAGCCTAAAACAGTCAAAGATTACTTGCACTTGGACTTTCCTGAGAAGGACAGACATAGCCCTTATATGCACTGGAACGCCAGTGGCCTATAGGGTACTGTGCCTCGTGGAGGCCCCAGTGGGCTGCCCAAGTAGCTGCTCCAATAGGGAAGGAGTGCATGGCATACGCTTTGGGGACAGACCAAGGGTGTGTAGGCTGTTCCTGAGCGCCCCCATTACCTGATGTCTAGTGAGCAATCTTGGCGAATGAACAGCTGGCCCTCATCACTAGGCCATACTCTCATGTAGCCTTGTACTGGATAGAGACCATGAGCAGGAAATGGTCTAAGGATGACTGAAGCGTCTCTGCCCTTTTGGTCAGATTTTGACTGACATATGAAAATGAACACCCCTGAGTCCCCAGTGTTGCATAAGGCAAACCGGACCTGTCCCCCTGCAAGGGGTCAAAGAACTCACCCACTCTTAAAGCCCCCTCTCTCTCCTGAGATCCCACAGAATGTTAAAGAGAAGCCCCCCCCCTCAATGAGGCCATTTATAGCCTCCACCTACTCCTCCCTCCTACTGGCAATTGCCAGGTTCTTCTTGAGAGGAAGTGGCTTCTTGCCCAGCTTCCTCTCCTTCTGCAACAACACTTCCAGCCAGATCCCTTCAGGACCACTCTGCTGACTGCTCTGTTCTCCTTCCCCGATCTCTCAGATTGCCCTGCTTTCCTTCCTAACCCCTTGGTCAGTTTGCTTCTGTTCAGCTGCTCAGCTGGTGACCTGAGTCTTGTCAACCAGAGAGCTGTAAGAGAAATTGGGAAAGAGTGTCATTTCTTCAGCTTTCTCCTTCAGCTCTATGCACTTCTCAAGCGGAAAATAGCACCTGCCCTCACCAACTCATGATTAAGGGGCAGTGTGGGGAGTGCCAGAGGTTTTGCAGGTGCCAGTGGGAAATCAGAAAGCGTGACATTGCACACCTGGGGTCTACTTTGGTGACCCCATGTTTAAACTTACTGCAGCTTGGTCCAAATCAGACATAAGTAGAGTTAGATTAAATTAGGAAACTGATTATTCCAATCCATTATTCGTAGCCAAATCACAGGAGGAGCATAGAAACTGGACCTAAAATGGCTTAATAATACGCCGAGTAGTTCTTGGAAATGTTGTATATAGTGTTGATTGTTTCTATTTAAATAGCAGAGCCTCTCAAAACTCATGTCACCAAATGTAGTGGATCTGAGATTTTTCCATAGTAGCATGTCCTAACAGAGATAAAGCAAACTTGCAAGTCCACCATAGTTTTTGATCTGAATGAATATCTGATGTGGTGTGCTGTACAGTCAGAATGAACCCCTTGTGATATCTATATCTGGCTTAATCTCTTATATATATTTGGTTATTTTGATTAATTTGGTATTCTGAACTTTTGTGTCAAATAGGAATGTCCTGAAAAAGAACTAATAAAATACCTTTGATTCTTTGGTGTATTCTGGAAGAGAAATGGATAAGAACTCAAGAAGTGGCCTGCTGGAGGGCTGGCCCACCTATGAGGCTAGTTGGGGCAACTGCCTCAGGTGGAAAGGTCCACCAGGTCAGCAGATCCCAATGTTAATCTTTTCCTCCTCCCCATTGCTCCTGATGTAGATCTTCCCTGACTCTTACTCCCTGGCGGGGAGTCCCCCCCACATTTTGAGGTCTGTCTCAGGTGCCAAAATGTCTTGAGCCAGCCCTTCCTGCTGGATCTGTCCAAATGTTCATCTAGTCCATAACTGTGTCCTCACAGTGGCCAACGAGTTGCCTATAGGAAACCCACAAATCTTTTTGCAATGGAATAAAAAGGAGATAAAATGCACACATATCTTTAAGCCACATCTTCAATTCATCTGGGGTAAAAGCAGCTTCAGTCGGTGGGTGGGTGCGTGGCAAATATAATTTTGGTGATGGTAAATCATATGAGGGTCAAGTCTTAAGAAGCTTCATCGCCTTCCCCCTCAAATGACACACTCAGAGGTTCTGCATCTTGTAAAACAAAAGGGAAAGCCTAGAAAAAGAATAGAGGACTATATATAATGTGTATGTATTTTAGCTCCAAGTTCACAAATATCTCGGAGAAAGAATTGTGTGCTGATATATTTGACATTTTAATACAGACAACATTTTGTGAAGGAGTTTCAGGAAGCATAAATTCATTAAGTACATGGTTACATTTTGTCACATTTTGAATAATTGTTACATACGGCTCTCCCCAGAATTCAATACTGATGGTGGGTTTTACTCTGAACAAACTGGGTGCATCTGTTGTTTCAGGAAATGCACCTTTGATGACTTGACTGTTATTCAGTCAAGGGGAATGTTATCTTTATTAAACATGTTCAAATACAATAATATTGATTTTAAAATCAAATAAGTATGACAGTTACGCAAAATATTAATTAATTGAAAGTTTCAGTTAATCACTGAGGCTTGTTTTTCAAGATGAGGAGTATATTCAAGGTAGCTGTACATTTAAAAGACCACAAAGCAAGCTGAACTAGGTGAGTGGTAGGTCCAAACAAATTATGTGAGGAAATTGCCACCACATAAGGGGAGTACATTTCAGGATTTCCCTTCTGTTGTGAAAATGCAAGTTATTAAAAATCTTTAAAATATTTTCTTCTAATTTGGAAAACCAAGGGTGGGCATACATATGTAGTAGTATTATCATAAATAATATAATAAGTATTTATCTGCCATGCCTTTGGTTAGCAAGACACTCCTGCTCACCAAAAGAACTATTAAAAAGTAATTGTGTAAGCACTTTTTAGTACTTTGTTAAAAACTGCAGGTTGCAGTGGAACCTTAAAAAGATGCTGTTTGAACATAATCATTGTGATTAATAGATCCATAATTCACTCTGACCTTGCATTCAGTATGTTACCATATGCCCTATTTAAAATCTACTGCTTAATTCATCAGGTATCAATTTGTTATCATCTGCAGAAGCACAGCTCAAAATTAACTTCATTAGGCTGTTACATCTAACAGAACATACAGATATGTCTATAAATATTCTGTAGGATTCAGGATTCCTCAACCATCTCCAGTCTGGTTAACATCTTGAACATTTACGCTCTGACTATGTACTCTGATTTACAGTTCTATGAGAAACTAGACCAGTCTGTCAGAAGGGTCCCAGCCTGAGAAACCTGTTCCTGCTGGGAGATTTCAGTGCCAGAGTTGGAGATGATAACCACACATGGAACAACCACATAGGATACTTTGGTACTGGCAGCATGAATGAGACTGCACAAAGGCTGCTTCAGTTGTGCTTGTATCACAGTCCCTGCATCACAAACACATTCTTCTCCACCAAGGCAAAATGACAAGTGTTCTAGAGACACCCAAGGTCAGGCCACTGGCACCAGCTGGACTTGATTATCACCAGGTGATTGGCACTGAGTTGTGTTCATGTCACACAGAGCTGTCACAGTGCTGACTATGACACGGATCACTCCCTGGTAGCAAGCAAGATCCTTCTCCAGCCAAAGAGGGCCTATAGCACACAGCAGAAAGTGTGGCCTCGAATCAACACTTCCAGAACAGTCATACCTGACCTTTGTGAATGCTTCCCTGATTCTGTTGAACAAGCATTACTGAACTGCCCTAGAGGCAGCAACAAAGTAAGGTAGAACCACATGAAAGAGGCAACCTACAACACAGCTATTTTGACAAAAGAGAGCAGCAGATCACCAACTGGTTTGAGGGAGGCATTAAGAATATGAAGCCGTAATATAGACAGTTGTTTACCCTCGCTAGATTCAACATACTGCCATCTGCCTTGTTGCAGGTCAGATACGCGGGTAAACAGAGTTTGCCCCTGTGGTGCGATAGAAGTGGAAACCGTCTCTCACGTCCCGCTACGATGCCATTTTTACAGGGATATATGCTCGGTTTTTATCACCCCTGTTATACAGAAAATTCCAAGTGGGCCCGAGCCTCAATGCTGAAAATCTCTGATAGAGGACAAGGATCCAGAGATCATGTTAAAGGTGGCCAAATTTTGCACGGTTGCCATAAAACTTAGGGAACAAGCTGTGCTATTGTAAAGACTAAGGCCTTAGAAGCAAATTATAGATAATATTGTAGAGATTAAGACTTAAACCATATTTTAACTGCTGCCATAATTGTATTGTTTATTGTTATATTGATTGTTTATTTAAATTTAATTTCATTGTGTTTCTTAATTGTTTAGTACAGTATGCGAGTCTGGTTTGGGAGCATAATAAATTCAATTCAAAGAATATGAATCCTGTTATCACTGCAAAGCATGAGGCTCTTGTGAACCACAAGCATGCACCCTGCAAGAAGATGCTTTCTGCATTGACAAAGGCAAGGAGCAATGCCCAGTGGATTGCCAGACAATGTACTGATGGATACTGGCTAAAGCTGTGTCAGAGCATTCAACTTGCTGCTGACGCTGGCAATACTCACAAAATGGATGAAGGCATGAAGAAAGTTTTTGGACCAAGAGTCAGGAAAACTACACCACTGAAAACCTTGTCTGGAGAAACCATCACAGACTGCAGCAAGCAGATGAAGCGATGAGCAGAATACTACCAAGAACTGTACTCACAGTAAAACATGGTCTTCAACACAGCAACTGACAGCATCCAGACTCTGCCTGTCTTGGAAGGGCTGGATGTCCCATCAATTCTCAGGCATGTGGGAAAGCCCAAGGATAGGATGGAATTTCAACAGAACTGCTGAAAGTTGGCCTCAACTCCTCCTCAGCCTTCTCTTGCAGTGTTGGAAAACAGAAACTGTCCCACAAGACATGGGTAACTCGAGCATTGTCACCCTCTACAAGAACAAAAGTGACGGTCACGACTGTAACAACTACTGTGAAACCTCCCTGCTGAGTACTGTGGGGAAAGCCTTGGGTCATGCAGCTCTCAACAGATCACAGTCACTTGCTGACAGGATCTATCCTAAGTCACAATGCAGCTTTGGGGCTCAGAGGTTAAAAGTTGACATGATTTTCTCACTGTGCCAGCTGCAGGAGAAATGCCAAGAGCAGAGACGCCCCCTTGTACATCGCCTTCATAGACCTGAAGGTGTTTGACTCCCATACTTATCAAAAGATGCTCTGAGAAGACTCCGAGAAGGTTAATGTCCATGTAATATTTTACCCAATCCAGGCATCACACAGCGTAAGGGGTTTAAATTGAGCAGCGGGAGACATGATTCAGAATTATGAGCCTTCCAAATGGCATGAACATGAATGCCCATACAACACAACATACAATTGTGTGGTCAGCCAATGTGCCAACATATGCTTAGGTCATTACTGTTTTATACACAGAAGTGTTGTTTGTGTCAAAACTTGGTCATGTATGATGTAGCTCTGAGGTTTTTTTAGGCTGTCTAGATCTGTCTCTTCAATGACCTCTTTGATTTTCATACTTCCTTTCTTCTTTACAGCCCAGTAAAGTTTGACTTATGTGGATTACCCTATAATAGATTGGTATTTGGAGAAGGTTGCCTAGCTTGGTTGGTGGAAAATCAACTTCTTATTCTACTTGTTTTGAATTGGTCAAAGGTATGTGAGTATAGCCTGGCTTGCTCGTTGATTAGCAGGCATGCATGCAGCTCCAGATAGGCATATCCATGATGAAGTCAAATTCCATGCATCCTTAGCTGGATCATGTTGCATGCATTTCACTCACTGCATAAAAACTGTACTTGAAGTCAATGACAGTCAGATTCTCTACGCTGATTCACTGATGTAGCTGCACAGAACCTCTTAGGCTTGGACTTAGAGGTCTCAGTGTTGGAATGAAGAGTGGAGCCATCTGACCTAGGCCCACTGCCAGTACAACAGTTACTACTGGTGAATGTTTTCATCCCCAATACTTATACAAAGGCGATGAATAAGTATTTGTCTATCTGAAGGATGTAAAGCAAGATAAGTAGGGGCATGGGTGGTTACATCCTGAGACAGAGCCTCCTATGAAGTATTTAAAGTCCTGGAGCTGTATTTTTTGTATAAAAAATGCTGCCGTTCTCTGCCTTTTCTTCCAAGAAGAGCATGCTATTTTAGCTGCAAACCACTGCTTGCCCTACGGCTGCCAAAGCTGCTTTATAGGATCAAGCTGCTCATCAGATACTCTCTTGAACCAATGAATTGTTCACAACCTCAGGGAGTTTAAATGTTAGCTGGTAAAGACAAAGAATATGAACTGTACTGTAGTCAGCCTA